>NW_027183804.1:2501657-3127071 GCF_041296385.1 Aphelocoma coerulescens | reverse complement strand
GGCTCCTGAGCGGGGTTTGTTGTTTAGGAAACCTGCTCAGGCTTTTCCATTCTTTCCTTGCAAACAGGAAAACTTCTCCTGGGCCTGTGTGCAGGCAGAGCCCTGAGGAGAGCAGGTGGCACATGGTGCGCTGGGCTGGGACAGCCAGCTGCAGAGCTCAAGGGAAGAAGCCCAAAGTGGCACAATGGCTCCTTGCCTTCACATGCAACACCTGGGTCACAATGGTCTCCTTGATTCCATGAGGCCCCACTGTGTCACAATGGCTCCTTGGTTCCATGCGGTTCCGCAGTGTCACCATGGTCTCCTTTGATGCGCATTGTCATCATGGACAATTGGTTCCATGAGGCCCCGCAGTGTCACAATGGTCCCTTGGTTCCACAGGTTTTATGTTGTAACAATGGACTCCTTGGTTCTATGAGCTCGCCTGCTTTTTGCAGAGGTGTCTTTGGTTCCAACAAGGCCCCGCTGTGTCTCAGTGCACCCTGGCTTCCATGCGCATCTGGAGTATCACAAAGGCTCCTTGGTTGCACCAGGTCCTGCTGTGTCACAATGGATCCTGTGCTCCATGAGGCCCTCCAAAGTCATCATGGAGGCTTGCTTCCATGAGGTTCCATGATGTGCCAGTGGTCATCTTGGTTCCAGGAGCTTCCTTAGTGTCACAATGCTCTCCATGCTTCCATGATTCCCCACAATGTCCCAATGCTCTCCATGCTTCCATTAGGCCCTGCTTTGCCACAATGGTGCCCTGGTTTCCATGAGGCCCCGCTGTGTCACAATGGACTATGGTTCCATGATGCTCCGTGGTGTCACCGTGCTCTTCTTGAATCCGCAGTGTAACCATGGACCATTGGTTCCATGCGGCCTGGCCGTGTCACAATGGGCTCCTTGAGTCCATGATTCCCCACGGTGTCACAATGGAGCCTTGTTTCTAGGAGGTTCTGTACTGTCACAATTGTCTCCTTGATGCCATCAGCCCCTGCAGTGTCACAAAGGCTCCTTGGTTCCATGAGGAACACAAAAGCTTTGCAGAAACATTGAGCCACAGCTGCTGAACACAGCTGGCAACATCTGCTGCATCAAAAGAGGGCTTCAAGCTGACAATGGCACCAGCAGCTTCCATCTGCAACAGAGACCCAGGGAAAGGACAGGCTGTGCCCGGCTGGACAAATCTGGAGGAAAATATCCTCTGGTAGAAGGCAGGTTACACCCAGCCCTCCCCCACCAGGTTCAGGAAAAAAGAATTTTCCTGGGAAGAAAGTGAAAGAGATAGAAACTATTTATTTAACAAACACACAGGAAAAGGATAACAATGCTAAATATTCAAACCTCTCGCTGTGGAGAGAAACCTGGGATACTTTGAGAGTCCTTCCGTGTTTCAGTGGGCTCTCCTGAAACATCCCTAGACAGCGAGGCCCGTGGAAAGAAATAGGGAGCGATTCTTGAGAGAAGTTTCAGAGCTCTTTCTTCTCCAGCCACATGGGCGGGGCACTGCCAAAGAACTGAGCAATCACGGCACAAGCAGGGCCCTCCTGGCACAGGGCAACACAAAATAACCAGTGCTGAACAGGATTAGGGCACATGTGAGCAGGGAGCAGGGAGACCCCGTGCCCAGGCCATGCCTCTACCCCAGGGTCCCCTCTCCCATGACCTCATGGCAGGGGGGAGGAACCCCAACACTTCTGGAGGTGTAGTCTCCCTCCTCCTCCTTGGAGCTGGCTCATGGGCCCACATTCAGGGCCCCCACCTCGGGCGAAAATTCTCCCAGTGTGGTCTGATGTTGAAACAGTCAAGAAGAGAAGAAGGGAAAAACCCCCCCAAAGTCCCAGGAGAACAAAGTTCAACTCTCCATCTCCCTGCAGAGAAAAGGAGCTGAAAACTGGCTCAAAAGCAAGAAGGTTGCTTCCTCCACCCTTGCTGCAAGCAGGATGCAGAGGAGTGTGTATGTGTGTCCTTGAACAAACGCTCTGAGAAGTTTGTCCGGATTTTTTTCCTCTCCCCCCTCTCAGGCTCAGTTGAAAGGCACAGAAATGCACCAAGTTAACTTCTGGGCATAGAGCAGCCATAGGGGATACACATCCTAAAGTCACCCCAAGACACAGGCACAGAGAATTCAGTGGAAGGACTCTGAGAATTCTGCTCCCAGAGATCATTCCTGCTCACACTGACCCTTGTAGAAAGGGGCCATCGTTCCAGGCAGCCTGTACTCAGCATGTGGCTCCTGAGCGGGGTTTGTTGTTTAGGAAACCTGCTCAGGCTTTTCCATTCTTTCCTTGCAAACAGGAAAACTTCTCCTGGGCCTGTGTGCAGGCAGAGCCCTGAGGAGAGCAGGTGGCACATGGTGCGCTGGGCTGGGACAGCCAGCTGCAGAGCTCAAGGGAAGAAGCCCAAAGTGGCACAATGGCTCCTTGCCTTCACATGCAACACCTGGGTCACAATGGTCTCCTTGATTCCATGAGGCCCCACTGTGTCACAATGGCTCCTTGGTTCCATGCGGTTCCGCAGTGTCACCATGGTCTCCTTTGATGCGCATTGTCATCATGGACAATTGGTTCCATGAGGCCCCGCAGTGTCACAATGGTCCCTTGGTTCCACAGGTTTTATGTTGTAACAATGGACTCCTTGGTTCTATGAGCTCGCCTGCTTTTTGCAGAGGTGTCTTTGGTTCCAACAAGGCCCCGCTGTGTCTCAGTGCACCCTGGCTTCCATGCGCATCTGGAGTATCACAAAGGCTCCTTGGTTGCACCAGGTCCTGCTGTGTCACAATGGATCCTGTGCTCCATGAGGCCCTCCAAAGTCATCATGGAGGCTTGCTTCCATGAGGTTCCATGATGTGCCAGTGGTCATCTTGGTTCCAGGAGCTTCCTTAGTGTCACAATGCTCTCCATGCTTCCATGATTCCCCACAATGTCCCAATGCTCTCCATGCTTCCATTAGGCCCTGCTTTGCCACAATGGTGCCCTGGTTTCCATGAGGCCCCGCTGTGTCACAATGGACTATGGTTCCATGATGCTCCGTGGTGTCACCGTGCTCTTCTTGAATCCGCAGTGTAACCATGGACCATTGGTTCCATGCGGCCTGGCCGTGTCACAATGGGCTCCTTGAGTCCATGATTCCCCACGGTGTCACAATGGAGCCTTGTTTCTAGGAGGTTCTGTACTGTCACAATTGTCTCCTTGATGCCATCAGCCCCTGCAGTGTCACAAAGGCTCCTTGGTTCCATGAGGAACACAAAAGCTTTGCAGAAACATTGAGCCACAGCTGCTGAACACAGCTGGCAACATCTGCTGCATCAAAAGAGGGCTTCAAGCTGACAATGGCACCAGCAGCTTCCATCTGCAACAGAGACCCAGGGAAAGGACAGGCTGTGCCCGGCTGGACAAATCTGGAGGAAAATATCCTCTGGTAGAAGGCAGGTTACACCCAGCCCTCCCCCACCAGGTTCGGGAAAAAAGAATTTTCCTGGGAAGAAAGTGAAAGAGATAGAAACTATTTATTTAACAAACACACAGGAAAAGGATAACAATGCTAAATATTCAAACCTCTCGCTGTGGAGAGAAACCTGGGATACTTTGAGAGTCCTTCCGTGTTTCAGTGGGCTCTCCTGAAACATCCCTAGACAGCGAGGCCCGTGGAAAGAAATAGGGAGCGATTCTTGAGAGAAGTTTCAGAGCTCTTTCTTCTCCAGCCACATGGGCGGGGCACTGCCAAAGAACTGAGCAATCACGGCACAAGCAGGGCCCTCCTGGCACAGGGCAACACAAAATAACCAGTGCTGAACAGGATTAGGGCACATGTGAGCAGGGAGCAGGGAGACCCCGTGCCCAGGCCATGCCTCTACCCCAGGGTCCCCTCTCCCATGACCTCATGGCAGGGGGGAGGAACCCCAACACTTCTGGAGGTGTAGTCTCCCTCCTCCTCCTTGGAGCTGGCTCATGGGCCCACATTCAGGGCCCCCACCTCGGGCGAAAATTCTCCCAGTGTGGTCTGATGTTGAAACAGTCAAGAAGAGAAGAAGGGAAAAACCCCCCCAAAGTCCCAGGAGAACAAAGTTCAACTCTCCATCTCCCTGCAGAGAAAAGGAGCTGAAAACTGGCTCAAAAGCAAGAAGGTTGCTTCCTCCACCCTTGCTGCAAGCAGGATGCAGAGGAGTGTGTATGTGTGTCCTTGAACAAACGCTCTGAGAAGTTTGTCCGGATTTTTTTCCTCTCCCCCCTCTCAGGCTCAGTTGAAAGGCACAGAAATGCACCAAGTTAACTTCTGGGCATAGAGCAGCCATAGGGGATACACATCCTAAAGTCACCCCAAGACACAGGCACAGAGAATTCAGTGGAAAGACTCCGAGAATTCTGCTCCCAGAGATCATTCCTGCTCACACTGACCCTTGTAGAAAGGGGCCATCGTTCCAGGCAGCCTGTACTCAGCATGTGGCTCCTGAGCGGGGTTTGTTGTTTAGGAAACCTGCTCAGGCTTTTCCATTCTTTCCTTGCAAACAGGAAAACTTCTCCTGGGCCTGTGTGCAGGCAGAGCCCTGAGGAGAGCAGGTGGCACATGGTGCGCTGGGCTGGGACAGCCAGCTGCAGAGCTCAAGGGAAGAAGCCCAAAGTGGCACAATGGCTCCTTGCCTTCACATGCAACACCTGGGTCACAATGGTCTCCTTGATTCCATGAGGCCCCACTGTGTCACAATGGCTCCTTGGTTCCATGCGGTTCCGCAGTGTCACCATGGTCTCCTTTGATGCGCATTGTCATCATGGACAATTGGTTCCATGAGGCCCCGCAGTGTCACAATGGTCCCTTGGTTCCACAGGTTTTATGTTGTAACAATGGACTCCTTGGTTCTATGAGCTCGCCTGCTTTTTGCAGAGGTGTCTTTGGTTCCAACAAGGCCCCGCTGTGTCTCAGTGCACCCTGGCTTCCATGCGCATCTGGAGTATCACAAAGGCTCCTTGGTTGCACCAGGTCCTGCTGTGTCACAATGGATCCTGTGCTCCATGAGGCCCTCCAAAGTCATCATGGAGGCTTGCTTCCATGAGGTTCCATGATGTGCCAGTGGTCATCTTGGTTCCAGGAGTTTCCTTAGTGTCACAATGCTCTCCATGCTTCCATGATTCCCCACAATGCTCTCCATGCTTGCATTAGGCCCTGCTTTGCCACAATGGTGCCCTTGTTTCCATGAGGCCCCGCTGTGTCACAATGGACGTATGGTCCCATGATGTTTCGTGGTGTCACCATGGTCTTCTTGAATCTGCAGTGTAACAATGGACCATTGGTTCCATGCGGCCTGGCCGTGTCACCACGGGCTCCTTGATTCCATGATTCCCCACGGTGTCACAATGGAGCCTTGTTTCTAGGAGGTTCTGTACTGTCACAATTGTCTCCTTGATGCCATCAGCCCCTGCAGTGTCACATAGGCTCCTTGGTTCCATGAGGAACACAAAAGCTTTGCAGAAACATTGAACCACAGCTGCTGAACACAGCTGGCAACATCTGCGGCATCAAAAGAGGGCTTCAAGCTGAGAATGGCACCAGCAGCTTCCATCTGCAACAGAGACGCAGGGAAAGGACAGGCTGTGCCGGTCTGGACAAATTTGGAGGAAAATATCCTCTGGTAGAAGGCAGGTTACACCCAGCCCTCCCCCACCAGGTTCGGGAAAAAAGCATTTTCCTGGGAAGAAAGTGAAAGAGATAGAAACTATTTATTTAACAAACACACAGCAAAAGGATAACAATGCTAAATATTCAAACCTCTCGCTGTGGAGAGAAAGCTGGGATAATTGGAGAGTCCTTCCGTGTTTCAGTGGGCTCTCCTGAAACATCCCTAGACAGCCAGGCCCGTGGAAAGAAATAGGGAGCGATTCTTGAGAGAAGTTTCAGAGCTCTTTCTTCTCCAGCCACATGGGCGGGGCACTGCCAAAGAACTGAGCAATCCCGGCACAAGCAGGGCCCTCCTGGCACAGGGCAACACAAAATAACCAGTGCTGAACAGGATTAGGGCACATGTGAGCAGGGAGCAGGGAGACCCCGTGCCCAGGCCATGCCTCTACCCCAGGGTCCCCTCTCCCATGACCTCATGGCAGGTGGGAGGAACCCCAACACTTCTGGAGGTGTAGTCTCTCTCCTCCACCTTGCAGCTGGCTCATGGGCCCACATTCAGGGCCCCCACCTCGGGAGAAAATTCTCCCGGTGTGGTCTGATGTTGAAACAGTCAAGAAGAGAAGAAGGGAAAAAAACCCCCAAAGTCCCAGGAGAACAAAGTTCAACTCTCCATCTCCCTGCAGAGAAAAGGAGCTGAAAACTGGCTCAAAAGCAAGAAGGTTGCTTCCTCCACCCTTGCTGCAAGCAGGATGCAGAGGAGTGTGTATGTGTGTCCTTGAACAAACGCTCTGAGAAGTTTGTCCGGATTTTTTTCCTCTCCCCCCTCTCAGGCTCAGTTGAAAGGCACAGAAATGCACCAAGTTAACTTCTGGGCATAGAGCAGCCATAGGGGATACACATCCTAAAGTCACCCCAAGACACAGGCACAGAGAATTCAGTGGAAAGACTCTGAGAATTCTGCTCCCAGAGATCATTCCTGCTCATACGGACCCTTGTAGAAAGGGGACATCGTTCCAGGCAGCCTGTACTGAGCATGTGGCT
The DNA here is from genome assembly GCF_041296385.1 of Aphelocoma coerulescens. Classification (NCBI taxonomy): domain Eukaryota; kingdom Metazoa; phylum Chordata; class Aves; order Passeriformes; family Corvidae; genus Aphelocoma; species Aphelocoma coerulescens. The sequence goes on along the minus strand of NW_027183804.1, from coordinate 3,120,435 downwards.
CCTGAGCGGGGTTTGTTGTTTAGGAAACCTGCTCAGGCTTTTCCATTCTTTCCCTGCAAACAGGAAAACTTCTCCTGGGCCTGTGTGCAGGCAGAGCCCTGAGGAGAGCAGGTGGCACATGGTGCGCTGGGCTGGGACAGCCAGCTGCAGAGCTCAAGGGAAGAAGCCCAAAGTGGCACAATGGCTCCTTGCCTTCACATGCAACACCTGGGTCACAATGGTCTCCTTGATTCCATGAGGCCCCACTGTGTCACAATGGCTCCTTGGTTCCATGCGGTTCCACAGTGTCACCATGGTCTCCTTTGATCCGCATTGTCATAATGGACAGAAGGAGCCGGGCGGCGGCGGGGGTTGAACCCTGGCAGGAGCGAGGAGGAAGAAGAGGAAGAAGAGGAAGAAGAGGAAGAAGAGGAAGAAGACGAAGAAGAGGAAGAAGAGGAAGAAGAGGAAGAAGAGGAAGAAGACGAAGAAGAGGAAGAAGAGGAAGAAGAGGGAGAAGAGGAAGAAGAGGAAGGGGCCGGGGCTGCCTGCGGTGTCCGATCCCCGGCAGCAGCGGGGAGGCCTCGGGCAGCGGCGGCCGGCGGGGCCCTTTGGAGCCGCCCCGAGGGCTCGGTGCCGCCCCGGGCCCCTGAAGGAGCCGCTCGGCGGGACGGGCGAGCTGGGAACGAGAGAAAACCGCGAGGAAAGAAGAAAATCCGATCAAAGAGCCGCACCGAGGGGCGTCTCCGCCGGCCCGTGGAACTGAAGGAGCTGCACTGAGAGACCCCGAGGAGCCCGGCGGTGAAAGAGCCGCAGCGGAGGGCGTGGGATGGGAGGTGCGAATGGAATAAAAGAAGGAGAATGGAATAATAAATTCTAGAAGTGCACGGGGAGTGGCGGCTGCGCAGCGACTGAAAGAGCTGCAGCGAGGGAGCGTCGGGGCAGCAGCGCGGGGTCTCGGCCGCTCCGTGTGACCGAAAGAGCCGCAGCGAGGGACGGGCGGGGCGCGGCTCGGATCGAGCCCTCCAGCTGCGCCAAGAGCGGCGACCCCGCGGGACCGCGCCGGGGCCGGGCGGCGGCGGCAGCCGGAGCCGGGGAAGCGGCTTGGAGCGGCGGAGACGAGCGGGGTGTTCCCGTCAGCTCCGCTCAGCCCTCGGGCACCGGGGGGTTCCGGGGCTTGTTCCCGTCAGCTCCGCTCAGCCCTCGGGCACCGGGGGGTTCCGGGGCTTGTTCCCCTCAGCTCCGCTCAGCCCTCGGGCACCGCGCTGGGGCCCCGCGCACTTTTCCAGCCCGGCCGCCCCCACGGGCCGGGCCCCGCGGCTCCCGCTGCCGCCGCCTCGGCCCCGCCGAGCCCAGAAACCCCGGAAAATCGCTCCCATGCACTAAAGAACCTTTCCGTGCGCAGCCAGGGGCGCAGAGGGGGGATCCTTATGAAGTCCCCTCCCCTCAGTCCCTCCTGGCACGGCCGGGCATTAGCGCAGCTCCCGGGGCTGTGTCCCGGCACCGGCTGCTGCCCCAGGGCACGGGACTGCCGCGCTCGGGCATTAAACGCGACAGATTTGGGGAGCAGGGACAGCCACAGAAAGCCTCGGGGAGCCCTCGGGAGCCTGGAGCTGCACGAGGGCCACAAAGGATGCCCTGGACACAGCGATGGCCCCAGCAGCGGCTCTGCCCCCCAGCACGGGGCTGTGTCCCAGACCCCACGCTCCAGCCCGAGGTTTGGGGGCGGCAGCGGAGCTGCTGGACGGAGGACGGATGGAGAAGCAGGAGCGGGAGGAAGAGGAGGGATAAAGGGGGAGTGGCGGGAGGAAGAGGCGGGCCAGAGGGGGCCGGAAGAGGAGCCTCCATGTGCATCCATCGCTCTCGGTGTCCGCAGCTCTCGGCCTCGGGAACACCGCTCCCCCCATCCCGCAGGTGACCGGGGAGGGGCAGCTCGCCCCAAATATCTTGGGCGGTGCCTGGGGTTGTTTTGGGAGAGGGGATTTTTGGAGCTTGGAGGACTCCAGCACCGAGCCCCAAATATCTTTGTTGGTTCCTGGGAAACGGGGGTTTGGTGGGGCAGGGAGGTGGCGGATGTGTGGATCTTGCAGGGCTCCGAATGTGAGTCGCAAATGCCCCTTGGGGGATATTGGGGAGCCCCCGGCACGCGGGGTTTTGTGGTCCCGGTGGCGACTGCCGGGAGAAATGGGATGGGGCGGGATGGGGCCCGGGAAGGGTGGGATGTGGATTGGGGTGTGGGATGAAGTGTGGCGGAGGGGGATGGGCGGGATGGGGCCTGGGATGAGGCAGGCGAAGGTTGGGGATGATGAGGCCGGGGGGACCCCAGTCCTCAGGGGCCTGCGGGGTATCCGCCAGCTCCGAGGGAGTTTTGGGGCACCCCTAATCCTGAGGGGGCGGTGCTGGCAGCGGGGGACACGTGGCTCCGGCACCTCTGGCCCCAGCTGAGCCCCCCCCGCCCCCAGCGCCCCCCGGAGCGGAATTTGGGGAGGGGGAGGTGGGGGCGGCCAGGCCGGGCCCCCCCGCGCTGTCCCGGCGGGGGCCGAGTGCGGGCGGGAGCCCCGCGGGGCCCGGCCCTGCCCGGGCACGGCTGATGCCGCCCGCCCGCGCTCCGCACTGGTCCGGACTGGTGCTCCCAGTGCCGTGCGGGGCGGGGCCGCTCTGGGGACCCCCCAGGGCACAGCGCGGCTGCTTTGGGGCTGTCGGCAGCGCCCGGCGCTGGGCATGGGGCGTGTGGGGGCAGCTGGGGCCGCACTGGTGGCACTGGTGGTGCTGGGAGCCCCCCCGGGCGCGGGGTGAGCGGTGAGAAGGGGGGCGGGTCTGGGACCCCAAATTGAGCGAAATGGGGAATGGAACCCCCAAAGTGAGCAGGAGGGGCCTGGAACCCCCAAAACCAAGGCCGGGGGAGGGGAGGTGGGGATTGGGGATGGGGAAGGTGCAGAAGGAGGAGGGGAAGAGGGGGCTGGGACCCCCAAGCAAAGCGGGATGGGGATGGGACACCCAAATTGAGCTGGAATGGGGCTGTGGATTGGGGGAACGCTGAGAAAGGGGAGGAGGGGTGAGGGTGTTCTGGTTTGGCCAAATTTAGAAATATATCCTCTGAGAGAAGGCACAACCACCCCTCCCCCTCCAGGTTCGGGAAAAAATAAATTTTCCTCGAAGGAAAGTGAAGGAGATAAAACTATTTATTTACCAAACACACGGGAAAGAAAAATAATGCTAAATAATAAAATCTGTCGCTGTGGAGGAAAAGAACCTGGGAAAGTGTTAGAGTCCTCCCTTTGGTCTCCTCGGAGCTGGGGCTTGGCCCAGGGCCAGGCCGTCTGTGCCCAGTGGAAAGTCCTCCCGATGTGCTCTGATGTTAAAGCAATCAAGCAGTCCAGTAGAAAAGGGGATTTTCCAGGGGAGGAAAAATTCAACTCTCAGTTTCTCTCCGGAGAAAAAGCAGCTGAACAACTGGCCAAAAAAGAAACTGTTCTGGGCGCAGCCAGCCGGGTGCTTCCCCCCTCCCCTGCCACAGCTGGGAAACCAATTGCTATCTTTGTGTGACCTTGAACAAGCTGCAAACTGCTTTGAAAAAGTTTTGCTCAGTTTTTTCCTTCCCCCTCTCAGGCTCAGTTTAGAGGCATAGAAAGCCACAGGAATTAATTTCTGGGCATAGGCAGCGATATGGGATACACATCATAAGGTCACCCCAAGACAGAGGGAAAGGTGGGGTTGGGACAGCAGAAGAGCGGTTCCATGGGGGTCCAGCCCTGTCCCCCAGCACCTGAGCCCTGGAGCGATTCCCTGGGGCTCTGGGGAAGGGAGGGATCCGCACTGGGGGGGTCCCCAACCCCCCTGTCCATCCCTGGGGCTGATCGGGGGCTCCCCCCACACAGCAGCCGGTGCTGCGGCAGCCGTGGGGCAGAGGGGGTGGGAAAGGGGGGGCAGGGTGGGAGTGGAGGAGGAGTGGGAGGAAGAGGAGGGAGAGAGGAGGAGGAGGAGCTGGAGAACCACGAGGTTCCACCGCCCGCCCACTGTGTCCGCAGCACCCCCAGCCCCGGTAGCATCTTCCCCCCCATCCTGCAGGTGAGCGGGGAGGGGGAGCTCACCCCAAATCTATTGGGGGTCACCAGGAGGGGTTTTATTGGAGGGGTGTTTGGAGCTTGCTGATTCTGGAATCGAGCCCTAGATGTCCTTGCATGTCCCTGGGAGGGATTTTTTGGGCCAGAGGGGATATGTGGATCTTGCAGGACTCCAAAGCTGAGCCATAATTGCCCCTTGGGGATCTTGGGGGGTCCATGTGAGGATTGCCCGGTTCTGGCGGAGTTGGACATTGGCTTTGGGGATCCCCAGGAGAGCTGGGGGCTGGAACACGGGACCCCTGGAGAGGGGAGAGCAGAGAGGGACGATACCAGAGCTGGGGGACCCCCAAGAGCCTGGAGGGGTGGGGGGGCCTGGAGATGAGGTGGGGCTGGGACCCCTCAGCCCTGAAAGGGGGGGTGAGGAGAGGGGGGAGCCCCAAGTGCCTGGAGTGGAGGGAGGGTGAAGAGGGGACCCTGGGACCTCTGGGAGCCAAAGCAGAATCAGGAGAAAAGGGACCTGTGGGACCCCCAAAATCCCCCAGCATTCCTAAGCAGGACCCTGGAGAGGGAGATCCCCAGGACCCCCGGGACCCCCAGCAGCCCTGACAAGGGGGACCCCCAGAACCCCAAAGTGAGGAGACTGGAAAGGGGGAACTCCTGGAGGATTTTATTGGACTCACTGTCAATTTTTTCTTGGTTTTTATGGACACTGGTGACTTCTAGAGGTGGACTTGGGCAGGAGGAAGCCCCAACCCAACACACTCATCCCTTGTTTCTCCATAAACCAGGATTTCCCATTCCCAACCCTTGGCCAGATGGAGGAGGAGGCTGTGAGCAAGAGGAAGATGCCCCGGGACCCCCAGGCAGGTGAGGAGGAAGTCAGTGCCCCTTTCCCCCTCTCTCCTGCTCCATCTCCCAGCCCAGCATCGCCCCCGGCTGCAGGACAACCCCGCTGCCGACGCCGTCCTGCCGGGGACGGACTGGGGGGATCTCCTTCCCCTTCCCTGTGGCACGGAGGCAAATCCCATCCTCTCCTTGTCCTTCCTCCCGCAGACAAGGAGCTGAGGACGGAGCCCAGGGAGGACAAATCCCCGCGGCAGAACCTGGTGGAAGAGGCCGTTTTGAGCAGCTCCATGGCACAGGAATCCAACGGGGAGGAAAAGCCCCGGAGATCCCGCAGGATGAGGGACTGCAAACGCAGCCCAGGGTGCTCTGAGGAGGAAAGATCCACCCTGTGCCTGGAAGGTGGCCGGAGATCCAGCCAGAGGTCAGAGCTGGTGGTTCATGAGCAGCTTCACGATGGGGAGAAGCCCCACAAGTGTGGGGAATGTGGGAAGAGCTTCAGGTGGAGCTCCCACCTGATCAACCACCAGAGGATCCACACTGGGGAGAGGCCCTATGAGTGTGGGGAATGTGGGAAGAGCTTCAGACAGAGCTCCAACCTGATTGTCCATCAAAGGAGTCACACTGGGGAGAGGCCCTACGAGTGTGGGGAATGTGGGAAGAGCTTCAGCCACAGCTCCCACCTGATCAACCACCAGAGGATCCACACTGGGGAGAGGCCCTACGAGTGTGGGCAATGTGGGGAGAGCTTCAGATGGAGCTCCACCCTGATCAACCACCAGAGGATCCACACTGGGGAGAGACCCTACGAGTGTGGGGAATGTGGGAAGAGCTTCAGCCACAGCTCCCACCTGATCCGCCACCGGCGCATCCACACTGGGGAGAGGCCCTACGAATGTCCTGAGTGTGGGAAGAGGTTTCAGACCAGCTCCACTCTCCTCCTGCATGAGCGGATTCACACGGATGAGAGGCCCTTCCGCTGCCCCGACTGCAGGAAGGGCTTCAGGTACAACTCCCACCTTATCACCCACCGACTCATCCACACCGGGGAGAGGCCCTACGAGTGTCCCCAGTGTGGGAAGAGCTTCTCCAGGAGCTCTCACTTGACCCAACACCAACGGAGGCACCACTAAGGGAAGCCCTGCGAGTGCCCCGACTGCGGGAAGAGCTTTGTCCTCTGCTCCAGCTCCATCTCCCATCAGAGGAGCCACGTTTGGCAGAGCCCTGGTGACCCACATTCCCTGTGATCCATGTTGGGAAGACCCCTGGCTGGGGCTCTCCACGTTCTCCTGGATCCCTGGTGGCACCTGGGTGAACGCAGGGGCCGGAACATCCATCGGGGCTCAGATCAACATTGGAAATTCATTGGGAAGAGCTGATTTTTTACCTTTACACTCTAAAATTTTCATCTGCTCTGTCCAATTGTTTTCTCTGGTGGTATCAAGCAACCCTGGATGATCTTGGAGATCTTCTGCAGCCTAAGTAATTTCTGTGTTAATCCCACTGAAACAACCAAAATTGAGGTAGAAATAAAGAAATTAAACAAAGAGATCTAAAGTGGCACCATTTTACCCGAATTTGGGGGTGAATTTGGGGTTCAGGGGAATATTCGGGAGGATCTGAGTGTTGTGAAACCACGAAGCCAGGCAGACTGGGGCCACAATCTCACAGTTGTGCTGGCAGAACGTGTCCACCTGAGCCCACCTATTCTACAGGAATTCTGGTTGTCTGTCCCAGGCCCTGGCCTGGGTCTCCCCCTTTGGGATGTGACCTCCAAAGTGCCCAAATCGCAGCTGAAGTGCCCGAGCTGCTCTGGGCTGTGGATGTTCCTGTCCCCCAGCCTGTCCTGGTCGGTGCCTTGGGGAGTGGAGAGGGTCTGGGGGTGCCTTGGGGGTCTGGGAGGGGCTTTTGTGGCCCTTGGAGCCACTTATGGTGCTGGGACGGGCTTTGGGGGGCTTTTGGGGCAGTCTGTGAGGGAGTTTTGGGGTGGGTTCAGGGGTGTGTGTTTTGGAGGGAACTTGGGTGGGTGTTGGGGGAGATGGAAAGGGGATTTGGTGGCTTTGGGGCCATTTCTTTTGCAGGGAGTGGTTGGGGAAGTCATGGTTGGGAGCTGTGGTGTGGTTTGAGGGGTCTGGGAGTGGCTGTGGGGCTGGGAGGGGGTTTTAGGGCCTCTCCCCCAGACCCCAAAGCTGCCACCAGACCCCAGCCCCAAAATGCTGCTGGGGGTTGGGGGCTCCATGTTGGGGTTCATCCTCCTGGCACTGCAGGAGAAGGTGAGGGGGGGTCCCCAGGGGCCGTGTGTGTCCCCCCAGAGCGTGTGTGACCCTCCCATCCCGGTGTCACCCCCTTTTCCCTGCCCACAGGGCTCCTGAGCCAGCCCCTGCTGCCCCGGAAGGGGAATTTGGGGAGGGGGCAGAGGGGGTGCGCAGCCCCCGCCGGGGGATGACCCCGGCCCAGCGCCCTTCGTTCAGCACCGAGCTGGGCTTGGGGCCGCAGGAGGAAGAGGCCGATGGGAAGCAGATCCTGCAGGGGGGAGAGGGCTTGGGCTCAGGGCAAGGTCCTGCCCTGCACACCTGGCTCAGGTGTGAGCCTGCCCCGGGAAGGGAGCGGGACATTCCCATCCCCACGGATCAGGGCTGGCAGCAGCGCTGGGAGCACGGACATGGAAATCCTGGGAGCCACTGGGACCGCACTGGGGGGTGAATGATCCCCCCCAGCACCTTTCCAGGCCGCCCTGCGACCTGAGAAATGCTCGCTGGGCCTCGGCCTTGGCCAAGAGCCCCCGGGCTCAGCTGCTCTGAGCTCAGGCGCTGCCGGCTCCCGCAGCCCGCCCAGGGCCGCCCTGCCCGTGCCGGGGCTGTGCTGGAATTCTCTGCTGCTGCTGGGCCACTCGGGGGGTCTGGCCCCGCAGGAAAGGTGACCCTGAGCCAGGAGCTTTCCTTGGCCGCAGCAAAGCCTCGGCACGGAAAGACCTTCCCAGCGCTGTGCCCTGGGCCGGGAGGGATTGTGCCACCAGAGCTGTCCCTCCATTTCTTCTGCCAGGCAGCTTTAGCACAGGAAAAGTGGAGAAGCCAGAGCTGCCTCTCAGCTTTCCGCAGTCCTGCAGAGGAATCCTGTGTGGGAAGCAGCCTGGGAACAGGGTTTCTGTGCCAGGGCAGGGGAATTCAGAGCCCTTTCCTCCCCCGTGGGCCCAGGCTCTGGCCCTTGCCCTTTGCAATGGCCCTGCAGCTGCCAGAGGGGCCTTTTTGGCTCAGCTGAGAGCAGTCCTGCTGCAAGGCTGTCCTCGAGCTGCTTGGGCTGCACATGTGCCCAGGGAATGCTCATTGCTTGCAGTCTCAGGCGCTGTGGGTGTGCAGGTGTAACTACTGCAGGAGGGAACAGCTCTGCTGGGGGCAGTTCTTGCAAGGTGCTGGCCCTGGCTCGGGGCTGGGCCGGGGCCAGCGGCAGAAAATCAACTTGCAGCTCGGGCCCCGCAGCAGGGAGGAGCAGCAATTGCTGGGGGACAGAGACTCTTGCCAAGGGCCTGCGGGGCCGGGCCCCAGGGAACGGCTTCCCGCTGCCCGAGGGCAGGCTGAGATGGGATGTGGGGCAGCAATGGTTCCCTGGCAGGGCGCTCAGGGCCTGGCACAGGCTGGCCCCAGAAGCTGCGGCTGCCCCCGCATCCCTGCAAGTGTCCCAGGCCGGCTCGGCCATTGGGGCTTCCTGCCCAGGAGGGCTGGGCTGGGCTGGGGCTGCTGAGGGCGGGATGGGCTCTGGCTGAGCCAGCTGAAGGCTGCGCATGATGAGGCCGGGGGGACCCCGTTCCTCAGTGGGTTCTGGGGTATCCCACATTCCTGAAGGGATGTCAGGGTATGTCCCCTTCCTGAGGCAGTTTTGGGGTCCCCCCAATGCTTCGGGAGGGGTTCTGAGAGGGGGGCTCTGGTGCTTGGAAGGGGGACCTATTGTCAGAGATGCGGGGAGCCCATTTTGGGAAGGATGCTGCTGTTTCTGGCAATGTTGAGAGGTTCTGAATGGGCTGTGGGGCCCTGGCTGTCATTTTGGGACTTGAGGTGAGCCCATGGGCACAGCAAGGGCTGAGGAGAGGTTCCAAGCTGCCATTTGGGATGGAGGGATTGAGCGGGGGCCTCCAATAAACTCAATGCCAGCCCCAATGTGTCGATGGCAGCCCCAAATGGCTCGATCCGTCAGCCCCAAGGCCTGGCTGTGGGGAGTCAGGAGCCACAGAAGGGGAATTGGTGTCCAGGAGGGGTGGGATGGGATGGGATGGGATGGGATGGGATGGGATGGGATGGGATGGGATGGGATGGGATGGGATGGGATGGGATGGGATGGGATGGGATGGGGATGGCATTGTTGGGGTGGGATGAAGTTTGGGAGGGCTGCGGTGGTTTGGGCACTTGGAGTGGGGCAATCCCAGGAGGAAATCTTGGAGCTGCTTTTGGGGAGGCTCCTGCTGCTTTTTGACAATTTTGGGGCCTCTAAGTGGCTTCTGGGAGGTTGCAGTGAATTTGGGGAGGGTGCCGTAAACCCCCCGCAATTTGGGCGGCTGAGGTGAAGTCCCCACATTTTGGGAGGGTGAGAGGAGCCCAACTGGGAGGGGATCCTGCTGCTTTGCACTCCTTCAATCGGGTGAGAAGCAGCTTGTCAGGGAAGGAAGGAATTCAGAAGGAAGGAAGGAATTCGGAAGGAAGGAATTCGGAAGAAAGGAATTCGGAAGGAAGGAAGGAAGGAATTCGGAAGGAAGGAAGGAATTCGGAAGGAATTCGGAAGGAAGGAAGGAAGGAAGGAAGGAAGGAAGGAAGGAAGGAAGGAAGGAAGGAAGGAAGGAAGGAAGGAAGGAAGGAAGGAAGGAAGGAAGGAAGGAAGGAAAACAATGTGAGTACTGAATGAAACAAAAAAAAAGGTTAATAACTCAGTTCTCTTTTAAAAAATATCAATTCCCTCTGAATCCAAAGTTGCAGAAGACTTTTCACTCCACATTTGGGGTTTGTTTTTATCTCTCATACTTTTCTGGTTCTTTTCTTTTTTCTCTTGTTTTTAATAGATAACACCTGCTAGGAAAGGAATGCAGAGCAAAATGAGACCCATTTCTGGCAGGCAATGAAAGTGTGGGCTCCTGGTCTGGTTCCTTTTGTGTGGATCCCTCATCTCTGCGGCACGGGGGGAATAGCAGTGCTGGGAGCCAGCAGCGGGCTCAGGAGCATCCCGCTCTGGCAGCTCTGAGCAGGTGGCACATGTCCTGCTCTCCTGCTGCCCTCCAAAGCCCAGAATCCATGGGCAAGTTTAGGCCCAGCTCTGGGCACAGCCAGCATGGCCTGGGCACGGGAACGGGGGGCAAAGCGGGCGGGATCCTTCTGCAGCTGCCTGGTGGTTTCTGGTTTCTGTGCCCAGAGTGCCAGGATGTTCTTAAGAGGTGCTTGTCCATGCAGCCCTTGGACAGGCCGTCCTTGGAAGAGCTCTTCAGTGCCCCTTGGCTGCAGGGTGTTCATGTGCCCTAGAGGATGGCAGAGAGCCACGGGCACAGTGTGATCCAGGGGCCTGGCAGGTAACAGCCCCACACATCTCTTGGCAATCAGTGGCAAAGCAAAGCAGACGATTTTGTCCTGCCTGGAGCTCTGAGCAGGGAGCATCAGAAGGGAACACGCAGCTCTTGGGCTGCAGCTGAGCTGGAGGCCTGCTCTGGCAAGCACTGGTGGCCACCATCCCCCCTGGTTTTGCTTGCCTGGTTCACTGATGGCTGGGGCCCTGGGCAGAACCCTGAGAGCCTGGTGTGGCCCCAGGGAAGGAGAAGGAGCCCCTGGAGAAGCTGTAGCAGGTGGGGCTGCTGCTGCTGGAGACACTAAGGAGGAGCTCAAGGCTGACAACCTCTTCCTGGAGCTGGCCAGTGGCAGCTGAAGATGATGGCCTTTGATTCTGGCACCTTCTCCAAAGACACGCTCCACGGCCAGTGTGCAGGTGAGTCCAGAGCCAGGGGGATGCTGCCAGAGATGGGCATGGCACGGCCTGGCCGGGCACCAAAGGTTCCCCCTTTGCTGGGGCGGCTGCAGCCAATTCTTCAGTGGCTGCCAATACATGTGTGTCAGTACAAAGCTCTCAAGGGACTGATTAAAGCAGAGGTCTGGAGACCATGGCTGCACAAAGCTCTCAGAGACTCAAGTGTGGAAAAAGGAAAGTACCTTAGAAAAACCAGAAGTACCTTGAAGCATTAATGAACTCTTGTTAATGACCAAGGCTCTCAAGGGACTGATTAAAGCAGATAATTGGGGACCATGACTGCACAAACCTCTCAGAGAGTCAGTGTCAAAAAGAGGTACTTTAATTACCCTGGAGTATCTCAAAGCATTAATGAGCCCCACTGAGCGTTGTTACTGACAGAGAATCTCCAGGGACTCATTAGAGCAGATAATTGGGGGCCAGGATTGCACAAAGCTCTCAGACTCCCGGGCAAAAGCCAAAGCCAAAGTCCTTTGAAAACCCTGCAGTCCCTGGGAGCATTCAGGAGCCCCCCAGGGCCATTCCTGACCAAGGCTCCCCAGGGACTCCTTCCAGCAGATCCCTGAGGCCACTGGGATGTGGGGGGATGCTGAGGGCAGGACAAGGGGCTGACAGTGCCCAGCCTTGCTGGGGCTGTGCCAGGAGGCCCCAGGGCCTCAGGACAAGGTGTCTCCTCCCAGCCCTTGGTGGCACAGACGCTGCTGTGCCCCAGGGCACCAAGGCTTGGCTTCTCCTGGGCACTGCCAGCCCTGCCAGGGCCCTTGGCCATGTCCAGCACAGCTTGTCCTGCGCTGTCCCACCGCTGCTGCTGTGTCCCTGCAGGCTGCACACTCCCATCTCGCTGCCCCGCCAGCTCTGCCCTGCCACTGCCAGCCCTGGCCTGAGCTGTGCCCAGCCTCACCCTCTGTGCCTTGGGCACACACACATGCCCTGAGCTCATCCTCCCTCTGGGTGCTTCTCCTGCCCCAGCGCTGCCCTGGGAGGGACATTTCCTCCTCCTCATGCCCAGTGTCCCCCTGCCCAGCTGCTCTGTGGGGCACTGCGTGTCTCTCCTGCTGTTCCCTCCCTCCCAGCAAAGCTGCCCCATGTGGGGCACGGCCCTTCCAGCAGCCTCCCAGCCCCTCAGCCTTGTTGGGCCCTTTCCCCTGAGCAGACAGCAGCAGCATCTCCGTGCTCTGCCCAGCGTGCTCCTTCCGTCACCAAACTGCGGGAAAATAGAAACTGTCCAACACCATCTCTGAAGTGTCAGAGAATCAGGCCCTGTGGAACCAAGGAGCCCTTGGGACACAGGAGGATCTCGTGTAACCCAGGGTCAGTTCTGCCACTGCAGATCCAAAGAGATCCTTGTGACACGCTGGGGCCTTGTGGAACCCTTCTGCCCTGGTCTCTGCACCAAGGAGACCCTTGTGCCACTCCGGGACCTTGTGCAGCCAAGGAGAGCATTGTGAGAGTGCGGGGCCATGGAACCAAGGGACCATTGTGACCTTGTGGGGCCTCATGGACTCAAGGGACCATTGCCACACTGTGGGGCCTCATGGAATGAAGGGTCCATTGTGACACTGCAGAACCAAGGACACCATGGTTACACTGCGGGGCCCATGGAACCAAGGCACCATTGGGACACCCCGTGGCCTCATCCTCTTGAATTTCAACAGATCTGAGGAATGGCAGCACCTGCAGGCAGCACTGAAGGGTTCTGGGGAGAACCTTTGATCCCTGGTCCAAAGGAAATCAGAGAAAGCCCATGGGTTTGGAGAGTCCCCAGGTAATCCAGGGAATCCATTGGCTGACCAAACAGCTCAAGAGGGTGCTGAAAAAGCTCTCCTTGCACTAATACCTGGCAAAAACTGGAATGTTCTGCAACAAAAACCAGATTCCAGTGATCAGGACAGGCAGTCAGCCCCAGCAGCAGCAGCTCCGGAAAATCCCAGCAGGTGATTGGTAAACCCCTGTGGGCAGGTAATTGTAGCTCCACAATTAATGTAGAACGGAACTCAAACATCAGGAAACACATGAGGAAATGGAGAATATGGTGGCCAGTTTACAAAGGCATCCAGTAAGCACAAAAATGGCAAAAAATGATAGATCAGTTGTTGAGAAAGATGTGATTGGTTTTGAAGGAAGAAGGCTGCCTCCAGGGCTGGTTAAATGGGAATCACCAGGTGATTTTGGCCAACTGATTTTGCAGAACTGCCCAGGCAGAAGGGGGACTGGCACATTTTGGCATTGGTGGATCCTTTTTCTGGATGGCCAGAAGTTTTCCCATGTGGCACCAACAAGACAAGGGAAGGCTCAGAAGTTTTGCTGAAATGAATATTTAATAGCACTGGGACTAACTCTTGTAAGCCTTAAAAGGTGCGTGGTTCTCAACAGATCATTGGGGCTGGACTCGCCTGTACATCCTTTCCAACCAGGAGATCCGGTGTGCATCAGCACCTGGAATTTTGGAACAATCCAGCCAAAGTGGAAGGGACCATCTCAAGTCCTCCTGGTAACCTACCCTGCACTCAAGGTAGAAGGAATCAAACTCGGGGTTCATCACATGTGGGTAAAACCAGCGAGCACACATTAAACACAGCAGACACAAGACTGTCTGACACCGTGGAGTTTGGGGTTTTACATCAATCCTATTGTTTTAGGTATTGAATAGGATTTTCTAAGGGGATACTATTTATTGGATCTGGATGAAGATGATCAATAATTGTGTATTTATAATAGTAATAGAAACGATGTTCCTGACTTCTGGGAAGGGAAATGCAGTTTTCAAAGTCAGTGCAAGATGTTGGCAGATGACAGAATGTGACCCCTGTAACAGCTTGTTTGCCAACACCAACCTCTGCAGAAAATCCAGTTCCATGGGGAGCTGAAGTCAGCAATTTGACAAAAATCTGGGAACACTTGTGGGAAGGAAATAGCACCCAGGGCACCTGGACAGGGATGGAAGGAGAATATTCCTTACCATGGGCACATCAGAACAATAGTGCTGAGAATTGTAACATTTCCAAACCGGGTCAGGAAATTACCTCAGGAAATATTGATCAGCTGACAGATTGCACTGATACCCCCTGGGGCTGTCAAATTTCAGCAGTATGGAATCGCCCTCAGACAGGACAATGGGAATGTTTCCAGCCAGTTCTGGGGTGTCTGGGCTGGGAAGGGAGCCCAGGCCTCCCACAGGACCCCTTACAGGTGGGTATAAAATATCCTGATTGAACAAGGTCAAGGCCAAAGGATCCCAGGACAAAGGAAAAGTGGGATTGCCCTGGGACAGACACTTGAGCTGTTTGGAATCCTGAAGTCCAGCAGCTCCTGGCTGTGGCCCAGGCTCTGAGGCTGGGCTGTGTTTGTAGAAATGATTCTGCCTTTCTCAGTGACACCTGGGCTCAGCCAACAAACAGCGAGCCTTGGAGAGGCACAGAGTGTCAGCAGGGCACGGTCAGATCCTTAGGAGCCCCAGGATGGGTGGGAAGTGATGGAATTTGGAGCAGACGTTTGGCCCTGGGAGAATCAGGAGCACCATGGACACTGGGGGTATTAACGTTCCGTCCCTCGTGCAAGGAGTCACCACCGGGAACCCGACTGTGGGGAAAGGTTAAAGGGGATGGAACTTGGAAACATCCCAGTGCGGGAACTACAGCGGGATGGATTTTAGAATCCATCTCTGCTCCGCACAGATCTGCCTTTAGGAACAGACCAGCCACACACCATTGGGCTCTGCAGATGGAAACTTGAGTGAATGCAGCTCCTTTGGGGTTTGCTGAAATAAAGGAACAATTGCCAGCCACAGCTAAAATGACCTTACATAGCAGATTTGCTTTAGCCCTATTGCTGTTACATGGACAGGGAGTATGTGGATTCTTGAACTGAAACAGCAGCACTTGTTGTGTGCACATTCCAAATGTGATGCTGGATTGGATGATCAGGGAGAGAGGATAAAATCGGCTGCTGCATCCAGCAGGGAATTAAAGGGAGGGTTAGACAGTAACTGTTTGGATAAAATATTTAAAGGACTTGGATTTCCCCTGACTGATGGTTGGCCTGACTTTTGCAAAGTCTAACTGGGATCACAGCAATACTTGTGCTTCTGACACTTGCTTTGAGCTGTGTAAAGAACATGGTTGTGAAAGCAGCTGAGGAACTCGTGGGATGTGAGTAAAGGAGCAGAGTGAGGCTTATGAAGGCTTGAAGGGAAGAGAAGCTTCCCAACCCTCCAAGAGGGGGAAATTTGCCAGATGAAAAACCGTTTGCACCTGGTGGGTTCATACAATGCTTCTTCTCCAAAAGCCACTGGCCGTGGAACCGCACAAGGCTGATTCTGTGGGCAGCAACCAGCCCAGGTGTGCCAACTTTCACCAGTTCACCGGGCAGTCAGGGCTGGCTTTGGGGTCACCGACCACCAGGGACCCCCAAAGAGACCCCCAGGGCAGAAGAAGGGATGTGCAAAGGGGTGGGGGAAATATGCAATGATTTTGGGGCAATGATTCTCGTGTGTGTGTTTCTTGTGGGACAATCTGGGAATGTGTCTGTGAAACCCAGTCTGCAAACAGGAACATTCCTGAACTCGGCACACACGACTTTGGGAGGGGCTCTCCCCTCGTGCATCCAGCCCAATAAAGAATGCTGCTGCTTCGTGCTGCGCTGGTGCTGAGGAGGTTTTGTTTCACTGAAGTGTTGGTACCACCTCTGTGCCTGTGTCCCAGACCCACAGAGCAGCTGTGATGTCAGAAAGGGGCTGTGTGACATCACAGAGCGGGCTGTGACATCACAGGGTATTGGTGTGACATCACAGAGTGGGTTGTGACATCACAGGGTGGCTGTATGACATCACAGAGTCCACTGTGACATCATGGAGTAGCTCTGTGACATCACAGAGGAGATTGTGACACCACAGGATGGCTGTATGACATGACAGAGTCAGCTGTGACATCACAGAGCAGTTGTGTGATGTCACAGAGAGGTCTGTGACATTACAGGTGGTGTGACATCACAGAGTGGCTATGACATCACAGGGTTGTCATGTGACATCACAGATATGGCTATGATATCACTGGGCAGAGTTCTGACATCATGGAGCAGGCTATGACATCACTGACTGGTTGTGACATCACAGAATGGCTGTGTGACATCCCAGAGTGGCTGTGTGACATCCCAGGGTGGCTGTGTGACATCCCAGGGGGTTGGATGCCATGGCAACCCTCATCAGTTCCAGTTCCCTTGGAAACCCCCCCAGGAGCCATTGCTGCACTCAGGGTCCGTGGCCACTTGCCCGCAGACCTGTGGCTGCCCTCGGCTGCCATGGCAGCCCTCAGGACAGAGCGGTGCCGGGGCTGGTGCCAGCTACAATTGCACTGACACTCGCTGATGCCCTCAGGTGCCACGGCAGCGGCCACAGGGACCCGTTCCTCACTTTGGTGCCATGGACACCAACGCTCGGCCCCGCTGCCATGGGGATTGGCACGCTCACCTGCACTCAGGGCCCGTGGCCGGCCACTGCTGCCATGGACACGGGCACGGAGCCCTGGGCTGCAGTCGGCTGCCGTGGCCACCAGCCCAAGGTCCCGTGGCCAGGGCCGGGGGCATGGAAAGGAACCCGTGGAGCTGTGGTGATGGTGGGTGGCCATGGGGTGCTGCTGTGGGCTGGGGCAGAGGGAATTTCCTTGCCAGGCCTTTCTCTGGGGCTGTGTTTGGCTCTGTGCTGAGCACAGCGTTGCTCACACGGAGATGGTTTTGTTCTTGCTGAGCTTGCACAGAGCCAAGGCCTTTCCTGCCCCTCGTCCGGCCACGCTGGGGAGGGGCTGGGGGTGAGGGGGAGCTTGGCAGGGGTCACAGCCAGGACAGGTGACCCCAACTGACCCCAGGCATATCCCAGACCACAGGACATCATGGCCAGTGTATAAAGTGGGGGGAACAAGGAGGAAGGGGGGACATTTGGAGTCAGGGTTTTTGTCTTCCCAGGTAACACTCAGGCAGGATGGGGCCCTGTTTTGCTGGTGGGCAGGGTCAGCACCAAAGACACAGACACCAACTGAAGGAATTGTGCAATTTATAGAATGCAAATCTGCAAAGAATTACAAAAGCATAAGCTCAGCAAAGCACATAATCATTAGCAAAGAATCACAGCAGGAGCAGCTCAGCAATGCCCCCAATCATCAGTGCCAAAGATTGCCTGCAGTGATTAACCAAGATCCAGCCCCAGGGACCCTCAGACTTTACCATCCCCCAGAGCCACCCATCAGCTGCGGGAAGCTGTCCCAGCCAAGGACTGCAGAGCCACTCCCGGACACTGGGAATTCCTGCAGCTGCCTCCAGCCACAGCTGAGGCTCCAACCCCGCTGCGAGAGGGCCCAGCTTTGACAGTGCTGGAGAAACAAACTGACAGCACTTCCAGTGCGGGAACATCTGCTTTCATCCTCCTCTTGGCTTCCTCCTAAGCCTGGCCAGGGCTCAAGGAGGAGCCAAGGGAGCTGACTTTGACCATACAGCCCCAAACAAGGCCAGATGTGGCCTTGTCCGGTTTCTAAATACAGAAAGGTAAATCTGTGTTTCACCAATGCACAGGTACATAGAACATATTGTTAATAGTACTTTGTTAATGAGTTAATGAGTGGGATACAAAGATAACATTTGGTTGGAAGGTTGATCAGGAGGTCAGCTTTGGCCCAGGGCCTCTTGTTCAGGCCTCACTCAGGGCCTGGTGTTCAGGCCTTGGAACTTCAATCAGTGCTTTGACCTAGACATGAACTGCAACCTTCATAACAATTCTTCTAATAATGGAGTCTTAGATTTAGGTATTAGGCATAAAGGCATCACCTCTTGTTCTCCAATTAAGTGCTGCTCAAGGTCATCACTCACAGCTATCATTCACATTCCTTTTAAAACATGCCTCATTAGTTGCTATTCTCTGTTATTTATCAAATCCCCCTTTTTCTAGAGACTGTGTCTCTTTTTAGACAAGTCTCAGTGCTCCATTTCCCAGCACAAAGTGTCACAACAGCTCTGACATGGAATCATAACACACCAAGTGCTCACACTGCAGTGATGACAGTGACTGCCACAAATGCATTTGGCAGCAGCTTCCAGTTTGGCAGCCCCAAAGCCAATCCCAGCAAGGAGAATTTTCTTCTTTCTGCCACTCTTCTGCTGCTCTTTCCACCGAGGTGATTCCTGACTGTTGGACTTCAAACCCATCACTGATAACAGTGCAGCATTCCTGTCCTAGAATAGCCCAGGCTCCTCCTTGGCCAGCAGGCAGATAATCCAAGGCCATGCGGGTCTGCAGAGCCCCCGTTCGTGTTTGTTGGAGCTCACAGGATGTGCTGTTGGATATTTTAGCAGTATCATTTGCTGCTTCTTCTAATAATCGATTCAGCTCGTTAATGTGAACTCCACAGGACGAGGCAGCGCATGTGGGGCACAGGGTGAACCAGAATCTTTGGCTTTCTGAAATCCAAGGCACTCTTTGGGTGGAAAATGTTCTCTTAACATGAAGCTCTTCCTTGCAGTTGTTGCTGAAGCACCCTAAAGGGAGGCATCACTCTTTTTCCTCAGTCTCATTGGGGTTAGGAACAATAATTCCATTGTCCATGGAGCTGGCACCTTTTTAATTCCAGAATAATGCCCCCAAGGTCCTTTGCTGTTCAGCTTTACTGCGGTGTAGGGGTAACAAGGCTTGGTGGGGCCTTTCCCCTTTGGCTGGAGAGGTGCCGGGTCCCAGTCCCTGAGGGGCACCCAGGCTCCTGGCTGGAATCCGTGTGGAAGTCACTCAGTGTCACATCAGCCTTCACATGGAGCCCCGTGGATCAGAGCATTTTCCAAAGGGGCCAGTGGGGCAAACAGGGAGATTGGGTCTGGCCAGATCTGTAAAACAATATCCTGTAACATCTCCTTGTTCTCACACAGAACACTTGGCTGCAGGGACACATTCCCATCGTTCTGCCCAGGTTCCAGGAGTCAAACAGTGCTGTCTTTCCCCAGAGCTGTTCCTTCAGCTGCCTCGGGAGGGCCTTTGGGCCTCTGGACCCACACTCTGGCTCCATTATTAGGACTGCTGGACCAAACCCTTTATCTCCACCAACAGTGCTAACTGGAGGTGGATCTCCTTTTTTCACAATTGTTTATAAAACTGCAATATCAATAATTGTGCTGGCCTGTCATGGAGCTAAATAATCCAATCTTGTTCATTATCATTTAACAGAATTACTTTGATTTCTCCTTGATAATCTGCATCAATTCCTCCTCCCAGGACATGAACACTTTGCAAGGCCAAGCTCCAGCGAGCAGTTATCAAACCAAAGTGTCCCGGAGGAATCTGAATTCCTATTCCTGCATTGATAACTCTCACTTGCTTCTGATTTATCCCAATTAATCCTGATGCAGGAAGGCCCAGCCCTGCAGCCTCTGGGGTGGCCCTGTCGGGGCCCATCGCACCCAGAAGGATTTCCCAGGAAGTCCAAGTCTCCCTGTCCATGGGTGGATTTGCAGACTGGGTGCAGCCGGGCACACCCAGGGGTTTCCATTTCCCCAGCGGGGCCATTGTTAAGGGTATGGAGCACATCTGGGAGATGGGTTCTCCATCAGGACGGGTTCCCATCTCCTTTCTTCAGCTGCTCTTTTAACAATCCCTTCATCTGCTCAACCAATCCTGCAGCTTGTGGATAGGCTGGGATATGAAAAACCCAGCAGTCTTCATCACTGTCTTTTTCACAGGAACAGACAAAGCATTCCAGATCACAGTATCAGCAAACCCTATAAAAACAGCCAATTCCATCCCTTCCTCCTTTATTCATTGTGTGCAATCTCACAAAATTTACCAGTGACCTTTGGGTCCTGGCCAATCCTTTTCTGGAGGGTATTTAGTGTTACATCCCTGAGCAGCCATGGCTAAAGAATTCGTATTGTCAGCACTATTTCACATTATTATTTATTATCTATACAATATAAATATCATTTTATAGATATATATAAACTAGGATATTATTACTAGTTCACTTGCACAAGAAATTCAAGCTCAAGATTAAAAACTTCTTCTATTGCTCCATGTGGGAGCGTTCCAACAACAATTGTTCCTTCTGTTGGTGCTGTTTCCAATACGCTGTTAACAAAATCCATCCTCCTCTTCCCAAACCCACAAGCTCTTTTCCTTTTTCCATATCCAATTTTGGGATGCATTTTAAGACATCCAGCGCTTCAGCTCCTTTTAACCGACTGCCCCACTGCTCGCACGGTGCTCCGACCTCAGCCCACTCCAGAGCCAGCGAACTCCAGGGAAGCTCTTCCCATCCAGGATTTCAGACAGGACTGATTCCTTACATTTACATTTAAAAAGTGACATTTTGGTGTGATCCTGCCAGACTACACCAATTTTGTTGTACCAGTGGGCAGGGCCAACACCAAAGACACAGACACCAACTGAAGGAACTGTGTCATTTGCTACAGCTCAAAGCAGCAAAGAATCACAGCAGGAGCAGCTCAGCAATGCCCCCAATCATCAGTGCCAAAGATTGCCTGCAGTGATTAACCAAGATCCAGCCCCAGTGACCCTCAGACTTTACCATCACCCAGAGCCACCCATCAGCTGCGGGAAGCTGTCCCAGCCAAGGACTGCAGAGCCACTCCCGGACACTGGGAATTCCTGCAGCTGCCTCCAGCCACAGCTGAGGCTCCAACCCCGCTGCGAGAGGGCCCAGCTTTGACAGTGCTGGAGAAACAAACTGACAGCACTTCCAGTGCGGGAACATCTGCTTTCATCCTCCTCTTGGCTTCCTCCTAAGCCTGGCCAGGGCTCAAGGAGGAGCCAAGGGAGCTGACTTTGACCATACAGCCCCAAACAAGGCCAGATGTCGGATTTCATGGCCTTGTCTGGCGTCTAAACACAGAAAGGTCAATCCATGTTTCACTAATGAGAGGATACATCAATCATAGCGCTAATGATCATGCAAATTTCGGTAATGAGCAGATACAAAGATAACCTTTGGTTGGAAGGTTCATCCAGAGGTCACCTTTGGCCCAGGGCCTGTTGTTCAGGCCTCAGTCAGGCCACTTGTCCAGGCCTTGGCACTTCAGGGACGTGGTTTAGTGCTGGGCTTGATTGTGCTGGGTTAATGGTTGGACTCGATGAGCTCAGAGGTCTTTTCTAACAGAAAGGAGTCTGTAATTCCAGGATTCTGTCTGCTGCCATTCAGCCAGGTCCATGTTAGCAGCATTACTTTGGTCAAAAAGGCTCCTCTTGCTCAGCTCTTGTGGCCTAAGGCTTCAGCTCCTTCAGCTCCTGGTGCTGAGCTGCTCATGCTGAACGAGACGCCTCGGAGAGAAGAATACAGTTCATCCAATTCCTTCTGGCACACGGAGAGGGGAGGCTGTGAAAACAGGAGCATTGTTTGCTGTGGCCTCCTCTGTGCCCTTGACGCCTTTCAGCGCTTTGAAACAGCCAAGAGCTTTCTCCAAGAGTGCAATGAAGCAGCTGTTCCTGCTCCCAGCTCTCGCCCTGCCCAGTCTCTGCCCTTGACTGCTTTTGTCCCTCTTGCTGTGCCCTCTGTGGCCCCGGGGCTCGGTGGCTGCTGCCCAGGGCTGTGGCACTGGCACAGATCCAGTGCTCGAGACCCTCCTTTCTCTGCCCTTGGAGCTGCCTGCTCACAGCAGCCTTTGCCACCTGCAAGCTCCACATGGACAGGGAGTGCCCACCTCTGCTCCTTGCACACCCTGCAGGAGCCCAGGGCTGCCATCTCCAGTCCCTGCTGGCACTGAGGGCTCCCAGGTGCCCCAGGCTGCTGTGGCACCGCTGCCAACGGGAGGGAACAGCGGCAGGGGCTGTGCTGAAAGTCAGCTCCATTTGCTGCTGCTGCTGCTGCTGCTGCTGTGGGGGTCATTTGTCCAGCCCTGCCCCAGAGTCAGGGATCAGATCCAGGCCCTGCTGCTGCTCCCTCGGGATCAGCCACAGTTTGGGTGTTGCTGTCAGTGCCAGCAGGAGCGGGCGCTGGAGCAGCGGGTGCTGACAGTGCCCCAAGCCCCGGGGCCCGAGGGGTGCCTGGGCTGCGGGGCTGGCAGGGAGCTGCCCCTTGTTCTCCCTGTGCCTCACGCAAAGCTGGGCCGCTCACAAGTGGGGCAGCACAGCAAACAGGGAGCCTGCCAGTCTCTGCCAGCCCTGTCTGCTCTGAGATTGGGCCTTGGAGCTGCAGGGGGACAAAGGCAGCTGCTTCTGGTCCCTCTGCGTGTCCCCGTGTTCAGCAGTGCTGCTCCATCATTTAGGACATGGTTTCTGTTTAATTAATAGAAAAAACAAAAGAAAAAACCCAGAAAATATTATGAAACATAAAACCAAAACCCAAATGTGGAGTGAAAAATCTTTTGTAACTCTGGATTAAGAGGTAACTGATCTTTTCAAAAGACAACTCAGGTATTTGTAAATATGCTGATGGCATTGATCCATCTTACTGACCTCAGCAGTCCTTTTTTCAAGATTTTGGGCTTTGTTTCCAACATTGTTATTTTAAATTGTGGTTGAAGCGATAGGAAATTGATTGTGCCATGCCAGCTCCGAGCAGGACTGGCAATCTAAACTCTGTCCCACCCCAACTCACTGAGAAGATGCCTTTCCTTCTCACCCTGCCAATGAGCTGCACATTCCCTTGGAAATTGTCAGGGGTTCTTAAAGACACCAAGTCCCACTTAGGGCTTTTTGCTCTGGTTTGGCACTGGAGAAGGGCAATTCTTCATCCATCAGCTCCAGGCTGCACTGCCTCAGGAACACGGCCCACTCGCCAGCTTGGGCCCACTCGTGGCACTTCCAGAGGAGGAAGAAAGTGCAATGGCACAATTCCAGCCCAAAAGGAAGGAAGAGTGGGACAGACAGAACACCCTGTGCAGATCCAGGCGTTCAGCTGGGACTGTGGAGAGTTTGGGTTCTTGCCAGTGGGATGTGTGTCCCTGACTGCAATCTCTTGGCCTGCACCAGAGTCTCACTCACCTGCAAAAGCAGAAAGCTCCGTCGCTGTGCTCGCAAGGGGCTCGTCTGATGCAAAGCTGTCAGAACCCTGTGAGGGGAGAGCGGGCCCAGCCGTGCCCGGGGCTGAGCCCCAGCAGAGCCCTGGCAGAGCCCGGAGCAGCCTCAGCATCGGCAGAGCCCGGCTGCAAGGAGAGAAACCAGAACCCGCCCGTCAGCTGAAGCCTCCTGTCCCCTTGTCCCAGCCGCCCGCAGTGCCCAGGCCGTGCTGGCCGTGCTCAGAGCTGGGCCCAAAGCTGCCCAGCATTGCTGCCTTTGGGAGCAGAGCAGGAGGGCAGGACATGTGCCCAGCCTGCAGCCAGCCATGGCACAGCCACCTCCTCAGCAGCTGCCCAGAGCCCAAAAGCAGCTTGGCAGCCACTGAAGAATTCCCTGCAGCCGCCCCAGCAAAGGGGGAACCTTTGGTGCCCGGCCAGGCCGTGCCATGCCCAGCTCTGGCAGCATCCCCCTGGCTCTGGACTCACCTGCACACTGGCCATGGAGCGTGTCTTTGGAGAAGGTGCCAGAATCAAAGGCCATCATCTTCAGCTGCCACTGGCCAGCTCCAGGAAGAGGTTGTCGGCCTTGAGCTCGTCCTTGGTGGCTCCAGCAGCAGCAGCCCCACCTGCTACAGCTTCTCCAGGGGCTCCTTCTCCTTCCCTGGGGCCACACCAGGCTCTCAGGGTTCTGCCCAGGGCCCCAGCCATCAGTGAACCACACAAGCAAAACCAGGGGGGATTGTGGCCACCAGTGCTTGCCAGAGCAGGCCTCCAGCTCAGCTGCAGCCCAAGAGCTGCGTGTTCCCTTCTGATGCTCCCTTCTGATGCTCCTGCTCCCTGTCCTGTAGGCAGGACAAAATCGTCTGCTTTGCTTTGCCACTGATTGCCAAGAGATGTGTGGGGCTGTTACCTGCCAGGCCCCTGGATCACACTGTGCCCGTGGCTCTCTGCCATCCTCTAGGGCACATGAACACCCTGCAGCCAAGGGGCACTGAAGAGCTCTTCCAAGGACGGCCTGTCCAAGGGCTGCATGGACAAGCACCTCTTAAGAACATCCTGGCACTCTGGGCACAGAAACCAGAAACCACCAGGCAGCTGTAGAAGGATCCCACCCGCTTTGCCCCCCGTTCCCGTGCCCAGGCCATGCTGGCTGTGCCCAGAGCTGGGCCTAAACTTGCCCATGCATTCTGTGCTTTGGAGGGCAGCAGGAGAGCAGGACATGTGCCACCTGCTCAGAGCTGCCAGAGCGGGATGCTCCTGAGCCCGCTGCTGGCTCCCAGCACTGCTATTCCCCCCGTGCCACAGAGATGAGGAATCCACCTGGAGAGAGCCGTCGTGGGAACAGGATCCGCCCCCAGATGATCTCCTGGCCCCTCTTGAACGGGTGCTTCCCCACCACCAGCTGGTACAGCAGGATGCCCAGGGACCAGATCGTCGCTGCCTCGCCGTGGTAGCGTTGGTGGTGGATCCACTCGGGTGGGCTGTACAACAGGGTTCCTGTGGAACACAGACCGAGTCCATCGGGGGATGCTGCTGCTCCCAGAGCCTCGCCCCAGCATCCCTGGGCACGCAGGGGCTGCACCAGTGGCACACGGGGTGACCCGCTGCCCTCTCGCCTGCACCTGTGACTTGTGTACAACCTGGTGTTGGAAAAGAGGCCACTGGTGTTGGGAAAGGGCAGCAGAAGCCCTGGGGAGGCCCAACCATGACATGCAAATGAAAAACCCACCCAGTGGTGGGGAAAACCCACTCTCCTCCCTGCCTGCAGTGCCCCAAAATACATCAATAAGCCAAGGCAAACCAGGGCAGCGGAGCAGTCCAGGCCCTTCCTCGCCTGCACACCAAACCGGCCGGTGCACGGGGTCTGACCCCCCTCTCTGCTACCCCCACGGGGGATTTTGTTGGGCTGGCTGCCCCCGCTCCAGCCCCAGCCCAGGGCAGAGTGGGTGCTGAAGGCTGCCGGCAGCGCCGGGAACTGCCCCCTCCCAGCCCCACCCAAAAGCAACTTGGCTCAAGAATTAATCCCATCCTGGCAACAATGAGGGGAAGCCCCGGTGCCACACCCAGGCTGGGCCATGAGATGCCCAGGAGCATCCCCTGGGAGGGCTCACCTGCAAACTGAGTGTAGGCTGTGTCCTGGAGGAAGGCGCCGCAGCCAAAGTCGATCAGTTTCAGCTGCCCGGTGGCCAGGTCGAGCAGGATGTTCTCGGGCTTGATGTCCCGGTGCAGGACCCCGCAGCTGGTGCAGTGCCGCACGGCCTCCAGCACCTGGCCGAACAGCCCCCGCGCCTCCTCCTCGGGCAGGAACCTCCGCTGCGCCAGCAAACCCGACAGGTCCTGGCACCGCTCCGGACGCTCCAGCACCAGCAAGAAGCTGCTGGGCAGCTCAACCCACTCCAGGAGCCGGATGACACCACGGAACCCAGTGGACACCTTGTCCAGCAGCACGATCTCCAGGGGCGCACGGGCGCCGTCGGGCTGCGGGAGGAGCACGGTGCCGTCGGTGGGGCTGAGGCCGTGCCAGGGCTCTGGGACCCCTCACCCAGCCCGGGACGCTCTGCGCCCCCCGCTCACCCCCCGCCCGCTCTCCCTCCGGGGCTCCCGGCGGCTCCCACCCCGCCGGGCCCCGGCTCCTCGCCGCCCGGCACGCCCCGCCTCTGCCGCTGGCCCCGCTCACTCACCAGCTCGCCCCAGTGCCGGACGCGGTCCCGCGGCACGCATTTGATGGCCACCTGCGAGCAAGGGGCAGCAGCGGGCTGAGCTCGCCGCCCGCCCCGCCGCGCCCCGGCCTCCTCCTCCTCCTCCTCCTCCTCCTCCTCCCCGCCGGCCCCGCCACTCACCGGGGCGCCGTCCGCGAGCCGCGTGCCCGAGAAGACGCTGCCGAAGCCGCCGCTGCCCAGCAGCGAACCCAGCCGGTACCGCTCCTGCAGGGCCTCCTGCGCCTTCCCTGCGGGCGACACGCGGCCGTCAGCGCTCGGCCCGGGGCCAGACACGGCCCCCGACCGCCCCCCGACCGCCCCGGCCCGGGCATCCCCATCCGAACGGGACACCGGCGGCTCGGGGCCGGCGGCCGCGCTGCCGAGCGGCGGAGCTCGGGCCGGGGAAGCCGCAGCGGAGGCGGCGGGAGCGGCCGCGCCCCGGGTGTCCTCCGCGGGCCCCGGGAGGAGCCGGGCCCGGAGCCGAGGCCGGAGCCGGGGCCGGAGCCGGAGCCCGCGTCGGGGCCGGGGCCGGGCTCGGCACAGGCGGAGCCAAAGGGTGGCGATGCCGCCCCAGCCCCGGGCACCGATGCCCGCCCGGCAGCGCCACAGCCAGGACGGCGAGAGCCGGGCGGAGGCGAGACCGCGGCGGGACGCCCGGGGCCGGGGAGGGGGCGGCCCCGCCCGGGGCCGGGGGCGGGCCTGGGGCATGGCCCGGCCCGGCAGGGGGAGGGGGAGAGACCGGGAGAGGAGGGGGACACCGGGAAAGGGACACCGAGAGACGAGGGGGACACCGGGAAGGGGAGGCGGGGGGAAGGTGCGGAACACAGGGAGAGGGAGAGGAGCAAGAAACGGAGAGAGTCTGTAGAGTCGCTTGTGATTTCGCTGCTGCCGCTGCTGCCGCTGCTGCCGCTGCAACTGAAGCGCTGGGGCCGTTTGTCCGCGTGTCCGCGTGTCCGAGTGTCCGAGTGTCCGCGTGTCCGAGTGTCCGCGTGTCCGTTCCCCGCTCGCCCCACGCTCCCCACGGCCGAGCCCCGCTCGCCCCGGGGGCAGCCCCTGAGTCTGTGCAAACACGGGAGCTTTGCCGTGTCCAGCCCGGATCCAGAGTCCTGGCTCCTGCACGGTGGCAGAGGAATCCCCTCGGCTGCTGCTGTGCCTTGGCCCTGCTGAGGGTCAGGCACTGCCGGGCCACATTCCCTGCCTGTAGAATTCGTGCCCCACCCAAGCTCTGCACCTTTGTCTCCAGCATTGCTTTCCAATAAAAACAGGGGAAGGCAAACTGTGTGCAGCTCACGGTATTTCAGAGTGTCTAAAACTCACTAAGGCACAGATCTTAGAGGTGAGATCCATTTGGAATTCATGGCATGGAGAAGCAGTGCAACATGGAAAAGGGGAGCACAGAAATAGAGAGGGAAACACCTTGGATTGTTTCTTTCCATTTTCATTTCACTTCTGGAAAGCTGTTTCAGTTTTCTGGGAATCTTCTCCACAGTCCTGTCTGCTCTTTTCAAGAACCTTTCCTGGGGAGCGAGGTGCAGCTCCTGTCACAAGATGTGCCATCAACTGCAGCTTCTCTTGGCTTCCCACACTGTGAGTGCAGCACGACTGCTGCAGCAAAGCAGGACAAATGCTGGGAGAACTTTACAAGTTGTCCTTTCTTTTCCCTGTGGGCTGGGCACTTGTGCCATCGGTGAGGTTTTCATTGTGGCTGTTCTAACCTAAGAAACCAGGAGGTGGAACCAGCAATTGTTAGGGACTGCAAGCCAGGGGCGTCACTTTGCCTTTACGTGGCAGGGACGACACTACGCACTCAGCACATTGCCCCAGGCATGTGTGCACGGCCCAACAATTTGTCATCGAACAGCGGTGAGCACTTGGATGAAATCAAACTGACTCCTCATACGCAACTCATTCATTATAGAGATGACATCTTGGGCCAGGGCAGCAATGAGGAGGAAGTGCAACAAGTCCTTGAATTAGTTGTGGATCATAGGAAACAGAAAGACTGGGGAATTAACCCTACCAAAATTCAAGTGAAATTTTTGGGAATTCAGTGGCAATGTGAGCATCAGGAAATCTTCCCCAAAGCCCAGCAGAAAATGTTAGAGTTTGCCGTGCCACAAAATAAAAAGGAGGCACCAAGATTTATTGGATTATTCGTCTTTTGGAGACAACATATTCTGCATCTGAGACAAATCTCAACCCCTCTGCATAAAGTAACCAGGGGAAATAGGGAATTGGAATGGGGAAGTGAGCAGCAGGCTGCCTTTGAATTAGCCAAAGAGGCTATTAGCCAAAAAGGCCTTTAGATCTATGGCCTATGCAAAAGGGAGAAGTTGAGTTAAATGTACCTGTAAATGGGTCACATGCTGATGGGAGCCTCTGGCAGAAACAGGGAAAGAAAAAGGTTCCCCCGGGGTTTTGGGGGAGGAAGTTGCCAGAAGCAGGAAACAACTACACACCTTTTGAGAAACAGTTATTGGCAGGTTATTGGGCACTGATGGAAACAGAACAACTTACCATAGGGTATGAAGTGGCTCTTCATCCGGAAATTCCTATTGTGCAGTGGGTCAGAAGGTCCCCAAAAGCCCATTGGATTGGGCACGCTCCGGAGTGTGGTACTGTAAAGTGGAAGTGGTATATTCGGGATAGGGCCAAGGTGGGAACGGGGCGGATAGCCACTCTTCATGAGCCAGTAGCAGCTGCCCCCGGGAGGGACCAAGAGGTGAGTGCCAACTTCACAGCTGAGAGGGAATCTCCAGGGAAGTGGGAAAAGCCTTCAGATCAACTCATGCCACAGGAAAAAGAACATGCTTGGTTTACAGATGGGTCAGCTGAATATATAGGAGGGAAAAGGTTTTGGAAAGCAGTAGCTGACCATCCTCATTCAGAAAAGTTTTTAGAAATGACCAGAGAAGGGAAAAGCAGTCAATATGCTGAATTCTATGCAATTGATATGGCTTTAAAACAAGAAGATCTAGGAGAATGCCTTTCCTATACTGCTTCTTGGTCGGTAGCTAAATGGGTTCGCTCCGTGGCTACCGACATGGGTAGGCAGAGCCTGGAAAATCTACTCCAAAGAGGTCTGGGGAAAGGAACTGTGGAGTGACCTTTGGGAAATGGTGCAAAGAACTGATGTGACTGTGATTCATGTTGATGCCCATAGTGACACAGACACTTTAGAGCTACTTTATAACTCTGTTTCAGGCAACCGGGCAAAGATTTCCAAGCAAGACCGGAGTTCCCTCCAAAGGAGGATCACGAAGGCCTGGCAAAATGTGCGCACCAAAAATGTGTGCACCTTGGACAAAAAGCCCCTTACAGGTGTGCTCAAGAGCGTGGCATTGCCACGTCACTCGATATGAGTAGAACTAGAATTGCTCACTGCCCCGTGTGCCAACATATGTACAAATGCCCGGTGCCAAACATTGTAAAAGGACAGCTGGGGAGAGGAAAATTGCCCGGACCAACTTGGCAAATGGACATTGGACCTTTACCCCAGGACCGAGGGTGTAAATATATCTGCCATAGACACATATCCTGGGTATTTGATTGCCCATCCTTGTGAGAAGGCCACTCAGCATAGCACCATCTGTACTATAGACACAGTAATTCTGTATTACGGAATGCCATTACCGAGTCAAACAGATAATGGGTCTCATTTCCAGAACAAATTCATTCAGCAGTACGCTGAGCAGAAAAACATTCAGTGGGGTTTTCACACACCATATTATCCCCAAGCTGTGGGATTATCTGAGCAAATGAATGGGCTATTGAAAGAGCAGTGGAGAAACCTGGGAGATGGACACCTGTCCTGGTGGAGAACCCATCTCACTGATGCACTGCACATCCTTAACAATAGGCCCATCAGGGACATGGACACAAAGTCAGGGGATGGCGCTCAGAGTCAAAGTATATCATGATTTGGTCAGAGAAACATGGTCTCTTGACACCTCCCTAAGTAAGGGAAGCTCCCAAAGATGGGGACATGATGAACGGCCACCTGAGAGAGTTCTACAACATTATGGACCGGCTCCATGGAGCCCTCGCCAATTGGTGCCAGGGGCCAGAGAACCTGCCTATCATCTGAATTGGATAAGAAGACTGCAAGCTGTCTCGGAGATAATAACTAACCAGAGAGCTGCCGCCCCTGACCTTATGGCCGGCCAATCCACGCAAACACGGAATGCGATTTTCCAGCATCGCGGGGTTTTAGACTACCGGCAGAAGAAGGAGGAGTTTGCAGGAAAGAAAATGAATCCAACTGTCGCTTACAAATTGATGACAATGGAAAAGTAGGAAAACAGACAACTCGGGAGATGAGAAAATTAGCCCATGTACCAACCCAGACATGGGAATGTTGGGAACCAGATATATTCTTGTGGCTGCCAGGGAGTCTGTGGCTCAAAGGGGCCCTTTCTCCTTTCCCTTTGTGCAGCTGCTACCTTCTTGTTTATTCCTTGTTTCATTCCTTGTATTGTACCACTCATCCAGCACAGAGTACAGGGAAGGCAGCTCGCAGCTACACCTCAAGATCAACCAACCCTATGTGCAACAACTGCAGAGGCCGTCTGACAGCCGTGATTCATCCTGTAAGTCAGAGGAGCGACTGATGTGCTGAGGCCTGAGCCGCAGGCCTCAGCCGGAGCTGACCTACAAGATGAACCCTGGCCAATCTGTGACTAACACCCTCAGTATTATTTAGCTAAAAACAGATGACAAAGATGCTTCTGCTAGCCATTTAACACCAAATGGGCTGCTTTAGAAACTTTCCCATAACTGTGTACAGTTATCTGCAAGAAATGGATAATTTAAGAAACTTTCCCCAGCTGACATGAATAAAGGTTTGTTTGCAGGGTGTTTGAGGGGAAACCCTCCCAGGCAAGGCCTGGGCACTGGCCAAGCTGTGGCCCCTGCTGGTTGCAAAGTGTGCCATCAGACCCAGGTGTTTCCGGACTAAAAACACAATCAAGTCACTTGGACTTCCTGATTTGGGCCTATAAAAGCTGGAGCCATGTTAGGGGCAAATTTGGAGGCCTCACATAGGGGTAGATGCACCCATAGGATTCTCCCAATTGACAGAAAGGGTTCTCCAGATCCTTGCTGCGAAACGGGGCTCCCCAACGACTGCAGATCTGGATGATGGTAAGGTATTTAGGCAGTTGGTGATGCATCTTTCTAAATCACTCTCCTTTCTCTTGGATAGTAATAATTAGGTGCATTACCTTGCTTATTTTTGCTTGTTGCTAAATCCAAGCCCCTAGTTTTACTGAATGTATCGTTTTACATTTGAGGTTCCTTAATTTCACAGTAAAATAAGAGCATTCTTTCCAGTGCTGTCTGTGTCCTTTAAATCGCCTCTGCCCCTTGGCAGAACAACAGGAGGCCCCTGAGGGGCTGGGGTGGTGGGAAGGCCCGAGGAAGTGGCTGTCAGAGGCCATAAGCAGCCTCCAGGCAGCCGCCTCGTTCCTGCCGCCCGGCTGCTCTGGCGCTTCCCCGAAGCATCTCCCAGGCCTGCGGCAGAAGCCCTCAAGGCCGGGCCTCAGCAGGAGGGTGGGGAGCACCCTGAGGTGCCGAGGCTGGGCTGGCTGGGGACAAGGAGGGCGGGGGGGCCCTGCTGGGGCACGGCCCCTGGCTGCTGCCAAGAAGGGGCGGTGGGCAGAGGCAGGGCTGGCGGCCAGCCCGGGCCCCCGCGGCTGCCCAGGCCACGGGGCTGTGACCGAGGCCCCCCTGACACAGAGCTCTGGGCCCGCACAGCTGCTGCCACCATGGGGAGGGCGGCGATGTCTCCTCGAGCAGGGCTGCCGAGTCGCTGCTGCCGAAACAGCTCTGGACGCCACAGAAACGGCACCAGAGCGTGCACAGGAACAGCAGGAGCCCCAGTGCCGGCACCAGCTCAACAAGGCATCCGCACCAGCCGGGACGCCAAACGGGGCCATACTGTGGGCACAGCTGCACGTGGCTTGGCAAAAGGCTCCAGCAGAATTGGCCACAATGGCTTCCTCTTGCCTTGCCAGCCTCACAGCGACGCTTGGCAGCTTCAGCTGCAGCCTGTGCCCCTGACTTCAGTGGCCGTGCTTGAGGGCAGACTCGCCTTCCACAGTCAGGCGTCCCAAGGCAGCGGCATTGGTGCCATCGTGAGAGAGAGACTCTGATGGGACACAAGCCCTGCACTGCAGGTGCCATCCCTCTCCTGCATGCAGGCCCCTTAAAGACACGTACATGAGCTTCCAAACGAAATCCTGGACTTGCTTGGAACAAAGGAAGATGCAGCTGGCACTAAAGAAAAGCAGGGAGTGCTGGCAGACGTTCGGGGGCGGAGGGAAGCACTTTGCTGTGTGCAGAGGAGATGGCCCGGTTCACAAGCTCAGGCTTTGCTGCCAGAGGATCCTGCTTTGCTCTTGCTGGAGGCCATTCCCTACCAGTGCATGGCCCTCCATTGTTCCTGCATCACGGCTGCTGGACCTGTGGCAGCAAGTGTGTCCCGAGTCCATGTGACAGCAGAAAAGGGTGGGACCTGTGTGCTTCCAGCACCTGTCTTGGCTGCTCCTTCAGGGTGCTGGCACCATCATCAGAGACACAGAACAGCTTCCTTCCTTCTCTCACAAGCCCTTCTCACCCCACTGAAGGGGTGCAAAGCAGCAGGATCCCCTCCCAACCAGCGTCTTCTCACCCTCCCAAAATGTGGGGACTTCGCCTCAGCCCACCCAAGTTGTTTGGGGTTTACGGCACCTTCCCCAAATTCACTGCAACCTCCCAGTAACAACTTAGAGGCCCCAAAATTGTCAAAAAGCAGCAGGAGCCTCCCCAAAAGTAGCTCCTGGTTTCCCTCCTGGGAGTGCCCCACTCCAAGTGCCCAAACCATCCCATCCCTCCCAAACTTCATCCCACCCAAATGATGCCATCCCATCCCATCCCATCCCATCCCATCCCATCCCATCCCATCCCATCCCATCCCATCCCATCCCATCCCATCCCATCCCATCCCTCCTGGACACCAATTCCCCTTCTGTGCTTCCTGACTCCCCACAGCCGGGCCTTGGGGCTGACGGATCGAGCCATTTGGGGCTGCCATCGACACATTG
Organism: Aphelocoma coerulescens; assembly: GCF_041296385.1. Taxonomy (NCBI): domain Eukaryota; kingdom Metazoa; phylum Chordata; class Aves; order Passeriformes; family Corvidae; genus Aphelocoma; species Aphelocoma coerulescens. The sequence goes on along the minus strand of NW_027183804.1, from coordinate 3,087,798 downwards.
GGGCTGGCATTGAGTTTATTGGAGGCCCCGCTCAATCCCTCCATCCCAAATGGGAGCTTGGAACCTCTCCTCAGCCCTTGCTGTGCCCATGGGCTCACCTCAAGTCCCAAAATGACAGCCAGGGCCCCACAGCCCATTCAGAACCTCTCAACATTGCCAGAAACAGCAGCATCCTTCCCAAAATGGGCTCCCCGCATCCCTGACAATAGGTCCCCCTTCCAAGTACCAGAGCCCCCCTCTCAGAACCCCTCCCTAATCATTGGGGGGACCCCAAAACTGCCTCAGGAATGGGACATACCCTGAAATCCCTTCAGGAATGTGGGATACCCCAGAACCCACTCAGCAACGGGGTCCCCCCGGCCTCATCATGCGCAGCCTTCAGCTGGCTCAGCCAGAGCCCATCCCGCCCTCAGCAGCCCCAGCCCAGCCCAGCCCTCCTGGGCAGGAAGCCCCAATGGACGAGCCGGCCTGGGACACTTGCAGGGATGCGGGGGCAGCCGCAGCTTCTGGGGCCAGCCTGTGCCAGGCCCTGAGCGCCCTGCCAGGGAACCATTGCTGCCCCACATCCCATCTCAGCCTGCCCTCGGGCAGCGGGAAGCCGTTCCCTGGGGCCCGGCCCCGCAGGCCCTTGGCAAGAGTCTCTGTCCCCCAGCAATTGCTGCTCCTCCCTGCTGCAGGGCCCGAGCTGCAAGTTGATTTTCTGCCGCTGGCCCCAGCCCAGCCCCGAGCCAGGGCCAGCACCTTGCAAGAACTGCCCCCAGCAGAGCTGTTCCCTCCTGCAGTAGTTACACCTGCACACCCACAGCGCCTGAGACTGCAAGCAATGAGCATTCCCTGGGCACATGTGCAGCCCAAGCAGCTCGAGGACAGCCTTGCAGCAGGACTGCTCTCAGCTGAGCCAAAAAGGCCCCTCTGGCAGCTGCAGGGCCATTGCAAAGGGCAAGGGCCAGAGCCTGGGCCCACGGGGGAGGAAAGGGCTCTGAATTCCCCTGCCCTGGCACAGAAACCCTGTTCCCAGGCTGCTTCCCACACAGGATTCCTCTGGAGGGCTGCGGAAAGCTGAGAGGCAGCTCTGGCTTCTCCACTTTTCCTGTGCTAAAGCTGCCTGGCAGAAGAAATGGAGGGACAGCTCTGGTGGCACAATCCCTCCCGGCCCAGGGCACAGCGCTGGGAAGGTCTTTCCATGCCGAGGCTTTGCTGCGGCCAAGGAAAGCTCCTGGCTCAGGGTCACCTTTCCTGCGGGGCCAGACCCCCCGAGTGGCCCAGCAGCAGCAGAGAATTCCAGCACAGCCCCGGCACGGGCAGGGCGGCCCTGGGCGGGCTGCGGGAGCCGGCAGCGCCTGAGCTCAGAGCAGCTGAGCCCGGGGGCTCTTGGCCAAGGCCGAGGCCCAGCGAGCATTTCTCAGGTCGCAGGGCGGCCTGGAAAGGTGCTGGGGGGGATCATTCACCCCCCAGTGCGGTCCCAGTGGCTCCCAGGATTTCCATGTCCGTGCTCCCAGCGCTGCTCCCAGCCCTGATCCGTGGGGATGGGAATGTCCCGCTCCCTTCCCGGGGCAGGCTCACACCTGAGCCAGGTGTGCAGGGCAGGACCTTGCCCTGAGCCCAAGCCCTGTCCCCCCTGCAGGATCTGCTTCCCATCGGCCTCTTCCTCCTGCGGCCCCAAGCCCAGCTCGGTGCTGAACGAAGGGCGCTGGGCCGGGGTCATCCCCCGGCGGGGGCTGCGCACCCCCTCTGCCCCCTCCCCAAATTCCCTCCCGGGGCAGCAGGGGCTGGCTCAGGAGCCCTGTGGGCAGGGAAAAGGGGGTGACACCGGGATGGGGGGGGTCACACACGCTCTGGGGGGACACACACGGCCCCTGGGGACCCCCCCTCACCTTCTCCTGCAGTGCCAGGAGGATGAACCCCAACATGGAGGCCCTGACCCCCAGCACCATCTTGGGGGTTGGGTCTGGTGGCAGCTTTGGGGGTCTTAGGGGAGAGGCCCTAAAACCCCCTCCCAGCCCCACAGCCACTACCAGACCCCTCAAACCACCCCACAGCTCCCAGCCAGGACTCCCCCAACCACTCCCTGCAATAGAAATGGCCCCAAAAGCCACCAAATCCCCTTTCCATCTCCCCCAACACCCACCCAAGTTCCCTCCAAAACACACACCCCTGAACCCACCCCAAAACTCCCTCACAGACGGCCCCAAAAGCCCCCCAAACCCCATCCCAGCACCATCAGTGGCTCCAAGGGCCACAAAAGCCCCTCCCAGTCCCCCAAGGAGCCCCCAGACCCTCTCCACCCCCCATGGCACCAACCAGGACAGGCTGGAGGACAGGAGCATCCAAAGCCCAGAGCAGCTCAGGCACTTCAGCAGCGATTTGGGCACTTTGGAGGTCACACCCCAAAGGGAGAGACCCAGGGCAGGGACTGGAACAGACAACCAGAATTCCTGGAGAACAGACGGGCTCAGGTGGACATGTTCTGCCAGCACAACTGTGAGATTGTGGCCCCAGTCTGCCTGGCTTCACAGCCCCACAACACTCAGATCCTCCCGAATATTCCCCTGAACCCCAAATTCACCCCCAAATTCGGGTAAAATGGTGCCGCTTTAGATCTCTTTGTTTAATTTCTTTATTTCTATCCCAATTTTGGTTGTTTCAGTGGGATTAACATGGAAATTACTTAGGCTGCAGAAGATATCCAAGATCATCCAGGGTTGCTTGATACCACCAGAGAAAACAATTGGACAGAGCAGATGAAAATTTTAGGGTGTAAAGGTAAAAAATCAGCTCTTCCCAATGAATTTCCAATGTTGATCTGAGTCCCGATGGATGTTCCGGCCCCTGTGTTCATCCAGGTGCCTCCGGGGATCCAGGAGGGGACCAGCCAGGGGTCTTCCCAACATGGATCACAGGGAATGTGGGTCACCAGGGCTCTGCCAAATGTGGCTCCTCTGATGGGGGATGGAGCTGGAGCAGAGGACAAAGCTCTTCCTGCAGTCGGGGCACTCGCAGGGCTTCCCTTAGCGGTGCCTCCGTTGGTGTTGGGTCAAGTTAGAGCTGTCTGAGAAGCTCTTCCCACACTGGGGACACTCATAGGGCCTCTCCCCAGTGTGGATGCGCCGGTGGGTGACGAGGGTGGAGTTGTATCTGAAGCCCTTCCTGCAGTCGGGGCAGCGGAAGGGCCTCTCATCCGTGTGAATCCACTCGTGCCGGAGGAGACTGGAGCTGGTCTGAAACCTCTTCCCACACTGGGGACACTCGTAGGGCCTCTCCCCGGTGTGGATGCGCCGGTGCCTGACGAGGTCAGAGTTTTGCTTGAAGCCCTTCCTGCATTCGGGGCAGCGGAAGGGCCTCTCATCCGTGTGAATCCGCTCGTGCAGGAGGAGAGTGGAGCTGGTCTGAAACCTCTTCTCACACTCAGGACATTCGTAGGGCTTCTCCCCTGTGTGGATGCGCTGGTGGCGGTTCAGGTTGGAGCTCTGTCTGAAGCTCTTCCCACATTCCCCACACTCATAGGGCCTCTCCCCAGTGTGGATATGCTGGTGGCGGATCAGGCTGGAGCTGTACCTGAAGCTCTTCCCACACTCCCCACACTCGTAGGGCCTCTCCCCAGTATGGATCATCTGGTGGTTGATCAGGTGGGAGCTCCACCTGAAGCCCTTCCCACATTCCCCACACTTGTGGGGCTTCTCCCCATCGTGAAGCTGCTCATGAACCACCAGCTCTGACCTCTGGCTGCATCTCCGGCCGCCTTCCCGGCACAGGGTGGGTCTTTCCTCCTCAGAGCACCCTGGGCTGCGTTTGCAGCCCCTCCTCCTGTGGGATCTCCGGGGCTTTTCCTCCCCGTTGGATTCCTGAGCTGTGGAGCCGCTCAAAATGGCCTCTTCCACCAGGTTCTGCCCTGGGGATTTGTCCTCCCTGGGCTCCGTCCTCAGCTCCTTGTCTGGGGAGGAAGGACAAGGAGAGGATGGGATTTGCCTCCGTGCCACAGGGAAGGGGAAGGAGATCCCCCCAGTCCGTCCCCGGCAGGACGGCGTCGGCAGCGGGGTTGTCCTGCAGCCGGGGGCGATGCTGGGCTGGGAGATGGAGCAGGAGAGAGGGGGAAAGGGGCACTGACTTCCTCCTCACCTGCCTGGGGCTCCTGGGGCATCTTCCTCTTCCTCACAGCCTCCTCCTCCATCCAGCCAAGGGTTGGGAATGGGAAATCCTGATTTGGGGAGAAACAAGGGATGAGTACGTTGAGTGTAAGATCCCTCTGCCCAAGTCCACCTCTAGAAGTCACTGGGCACTGTGTCCATAAAAATCTGCTCTGAAAAAGCCTCTCAGGAGTTCCCCCTCTCTGGTCTCTCCCCTTTGGTGTTTGGGGGTTCCCCCCTGTCCCAGCTGCTGGGGGTCCCTCTTTTATTGGGGTCCCCCTCTCTACTTGGTCTCCACCCTCCCCAGGCTGCTGGGAGTCCAGGAATCCAAAAGCTCCCCGCTTTGGTCTCCCCACTTAGGGATGCTGGGGGTTATGGGATCCCCAGGTCCCTTCTCCCCTTATTCTCTGCTTCGGGGTGCAGGGGGTCCAAGGAGTCCACCCTCCCCTTCTCCCGGCTGTTGAGGGTCCCGCAAATAATGGTGCTCCCCCCTTTTGGGGCTCCCCACTTTGGGGTCCTGGGGCTCACAGGGGTTTGCTCCTCCAGACTGCCGGGGCTCCCCTGGTCCCGGTACTGCCCCTCTCTGCTCGTCCCAAGGTTCCCCCTCTGGCTCTCCCAAGGGGTCCCGCAGCCCCCTGGCTCCAGGCTGGAGGTGGCCGTGCCTGACCCAGGCAGACCCAACCCCCACCACGGGGCGTACCCCACATCCCCCTGCCCGCTGCCAGGGCTCTGCTGGCACCGCCACCGGGACCCCCAGAAACACCTCCTGGGGACCCCCAATGTCCTCACAAGGGGCATTTTCTGCTCAGCTTTGGAGTTCTTCATTCTCCAAACATCCCCCCCAAAAAACACAACCCAGGGAACCCCCCTGGGATATCTGGGCTGAGCTCCCCCTCCCCGGGCACCTGTGGGATGGGGGGCAATGATCCCACAGGTGGGGGGCTGTGAATTCAGGGAGTGCTCAACCTCATGTGGGGAGTGACTGGGTCTGAACTGGGGGCAACTGGGTTCAACTGGAACCACACTGGGAGATAATGGGAGCAGCTGTGCCCATGCTGGGGTCATACTGGGATCCTAATGGAACTGACTGGGATGATACTGGGAGTGTCTGAGGATGACTGCGACCATACTGGAATCAGACTGGGAGGGACTGGAAAGGTGCTGGACATGACTGGAACCATACTGGAGGTGACTGGGAGCAACAGAGACCGTGCTGAGAGCAAATGGGATTGTATTTGGAGTAACTGGGAGTGACTGGATTCATACTGGGAGCAACTGGGCCCACACTGGGAGTGACAGGGAGTCACTCTGGGCATGACTGGAATAATACTGGGAGTATCTGGGACTGACTGGGGTCATACTGGGGGTGACTGTAACCATGCTGGGGGTGACTGGGATCATACTGGCATTGAGAGGGAGCAGTTGGGATCACATTTGGGGACACTGGGACCATACTGGAAGTGACTGGACCATACTGGAAGTAACTACAGGTCCTACTGGGGCCATACTGGGAGGCACTGGAATTACAGCAGGTGTGAATGGAACCATGCTGGGGGTTGCTGGGAGCTGCTGGGCCCATGTTGGGAGGAAAATGTGGACACATTGGGAGCAACTGGGATCAACTGGAAGGTACTGGAACCATGCTGAGGGCACTGAGACAACAAATGAGGCCACAACTGGGATCATACTGGGAGCAACTGGGACCATACTTTGGGAAACTGACAGAAACTGGGATCATGCTGGAGGACCCTGGAAGTAACTGGGAAAGACTGGGATCATTCTGCGGTAACTGGAACCTTACTGGGGCAACTGGGAGTGCCTGGCAATGACTACAAACATGCTGAGGGCAACTGGGATATACTGGGAGTGTCTGTAACCATACTGGGGGTGACTGGAATCACACTGGAAACAGCTGGGATCATGCTGGGGGGAAATGAGACCATGCTGGGGGCACCTGGGAGCAACTGGATCTATGCTGGGGGAAACTGGGCATGACTGGGACTATTCTAGGGGCAACTGGGATCATACTGGGAGGAACTGGGAACAACTGGAACTATGCTGGGGGCAACTGCGATCATACTGGGATCACAGTGGGTGACAGGGATCATACTGAGGGTGACTGGAATCATACTGGGATTGACTGGGAGTGGCTGTGAGCAACTGGAATTGTGCTGAATGCAGCTGGGAAGAAATGGGAGTGACTGGGAGCATGCTGGGGGTGACTGGGATATACTGGGAGAGACAGGGAGTCACGGGGATCATACTGGAGGCTACTGGGCTCATGCTGGCATTGACAGGGAGCAACTGGGAACACCCTGGGGGCCACTGGCATCATACTGGGAGTGACGGGGGCATTGCTGGGATTATAGTGGGTGTCAATGGGGTTACTGGGAGCTACCAGGCCCATGCTGAGAGCCTACTGGGGATGCACTGGGAGGAACTGGGAATGATAGGATGCATGCTGGTGACAACTGGGATGTACTGGCAGTGACTGGGATAAATCTGGGGGCAACTGATCCATGCTGAGGTAACTGGGAGTGCCTGGGAATGACCACGAGAATGGTCAGGGCAACTGGGATATACTGGGAGTGCCTGAGACCATGTGGGTGCTGACTGGGACCACACTGGGTGTGACTGGGAATGTGCTGGGGGCAACTGGGAGCAATTGTGAGTGACTGGGGCCCTGCTGGGAGAGTCTGGCATCATACTGGGAGTGACTGGGACTATGCTGGGGCAACTGGGAGAACTGGGAACACACTGGACAAAAGTGGGAGGAACTGGGAGCAACTGAGACTGTGCTGGGGGCAAATTGCATCAAAATGGGGAATGACTGGGAGTGACTGGGTTCATACTGGGAGCAACAAGGAGTGAGGGGAAATGACCAGGATCATACTGGGATCATACTGGGCTCATACTGGGACTGATGAGGAAACTGGAACCACTCGGGGAGGGAACTGGGCTCCTAGTGGGAGCAGCCCTTTCCACCCCCGGGACCCCCGAGCCCCTTTCCCGGCCCCGGGACCCCCGAGCCCCTTTCCCGGCCGTGCCGCCCCTGCAGCCCCCAGACCCCCCCGCCGGGGTCCCGCCAATCCCAGGGGTCCCCCCTCTCGGGGTCCCCGCTTTGGGCTTCTGGGGCTCTCCTCTCTCCGGGGTCCCGCTTAGGGAAGCCGCGGCTCTCCCGGGGGTCCCCAAAACCGGTGTCCCCCCGCCCCCCCCCGGCCCCGCGCCGTCCCCACGGGGCCCCGGCAGAGCTCGGAGGGCCCGGCCCGGGAAGCCCAACCCCCACCGCGGGGGGACCCGCATCCCCCCGCCCCCGCCGGGGCTCTGCCGCCACCGACACCGGGACCCCCAAAAACACCTCCCGGGACCCCCCGATATCCGCCCGAGGGGCATCTGCGGCTCGCCTTTGGAGTCCCGCAAGCTCCAAACATCGCGCCGCCCGCCCCGACAGAGAGGATGAAACTGCGAGCCCCAAATAGATTCCTGCGAGCTCCAAATATCCCTCCCCCCTCCAAAAGCACCGCCCGGGATGTTTGGGCCGAGCTCCCCCTCCCCGGGCACCTGCGGGATGCGGGGCGGGCGATGCTCCCGGCCCGAGCGGCTGCGGATGCAGAGAGCGCTGCCCGCACGTGGAGCCTCCTCCGCCTGCTCCGCCTCCTCCTTCTTCCCCCCGGCCCTCCTCTTCCTCCTCCTCTGTCCCGCCTCCTCCTCCTCCTGCCCTTCCTCCGTCGCTGCGGCCGCGGCCCGGGAGCTCTCGGGGCAGCGGGGCCGGGCCGGGCCACGATGGGAAAGGGCTGGGTCAGCCCAGGGCGAGCTGGGGCAGCGGAGGTTTGGGGCAACAACGGGAAAGGGGTGGGAGAGGGGGGATCCGGGGAGGTGGGACAGCGGGAAAGGGGTCCCAGTCGGGTCCCCCAGTTAACCCCAGCAGCCCCAAACCCCGTCCCAGCCCTCCCCGTTCCCTCCCCACCCCCGGCTGAGTGGGGGGCTCAGCCCAGGACCCGTCGCCGTTCGGGGCTCCCCCGAGTGCAGCAAACGGGAGAGTGCCCCCCGGGTGAAATTTTGGGGTTCGCTCTGCCATCGGCGCTTTAAGATGCCCCGGGAAAGTCGGTGCCCACTATAACTCCCGTTAAAAGGGCAACACCACTCCCGTTGATTCCGACAGCGGAGCCCCGGGGGGAGGGGGGGTTTGGGGGTCCCGGCAGGGTTTGGGGGTCCCGGCGGGGTTTGGGGGTACCTGGGTGGTGCCGATGATGGCGATGGGGACCCCGTGCTGGGTCTGAACATTCGCGAGGGGCTCCTGGGGGGTTTTATGGGTCCCGGTGGTTTTGTGGGTTCCCGAGGGGGGTTTTCAGGAGTCCCAAAGTGGGGGTTTGGGTGATCCCGGTGGGAATATTTGTGTGTCCCAAGGCTGTTTTGGAGTCCCTGCCGGTGATGGAGATGGGGACCCTGTGCCAGTTATAAACCTTCTCAAGGGGGTCCGGGGGGTGTTGGGAGGTCCCGTGGGAATTTTGGTGTCCTGAGAGGGTTTTGGGGGGTCTGTATGGGGCTTTGCATCCTGGGGAGTTTTTGGAGGGTGCCGGGGATATTTTCGGGGTCGCAGGAGAGGTTGGGGTTCCCCGGGGGGGTGTTGGGGATTCCCGGGAGGTTTTGGGGTACCTGGGCGATGCCGGTGACAGAGCTGGGGACCCCGTGCCGGGTATGAACCTTCTCGCTGCGCACGGGCAGCGTCAGCGTGTTCAGGGAGATCCTGGGGGGCCCGGGGGTTCACCCCAAATCCCGGGGGACCCCAAATGCTGAGGGACCCCCCGAACTCCCCTCACCGCTGGATCTGCTGCAGGCAGGGGGGCACCAGCATTCGGCTCCCACCCCCCACTCTCACGGGGGGGCTGCAGAAGAAATCTGGGGGGCACAGACGGGTGAATGGGAGCTGGGGGTCCAGGCCTGGGAGCCGAGGGCTGGTGGTTCCAGAGCTGGGTGAGGGGGCTGGGCAGGTCCAGGGCTGGATGCTGGGAGCTGGGGGGATCCAGGGCTGGATGATGGGAGCTGGGGGAATCCAGGGCTGGGTGATGGGAGCTGGGGGGATCCAGGGCTGGATGATGGGAGCTGGGGGGATCCAGGGCTGGATGCTGGGAGCTGGGGGAATCCAGGGCTGGGTGATGGGAGCTGGGGGGATCCAGGGCTGGATGCTGGGAGCTGGGGGATCCAGAGCTGGATGCTGGGAGCTGGGGGGATCCAGGGCTGGATGCTGGGAGCTGGGGGGATCCAGGGCTGGGTGATGGGAGCTGGGGGATATAGGGCTGGGTGATGGGAGTTGGGGGATCCAGGGCTGGGTGATGGGAGCTGGGGGGATCCAGGACTGGATGATGGGAGCTGGGGGATCCAGGACTGGATGATGGGAGCTGGGAGGATCCAGAGCTGGATGATGGGAGCTGGGGGGATCCAGGGCTGGATGATGGGAGCTGGGGGGATCCAGAGCTGGGTGATGGGATCTGGGGGGATCCAGGGCTGGGTGCTGGGAGCTGGGGGGAATCCAGGTCTGATGCTGGTTCCGAGGTGCTCAATGGATGCTGATTCTGGTTGCAGATTCTACTTCACTCTGCATCAGGAAGGCTCTCGAGCTGATAGTTTCCTCTGTCACTTCCCTACCTACAAGTCCCTGGCCCTGCCTACCAGCAGATTCACAGGGTCTGTTTGCAGAGACACATTCATCACCTTCCTTTCAATGTTTCCCTGAAATCACTGTATTGTTACACTGAATCCAACAAATGTTTGCTTTTGGTGGATGCCTTTTTCTTGGAATGGACAAGAGACCTTCATGTGTGCAAGCCGTGTGCCTTCCTGCTTGCTCTGCTCTGGGGGCAAAAGTCGCTTTCTCTGTTCAGCTGTGCTGCTCCTTTCCACTGTGCTGGCTCAAACAATGGACACTGGCACTTCAAACCAGTGGGAGGAGTTGGAAAATGTGAGTGAAAATAGATTATCCAGAACCACCCTTGATCTGTCCTCGCTCACTCACTGGGCTTGAGGAGATCCTTGGTAAGTGCTGCCCGGGAAGCCTGTGAAAACAGGAGTCAATCTGATTTTACCACCCGTGTGCTGTAATGCAGCCTCCAAAAGGAGTGATGCTTTTCTGCACCTGTGCACACACGTGTCTAAAGCATGTGAATTCTCCATTAGTTCCACATTCATTCTGAGGCTTTGCACCCAACTGTTCATTTGGTTCTGATGTTGCTCATTTTAGCTTCAATGGTTGCAAAACAAAGCAGATCAGAGGAAACAAGAAATACAAAATTTTTAAAAAAACCAAGAACACCCACTGACAGCACTGCAGAAGATTTTTTTATAGTATACTTTTTATTAGATCTTCTGTCAGTAGATATGTTCCTCCTAATTCCTTTATGCCTTTTGAACCACAGCTATTTATCATTATTCCTTTTTAGTATTTATTATGCTTTTTAAACCCCATGTATAACAGGCTGATGCAATCAGAAGTAGTTTTCTATCCCAAACAGACTGAAAAACTCACTTCTTCATCCCAAAGAGACTAAAGCCGGTGTGTTTGGCGTCCCATCTCCCACAGCCGGTCCCGGTATCTCCGCAGGGGATTTCTGCCCTGGGGCAGCCCCGTGGCCATGGTGACACCCTGAAACATAGATTTAAAAGAAACAGAAAGATTTTAGTTATAGGCTAGCTGTGTTGAAATGAGTTAGAATAAGAAAGAATTTGAGCTGGACTAGAGTTAATTAAAATAGTTAGGAGAGCTAGATTTGAAATGGTTTTTAAGATGTCAGTAATTGATTACGGAATAATTGATGATCTGTCATTTGTATGTTTGTTTAGCTGTGCTTAGAACGAGGAACAGAAATATTGATCAGTTGGTGTAGGGAACAAGGACAATTCCCAATTTCCTCCCTCTGTGGGAACCTATTCAAAAGTCAGGCAAGAGGAAATTGGGAGGTCACTAAAGTAATTAAGATTGTTAAAGTTCAGAAAGGCAAAAAAGGTGCAAGTGAGGGAGATGAGCTTACTTCATCTGTCTGGGACCACCGACCCAATTCGAGAGCAGCCACTCAATTCAGAGCACGCACTGCGCATGCTTAATGCCATTAAAGCTCATTTCCATACGAAGCGGAGAATGGGAGGGGTCACTGTTAGAAATATGTATTTGTAGTTTGGATATTCATCACTTTTGTGGCTAAATGAACTCTGTAACCGTTCATACCTGGGCACTGCGCATTAGGAAGCTGTTCCACGCCGCTGTCCGGCGCCAATCAAACATTCACTTTCTAACTCTAAACTGTTAGAGAGCTTTTGTCTGTCTCAGCTGGATATCGATATGAGATCGATATTCACATCTTGGTAAATCAAGCCCCGAGCACGGACACTGGGGCCGGTGTGCGAAGGCGTTTGGGGCTGCACGGACGTTCCTTAGCAGCAATGTTTGTCTTTATTCTCTCTGTCTTTACTCTCACTCTATTCTCTTTCTCCTTATCGTTTCTCTCTTTTCCCGTCTCTCTTTATTCCGTCTCTCTTTACTCTTTCTGTCTTTCTCCCTCTTTACTCTCTCTCTCTGTGTCTCTATTCTCTCTTTTCTCTCTCTTTACTCTCTCTTCGCTCTCTCTTTTTCTTCTCTCTCTGAAGAAAATAAATACAAAAGCTGAATTTTTTAGCAATATAATATTGAACATTTATTAGTAGAACAAAGGCAAATCACAGCGCTGGGGCGCTTGGCAATATTGCCAGAGGCGCCCTCCATTCATTTTACTGTGGACTTAAGGACTCTCTTAAACTGTTCCATATTCATTAAGCCCAGAAAGTCATTTACACTTCACTCAACTTTCCCCCTCTCCGGTCTCTGCCCGTTCCGCCAGCACGCCGCCGCCTCGGTGCTCGGATCTTGAAGAAGAGACACAAAGTCCCAACAGAACAAGCTCTGCTGTTGTTTCCTTTTTTTTTTTTTTTTTTCCAGTTATTTTATGCTATTTTATTTTATAATCTATTTTACTTTTCGTTTGTCTTTTTTTTCTTTTTGCCTTTTTATTTTTTCTTCCATTTCATCGGCTTTTTCGCTATTTTCACCTACCGCAGCCTTTGTTCCCCTGCCGGAGGTTTGTGGTGAGGCGCTGTCCCAGCGGCTCTCCCCGGAAACCAACGAAATCAATTGAAATAATGATGAATTGTTGAACTCTTCCCGCTGCTGTTTCCAGAAGGCCCCGGGAGGAGCCGGGGACGGGAGGGGGGTCCCGGTGCCGGGGGCAGTCCCCGCTCGCCGGGCGGATCCCGGTGGCGCAGGGCGGGAGACGGAGAAGCCAAAGGGACCGAGGGAGCGCGGGGGGAGGGGACGGGGCGATTCCAGGGAATTCCCCTGGGTCCCCTCCTGCCATCCCCCGGACCCTCCTCGGCCGCGCCCTGCGGGACCCCCGGGCCGGGCCGGGCTGAACTCCCGGGCCCCGCGGCCAAACTCTGCCTGGAACCCGCTGGGTTCGGCCCGAAGCGGGGCAAGCAGCGGGACCCGCGGATCCATTTTGTCCTGCGGCTGCGGGGCCCCAGCCCCGGCGGAGCAGGACTGGGCGCTGTGACCCCGATCCCTGACTCCCCATCTCCTTCTCTCTCTCTCTCTCCTCTCTTCTCCCTTTCCTTTGGGTGATCGTAAATCCCAGAGCGGCTGCAGAGCCCCGTGCCCAGTTCGGGTTTCCCAGGAAAGGGAGGCCTGGGGCCGAGGTGCCCCGGGATGGCCGGGAATGGGGTCCGGGGGTCCCCGGGGTCAGGGAAACAGGGGATGCAGGGGCTGGGAGAGGAGGATACCCGGGACAGGGGGTGCAGGGGGATATTGGTGCCGGATGAGGGGTGCAGGGGGGTCCCAGGGCTCCCAAAGCCCAGGGAATCCAAGGGGATTCAAGGGGGTCCCAGGGCTCCCAAAGCCCCTCCCAGGGGGGAGCCGGAGCTGGGTCAGGAGCGCTGTGGGAGAGAAAAGGGGGCGACCCCGGCATGGGGGGACATGGGGGAGTCACACGCGCTCCGAGGGGGGGACACGACCCCCGGGGATCCCCCCTCACCTCCTCCCGCAGGTGGAGGCCGAGCCCCAGCCCAGGAGGACGAAGCCCAACACGAAGCCCCCGGCCCCCGTCAGCATCTTGGGGGGCGTCCGGCGGCAGCTCCGGGACGGGAGGGGCAGGATCCGGGAAACGGCGGCGGCTGCCGGGAAGGGACCGGGACGGACTGGGACAGGCTGGGATGGACTGGTACAGACTGGGACACTGGGATACACTAGGACCAGAACCAGGACCGGAACCCACTGGGACCAGAACTGGGGTAACAGAGGTCACACTGCGAGCAACAGGGACCACTCTGAGGACTGGGAGAAACTGGGAGCGTGCTGAGTGCAGCTGGCAGCAGCTGGGAGTGGCTGGGAGCGTGCGGGAACAAACTGGGCGAACATGGAACACCCGGGGGACGCGGAACAGCCGAGGGACACGGGATGTCCACGGACCATGGGAGGTCCAAGGAACGCTGAGCGTCGCTGCCGCGGCTGGAAAAGCTTGAATGGAGTTTTTATCCCGTGACGTTCCCGGGAGCAGCGGCAGCTCCGCGCCCCCAGCCCGGGGGTGGGAGCAGGGGAGCCGCGGGCAGCACCTTCGGGGCACAGCCGGGGGCTGGGGGGCTCCTCCCCGCCGTTCATTTCCTCTCCCCTCCATTCACATTTTCTCCCCAGAATTGAAGTGTTTCTCGCCCCGATTAAACTGTTCTCCCCAATTAAGCCCTGAGGCCCCTCCGATTGAGACCTTCTGGAAAGAGCAGCGGGAAGACTTCAAAAATCCATCATTATTTCGTTGGTTTCAGAGGGAGAACCAGTAGGACAGCATCGCACCACAAACCTCCGGGAAGGAAACAAAGGCTGTGGGGGGGAAATAGAGAAAAAAACCCGATATAATAGAAGAAGAAAAAAAAAAAAGGAAAAAAAAAAAGAAAGTAAGAATAAAAGAATAAGAATGAGTATGATAGATTATAAAATAAAATGGCATAAAATAAATATGAAAGAAGAAAATAACGGCAGAGCTCATTCCGTTGCGACTTCGGGTCTCTTCTCCGAGCTCCGAGCTGGGTCTGAGCCAGGAGCCGGTGGGCTGGGAGAGACATCGCTGCTGAGGGGCTGAATATTTCCGAAACTAAAGGATCAAGGGACAGCTTGAGGTTCCAGCAGTCCCCGCGCACACGTTCGATTCCCTCATTTCAAGCTGAAAGCTCAGCTCCACTTGTGACTCTGCTTTGTAGCGATGGATGGAAACATTCCCCGCAATTCCCGTCCAAAGAGCCCGGCAAGGTTCGTGTCGGGAGAGCTCCCTCGGGGCAGCCCCGGCTCCTGCCCTGCTTGAGTCCCTCTCGAGCCCGCTGTGGTTTCCAGCTGCTTCGCTCCAGCTGCCCCAAATGCCCGTGAATTGCACGGAACTGGAACAGATCCGAGTCCTCGTGGCTCGGGCTAAGGGCAGGGAGAGGTCACTGAGGGATCGCCATGGCGGCCACAAGAGCCCCGACGTGGGGAATGAACTGGATTTGGGACGGAGCGGATCAGAACAGGAGAGTGAGGAGGAAAATAAACCCTGGAACAGAACCTTCCCCCGACCTCTTTCTCCTTGGCGGAGTTCACTTTATGCCCGGCTCCTCCCTGCTGTGCCCAGCGGGGCAGGGAGAAGGGATGGGAGTCGCGCTCAGTTCGTGCCGCTGCTTCCCCCTCGGGGACAGGAATCCTTCCCTGCTCCGGCGCGGGGTCCCTCCTATGGGGTCAGTCCCTGCCCTGGCCAGCGGGGGGTCCCTCCCATGGGGTCAGTCCCTGCCCTGGCCAGCGGGGGGTCCCTCCCCAGCCGTGCGGTCACTCCCCGGCCCGGCCCTGAGGCGCGGGGCAGTCGCGGGGCAGCCGCGCTCCGGCCCCGTCAGCGGCAGCGCCGCTTCGTGCCGGGCAGGAGCGGCAGAAGGAGCCGGGCGGCGGCGGGGGCTGAACCCCGGCAGCAGCGAGGAGGAAGAAGAGGAAGAAGAGGAAGGGGCCGGGGCCGCCTGCGGTGTCCGATCCCCGGCAGCAGCGGGGAGGCCTCGGGCAGCGGCGGCGGGGGGGCCCTTTGGAGCCGCCCCGAGGGCTCGGTGCCGCCCCGGGCCCCTGAAGGAGCCGCTCGGCGGGACGGGCGAGCTGGGAACGAGAGAAAACCGCGAGAAAAGAAGGAAATCCGATCAAAGAGCCGCACCGAGGGGCGTCTCCGCCGGCCCGTGGCACTGGAGGAGCTGCACTGAGAGACCGGCGAGGAGCCCGGCGCTGAAAGAGCCGCAGCGGAGGGCGTGGGATGGGAGGTGCGAATGGAATAAAAGAAGGAGAAGAGAATAATAAATTCTGGAAGAAGTGCACGGGGAGTGGCGGCTGCGCAGCGGCTGAAAGAGCTGCAGCGAGGGAGCGTCGGGGCAGCAGCGCGGGGTCTCGGCCGCTCCGTGTGACCGAAAGAGCCGCAGCGAGGGACGGGCGGGGCGCGGCTCGGATCGAGCCCTCCAGCTGCGCCAAGAGCGGCGACCCCGCGGGACCGCGCCGGGGCCGGGCGGCGGCGGCAGCCGGAGCCGGGGAAGCGGCTTGGAGCGGCGGAGACGAGCGGGGTGTTCCCGTCAGCTCCGCTCAGCCCTCGGGCACCGGGGGGTTCCGGGCCTTGTTCCCGTCAGCTCCGCTCAGCCCTCGGGCACCGGGGGGTTCCGGGGCTTGTTCCCGTCAGCTCCGCTCAGCCCTCGGGCACCGGGGGGTTCCGGGGCTTGTTCCCGTCAGCTCCGCTCAGCCCTCGGGCACCGGGGGGTTCCGGGGCTTGTTCCCCTCAGCTCCGCTCAGCCCTCGGGCACCGCGCTGGGGCCCCGCGCACTTTTCCAGCCCGGCCGCCCCCACGGGCCGGGCCCCGCGGCTCCCGCTGCCGCCGCCTCGGCCCCGCCGAGCCCAGAAACCCCGGAAAATCGCTCCCATGCACTAAGGAACCTTTCCGTGCGCAGCCAGGGGCGCAGAGGGGGGATCCTTATGAAGTCCCCTCCCCTCAGTCCCTCCTGGCCACGGCCGGGCATTAGCGCAGCTCCCGGGGCTGTGTCCCGGCACCGGCTGCTGCCCCAGGGCACGGGGCTGCCGCGCTCGGGCATTAAACGCGACAGATTTGGGGAGCAGGGACAGCCACAGAAAGCCTCGGGGAGCCCTCGGGAGCCTGGAGCTGCACGAGGGCCACAAAGGATGCCCTGGACACAGCGATGGCCCCAGCAGCGGCTCTGCCCCCCAGCACGGGGCTGTGTCCCAGACCCCCCGCTCCAGCCCGAGGTTTGGGGGCGGCAGCGGAGCTGCTGGACGGAGGACGGCTGGAGGAGCAGGAGCGGGAGGAAGAGGAGGGATAAAGGGGGAGGGGCGGGAGGAAGAGGCGGGCCAGAGGGGGCCGGAAGAGGAGCCTCCATGTGCATCCATCGCTCTCTGTGTCCGCAGCTCTCGGCCTCGGGAACACCGCTCCCCCCATCCCGCAGGTGACCGGGGAGGGGCAGCTCGCCCCAAATATCTTGGGCGGTGCCTGGGGTTGTTTTGGGAGAGGGGATTTTTGGAGCTTGGAGGACTCCAGCACCGAGCCCCAAATATCTTTGTTGGTTCCTGGGGGAGGGGGGTTTGGTGGGGCGGCGGAGGGGAGGGGGATGTTTGGATCTTGCAGGGCTCCGAATGTGAGTCGCAAATGCCCCTTGGGGGATATTGGGTAGCCCCCGGCACGCGGGGTTTTGTGGTCCCGGTGGCGACTGCCGGGAGAAATGGGATGGGGCAGGATGGGGCCCGGGAAGGGTGGGATGTGGATTGGGGTGTGGGATGAAGTGTGGCGGAGGGGGATGGGCGGGATGGGGCCTGGGATGAGGCAGGCGAAGGTTGGGGATGATGAGGCCGGGGGGACCC
Organism: Aphelocoma coerulescens; assembly: GCF_041296385.1. Classification (NCBI taxonomy): domain Eukaryota; kingdom Metazoa; phylum Chordata; class Aves; order Passeriformes; family Corvidae; genus Aphelocoma; species Aphelocoma coerulescens. Next base: position 3,070,746 of record NW_027183804.1, on the reverse strand, counting down.
CAGTCCTCAGGGGCCTGCGGGGTATCCGCCAGCTCCGAGGGAGTTTTGGGGCACCCCTAATCCTGAGGGGGCGGTGCTGGCAGCGGGGGACACGTGGCTCCGGCACCTCTGGCCCCAGCTGAGCCCCTCCCGCCCCCAGCGCCCCCCGGAGCGGAATTTGGGGAGGGGGAGGTGGGGGCGGCCAGGCCGGGCCCCCCCGCGCTGTCCCGGCGGGGGCCGAGTGCGGGCGGGAGCCCCGCGGGGCCCGGCCCTGCCCGGGCACGGCTGATGCCGCCCGCCCGCGCTCCGCACTGGTCCGGACTGGTGCTCCCAGTGCCGTGCGGGGCGGGGCCGCTCTGGGGACCCCCCAGGGCACAGCGCGGCTGCTTTGGGGCTGTCGGCAGCGCCCGGCGCTGGGCATGGGGCGTGTGGGGGCAGCTGGGGCCGCACTGGTGGCACTGGTGGTGCTGGGAGCCCCCCCGGGCGCGGGGGGAGCGGTGAGAAGGAGGGCGGGTCTGGGACCCCAAATGGAGCGAAATGGGGAATGGAACCCCCAAAGAGAGCAGGAGGGGCCTGGAACCCCCAAAACCAAGGCCGGGGGAGGGGAGGTGGGGATTGGGGATGCGGAAGGTGCAGAAGGAGGAGGGGAAGAGGGGGCTGGGACCCCCAAAGAAAGCAGGAGGGGGATGGGACACCCAAATTGAGCTGGAATGGGGCTGTGGATTGGGGGAATGCTGAGAAAGGGGAGGAGAGGGGAGGGTGTTCTGGTTTGGCCAAATTTAGAAATATATCCTCTGAGAGAAGGCACAACCACCCCTCCCCCACCAGGTTCGGGAAAAAATAAATTTTCCTCGAAGGAAAGTGGAGGAGATAAAACTATTTATTTACCAAACACACGGGAAAGGAAAATAATGCTAAATTATAAAATCTGTCGCTGCGGAGGAAAAAACCTGGGAAAGTGTTAGAGTCCTCCCTTTGGTCTCCTCGGAGCTGGGGCTTGGCCCAGGCCCAGGCCCTCTGTGCCCGGTGGAAAGTCCTCCCGATGTGGTCTGATGTTAAAGCAATCAAGCAGTCCAGTAGAAAAGGGGATTTTCCAGGGGAGGAAAAATTCAGCTCTCAGTTTCTCTCGGGAGAAAAAGCAGCTGAACAACTGGCCAAAAAAGAAACTGTTCTGGGCGCAGCCGGCCGGGTGCTTCCCCCCTCCCCTGCCGCAGCTGGGAAGCCAATTGCTATCTGTGTGTGACCTTGAACAAGCTGCAAACTGCTTTGAAAAAACTTTGCTCAGTTTTTTCCTTCCCCCTCTCAGGCTCAGTTTAGAGGCATAGAAAGGCACAGGAATTAATTTCTGGGCATAGGCAGCGATATGGGATACACATCATAAGGTCACCCCAAGACAGAGGGAAAGGTGGGGTTGGGACAGCAGAAGAGCGGTTCCATGGGGGTCCAGCCCTGTCCCCCAGCACCTGAGCCCTGGAGCGATTCCCTGGGGCTCTGGGGAAGGGAGGGATCCGCACTGGGGGGGTCCCCAACCCCCCTGTCCATCCCTGGGGCTGATCGGGGGCTCCCCCCACACAGCAGCCGGTGCTGCGGCAGCCGTGGGGCAGAGGGGGTGGGAAAGGGGGGGCAGGGTGGGAGTGGAGGAGGAGTGGGAGGAAGAGGAGGGAGAGAGGAGGAGGAGGAGCTGGAGAACCACGAGGTTCCACCGCCCGCCCACTGTGTCCGCAGCACCCCCAGCCCCGGTAGCATCTTCCCCCCATCCTGCAGGTGAGCGGGGAGGGGGAGCTCACCCCAAATCTATCGGGGGGTCAGCAGGAGGGGTTATATTGGAGGGGTGTTTGGAGCTTGCAGATTCTGGAATCGAGCCCCAGATGTCCTTGCATGTCCCTGGGAGGGATTTTTTGGGCCAGAGGGGATATGTGGATCTTGCAGGACTCCAAAGCTGAGCCATAATTGCCCCTTGGGGGTCTTGGGGTGTCCATGTGAGGATTGCCTGGTCCTGGTGGGGTTGGACATTGGCTTTGGGGATCCCCAGGAGAGCTGGGGGCTGGAACACGGGACGCCTGGAGTGGGGAGAGCAGAGAGGGACGATACCAGAGCTGGGGGAACCCCAAGAGCCTGGAGGGGTGGGGGGGCCTGGAGATGAGGTGGGGTTGGGATCTCTCAGCCCTAAAAGGGGCAGTGAGGATAGGGGGGAGCCCCAAGTTCCTGGAGTGGAGGGAGGCTGAAGAGGGAGACCCTAGGACCTCTGGGAGCCAAAGCAGAATTGGGAAAAAAGGGACCTGTGGGACCCCCAAAACCCCCCAGCATCCCTAAGCAGGACCCCGGAGAGGGGGATCCCCAGGACCCACGGGACCCCCAGCAGCCCTGACAAGGGGGACCCCCAGAACCCCAAAGTGAGGAGACTGGAAAGGGGGAACTCCTGGAGCCGTTTTTAGGACTCACTGCCAATTTTTTGTTAGTTTTTGTGGACACCGGTGAGTTCCAGAGATGGACTTGGGCAGGAGGAAGCCCCAACCCAACACACTCATCTCTTGTTTCTCCCAGAATGAGGATTTCCCATTCCCAACCCTTGGCCAGGTGGAGGAGGAGGCTGTGAGGAAGAGGAAGATGCCCTGGGACCCCCAGGCAGGTGAGGAGGAAGTCAGTGCCCCTTTCCCCCTCTCTCCTGCTCCATCTCCCAGCCCAGCATCGCCCCCGGCTGCAGGACAACCCCGCTGCCGACGCCGTCCTGCCGGGGACGGACTGGGGGGATCTCCTTCCCCTTCCCTGTGGCACGGAGGCAAATCCCATCCTCTCCTTGTCCTTCCTCCCCAGACAAGGAGCTGAGGACGGAGCCCAGGGAGGACAAATCCCCAGGGCAGAACCTGGTGGAAGAGGCCATTTTGAGCGGCTCCACGGCACAGGAATCCAATGGGGAGGAAAAGCCCCGGAGATCCCGCAGGAGGAGGGGCTGCAAACGCAGCCCAGGGTGCTCTGAGGAGGAAAGACCCACCCTGTGCCGGGAAGGCGGCCGGAGATGCAGCCAGAGGTCAGAGCTGGTGGTTCATGAGCAGCTTCACGATGGGGAGAAGCCCCACAAGTGTGGGGAATGTGGGAGGAGCTTCAGGTGGAGCTCCAACCTGATCAATCACCAGAGGATCCACACTGGGGAGAGGCCCTATGAGTGTGGGGAATGTGGGAAGAGCTTCAGGTGGAGCTCCCACCTGATCAACCACCAGAGGATCCACACCGGGGAGAGGCCCTATGAGTGTGGGGAATGTGGGAAGAGCTTCAGCCAGAGCTCCAGCCTGATCCGCCACCAGTGCATCCACACTGGGGAGAGGCCCTATGAGTGTCCTGAGTGTGAGAAGAGGTTTCAGACCAGCTCCAATCTCCTCCTGCACCAGCGGATTCACACGGATGAGAGGCCCTTCCGCTGCCCCGACTGCAGGAAGGGCTTCAAACAAAACTCCCACCTCATCACCCACCGGCGCATCCACACCAGGGAGAGGCCCTACGAGTGTCCCCAGTGCGGGAAGAGCTTCTCAAAGAGCTCCTCCTTCATCATCCACCAGTGCATCCACACTGGGGAGAGGCCCTATGAGTGTCCCAAGTGTGGGAAGAGGTTTCAGACCAGCTCCAGTCTCCTCCGGCACCAGCGGATTCACAGGGATGAGAGGCCCTTCCGCTGCCCCGACTGCAGGAAGGGCTTCAACCGCAACTCCACCCTCGTCACCCACTGGCGCATCCACACTGGGGAGAGACCCTACGAGTGTCCCCAGTGTGGGAAGAGCTTCTCAGACAGCTCTAACTTGACCAGACACCAACGGAGGCACCGATAAGGGAAGCCCTGCGAGTGCCCCAACTGCAGGAAGAGCTTTGTCCTCTGCTCCAGCTCCATCTCCCATCAGAGGAGCCACGTTTGGCAGAGCCCTGGTGACCCACATTCCCTGTGATCCAGGTTGGGAAGAGCCCTGGCTGGTGCTCTCCACGTTCTCGTGGATCCCTGTAGGCACCTGGGTGAACGCAGGGGCAGGAACATCCATCGGGACTCAGATCGTCATTGGAAATTCATTGGGAAGAGCTGATTTTTTAACTTTACACCCCAAAATTTTCATCTACTCTGTCCAATTGTTTTCTCTGGTGGTATCAAGCAACCCTGGATGACCTTGGAGATCTTCTGCAGCCTAAGTAATTTCTGTGTTAATCCCACTGAAACAACCAAAATTGGGGTAGAAATAAAGAAATTAAACAAAGAGATCTAAAGCGGCACCATTTTACTGGAATTTGGGGTTGAATTTGGGGTTCAGGGGAATATTCGGGAGGATCTGAGTGTTGTGGGGCTGTGAAGCCAGGCAGACTGGGGCCACAATCTTGTACTTGTGTTGTCAGAACGTGTCCACCTGAGCCCACCTATTCTACAGGAATTCCGGTTGTCTGTCCCAGTCCCTGCCCTGGGTCTCCCCCTTTGGGGTGTCCCCCCCAAAGGGCCCAAATCGCTGCTGAAGTGCCTGAGCTGCTCAGGGCTGTGGATGCTCCTGTCCCCCAGCCTGTCCTGGTTGGTGCCATGGGGGCTGGGAGGGGGTCTGGGGGGCTCCTTAAGGGACTGGGAGGGGCTTTTGTGTCTCTTGAGGGCATTTGTGGTTCTTGGAGGGGCCTTTTAGGGTGGTCTCAGAGAGTTTTGGTGATCTTGGCTGGGCCGTGTGTCTTGGAGAGAATTTTGTGGTTCTTGGGGTCATTTATGATGCAGGGAGTGGTTGGGGAGTTCCTGGCCAGGAGCTGTGGGGTGGTTTGAGGGGTCTGGGAGTGGCTGTGGGGCTGGGAGGGGGTTTTAGGGCCTCTCCCCCAGACTCCAAAGCTGCCACCAGACCCCACCCCCAAGATGCTGCTGGTGGTCGGGGATTCCATGTTGGGGTTCATCCTCCTGGCACTGCAGGAGAAGGTGAGGGGGGGTCCCCAGGGGCCGTGTGTGTCCCCCCAGAGCGTGTGTGACCCCCCCCATCCCGGTGTCACCCCCTTTTCCCTGCCCACAGGGCTCCTGAGCCAGCCCCTGCTGCCCCGGGAGGGAATTTGGGGAGGGGGCAGAGGGGGTGCGCAGCCCCCGCCGGGGGATGACCCCGGCCCAGCGCCCTTCGTTCAGCACCGAGCTGGGCTTGGGGCCGCAGGAGGAAGAGGCCGATGGGAAGCAGATCCTGCAGGGGGGACAGGGCTTGGGCTCAGGGCAAGGTCCTGCCCTGCACACCTGGCTCAGGTGTGAGCCTGCCCCGGGAAGGGAGCGGGACATTCCCATCCCCACGGATCAGGGCTGGGAGCAGCGCTGGGAGCACGGACATGGAAATCCTGGGAGCCACTGGGACCGCACTGGGGGGTGAATGATCCCCCCCAGCACCTTTCCAGGCCGCCCTGCGACCTGAGAAATGCTCGCTGGGCCTCGGCCTTGGCCAAGAGCCCCCGGGCTCAGCTGCTCTGAGCTCAGGCGCTGCCGGCTCCCGCAGCCCGCCCAGGGCCGCCCTGCCCGTGCCGGGGCTGTGCTGGAATTCTCTGCTGCTGCTGGGCCACTCGGGGGGTCTGGCCCAGCAGGAAAGGTGACCCTGAGCCAGGAGCTTTCCTTGGCCGCAGCAAAGCCTCGGCACGGAAAGACCTTCCCAGCGCTGTGCCCTGGGCCGGGAGGGATTGTGCCACCAGAGCTGTCCCTCCATTTCTTCTGCCAGGCAGCTTTAGCACAGGAAAAGTGGAGAAGCCAGAGCTGCCTCTCAGCTTTCCGCAGCCCTCCAGAGGAATCCTGTGTGGGAAGCAGCCTGGGAACAGGGTTTCTGTGCCAGGGCAGGGGAATTCAGAGCCCTTTCCTCCCCCGTGGGCCCAGGCTCTGGCCCTTGCCCTTTGCAATGGCCCTGCAGCTGCCAGAGGGGCCTTTTTGGCTCAGCTGAGAGCAGTCCTGCTGCAAGGCTGTCCTCGAGCTGCTTGGGCTGCACATGTGCCCAGGGAATGCTCATTGCTTGCAGTCTCAGGCGCTGTGGGTGTGCAGGTGTAACTACTGCAGGAGGGAACAGCTCTGCTGGGGGCAGTTCTTGCAAGGTGCTGGCCCTGGCTCGGGGCTGGGCTGGGGCCAGCGGCAGAAAATCAACTTGCAGCTCGGGCCCTGCAGCAGGGAGGAGCAGCAATTGCTGGGGGACAGAGACTCTTGCCAAGGGCCTGCGGGGCCGGGCCCCAGGGAACGGCTTCCCGCTGCCCGAGGGCAGGCTGAGATGGGATGTGGGGCAGCAATGGTTCCCTGGCAGGGCGCTCAGGGCCTGGCACAGGCTGGCCCCAGAAGCTGCGGCTGCCCCCGCATCCCTGCAAGTGTCCCAGGCCGGCTCGGCCATTGGGGCTTCCTGCCCAGGAGGGCTGGGCTGGGCTGGGGCTGCTGAGGGCGGGATGGGCTCTGGCTGAGCCAGCTGAAGGCTGCGCATGATGAGGCCGGGGGGACCCCGTTGCTGAGTGGGTTCTGGGGTATCCCCCATTCCTGAAGGGATGTCAGGGTATGTCCCATTCCTGAGGCAGTTTTGGGGTCCCCCCAGTGCTTCGGAGGGGTTCTGCGAGGGGGGCTCTGGTACTTGGAAGGGGGACCTATTGTCAGGGATGTGGGGAGCCCATTTTGGGAAGGATGCTGCTGTTTCTGGCAATGTTGAGAGGTTCTGAATGGGCTGTGGGGCCCTGGCTGTCATTTTGGGACTTGAGGTGAGCCCATGGGCACAGCAAGGGCTGAGGAGAGGTTCCAAGCTGCCATTTGGGATGGAGGGATTGAGCGGGTGCCTCCAATAAACTCAATGCCAGCCCCAATGTGTCGATGGCAGCCCCAAATGGCTCGATCCGTCAGCCCCAAGGCCCGGCTGTGGGGAGTCAGGAGCCACAGAAGGGGAATTGGTGTCCAGGAGGGATGGGGTGGGATGGGATGGGGTGGGATGGGATGGGATGGGATGGGACGGGATGCGGATGGGATGCGGATGGGATGGGGATGGAGTTTGGGAGGGATGGGGTGGTTTTGCCGCTTGGAGTGGGGCATTCCAGGGAGGAAAACCAGGAGCTACTTTTGGGGAGGCTCCTGGTGCTTTTTGACAATTTTGGGGCCTCTAAGTGGCTTCTGGGAGGTTGCACTGAATTTGGGGCAGGTGCCATAAAACCTCTGCAATTTGTGGGACTGAGGCGAGGTCCCCACATTTTGAGAGGGTGAGAGGACCCCAGCTGGGAGGGAATCCTGCTGCTTTGCACCCCTTCCATGGGGTGAGAAGTGGCTTTTTAGGGAAGGAAGGAATTCGGAAGGAAGGAAGGAATTCGGAAGGAAGGAATTCAGAAGGAAGGAAGGAATTCAGAAGGAAGGAAGGAATTCGGAAGGAAGGAATTCGGAAGGAATTCGGAAGGAAGGAAGGAAGGAAGGAAGGAAGGAAGGAAGGAAGGAAGGAAGGAAGGAAGGAAGGAAGGAAGGAAGGAAGGAAGGAAGGAAGGAAGGAAGGAAGGAAGGAAGGAAGGAAGGAGTGAAAACAATGTAAGTTCTGAATGAAACAAAAAAAATAACACAGTTGTAAATAACACAGTTGTCTTTTAAAAAATACCAATTCCCTCTGAATCCAAAGTTGCAGAAGACTTTTCACTCCACATTGGGGTTTTATCTCTCATACTTTTTCTGGTTCTTTTCTTTTTTCTCTTGTTTTTAATAGATAACACCTGCTAGGAAAGAAAGACTCCCAGGCAAAAGCCAAAGCCAAAGTCCTTTGAAAACCCTGCAGTCCCTGGGAGCATTCAGGAGCCCCCCAGGGCCATTCCTGACCAAGGCTCCCCAGGGACTGACTCCTTCCAGCAGATCCCTGAGGCCACTGGGATGTGGGGGGATGCTGAGGGCAGGACAAGGGGCTGACAGTGCCCAGCCTTGCTGGGGCTGTGCCAGGAGGCCCCAGGGCCTCAGGACAAGGTGTCTCCTCCCAGCCCTTGGTGGCACAGACGCTGCTGTGCCCCAGGGCACCAAGACTTGGCTTCTCCTGGGCACTGCCAGCCCTGCCAGGGCCCTTGGCCATGTCCAGCACAGCTTGTCCTGCGCTGTCCCACCGCTGCTGCTGTGTCCCTGCAGGCTGCACACTCCCATCTCGCTGCCCCGCCAGCTCTGCCCTGCCACTGCCAGCCCTGGCCTGAGCTGTGCCCAGCCTCACCCTCTGTGCCTTGGGCACACACACATGCCCTGAGCTCATCCTCCCTCTGGGTGCTTCTCCTGCCCCAGCGCTGCCCTGGGAGGGACATTTCCTCCTCCTCATGCCCAGTGTCCCCCTGCCCAGCTGCTCTGTGGGGCAGTGCGTGTCTCTCCTGCTGTTCCCTCCCTCCCAGGAAAGCTGCACCATGTGGGGCACGGCCCTTCCAGCAGCCTCCCAGCCCCTCAGCCTTGTTGGGCCCTTTCCCCTGAGCAGACAGCAGCAGCATCTCCGTGCTCTGCCCAGCGTGCTCCTTCCGTCACCAAACTGCAGGAAAATAGAAACTGTCCAACACCATCTCTGAAGTGTCAGAGAATCAGGCCCTGTGGAACCAAGGAGCTCTTGGGACACAGGAGGATCTCGTGTAACCCAGGGTCAGTTCTGCCACTGCAGATCCAAAGAGATCCTTGTGACACTCTGGGGCCTTGTGGAACCCTTCTGCCCTGGTCTCTGCACCAAGGAGACCCTTGTGCCACTCCGGGACCTTGTGCAGCCAAGGAGAGCATTGTGAGAGTGCGGGGCCATGGAACCAAGGGACCATTGTGACCTTGTGGGGCCTCATGGACTCAAGGGACCATTGCCACACTGTGGGGCCTCATGGAATGAAGGGTCCATTGTGACACTGCAGAACCAAGGACACCATGGTTACACTGCGGGGCCCATGGAACCAAGGCACCATTGGGACACCCCGTGGCCTCATCCTCTTGAATTTCAACAGATCTGAGGGATGGCAGCACCTGCAGGCAGCACTGAAGGATTCTGGGGAGAGCCTTTGATCCCTGGTCCAAAGGAAATCAGAGAAAGACCCCTGCTCAGATAAAGGCACCTTTTCCTTTTCCTTTTCCTTTTCCTTTTCCTTTTCCTTTTCCTTTTCCTTTTCCTTTTCCTTTTCCTTTTCCTTTTCCTTTTCCTTTTCCTTTTCCTTTTCCTTTTCCTCTTCCTCTTCCTCTTCCTCTTCCTCTTCCTCTTCCTCTTCCTCTTCCTTTCCCCTTTCCCTTTCCTTTTCCCTTTCCTGGTGTAAACTGTTGACCTGCCTGTAAGGTGCAGCAAAAGCTTTGCAGGGTTTGGTTCAAGGTACCCAAGGTTGGAACAGGGAAGTGTTCGAGTCCCTTCTAAGAGAAGGTTTGCAGTCTTTGTGCCATGACTGCCTGGGATCCATGGAACAAGTGTGTTCTGGCAGACTCTGGGACCTCCACAGCAATCCCATGCAGGAGCCAGCACTGGACCTGCACCCTGGTGGGAGCAGCGTGGTACGGATGGGAAACAGGCAGCTGGGTGTGCAGTGGCAACCTCAACCCCGGTCATAGAAGCCCAGGCTTTAGCTTTGAACACAGCAGCACAAAAAGCAGAATGAATGACCTTTCCTAGAAATCACTGAAGGACAAAGGGTGAACATATGGACTGATTGAACTATGGGTTTGGAATAATACACGTCCAGGGAGCCACATGGAAGGAAAGGGCACAGAGGTCTCCAGTGAGTACAACAAGAAATCAGTCACCTACTGCAGAGTGTGCCAAAGCCAAAAGAAGTGGCCCTGATGCCCTTGTAAAGCCCATGGGTTTGGAGACTCCCCAGGTAATCCAGGGAATCCATTGGCTGACCAAACAGCTCAAGAGGGTGCTGAAAAAGCTCTCCTTGCACTAATACCTGGCAAAAACTGGAATGTTCTGCAACAAAAACCAGATTCCAGTGATCAGGACAGGCAGTCAGCCCCAGCAGCAGCAGCTATGGAAAATCCCAGCAGGTGATTGGTAAACCCCTGTGGGCAGGTAATTGTAGCTCCACAATTAATGTAGAACGGAACTCAAACATCAGGAAACACATGAGGAAATGGAGAATATGGTGGCCAGTTTACAAAGGCATCTAGTAAGCACAAAAATGGCAAAAAACGATAGATCCGTTGCTGAGAAAGATGGGATTGGTTTTGAAGGAAGAAGGCTGCCTCCAGGGCTGGTTAAATGGGAATCACCAGGTGATTTTGGCCAACTGATTTTGCAGAACTGCCCAGGCAGAAGGGGGACTGGCACATTTTGGCATTTTGGCATTTGGATCCTTTTTCTGGATGGCCAGAAGCTTTCCCGTGTGGCACCAACAAGACAAGGGAAGGCTCAGAAGTTTTGCTGAAATGAATATTTAATAGCAGTGGGACTAACTCTTGTAAGCCTTAAAAGGTGCATGGTTCTCAACAGATCATTGGGGCTGGACTCGCCTGTACATCCTTTCCAACCAGGAGATGCGGTGTGCATCAGAACCTGGAATTTTGGAACAATCCAGCCAAAGTGGAAGGGACCATCTCAAGTCCTCCTGGTAACCTACCCTGCACTCAAGGTCGAAGGAATCAAACTCGGGGTTCATCACATGTGGGTAAAACCAGTGAGCACACATTAAACACAGCAGAAACAAGACTGACTGACACCGTGGGGTTTGGGGTTTTACATCAATCCTATTGTTTTAGGTATTGAATAGGATTTTCTAAGGGGATACTATTTATTGGATCTGGATGAAGGTGATCAATAATTGTGTATTTATAATAATAATAGAAACAATGTTCCTGACTTCTGGGAAGGGAAATGTGGTTTTCAAAGTCAGTGCAAGGTGTTGGCAGATGACAGAATGTAACCCCTGTAACAGCTTGTTTGCCAACACCAACCTCTGCAGAAAATCCAGTTCTGTGGGGAGCTTCAGTCAGCAATTTGACAAAAATCTGGGAACACTTGTGGGAAGGAAATAGCACCCAGGGCACCTGGATAGGGATGGAAGGAGAATATTCCTTACCATGGACATGTCAGAACAATCCTGCTGAGAATTGTAACATTTCCAAAGCAGATCTGGAAATTACCTCAGGAAATATTGATCAGCTGACAGATTGCACTGATACCCCCTGGGGCTGTCAAATTCCAGCACTATGGAATCACCCTCAGACAGGACAATGGGAATGTTTCCAGCCCGTTCAGAGAGGTTTAGACAGTAACTGGTTGGATGAAATTAAAGGACTTGGATTTTCCCTGACCGATGGTTGGCCTGACTTTTGCAAAGTCTAACTGGGATCCCAGCAATACTTGTGCTTCTGACACTTGCTTTGAGCTGTGTAAAGAACATGGTTGTGAAAGCAGCTGAGGAACTCGTGGGATGTGAGTAAAGGAGCAGAGTGAGGCTTCCGAAGGCTTGAAGGGAAGAGAAGCTTCCCAACCCTCCAAGGGGGGGAAATTTGCCAGATGAAAAACCGTTTGCACCTGGTGGGTTCATACAATGCTTCTTCTCCAAAAGCCACTGGCCATGGAACCGCACAAGGCTGATTCTGTGGGCAGCAACCAGCCCAGGTGTGCCAACTTTCACCAGTTCACCGGGCAGTCAGGGCTGGCTTTGGGGTCACCGACCACCAGGGACCCCCAAAGAGACCCCCAGGGCAGAAGAAGGGATGTGCAAAGGGGTGGGGGAAATATGCAATGATTTTGGGGCAATGATTCTCATGTGTGTGTTTCTTGTGGGACAATCTGGGAATGTGTCTGTGAAACCCAGTCTGCAAACAGGAACATTCCTGAACTCGGCACACACGACTTTGGGAGGGGCTCTCCCCTCGTGCATCCAGCCCAATAAAGAATGCTGCTGCTTCGTGCTGCGCTGGTGCTGAGGAGGTTTTGTTTCACTGAAGTTTTGGTAACAGCTCTGTGCCTGTGTCACAGAGCCACAGAGCAGCTGTGATGTCAGAAAGGGGCTGTGTGACATCACAGAGCGGGCTGTGACATCACAGAGTATTGGTGTGACATCACAGAGAGGGCTGGGCCATCCCAGAACAGGCTGTGACATCACAGAGTGGGTTGTGACACCACAGGGTGGCTGTGTGACATCATAGAGTCAGCTGTGACATCACAAAGCAGCTGTGTGATATCACAGAGATGACTGTGACATCACAGGTGGTGTGACATCACAGAGTGGCTATGACATCACAGGGTAGCTATGTAACATCACAGAGTGAGCTGTGACAACACCGATATGGTTTTGATATCACAGGGCAGAGGTCTGACATCCTATAGCAGGCTATGACATCACTGAGTGGTTGTGACATCCCAGGGTGGCTGTGTGACATCCCAGAGTGGCTGTGTGACATCCCAGGGTGGCTGTGTGACATCCCAGGGGTTGGATGCCATGGCAACCCTCATCAGTTCCAGTTCCCTTGGAAACCCCCCCAGGAGCCATTGCTGCACTCAGGGTCCGTGGCCACTTGCCCGCAGACCTGTGGCTGCCCTCGGCTGCCATGGCAGCCCTCAGGACAGAGCGGTGCCGGGGCTGGTGCCAGCTACAATTGCACTGACACTCGCTGATGCCCTCAGGTGCCACGGCAGCGGCCACAGGGACCCGTTCCTCACTTTGGTGCCACGGACACCAACGCTTGGCCCCGCTGCCATGGGGATTGGCACGCTCACCTGCACTCAGGGCCCGTGGCCGGCCACTGCTGCCATGGACACGGGCACGGAGCCCTGGGCCACAGTCGGCTGCCGTGGCCACCAGCCCAAGGTCCCGTGGCCAGGGCCGGGGGCATGGAAAGGAACCCGTGGAGCCGTGGTGATGATGGGTGGCCATGGGGTGCTGCTGTGGGCTGGGGCAGAGGGAATTTCCTTGCCAGGCCTTTCTCTGGGGCTGTGTTTGGCTCTGTGCTGAGCACAGCGTTGCTCACACGGAGATGGTTTTGTTCTTGCTGAGCTTGCACAGAGCCAAGGCCTTTCCTGCCCCTCGTCCGGCCACGCTGGGGAGGGGCTGGGGGTGAGGGGGAGCTTGGCAGGGGTCACAGCCAGGACAGGTGACCCCAACTGACCCCAGGCATATCCCAGACCACAGGACATCATGGCCAGTGTATAAAGTGGGGGGAACAAGGAGGAAGGGGGGACATTTGGAGTCAGGGTTTTTGTCTTCCCAGGTAACACTCAGGCAGGATGGGGCCCTGTTTTGCCAGTGGGCAGGGTCAGCACCAAAGACACAGACACCAACTGAAGGAATTGTGCAATTTATAGAATGCAAATCTGCAAAAAGTCACAAAAGCATAAGCTCAGCAAAGCACATAATCATTAGCAAAGAATCACAGCAGGAGCAGCTCAGCAATGCCCCCAATCATCAGTGCCAAAGATTGCCTGCAGTGATTAACCAAGATCCAGCCCCAGTGACCCTCAGACTTTACCATCACCCAGAGCCACCCATCAGCTGCGGGAAGCTGTCCCAGCCAAGGACTGCAGAGCCACTCCCGGACACTGGGAATTCCTGCAGCTGCCTCCAGCCACAGCTGAGGCTCCAACCCCGCTGCGAGAGGGCCCAGCTTTGACAGTGCTGGAGAAACAAACTGACAGCACTTCCAGTGCGGGAACATCTGCTTTCATCCTCCTCTTGGCTTCCTCCTAAGCCTGGCCAGGGCTCAAGGAGGAGCCAAGGGAGCTGACTTTGACCATACAGCCCCAAACAAGGCCAGATGTGGCCTTGTCCGGTTTCTAAATACAGAAAGGTAAATCTGTGTTTCACCAATGCACAGGTACATAGAACATATTGTTAATAGTACTTTGTTAATGAGTTAATGAGTGGGATACAAATATAACCTTTGCTTGGAATGTTCATCAGGAGGTCAGCTTTGGCCCAGGGCCTCTTGTTCAGGCCTCACTCAGGGCCTGGTGTTCAGGCCTTGGAACTTCAATTGCTCCTTTGACCTAGAGATGAACTACAACCTTCATAACAATTCTTTCAATAACAGAGTCTTAGATTTAGGTATTAGGCATAAAGGCATCACCTCTTGTTCTCCAATTAAGTGCTGCTCAAGGTCATCACTCACAGCTATCATTCACATTCCTTTTAAAACATGCCTCATTAGTTGCTATTCTCTGTTATTTATCAAATCCCCCTTTTTCTAGAGACTGTGTCTCTTTTTAGACAAGTCTCAGTGCTCCATTTCCCAGCACAAAGTGTCACAACAGCTCTAACATGGAATCATAACACACCAAGTGCTCACACTGCAGTGATGACAGTGACTGCCACAAATGCATTTGGCAGCAGCCTCCAGTTTGGCAGCCCCAAAGCCAATCCCAGCAAGGAGAATTTGCTTCTTTCTGCCACTCTTCCACTGCTCTTTCCATCGAGGTGATTCCTGACTGTTGGACTTCAAACCCATCACTGATAACAGTGCAGCATTCCTGTCCTAGAATAGCCCAGGCTCCTCCTTGGCCAGCAGGCAGATAATCCAAGGCCATGCGGGTCTGCAGAGCCCCCGTTCGTGTTTGTTGGAGCTCACAGGATGTGCTGTTGGATATTTTAACAGTATCATTTGCTGCTTCTTCTAATAATCGATTCAGCTCGTTAATGTGAACTCCACAGGACGAGGCAGCGCATGTGGGGCACAGGGTGAACCAGAATCTTTGGCTTTCTGAAATCCAAGGCACTCTTTGGGTGGAAAATGTTCTCTTAACATCAAACTCTTCCTTGCAGTTGTTGCTGAAGCACCCTAAAGGGAGGCATCACTCTTTTTCCTCAGTCTCATTCGGGTTAGGAACAATAATTCCATTGTCCACGGAGCTGGCACCTTTTTAATTCCAGAATAATGCCCCCAAGGTCCTTTGCTGTTCAGCTTTACTGCGGTGTCGGGGGTAACAAGGCTTGGTGGGTCCTTTCCCCTTTGGCTGGAGAGGTGCCGGGTCCCAGTCCCTGAGGGGCACCCAGGCTCCTGGCTGGAATCCGTGTGGAAGTCACTCAGTGTCACATCAGCCTTCACATGGAGCCCCGTGGATCAGAGCATTTTCCAAAGGGGCCAGTGGGGCAAACAGGGAGATTGGGTCTGGCCAGATCTGTAAAACAATATCCTGTAACATCTCCTTGTTCTCACACAGAACACTTGGCTGCAGGGACACATTCCCATCGTTCTGCCCAGGTTCCAGGAGTCAAACAGTGCTGTCTTTCCCCAGAGCTGTTCCTTCAGCTGCCTCGGGAGGGCCTTTGGGCCTCTGGATCCACACTCTGGCTCCATTACTAGGACTGCTGGATCCAAACCCTTTATCTCCACCAACAGTGGTCATTTGAGGTGGATCTCCTTTTTTCACAATTGTTTATAAAACTGCAATATCAATAATTGTGCTGGCCTGTCATGGAGTTAAATAATCCAATCTTGTTCATTATCGTTTAACAGAATTACTTTGATCTCTCCTTGATAATCTGCATCAATTCCTCCTCCCAGGACATGAACACTTTGCAAGGCCAAGCTCCAGTGAGCAGTTATCAAACCAAAGTGTCCCGGAGGAATCTGAATTCCTATTCCTGCATTGATAACTCTCACTTGCTTCTGATTTATGCCAATTAATCCTAATGCAGGAAGGCCCAGCCCTGCAGCCTCTGGGGTGGCCCTGTCAGGGCCCATCGCACCCAGAAGGATTTCCCAGGAAGTCCAAGTCTCCCTGTCCATGGGTGGATTTGCAGACTGGGTGCAGCCGGGCACACCCAGGGGTTTCCATTTCCCCAGCGGGGCCATTGTTAAGGGTATGGAGCACATCTGGGAGATGGGTTCTCCATCAGGACGGGTTCCCATCTCCTTTTTTCAGCTGCTCTTTTAACAATCCCTTCATTTGCTCAACCAATCCTGCAGCTTGTGGATAGGCTGGGATATGAAAAACCCAGCAGTCTTCATCACTGTCTTTTTCACAGGAACAGACAAAGCATTCCAGATCACAGTATCAGCAAACCCTATAAAAACAGCCAATTCCATCCCTTCCTCCTTTATTCATTGTGTGCAATCTCACAAAGTTTACCAGTGACCTTTGGGTCCTGGCCAATCATTTTCTGGAGGGTATTTAGTGTTAGATCCCTGAGCAGCCATGGCTAAAGAATTCGTATTGTCAGCACTATTTCACATTATTATTTATTATCTATACAATATAAATATCATTTTATAGATATATAAACTAGGATATTATTACTAGTTCACTTGCACAAAGAAATTCAAGCTCAAGATTAAAAACTTCTTCTATTGCTCCATGTGGGAGCGTTCCAACAACAATTGTTCCTTCTGTTGGTGCTGTTTCCAATATGCTGTTAACAAAATCCATCCTCCTCTTCCCAAACCCACAAGCACTTTTCCTTTTTCCATATCCAATTTTGGGATGCATTTTAAGACATTCAGCGCTTCAGCTCCTTTTAACCGACTGCCCCACTGCTCGCACGGTGCTCCGACCTCAGCCCACTCCAGAGCCAGGGAACGCCAGGGAAGCTCTTCCCATCCAGGATTTCAGACAGGACTGATTCCTTACATTTACATTTAAAAAGTGACATTTTGGTGCGATCCGGCCAGACTACACCAATTTTGTTGTACCAGTGGGCAGGGCCAGCACCAAAGACACAGACACCAACTGAAGGAACTGTGTCATTTGCTACAGCTCAAAGCAGCAAAGAATCACAGCAGGAGCAGCTCAGCAATGCCCCCAATCATCAGTGCCAAAGACTGCCTGCAGTGATTAACCAAGATCCAGCCCCAGGGACCCTCAGACTTTACCATCACCCAGAGCCACCCATCAGCTGCGGGAAGCTGTCCCAGCCAAGGACTGCAGAGCCACTCCCGGACACTGGGAATTCCTGCAGCTGCCTCCAGCCACAGCTGAGGCTCCAACCCCGCTGCGAGAGGGCCCAGCTTTGACAGTGCTGGAGAAACAAACTGACAGCACTTCCAGTGCGGGAACATCTGCTTTCATCCTCCTCTTGGCTTCCTCCTAAGCCTGGCCAGGGCTCAAGGAGGAGCCAAGGGAGCTGACTTTGACCATACAGCCCCAAACAAGGCCAGATGTTGGATTTCATGGCCTTGTCTGGCGTCTAAACACAGAAAGGTCAATCCATGTTTCACTAATGAGAGGATGCATCAATCACAGCGCTAATGATCATGCAAATTTCGGTAATGAGCAGATACAAAGATAACCTTTGGTTGGAAGGTTCATCCAGAGGTCCCCTTTGGCTCAGGGCCTGTTGTTCAGGCCTCAGTCAGGCCTCCTGTCCAGGCCTTGGCACTTCAGGGACGTGGTTTAGTGCTGGGCTTGACTGTGCTGGGTTAATGGTTGGACTTGATGAGCTCAGAGGTCTTTTCTAACAGAAAGGAGTCTGTAATTCCAGGATTCTGTCTGCTGCATTCAGCCAGGTCCATGTTAGCAGCATTACTTTGGTCAAAAAGGCTCCTCTTGCTCAGCTCTTGTGGCCTAAGGCTTCAGCTCCTTCAGCTCCTGGTGCTGAGCTGCTCATGCTGAACGAGACGCCTCGGAGAGAAGAATACAGTTCATCCCATTCCTTCTGGCACACGGAGAGGGGAGGCTGTGAAAACAGGAGCATTGTTTGCTGTGGCCTCCTCTGTGCCCTTGACGCCTTTCAGCGCTTTGAAACAGCCAAGAGCTTTCTCCAAGAGTGCAATGAAGCAGCTGTTCCTGCTCCCAGCTCTCGCCCTGCCCAGTCTCTGCCCTTGACTGCTTTTGTCCCTCTTGCTGTGCCCTCTGTGGCCCCGGGGCTCGGTGGCTGCTGCCCAGGGCTGTGGCACTGGCACAGATCCAGTGCTCGAGACCCTCCTTTCTCTGCCCTTGGAGCTGCCTGTTCACAGCAGCCTTTGCCACCTGCAAGCTCCACATGGACAGGGAGTGCCCACCTCTGCTCCTTGCACACCCTGCAGGAGCCCAGGGCTGCCATCTCCAGTCCCTGCTGGCACTGAGGGCTCCCAGGTGCCCCAGGCTGCTGTGGCACCGCTGCCAACGGGAGGGAACAGCAGCAGGGGCTGTGCTGAAAGTCAGCTCCATTTGCTGCTGCTGCTGCTGCTGCTGCTGTGGGGGTCATTTGTCCAGCCCTGCCCCAGAGTCAGGGATCAGATCCAGGCCCTGCTGCTGCTCCCTCGGGATCAGCCACAGTTTGGGTGTTGCTGTCAGTGCCAGCAGGAGCGGGCGCTGGAGCAGCGGGTGCTGACAGTGCCCCAAGCCCCGGGGCCCGAGGGGTGCCTGGGCTGCGGGGCTGGCAGGGAGCTGCCCCTTGTTCTCCCTGTGCCTCACGCAAAGCTGGGCCGCTCACAAGTGGGGCAGCACAGCAAACAGGGAGCCTGCCAGTCTCTGCCAGCCCTGTCTGCTCTGAGATTGGGCCTTGGAGCTGCAGGGGGACAAAGGCAGCTGCTTCTGGTCCCTCCGCGTGTCCCTGTGTTCAGCAGTGCTGATCCATCATTTAGGACATGTTTTCTGTCTAATTAATAGAAAAAACAAAAGAAAAACCCCAGAAAATATTATGAAACATAAAACCAAAACCCAAATGTGGAGTGAAAAATCTTTTGTAACTCTGGATTAAGAGGTAACTGATCTTTTCAAAAGACAACTCAGGTATTTGTAAATATGCTGATGGCATTGATCCATCTTACTGACCTCAGCAGTCCTTTTTTCAAGATTTTGGGCTTTGTTTCCAACATTGTTATTTTAAATTGTGGTTGAAGCAATAGGAAATTGATTGTGCCCTGCCAGCTCCGAGCAGGACTGGCAATCTAAACTCTGTCCCACCCCAACTCACTGAGAAGATGCCCTTCCTTCTCACCCTGCCAGTGAGCTGCACATTCCCTTGGAAATTGTCAGGGGTTCTTAAAGACACCAAGTCCCACTTAGGGCTTTTTGCTCTGGTTTGGCACTGGAGAAGGGCAATTCTTCATCCATCAGCTCCAGGCTGCACTGCCTCAGGAACACGGCCCACTCGCCAGGTTGGGCCCACTCGTGGCACTTCCAGAGGAGGAAGAAAGTGCAATGGCACAATTCCAGCCCAAAAGGAAGGAAGAGTGGGACAGACAGAACACCCTGTGCAGATCCAGGCGTTCAGCTGGGACTGTGGAGTTTGGGTTCTTGCCAGTGGGATGTGTGTCCCTGACTGCAATCTCTTGGCCTGCACCAGAGTCTCACTCACCTGCAAAAGCAGAAAGCTCCGTCGCTGTGCTCGCAAGGGGCTCGTCTGATGCAAAGCTGTCAGAGCCTTGTGAGGGGAGAGCGGGCCCAGCCGTGCCCGGGGCTGAGCCCCAGCAGAGCCCTGGCAGAGCCCGGAGCAGCCTCAGCATCGGCAGAGCCCGGCTGCAAGGAGAGAAACCAGAACCCGCCCGTCAGCTGAAGCCTCCTGTCCCCTTGTCCCAGCCGCCCGCAGTGCCCAGGCCGTGCTGGCCGTGCTCAGAGCTGGGCCCAAAGCTGCCCAGCATTGCTGCCTTTGGGAGCAGAGCAGGAGGGCAGGACATGTGCCCAGCCTGCAGCCAGCCATGGCACAGCCACCTCCTCAGCAGCTGCCCAGAGCCCAAAAGCAGCTTGGCAGCCACTGAAGAATTCCCTGCAGCCGCCCCAGCAAAGGGGGAACCTTTGGTGCCCGGCCAGGCCGTGCCATGCCCAGCTCTGGCAGCATCCCCCTGGCTCTGGACTCACCTGCACACTGGCCGTGGAGCGTGTCTTTGGAGAAGGTGCCAGAATCAAAGGCCATCATCTTCAGCTGCCACTGGCCAGCTCCAGGAAGAGGTTGTCGGCCTTGAGCTCGTCCTTGGTGTCTCCAGCAGCAGCAGCCCCACCTGCTACAGCTTCTCCAGGGGCTCCTTCTCCTTCCCTGGGGCCACACCAGGCTCTCAGGGTTCTGCCCAGGGCCCCAGCCATCAGTGAACCAGACAAGCAAAACCAGGGGGGATGGTGGCCACCAGTGCTTGCCAGAGCAGGCCTCCAGCTCAGCTGCAGCCCAAGAGCTGCGTGTTCCCTTCTGATGCTCCCTGCTCAGAGCTACAGGCAGGACAAAATAGTCTGCTTTGCTTTGCCACTGATTGCCAAGAGATGTGTGGGGCTGTTACCTGCCAGGCCCCTGGATCACACTGTGCCCGTGGCTCTCTGCCATCCTCTAGGGCACATGAACACCCTGCAGCCAAGGGGCACTGAAGAGCTCTTCCAAGGACGGCCTGTCCAAGGGCTGCATGGACAAGCACCTCTTAAGAATATCCTGGCACTCTGGGCAGAGAAACCAGAAACCACCAGTCAGCTGTAGAAGGATCCCGCCCGCTTTGCCCCCCGTTCCCGTGCCCAGGCCATGCTGGCTGTGCCCAGAGCTGGGCCTAAACTTGCCCATGCATTCTGTGCTTTGGAGGGCAGCAGGAGAGCAGGACATGTGCCACCTCCTCAGAGCTGCCAGAGCGGGATGCTCCTGAGCCCGCTGCTGGCTCCCAGCACTGCTATTCCCCCTGTGCCGCAGAGATGAGGATCCACCTGGAGAGAGCCGTCGTGGGAACAGGATCCGCCCCCAGATGATCTCCTGGCCCCTCTTGAACGGGTGCTTCCCCACTACCAGCTGGTACAGCAGGATGCCCAGGGACCAGATCGTCGCTGCCTCGCCGTGGTAGCGTTGGTGGTGGATCCACTCGGGTGGGCTGTACAACAGGGTTCCTGTGGAACACAGACCGAGTCCATCGGGGGATGCTGCTGCTCCCAGAGCCTCGCCCCAGCATCCCTGGGCACGCAGGGGCTGCACCAGTGGCACACGGGGTGACCCGCTGCCCTCTCGCCTGCACCTGTGACTTGTGTACAACCTGGTGTTGGAAAAGAGGCCACTGGTGTTGGGAAAGGGCAGCGGAAGCCCTGGGGAGGCCCAACCATGACATGCAAATGAAAAACCCACCCAGTGGTGGGGAAAACCCACTCTCCTCCCTGCCTGCAGTGCCCCAAAATACAGCAATAAGCCAAGGCAAACCAGGGCAGCGGAGCAGTCCAGGCCCTTCCTCGCCTGCACACCAAACCGGCCGGTGCACGGGGTCTGACCCCCCTCTCTGCTACCCCCACGGGGGATTTTGTTGGGCTGGCTGCCCCCGCTCCAGCCCCAGCCCAGGGCAGAGTGGGTGCTGAAGGCTGCCGGCAGCGCCGGGAACTGCCCCCTCCCAGCCCCACCCAAAAGCAACTTGGCTCAAGAATTAATCCCATCCTGGCAACAATGAGGGGAAGCCCCGGTGCCACACCCAGGCTGGGCCATGAGATGCCCAGGAGCATCCCCTGGGAGGGCTCACCTGCAAACTGAGTGTAGGCTGTGTCCTGGAGGAAGGCGCCGCAGCCAAAGTCGATCAGTTTCAGCTGCCCGGTGGCCAGGTCGAGCAGGATGTTCTCGGGCTTGATGTCCCGGTGCAGGACCCCGCAGCTGGTGCAGTGCCGCACGGCCTCCAGCACCTGGCCGAACAGCCCCCGCGCCTCCTCCTCGGGCAGGAACCTCCGCTGCGCCAGCAAACCCGACAGGTCCTGGCACCGCTCCGGACGCTCCAGCACCAGCAAGAAGCTGCTGGGCAGCTCAACCCACTCCAGGAGCTGGATGACACCACGGAACCCAGTGGACACCTTGTCCAGCAGCACGATCTCCAGGGGCGCACGGGCGCCGTCGGGCTGCGGGAGGAGCACGGTGCCGTCGGTGGGGCTGAGGCCGTGCCAGGGCTCTGGGACCCCTCACCCAGCCCGGGACGCTCTGCGCCCCCCGCTCACCCCCCGCCCGCTCTCCCTCCGGGGCTCCCGGCGGCTCCCACCCCGCCGGGCCCCGGCTCCTCGCCGCCCGGCACGCCCCGCCTCTGCCGCTGGCCCCGCTCACTCACCAGCTCGCCCCAGTGCCGGACGCGGTCCCGCGGCACGCATTTGATGGCCACCTGCGAGCAAGGGGCAGCAGCGGGCTGAGCTCGCCGCCCGCCCCGCCGCGCCCCGGCCTCCTCCTCCTCCTCCTCCTCCTCCTCCTCCTCCTCCCCGCCGGCCCCGCCACTCACCGGGGCGCCGTCCGCGAGCCGCGTGCCCGAGAAGACGCTGCCGAAGCCGCCGCTGCCCAGCAGCGAACCCAGCCGGTACCGCTCCTGCAGGGCCTCCTGCGCCTTCCCTGCGGGCGACACGCGGCCGTCAGCGCTCGGCCCGGGGCCAGACACGGCCCCCGACCGCCCCCCGACCGCCCCGGCCCGGGCATCCCCATCCGAACGGGACACCGGCGGCTCGGGGCCGGCGGCCGCGCTGCCGAGCGGCGGAGCTCGGGCCGGGGAAGCCGCAGCGGAGGCGGCGGGAGCGGCCGCGCCCCGGGTGTCCTCCGCGGGCCCCGGGAGGAGCCGGGCCCGGAGCCGAGGCCGGAGCCGGGGCCGGAGCCGGAGCCCGCGTCGGGGCCGGGGCCGGGCTCGGCACAGGCGGAGCCAAAGGGTGGCGATGCCGCCCCAGCCCCGGGCACCGATGCCCGCCCGGCAGCGCCACAGCCAGGACGGCGAGAGCCGGGCGGAGGCGAGACCGCGGCGGGACGCCCGGGGCCGGGGAGGGGGCGGCCCCGCCCGGGGCCGGGGGCGGGCCTGGGGCATGGCCCGGCCCGGCAGGGGGAGGGGGAGAGACCGGGAGAGGAGGGGGACACCGGGAAAGGGACACCGAGAGACGAGGGGGAGACCGAGAAGGGGAGGCGGGGAGAAGGTGCGGAACACAGGGAGAGGGAGAGGAGGAGCAAGAGCACGAAGAGGAGAGAGTCTGTAGAGTCGCTTGTGATCGCTGCTGCCGCTGCTGCCGCTGCTGCTGCTGCTGCCGCTGCAACTGAAGCGCCGGGGCCGTTTGTCCGCGTGTCCGCGTGTCCGCGTGTCCGAGTGTCCGCGTGTCCGAGTGTCCGAGTGTCCGCGTGTCCGCGTGTCCGAGTGTCCGCGTGTCCGAGTGTCCGAGTGTCCGAGTGTCCGCGTGTCCGTTCCGCGCTCGCCCCACGCTCCCCACGGCCGAGCCCCGCTCGCCCCGGGGGCAGCCCCTGAGTCTGTGCAAACACAGCAACTGTGCCGTGTCCAGCCCGGATCCAGAGTCCTGGCTCCTGCACGGTGGCAGAGGAATCCCCTCGGCTGCTGCTGTGCCTTGGCCCTGCTGAGGGTCAGACACTGCCGGGCCACATTCCCTGCCTGTAGAATTCGTGCCCCACCCAAGCTCTGCACTTTTGTCTCCAGCATTGCTTTCCAATAAAAACAGGGGAAGGCAAACTGTGTGCAGCTCACGGTATTTCAGAGTGTCTAAAACTCGCTAAGGCACAGATCTTAGAGGTGAGATCCATTTGGAATTCATGGCATGGAGAAGCAGTGCAACATGGAAAAGGGGAGCACAGAAATAGAGAGGAGAACACCTCGGATTGTTTCTTTCCATTTTCATTTCACTTCTGGAAAGCTGTTTCAGGTTTCTGGGAATCTTCTCCACAGTCCTGTCTGCTCTTTTCAAGAACCTTTCCTGGGGAACGAGGTGCAGCTCCTGTCACAAGATGTGCCCCCAACTGCAGCTTCTCTTGGCTTCCCACACTGTGAGTGCAGCACGACTGCTGCAGCAAAGCAGGACAAATGCTGGGAGAACTTTACAAGTTGTCCTTTCTTTTCCCTGTGGGCTGGGCACTTGTGCCATCGGTGAGGTTTTCATTGTGGCTGTTCTAACCTAAGAAACCAGGAGGTGGAACCAGCAATTGTTAGGGACTGCAAGCCAGGGGCGTCACTTTGCCTTTACGTGGCAGGGACGACACTACGCACTCAGCACATTGCCCCAGGCATGTGTGCACGGCCCAACAATTTGTCATCGAACAGCGGTGAGCACTTGGATGAAATCAAACTGACTCCTCATACGCAACTCATTCATTATAGAGATGACATCTTGGTCCAGGGCAGCAATGAGGAGGAAGTGCAACAAGTCCTTGAATTAGTTGTGGATCATAGGAAACAGAAAGACTGGGAAATTAACCCTACCAAAATTCAAGTGAAATTTTTGGGAATTCAGTGGCAATGTGGGTATCAGGAAATCTTCCCCAAAGCCCAGCAGAAAATGTTAGAGTTTGCCGTGCCACAAAATAAAAAGGAGGCACCAAGATTTATTGGATTATTCGTCTTTTGGAGACAACATATTCTGCATCTGAGACAAATCTCAACCCCTCTGCATAAAGTAACCAGGGGAAATAGGGAATTGGAATGGGGAAGTGAGCAGCAGGCTGCCTTTGAATTAGCCAAAGAGGCTATTAGCCAAAAAGGCCTTTAGATCTATGGCCTATGCAAAAGGGAGAAGTTGAGTTAAATGTACCTGTAAATGGGTCACATGCTGATGGGAGCCTCTGGCAGAAACAGGGAAAGAAAAAGGTTCCCCCGGGGTTTTGGGGGAGGAAGTTGCCAGAAGCAGGAAACAACTACACACCTTTTGAGAAACAGTTATTGGCAGGTTATTGGGCACTGATGGAAACAGAACAACTTACCATAGGGTATGAAGTGGCTCTTCATCCGGAAATTCCTATTGTGCAGTGGGTCAGAAGGTCCCCAAAAGCCCATTGGATTGGGCACGCTCCGGAGTGTAGTATTGTAAAGTGGAAGTGGTATATTCGGGATAGGGCCAAGGTGGGAACGGGGCGGATAGCCACTCTTCATGAGCCAGTAGCAGCTGCCCCCGGGAGGGACCAAGAGGTGAGTGCCAACTTCACAGCTGAGAGGGAATCTCCAGGGAAGTGGGAAAAGCCTTCAGATCAACTAATGCCACAGGAAAAAGAACATGCTTGGTTTACGGATGGGTCAGCTGAATATATAGGAGGGAAAAGATTTTGGAAAGCAGTAGCTGACCATCCTCATTCAGAAAAGTTTTTAGAAATGACCAGAGAAGGGAAAAGCAGTCAATATGCTGAATTCTATGCAATTGATATGGCTTTAAAACAAGAAGATCTAGGAGAATGCCTTTCCTATACTGCTTCTTGGTCGGTAGCTAAATGGGTTCGCTCCGTGGCTACCGACATGGGTAGGCAGAGCCTGGAAAATCTACTCCAAAGAGGTCTGGGGAAAGGAACTGTGGAGTGACCTTTGGGAAATGGTGCAAAGAACTGATGTGACTGTGATTCATGTTGATGCCCATAGTGACACAGACACTTTAGAGCTACTTTATAACTCTGTTGCAGGCAACCGGGCAAAGATTTCCAAGCAAGACCGGAGTTCCCTCCAAAGGAGGATCACGAAGGCCTGGCAAAATGTGCGCACCAAAAATGTGTGCACCTTGGACAAAAAGCCCCTTACAGGTGTGCTCAAGAGTGTGGCATTGCCACGTCACTCGATATGAGTAGAACTAGAATTGCTCACTGCCCCGTGTGCCAACATATGTACAAATGCCCGGTGCCAAACATTGTAAAAGGACAGCTGGGGAGAGGAAAATTGCCCAGACCAACTTGGCAAATGGATTACATTGGACCTTTACCCCAGGACCGAGGGTGTAAATATATCTGCCATAGACACATATCCTGGGTATTTGATTGCCCATCCTTGTGAGAAGGCCACTCAGCATAGCACCATCTGTACTATAGACACAGTAATTCTGTATTACGGAATGCCATTACCGAGTCAAACAGATAATGGGTCTCATTTCCAGAACAAATTCATTCAGCAGTACGCTGAGCAGAAAAACATTCAGTGGGGTTTTCACACACCATATTATCCCCAAGCTGTGGGATTATCTGAGCAAATGAATGGGCTATTGAAAGAGCAGTGGAGAAACCTGGGAGATGGACACCTGTCCTGGTGGAGAACCCATCTCACTGATGCACTGCACATCCTTAACAATAGGCCCATCAGGGACATGGACACAAAGTCAGGGGATGGCGCTCAGAGTCAAAGTATATCATGATTTGGTCAGAGAAACATGGTCTCTTGACACCTCCCTAAGTAAGGGAAGCTCCCAAAGATGGGGACATGATGAACGGCCACCTGAGAGAGTTCTACAACATTATGGACCGGCTCCATGGAGCCCTCGCCAATTGGTGCCAGGGGCCAGAGAACCTGCCTATCATCTGAATTGGATAAGAAGACTGCAAGCTGTCTCGGAGATAATAATTAACCAGAGATCTGCCGCCCCTGACCTTATGGCCGACCAATCCACGCAAACACGGAATGCGATTTTCCAGCATCGCGGGGTTTTAGACTACCGGCAGAAGAAGGAGGAGTTTGCAGGAAAGAAAATTAATCCAACTGTCGCTTACAAATTGATGACAATGGAAAAGTAGGAAAACAGACAACTCGGGAGATGAGAAAATTAGCCCATGTACCAACCCAGACATGGGAATGTTGGGAACCAGATATATTCTTGTGGCTGTCAGGGAGTCTGTGGCTCAAAGGGGCCCTTTCTCCTTTCCCTTTGTGCAGCTGCTCCCTTCTTGTTTATTCCTTGTTTCATTCCTTGTATTGTACCACTCATCCAGCACAGAGTACAGGGAAGGCAGCTCGCAGCTACACCTCAAGATCAACCAACCCTATGTGCAACAACTGCAGAGGCCGCCTGACAGCCGTGATTCATCCTGTAAGTCAGAGGAGCGACTGATGTGCTGAGGCCTGAGCCGCAGGCCTCAGCCGGAGCTGACCTACAAGATGAACCCTGGCCAATCTGTGACTAACACCCTCAGTATTATTTAGCTAAAAACAGATGACAAAGATGCTTCTGCTAGCCATTTAACGCCAAATGGGCTGCTTTAGACACTTTCCCATAACCGTGTACAGTTATCTGCAAGAAATGGATAATTTAAGAAACTTTCCCCAGCTGACATGAATAAAGGTTTGTTTGCAGGGTGTTTGAGGGGAAACCCTCCCAGGCAAGGCCTGGGCACTGGCCAAGCTGTGGCCCCTGCTGGTTGCAAAGTGTGCCATCAGACCCAGGTGTTTCCGGACTAAAAACACAATCAAGTCACTTGGACTTCCTGATTTGGACCTATAAAAGCTGGAGACATGTTAGGGGCAAATTTGGAGGCCTCACATACGGGTAGATGCACCCATAGGATTCTCCCAATTGACGGGAAGGGTTCTCCAGATCCTTGCTGCGAAACGGGGCTCCCCAACGACTGCAGATCTGGATGATGGTAAGGTATTTAGGCAGTTGGTGATGCATCTTTCTAAATCACTCTCCTTTCTCTTGGATAGTAATAATTAGGTGCATTACCTTGCTTATTTTTGCTTGTTGCTAAATCCAAGCCCCTAGTTTTACTGAATGTATCGTTTTACATTTGAGGTTCCTTAATTTCACAGTAAAATAAGAGCATTCTTTCCAGTGCTGTCTGTGTCCTTTAAATCGCCTCTGCCCCTTGGCAGAACAACAGGAGGCCCCTGAGGGGCTGGGGTGGTGGGAAGGCCCGAGGAAGTGGCTGTCAGAGGCCATAAGCAGCCTCCAGGCAGCCGCCTCGTTCCTGCCGCCCGGCTGCTCTGGCGCTTCCCCGAAGCATCTCCCAGGCCTGCGGCAGAAGCCCTCAAGGCCGGGCCTCAGCAGGAGGGTGGGGAGCACCCTGAGGTGCCGAGGCTGGGCTGGCTGGGGACAAGGAGGGCGGGGGGGCCCTGCTGGGGCACGGCCCCTGGCTGCTGCCAAGAAGGGGCGGTGGGCAGAGGCAGGGCTGGCGGCCAGCCCGGGCCCCCGCGGCTGCCCAGGCCACGGGGCTGTGACCGAGGCCCCCCTGACACAGAGCTCTGGGCCCGCACAGCTGCTGCCACCATGGGGAGGGCGGCGATGTCTCCTCGAGCAGGGCTGCCGAGTCGCTGCTGCCGAAACAGCTCTGGACGCCACAGAAACAGCACCAGAGCGTGCACAGGAACAGCAGGAGCCCCAGTGCCGGCACCAGCTCAACAAGGCATCCGCACCAGCCGGGACGCCAAACGGGGCCATACTGTGGGCACAGCTGCACGTGGCTTGGCAAAAGGCTCCAGCAGAATTGGCCACAATGGCTTCCTCTTGCCTTGCCAGCCTCACAGCGACGCTTGGCAGCTTCAGCTGCAGCCTGTGCCCCTGACTGACTTCAGTGGCCGTGCTTGAGGGCAGACTCGCCTTCCACAGTCAGGCGTCCCAAGGCAGTGGCATTGGTGCCATCGTGAGAGAGAGACTCTGATGGGACACAAGCCCTGCACTGCAGGTGCCATCCCTCTCCTGCATGCAGGCCCCTTAAAGACACGTACATGAGCTTCCAAACGAAATCCTGGACTTGCTTGGAACAAAGGAAGATGCAGCTGGCACTAAAGAAAAGCAGGGAGTGCTGGCAGACGTTCGGGGGCGGAGGGAAGCACTTTGCTGTGTGCAGAGGAGATGGCCCGGTTCACAAGCTCAGGCTTTGCTGCCAGAGGATCCTGCTTTGCTCTTGCTGGAGGCCATTCCCTACCAGTGCATGGCCCTCCATTGCTCCTGCATCACGGCTGCTGGACCTGTGGCAGCAAGTGTGTCCCGAGTCCATGTGACAGCAGAAAAGGGTGGGACCTGTGTGCTTCCAGCACCTGTCTTGGCTGCTCCTTCAGGGTGCTGGCACCATCATCAGAGACACAGAACAGCTTCCTTCCTTCTCTCACAAGCCCTTCTCACCCCATTGAAGGGGTGCAAAGCAGCAGGATCCCCTCCCAACCGGTGTCTTCTCACCCTCCCAAAATGTGGGGACTTCGCCTCAGCCCACCCAAGTTGTTTGGGGTTTACGGCACCTTCCCCAAATTCAGTGCAACCTCCCAGAAACAACTTAGAGGCCCCAAAATGGTCAAAAAGCAGCAGGAGCCTCCCCAAAAGTAGCTCCTGGTTTCCCTCCTGGGAGTGCCCCACTCCAAGTGCCCAAACCATCCCATCCCTCCCAAACTTCATCCCACCCCAACGATGCCATCCCATCCCATCCCATCCCATCCCATCCCATCCCATCCCATCCCATCCCATCCCATCCCATCCCATCCCACCCCTCCTGGACACCAATTCCCCTTCTGTGCTTCCTGACTCCCCACAGCCGGGCCTTGGGGCTGACGGATCGAGCCATTTGGGGCTGCCATCGACACACTGGGGCTGGCATTGAGTTTATTGGAGGCACCCGCTCAATCCCTCCATCCCAAATGGCAGCTTGGAACCTCTCCTCAGCCCTTGCTGTGCCCATGGGCTCACCTCAAGTCCCAAAATGACAGCCAGGGCCCCACAGCCCATTCAGAACCTCTCAACATTGCCAGAAACAGCAGCATCCTTCCCAAAATGGGCTCCCCGGCTCCCTGACAATAGGTCCCCCTTCCAAGTACCAGAGCCCCCCTCTCAGAACCCCTCCCGAAGCATTGGGGGGACCCCAAAACTGCCTCAGGAATGGGACATACCCTGAAATCCCTTCAGGAATGTGGGATACCCCAGAACCCACTGAGGAACGGGGTCCCCCCGGCCTCATCATGCGCAGCCTTCAGCTGGCTCAGCCAGAGCCCATCCCGCCCTCAGCAGCCCCAGCCCAGCCCAGCCCTCCTGGGCAGGAAGCCCCAATGGCCGAGCCGGCCTGGGACACTTGCAGGGATGCGGGGGCAGCCGCAGCTTCTGGGGCCAGCCTGTGCCAGGCCCTGAGCGCCCTGCCAGGGAACCATTGCTGCCCCACATCCCATCTCAGCCTGCCCTCGGGCAGCGGGAAGCCGTTCCCTGGGGCCCGGCCCCGCAGGCCCTTGGCAAGAGTCTCTGTCCCCCAGCAATTGCTGCTCCTCCCTGCTGCGGGGCCCGAGCTGCAAGTTGATTTTCTGCCGCTGGCCCCGGCCCAGCCCCGAGCCAGGGCCAGCACCTTGCAAGAACTGCTCCCAGCAGAGCTGTTCCCTCCTGCAGTAGTTACACCTGCACACCCACAGCGCCTGAGACTGCAAGCAATGAGCATTCCCTGGGCACATGTGCAGCCCAAGCAGCTCGAGGACAGCCTTGCAGCAGGACTGCTCTCAGCTGAGCCAAAAAGGCCCCTCTGGCAGCTGCAGGGCCATTGCAAAGGGCAAGGGCCAGAGCCTGGGCCCACGGGGGAGGAAAGGGCTCTGAATTCCCCTGCCCTGGCACAGAAACCCTGTTCCCAGGCTGCTTCCCACACAGGATTCCTCTGGAGGGCTGCGGAAAGCTGACAGGCAGCTCTGGCTTCTCCACTTTTCCTGTGCTAAAGCTGCCTGGCAGAAGAAATGGAGGGACAGCTCTGGTGGCACAATCCCTCCCGGCCCAGGGCACAGCGCTGGGAAGGTCTTTCCGTGCCTATGGCACCGACCAGGACAGGCTGGGGGACAGGAGCATCCACAGCCCAGAGCAGGTCAGGCACTTCAGCAGCAATTTGGGCACTTTGGAGGTCACACCCCAAAGGGGGAGACCCAGGCCAGGGAGTGGGACAGACAACCAGAATTCCTGGAGAAGAGATGGGCACAGGTGGACACGTTCTGTCCCCACAACTGTGAGATTGTGGCCCCAATCTGCCTGGCTTCACAGCCCCACAACACTCAGATCCTCCCAAATATTCCCCTGAATAACAAATTCACCCCCAAATTCCGGTAAAATGGTGCTGCTTTAGATCTCTTTGTTTAATTTCTTTATTCTTACTTTAATTTTGGTTGTTTCAGTGGGATTAACACAGAAATTACTTAGGCTGCA
This sequence comes from Aphelocoma coerulescens, assembly GCF_041296385.1. Taxonomy (NCBI): domain Eukaryota; kingdom Metazoa; phylum Chordata; class Aves; order Passeriformes; family Corvidae; genus Aphelocoma; species Aphelocoma coerulescens. The sequence continues at coordinate 3,040,210 of NW_027183804.1, read as the reverse complement.
GAAGATCTCCAAGATCATCCAGGGTTGCTGGATACCACCAGAAAAAACAATTGGACAGAGCAGATGAAATTTTTTAGGGTGTAAAGGTAAAAAAGCCAGAGGTCTTCCCAACACAGATCACAGGGAATGTGGGTCACCAGGGCCCTGCCAAACGTGGCTCCTCTGATGGGAGATGGAGCTGGAGCAGAGGACAAAGCATTTCCCACAGTCGGGGCACTCGCAGGGCTTCCCTTAGTGGTGCCTCCGTTGGTGTTGGGTCAACTGAGAGCTCCTGGAGAAGCTCTTCCCACACTGGGGACACTCGTAGGGCCTCTCCCCAGTGTGGATGCGCCGGTGGATGACGAGGTCAGAGTTGTACCTGAATCCTTTCCTGCAGTCAGGGCAGCGGAAGGGCCTCTCATCCGTGTGAATCCGCTGGTGCCGGAGGAGAGTGGAGCTGGTCTGAAACCTCTTCCCACACTCAGGACACTCGTAGGGCCTCTCCCCAGTGTGGATCATCTGGTGGCAGATCAGGTGGGAGCTCCGTCTGAAGCTCTCCCCACACACAGCACACTCGTAGGGCCTCTCCCCAGTGTGCATCCTCTGGTGGTTGATCAGGTTGGAGCTCCATCTGAAGCTCTCCCCACATTGCCCACACTCGTAGGGCCTCTCCCCGGTGTGGATGGGCTGGTGGCGGATCAGGTGGGAGCTGTGGCTGAAGCCCTTCCCACATGCCCCACACGTGTGGGGCTTCTCCCCATCGTGAAGCTGCTCATGAACCACCAGCTCTGACCTCTGGCTGCATCTCCGGCCGCCTTCCCGGCACAGGGTGGGTCTTTCCTCCTCAGAGCACCCTGGGCTGCGTTTGCAGCCCCTCCTCCTGTGGGATCTCCAGGGCTTTTCCTCCCTGTTGGATTCCTGCGCCATGGAGCCGCTCAAAACGGCCTCTTCCACCAGGTTCTGCCGCGGGGATTTGTCCTCCCTGGGCTCCGTGCTCAGCTCCTTGTCTGGGGAGGAAGGACAAGGAGAGGATGGGATTTGCCTCCGTGCCACAGGGAAGGGGAAGGAGATCCCCCCAGTCCGTCCCCGGCAGGACGGCGTCGGCAGCGGGGTTGTCCTGCAGCCGGGGGCGATGCTGGGCTGGGAGATGGAGCAGGAGAGAGGGGGAAAGGGGCACTGACTTCCTCCTCACCTGCCTGGGGCTCCTGGGGCATCTTCCTCTTCCTCACAGCCTCCTCCTGCATCTGGCCAAGGGTTGGGAATGGGAAATCCTGGTTTATGGAGAAACAAGGGATGAGTGTGTTGGGTTGGGGGTTCCTCCTGCCCAAGGCCAGCTCTGGAACTCACCGGGTACCTGGTGTCCATAAAACCAACAAAAAACCAAGAGTGATTCCAAAAAAAGCCTCCAGGAGTTCCCCCTTTCCAGTCTCCTCACTTTGGGGTTCTGGGGGTCCCCCTTGTCAGGGCTGCTGGGGGTCCCGTGGGTCCTGGGGATCCCCCTCTCCGGGGTCCTGCTTAGGAATGCTGGGGGGTTTTGGGGGTCCCACAGGTCCCTTTTTTCCTGATTTTGCTTTGGCTTCCAGAGGTCCCAGGGTCTCCCTCTTCAGCCTCCCTCCACTACAGGCACTTGGGGCTCCCCCCTCTCCTCACTGTCCCTTTTAGGGCTGAGAGGTCCCAGCCCCTCCTCATCTCCAGGCCCCCCCACCCCTCCAGGCTCTTGGGGGTCCCCCAGCTCTGGTATCGTCCCTCTCTGCTCTCCCCACTCCAGGGGTCCCGTGTTCCAGCCCCCAGCTCTCCTGGGGATCCCCAAAGCCAATGTCCAACCCCGCCAGGACCGGGCAATCCTCACATGGACCCCCCAAGACCCCCAAGGGGCAATTATGGCTCAGCTTTGGAGTCCTGCAAGATCCACATATCCCCTCTGTCCCCAAAAATCCCTCCCAGGGACATGCAAGGACATCTGGGGCTCGATTCCAGAATCTGCAAGCTCCAAACACCCCTCCAAAAAAACCCCTCCTGGTGACCCCCCCAATAGATTTGGGGTGAGCTCCCCCTCCCCGCTCACCTGCAGGATGGGGGGAAGATGCTACCGGGGCTGGGGGTGCTGCGGACACAGTGGGCGGGCGGTGGAACCTCGTGGTTCTCCAGCTCCTCCTCCTCCCTCTCCCTCCTCTTCCTCCCGCTCCTCCTCCACTCCCACCCTGCCCCCCCTTTCCCACCCCCTCTGCCCCACGGCTGCCGCAGCACCGGCTGCTGTGTGGGGGGAGCCCCCGATCAGCCCCAGGGATGGACGGGGGGGTTGGGGACCCCCCCAGTGCGGATCCCTCCCTTCCCCAGAGCCCCAGGGAATCGCTCCAGGGCTCAGGTGCTGGGGGACAGGGCTGCACCCCCATGGAACCGCTCTTCTGCTGTCCCAACCCCACCTTTCCCTCTGTCTTGGGGTGACCTTATGATGTGTATCCCATATCGCTGCCTATGCCCAGAAATTAATTCCTGTGCCTTTCTATGCCTCTAAACTGAGCCTGAGAGGGGGAAGGAAAAAACTGAGCAAAGTTTTTTCAAAGCAGTTTGCAGCTTGTTCAAGGTCACACACAGATAGCAATTGGTTTCCCAGCTGTGGCAGGGGAGGGGGGAAGCACCCGGCCGGCTGCGCCCAGAACAGTTTCTTTTTTGGCCAGTTGTTCAGCTGCTTTTTCTCCCGAGAGAAACTGAGAGCTGAATTTTTCCTCCCCTGGAAAATCCCCTTTTCTACTGGACTGCTTGATTGCTTTAACATCAGACCACATCGGGAGGACTTTCCACCGGGCACAGAGGGCCTGGGCCTGGGTCAAGCCCCAGCTCCGAGGAGACCAAAGGGAGGACTCTAACACTTTCCCAGGTTTTTTCCTCCACAGCGACAGATTTTATAATTTAGCATTACTTTCCTTTCCCGTGTGTTTGGTAAATAAATAGTTTTATCTCCTCCACTTTCCTTCGAGGAAAATTTATTTTTTCCCAAACCTGGTGGGGGAGGGGTGGTTGTGCCTTCTCTCAGAGGATATATTTCTAAATTTGGCCAAACCAGAACACCCTCCCCTCTCCTCCCCTTTCTCAGCATTCCCCCAATCCACAGCCCCATCCACAGCTCAATTTGGGTGTCCCATCCCCCTCCTGCTTTCTTTGGGGGTCCCAGCCCCCTCTTCCCCCCCACCTCCTTCTGCACCTTCCCCATCCCCAATCCCCGCCTCCCCTCCCCCGGCCTTGGTTTTGGGGGTTCCAGGCCCCTCCTGCTCCCTTTGGGGGTTCCATTCCCCATTTCGCTCAATTTGGGGTCCCAGACCCGCCCCCCTTCTCACCGCTCACCCCGCGCCCGGGGGGGCTCCCAGCACCACCAGTGCCACCAGTGCGGCCCCAGCTGCCCCCACACGCCCCATGCCCAGCGCCGGGCGCTGCCGACAGCCCCAAAGCAGCCGCGCTGTGCCCTGGGGGGTCCCCAGAGCGGCCCCGCCCCGCACGGCACTGGGAGCACCAGTCCGGACCAGTGCGGAGCGCGGGCGGGCGGCATCAGCCGTGCCCGGGCAGGGCCGGGCCCCGCGGGGCTCCCGCCCGCACTCGGCCCCCGCCGGGACAGCGCGGGGGGGCCCGGCCTGGCCGCCCCCACCTCCCCCTCCCCAAATTCCGCTCCGGGGGGCGCTGGGGGCGGGGGGGGCTCAGCTGGGGCCAGAGGTGCCGGAGCCACGTGTCCCCCGCTGCCAGCACCGCCCCCTCAGGATTAGGGGTGCCCCAAAACTCCCTCGGAGCTGGCGGATACCCCGCAGGCCCCTGAGGACTGGGGTCCCCCCGGCCTCATCATCCCCAACCTTCGTCTGCCTCATCCCAGGCCCCATCCCGCCCATCCCCCTCCGCCACACTTCATCCCACACCCCAATCCACATCCCACCCTTCCCGGGCCCCATCCCGCCCCATCCCATTTCTCCCGGCAGCCGCCACCGGGACCCCCAAAACCCCGCGTGCCGGGGGCTCCCCAATATCCCCCAAGGGGCATTTGCGACTCACATTCGGAGCCCTGCAAGATCCAAACATCCGCCACCTCCCTGCCCCACCAAACCCCCGTTCCCCAGGAACCAACAAAGATATTTGGGGCTTGGTGCCGGAATCCTCCAAGCTCCAAAATCCCCTCTCCCAAAACAACCCCAGGAACCGCCCAAGATATTTGGGGCGAGCTGCCCCTCCCCGGTCACCTGCGGGATGGGGGGAGCGGTGTTCCCGAGGCCGAGAGCTGCGGACACAGAGAGCGATGGATGCACATGGAGGCTCCTCTTCCTGCCCCCTCTGGCCCGCCTCTTCCTCCCGCCCCTCCCCCTTTATCCCTCCTCTTCCTCCCGCTCCTGCTCCTCCAGCCGTCCTCCGTCCAGCAGCTCCGCTGCCGCCCCCAAACCTCGGGCTGGAGCGGGGGGTCTGGGACACAGCCCCGTGCTGGGGGGCAGAGCCGCTGCTGGGGCCATCGCTGTGTCCAGGGCATCCTTTGTGGCCCTCGTGCAGCTCCAGGCTCCCGAGGGCTCCCCGAGGCTTTCTGTGGCTGTCCCTGCTCCCCAAATCTGTCGCGTTTAATGCCCGAGCGCGGCAGCCCCGTGCCCTGTGGCAGCAGCCGGTGCCGGGACACAGCCCCGGGAGCTGCGCTAATGCCCGGCCGTGCCAGGAGGGACTGAGGGGAGGGGACTTCATAAGGATCCCCCCTCTGCGCCCCTGGCTGCGCACGGAAAGGTTCCTTAGTGCATGGGAGCGATTTTCCGGGGTTTCTGGGCTCGGCGGGGCCGAGGCGGCGGCAGCGGGAGCCGCGGGGCCCGGCCCGTGGGGGCGGCCGGGCTGGGAAAGTGCGCGGGGCCCCAGCGCGGTGCCCGAGGGCTGAGCGGAGCTGACGGGAACAAGCCCCGGAACCCCCCGGTGCCCGAGGGCTGAGCGGAGCTGACGGGAACAAGCCCCGGAACCCCCCGGTGCCCGAGGGCTGAGCGGAGCTGACGGGAACAAGCCCCGGAACCCCCCGGTGCCCGAGGGCTGAGCGGAGCTGACGGGAACAAGCCCCGGAACCCCCCGGTGCCCGAGGGCTGAGCGGAGCTGACGGGAACAAGCCCCGGAACCCCCCGGTGCCCGAGGGCTGAGCGGAGCTGACGGGAACAAGCCCCGGAACCCCCCGGTGCTGCTTTCTTAGTCGCTGCGCAGCGGCCTCTCCCGGTGCGGCTCTTTTATAGTTTTTCCTTCGAATCTCTATATTTTACTCCATTCGCACCTCCCATCCCCCGCCCTCCGCTGCGGCTCTTTCACCGCCGGGCTCCTCGCTGGTCTCTCGGTGCAGCTCCTTCAGTTCCACGGGCCGGCTGAGACGCCCCTCGGTGCGGCTCTTTGATCGGATTTTCTTCTTTTCTCGCGGTTTTCTCTCGTTTCCAGCCCGCCCGTCCCGCCGAGCGGCTCCTTCAGGGGCCCGGGGCGGCACCGAGCCCTCGGGGCGGCTCCAAAGGGCCCCGCCCGCCGCCGCTGCCCGAGGCCTCCCCGCTGCTGCCGGGGATCGGACACCGCAGGCGGCCCCGGCCCCTTCCTCTTCTTCCTCTTCTTCCTCTTCTTCCTCTTCTTCCTCTTCTTCCTCTTCTTCCTCTTCTTCCTCTTCCTCCTCTTCTTCCTCTTCTTCCTCTTCTTCCTCCTCGCTGCTGCCGGGGTTCAGCCCCCGCCACCGCCCGGCTCCTTCTGCCGCTCCTGCCCGGCACGAAGCGGCGCTGCCGCTGACGGGGCCGGAGCGCGGCTGCCCCGCGACTGCCCCGCGCCTCAGGGCCGGGCCGGGGAGTGACCGCACGGCTGGGGAGTGACCGCACGGCTGGGGAGGGACCCCCCGCTGGCCAGGGCAGGGACTGACCCCATGGGAGGGACCCCCCGCTGGCCAGGGCAGGGACTGACCCCATGGGAGGGACCCCCCGCTGGCCAGGGCAGGGACTGACCCCATGGCAGGGACCCCGCGCCGGAGCAGGGAAGGATTCCTGGCCCCGACGGGGAAGCAGCGGCACGAACTGAGCGCGACTCCCATCCCTTCTCCCTGCCCCGCTGGGCACAGCAGGGAGGAGCCGGGCATAAAGTGAACTCCGGCAAGGAGAAAGAGGTCGGGGGAAAGTTCTGTTCCAGGGTTTATTTTCCTCCTCACTCTCCTGTTCTGATCCGCTCCGTCCCAAATCCAGTTCATTCCCCACGTCGGGGCTCTTGTGGCCGCCATGGCGATCCCTCAGTGACCTCTCCCTGCCCTTAGCCCGAGCCACGAGGACTCGGATCTGTTCCAGTTCCGTGCAATTCACGGGCATTTGGGGCAGCTGGAGCGAAGCAGCTGGAAACCACAGCGGGCTCGAGAGGGACTCAAGCAGGGCAGGAGCCGGGGCTGCCCCGAGGGAGCTCTCCCGACGCGAACCTTGCCGGGCTCTTTGGACGGGAATTGCGGGGAATGTTTCCATTCATCGCTACAAAGCGGAGTCACAAGTGGAGCTGAGCTTTCAGCTTGAAATGAGGGAATCGAACGTGTGCGTGGGGACTGCTGGAACCTCCAGGTGTCCCTTGATCCTTTAGTTTCGGAAATATTCAGCCCCTCAGCAGCGATGTCTCTCCCAGCCCACCGGCTCCTGGCTCAGACCCAGCTCGGAGAAGAGACCCGAAGTCGCAACGGAATAAGCTCTGGCGTTATTTTCTTCTTTCATATTTATTTTATACCATTTTATTTTATAATCTATCATACTCATTCTTATTCTTTTATTCTTACTTTCTTTTTTTTTTCCTTTTTTTTTCTTCTTCTATTATATCGGTTTTTTTTCTCTATTCCCCCCCCCCCCCCCCCAGCCTTTGTTTCCTTCCCGGAGGTTTGTGGTGCGATGCTGTCCTACCGGTTCTCCCTCTGAAACCAACGAAATAATGATGGATTTTTGAAGTCTTCCCGCTGCTCTTTCCGGAAGGTCTCAATCGGAGGGGCCTCAGGGCTTAATTGGGGAGAACAGTTTAATCGGGGCGAGAAACACTTCAATTCTGGGGAGAAAATGTGAATGGAGGGGAGAGGAAATGAACTGCGGGGAGGAGCCCCCCCGCCCCCGGCTGTGCCCCGAAGGTGCTGCCCGCGGCTCCCCTGCTCCCACCCCCGGGCTGGGGGCGCAGAGCTGCCGCTGCTCCCGGGAACGTCACGGGATAAAAACTCCATTCAAGCTTTTCCAGCCGCGGCAGCGACGCTCAGCGTTCCTTGGACCTCCCACGGTCCGTGGACATCCCGTGTCCCTCGGCTGTTCCGCGTCCCCCGGGTGTTCCATGTTCGCCCAGTTTGTTCCCGCACGCTCCCAGCCACTCCCAGCTGCTGCCAGCTGCACTCAGCACGCTCCCAGTTTCTCCCAGTCCTCAGAGTGGTCCCTGTTGCTCGCAGTGTGACCTCTGTTACCCAGTTCTGGTCCCAGTGGGTTCCGGTCCTGGTTCTGGTCCTAGTGTATCCCGGTGTCCCAGTCTGTCCCAGTCCATCCCAGCCTGTCCCAGTCCGTCCCGGTCCCTTCCCGGCAGCCGCCGCCGTTTCCCGGATCCTGCCCCTCCCGCCCCGGAGCTGCCGCCGGACGCCCCCCAAGATGCTGACGGGGGCCGGGGGCTTCGTGTTGGGCTTCGTCCTCCTGGGCTGGGGCTCGGCCTCCACCTGCGGGAGGAGGTGAGGGGGGATCCCCGGGGGTCGTGTCCCCCCCTCGGAGCGCGTGTGACTCCCCCATGTCCCCCCATGCCGGGGTCGCCCCCTTTTCTCTCCCACAGCGCTCCTGACCCAGCTTCTGCTCCCCCCTGGGAGGGGGTTTGGGAGCCCTGGGACCCCCTTGAATCCCCTTGGATTCCCTGGGCTTTGGGAGCCCTGGGACCCCCCTGCACCCCTCATCCTGCACCAACACCCCCCTGCACTCCCTGTCCCGGGTATCCTCCTCTCCCAGCCCCTGCATCCCTGAACCCGGGGCCCCAGGACCCCATTCCCGGCCATCCCGGGACACCTCGGCCCCAGGCCTCCCTTTCCTGGGAAACCCGAGCTGGGCACGGGGCTCTGCAGCCGCTCCGGGATTTATGATCACTCAAAGGAAAGGGAGAAGAGAGGAGAGAGAGAGAGAGAGAAGGAGATGGGGAGTCAGGGATCGGGGTCACAGCGCCCAGTCCTGCTCCGCCGGGGCTGGGGCCCCGCAGCCGCAGGACAAAATGGATCCGCGGGTCCCGCTGCTTGCCCCGCTTCGGGCCGAACCCAGCGGGTTCCAGGCAGAGTTTGGCCGCGGGGCCCGGGAGCTCAGCCCAGCCCGGCCCGGGGGTCCCGCAGGGCGCGGCCGAGGAGGGTCCGGGGGATGGCAGGAGGGGATCCAGGGGAATTCCCTGGAATTGCCCCGTCCCCTCCCCCCGCGCTCCCTCGGTCCCTTTGGCTTCTCCGTCTCCCGCCCTGCGCCGCCGGGATCTGCCCGGCGCCCGGTGACGTCACGAGCAGCCCGAGCTGCCATTGGCGGGCAGGAAAGAGCGGCGCCAATGGCGGGGCCGGAGGCGGCTCTGGGGGCGGGGCCGGGCTGGGGGCGGGGCCCAGCGGAGCAGCGCGATGGCTCCAGCGCTGGGGCCGGGGGCGCTCCTGGGGGGGCGAGGGGCGAGTGGGACCCCCGGCACGGGAACCCCCGAACCGCAACTCCCGGGCACGGGAACCCCCTGAGCTCCCATTTCCGGGTACTAGAGCACCCTGCACCGCCATTCCCGGACACTGTGACCCCCCTGCATCCCCTTCCCCAGCACCGGGACCCCCCTGTTCCCCCTTGTCTGGCCCCGGGGCCTTCCCGAAACCCCCTGGACCACCATTCCCGGGTACTGTGACCCCCTGCATCCCCTTCCCCAGCACCGGGACCCCCTGTTCCCCTTAGCTGGCACAAGGACGTCCCTGAAGCCCCATTCCCGGGAAGGGGACTTCCCTGAACCCACATTCCCCGTCCCAGGAAAACCCCCTGAGCCACCGTTTCTGGGCCCCGGGACCCCCCTGAAACTCTATCTCCGGGCCAGGAACTCCGCCGTCCCCCCCCGTTCCCGGCAGAGGGACCACCTGACCCCCATTCCCGGCACCGGGACCTCCTTGCACCCCCATATCCAGGTCTGAACCCCCACTCCCATGCACGGGGACCGCCCGGCACCTCCATCCCCGGCGCTGAGACCCCCCCGAGCCCCCTTATCCCGCACCGATACCCCCTCGCACCCCCTCTTCCCCCGCCCCCGCGCTCCCTCGGGCACTTCCGCGGCTCCCAAGCTGCGCCACCGGGATCCGCCCGGCGAGCGGGGACTGCCCCCGGCACCGGGACCCCCCTCCCGCCCCCGGCTCCTCCCGGGGCCTTCTGGAAACAGCAGCGGGAAGAGTTCAACAATTCATCATTATTTCAATTGATTTCGTTGGTTTCCGGGGAGAGCCGCTGGGACAGCGCCTCACCACAAACCTCCGGCAGGGGAACAAAGGCTGCGGTAGGTGAAAATAGCGAAAAAGCCGATGAAATGGAAGAAAAAATAAAAAGGCAAAAAGAAAAAAAAGACAAACGAAAAGTAAAATAGATTATAAAATAAAATAGCATAAAATAACTGAAAAAAAAAAAAAAAAAGAAAACAACAGCAGAGCTTGTTCTGTTCGGACTTTGTGTCTCTTGTGCGGCGGCGTGCTGGGGGAACGGGCAGAGACCGGAGAGGGGGAAAGTTGAGTGAAGTGTAAATGACTTTCTGGGCTTAATGAATATGGAACAGTTTAAGAGAGTCCTTAAGTCCACAGTAAAATGAATGGAGGGCGCCTCTGGCAATATTGCCAAGCGCCCCAGCGCTGTGATTTGCCTTTGTTCTACTAATGAATGTTCAATATTAGATTGCTAAAAAATTCAGCTTTTGTATTCATTTTCTTCAGAGAGAGAATAAAGAGAGAGTAAAGAGAGAATAAAGAGAGAAAGAGAGAGAGAGTAAAAAGAGAGAAAGACAGAGAGAGTAAAGAGAGAGGGAATAAAGAGAGAGGGGAAATGAGAGAGACAATAAGAAAGAATACAGTGAGAGTAAAGAGAGAGAGTAAAGACAGAGAGAATAAAGACAAACATTGCTGCTAAGGAACGTCCGTGCAGCCCCAAACGCCTTCGCACACCGGCCCCAGTGTCCGTGCTCGGGGCTTGATTTACCAAGATGTGAATATCGATCTCATATCGATATCCAGCTGAGACAGACAAAAGCTCTCTAACAGTTTAGAGTTAGAAAGTGAATGTTTGATTGGCGCCGGACAGCGGCGTGGAACAGCTTCCTAATGCGCAGTGCCCAGGTATGAACGGTTACAGAGTTCATTTAGCCACAAAAGTGATGAATATCCAAACACCAAATACATATTTCTAACAGTGACCCCTCCCATTCTCCGCTTCGTATGGAAATGAGCTTTAATGGCATTAAGCATGCGCAGTGCGTGCTCTGAATTGAGTCGCTGCTCTCGAATTGGGTCGGTGCTCCCAGACAGATGAAGTAAGCTCATCTCCCTCACTTGCACCTTTTTTGCCTTTCTGAACTTTAACAACCTTAATTACTTTAGTGACCTCCCAATTTCCTCTTGCCTGACTTTTGAATAGGTTCCCACAGAGGGAGGAAATTGGGAATTGTCCTTGTTCCCTACACCAACTGATCAATATTTCTGTTCCTCGTTCTAAGCACAGCTAAACAAACATACAAATGACAGAGCATCAATTATTCCGTAATCAATTACTAACATCTTAAAAACTATTTCAAATCTAGCTCTCCTAACTATTTTAATTAACTCTAGTCCAGCTCTAATTCTTTCTTATTCTAACTCATTTCAACACAGCTAGCCTATAACTAAAATCTTTCTGTTTCTTTTAAATCTATGTTTCAGGGTGTCACCATGGCCACGGGGCTGCCCCAGGGCAGAAATCCCCTGCGGAGATACCGGACCGGCTGTGGGAGATGGGACGCCAAACACACCGGCTTTAGTCTCTTTGGGATGAAGAAATGAGTTTTTCAGTCTGTTTGGGATAGAAAACTACTTCTGATTGCATCAGCCTGTTATACATGGGGTTTAAAAAGCATGACAAATACTAAAAAGGAATTATGATAAATAGCTGTGGTTCAAAAGGCATAAAGGAATTAGGAGGAACATATCTACTGACAGAAGATTTAATAAAAACTATACTATAAAAAAATAATCTGCAATGTTGTCAGTGGGTGTTCTTAGTTTTTTAAAAAATTTTGTATTTCTCATTTCCTCTGATCTGCTTTGTTTTGCAACCATTGAAGCTAAAATGAGCAACATCAGGACCAAATCAACAGTTGGGTGCAAAGCCTCAGAATGAATGTGGAGCTAATGGAGGATTCACGTGCTTTAGACACGTGTGTGCACAGGTGCAGAAAAGCATCGCTCCTTTTGGAGGCTGCATTACAGCACACGGGTGGTAAAATCAGATTGACCCCTGTTTTCACAGGCTTCCCGGGCAGCACTTACCAAGGATCTCCTCAAGCCCAGTGAGTGAGCGAGGACAGATCAAGGGTGGTTCTGGATAATCTATTTTCACTCACATTTCCCAACTCCTTACACTGGTTTGAAGTGCCAGTGTCCATTGTTGGAGCCACCACAGTGGAAAGGAGCAGCACAGCTGAACAGAGAAAGCGACTTTTGCCCTCAGAGCAGAGCAAGCAGGAAGGCACACGGCTTGCACACATGAAGGTCTCTTGTCCCATTCCAAGAAAAAGGCATCCACCAAAAGCAAACATTTGTTGAATTCAGTGTAACAATACAGCGATTTCAGGGAAAGATTGAAAGGAATGTGATGAATGTGTCTCTGCAAACAGACCCTGAGAATCTGCTGGTAGGCAGGGCCAGGGACTTGTAGGTAGGGAAGTGACAGAAGAAACTATCAGCTCGAGAGCCTTCCTGATGCAGAGTGAAGTAGAACCTGCAACCAGAATCCGCATCCATTGAGCACCTCGCACCCAGCATCAGCCCTGGATCCCCCCAGCTGCCATCATCCAGCCCTGGATCCCCCCAGCTCCCATCATCCAGCCCTGGATCCCCCCAGCTCCCATCATCCAGTCCTGGATCCCCCCAGCTCCCATCACCCAGCCCTGGATCCCCCCAGCTCCCATCATCCAGCCCGGGATCCCCCCAACTCCCAGCATCCAGCCCTGGATCCCCCCAGCTCCCAGCATCCAGCCCTGGATCCCCCAGCTCCCATCACCCAGCCCTGGATCCCCCCAGCTCCCAGCATCCAGCCCTGGACCATGCCCAGCCCCCTCACCCAGCTCTGGAACCACCAGCCCTCGGCTCCCAGGCCTGGACCCCCAGCTCCCATTCACCCGTCTGTGCCCCCCAGATTTCTTCTGCAGCCCCCCCGTGAGAGTGGGGGGTGGGAGCCGAGTGCTGGTGCCCCCCTGCCTGCAGCAGATCCAGCGGTGAGGGGAGTTCGCGGGGTCCCTCAGCATTTGGGGTCCCCCGGGATTTGGGGTGAACCCCCCGGGCCCCCCAGGATCTCCCTGAACACGCTGACGCTGCCCGTGCGCAGCGAGAAGGTTCATACCCGGCACGGGGTCCCCAGCTCTGTCACCGGCATCGCCCAGGTACCCCAAAACCTCCCGGGAATCCCCAACACCCCCCCGGGGAACCCCAACCTCTCCTGGGACCCCGAAAATATCCCCGGGACCCTCCAAAAACTCCCCAGGATGCAAAGCCCCATACAGACCCCCCAAAACCCTCTCAGGACACCAAAATTCCCACGGGACCTCCCAACACCCCCCGGACCCCCTTGAGAAGGTTTATAACTGGCACAGGGTCCCCATCTCCATCACCGGCAGGGACTCCAAAACAGCCTTGGGACACACAAATATTCCCACCGGGATCACCCAAACCCCCACTTTGGGACTCCTGAAAACCCCCCTCGGGAACCCACAAAACCACCGGGACCCACAAAACCCCCCAGGAGCCCCTCGCGAATGTTCAGACCCAGCACGGGGTCCCCATCGCCATCATCGGCACCACCCAGGTACCCCCAAACCCCGCCGGGACCCCCAAACCCTGCCGGGACCCCCAAACCCTGCCGGGACCCCCACACCCCCCCTCCCCCCGGGGCTCCGCTGCCGGAATCAACGGGAGTGGTGTTGCCCTTTTAACGGGAGTTATAGTGGGCACCGACTTTCCTGGGGCATCTTAAAGCGCCGATGGCAGAGCGAACCCCAAAATTTCACCCGGGGGGCACTCTCCCGTTTGCTGCACTCGGGGGAGCCCCGAACGGCGACGGGTCCTGGGCTGAGCCCCCCACTCAGCCGGGGGTGGGGAGGGAACGGGGAGGGCTGGGACGGGGTTTGGGGCTGCTGGGGTTAACTGGGGGACCCCAGTGGGACCCCTTTCCCGCTGTCCCACCTCCCCGGATCCCCCCTCTCCCACCCCTTTCCCATTGTTGCCCCAAACCTCCGCTGCCCCAGCTCGCCCTGGGCTGACCCAGCCCTTTCCCATCGTGGCCCGGCCCGGCCCCGCTGCCCCGAGAGCTCCCGGGCCGCGGCCGCAGCGACGGAGGAAGGGCAGGAGGAAGAGGAGGCGGGACAGAGGAGGAGGAAGAGGAGGGCCGGGGGGAAGAAGGAGGAGGCGGAGCAGGCGGAGGAGGCTCCACGTGCGGGCAGCGCTCTCTGCATCCGCAGCCGCTCGGGCCGGGAGCATCGCCCGCCCCGCATCCCGCAGGTGCCCGGGGAGGGGGAGCTCGGCCCAAACATCCCGGGCGGTGCTTTTGGAGGGGGGAGGGATATTTGGAGCTCCCAGGAATCTATTTGGGGCTCGCAGTTTCATCCTCTCTGTCGGGGCGGGCGGCGCGATGTTTGGAGCTTGCGGGACTCCAAAGGCGAGCCGCAGATGCCCCTCGGGCGGATATCGGGGGGTCCCGGGAGGTGTTTTTGGGGGTCCCGGTGTCGGTGGCGGCAGAGCCCCGGCGGGGGCGGGGGGATGCGGGTCCCCCCGCGGTGGGGGTTGGGCTTCCCGGGCCGGGCCCTCCGAGCTCTGCCGGGGCCCCGTGGGGACGGCGCGGGGCCGGGGGGGCGGGGGGACACCGGTTTTGGGGACCCCCGGGAGAGCCGCGGCTTCCCTAAGCGGGACCCCGGAGAGAGGAGAGCCCCAGAAGCCCAAAGCGGGGACCCCGAGAGGGGGGACCCCTGGGATTGGCGGGACCCCGGCGGGGGGGTCTGGGGGCTGCAGGGGCGGCACGGCCGGGAAAGGGGCTCGGGGGTCCCGGTGGTGGGAAAGGGGCTCGGGGGTCCCGGGGGTGGGAAAGGGGCTCGGGGGTCTTGGGGCCGGGAAAGGGGCTCGGGGGTCCCGGGCTCGGGAAAGGGGCTCGGGGGTCCCGGGGCTGGAAAGGGGCTCGGGGGTCCCGGGCTCGGGAAGGTCTGCTCCCACTAGGAGCCCCGTTCCCTCCCCGAGTGGTTCCAGTTTCCTCATCAGTCCCAGTATGAGCCCAGTATGATCCCAGTATGATCCTGGTCATTTCCCCTCACTCCCTGTTGCTCCCAGTATGAACCCAGTCACTCCCAGTCATTCCCCATTATGATGCAATTTGCCCCCAGCACAGTCTCAGTTGCTCCCAGTTGCTCCCACTTTTGTCCAGTGTGTTCCCAGTTCTCCCAGTTGCCCCAGCATAGTCCCAGTCACTCCCAGTATGATGCCAGACTCTCCCAGCAGGGCCCCAGTCACTCACAATTGCTCCCAGTTGCCCCCAGCACGTTCCCAGTCACACCCAGTGTGGTCCCAGTCAGCACCCACATGGTCTCAGACACTCCCAGTATATCCCAGTTGCCCTGACCATTCTCGTGGTCATTCCCAGGCACTCCCAGTTACCTCAGCAGGGATCATTTGCCCCCAGATTTATCCCAGCCCCTGCCAGTACATCCCAGTTGTCACCAGCATGCATCCTATCATTCCCAGTTCCTCCCAGTGCATCCCCAGTAGGAGCTCAGCATGGGCCTGGTAGCTCCCTGTAACCCCCACTGACACCCGCTATAATCCCAGCAAGGCCCCCGTCACTCCCAGTAGGATGCCAGTGGCCCCCAGGGTGTTCCCAGTTGCTCCCTGTCAATGCCAGCATGAGCCCAGTAGCCTCCAGTATGATCCCCGTGACTCCCTGTCTCTCCCAGTATATCCCAGTCACCCCCAGCATGCTCCCAGTCACTCCCATTTCTTTCCAGCTGCATTCAGCACAATTCCAGTTGCTCACAGCCACTCCCAGTCAATCCCAGTATGATTCCAGTCACCCTCAGTATGATCCCCGTCTCCCCCAGCATGGACCCACTGTGATTCCAGTATGATCCCAGTTGCCCCTAGAATAGTCCCAGTCATGCCCAGTTTCCCCCAGCATAGATCCAGTTGCTCCCAGGTGCCCCCAGCATGGTCTCATTTCCCCCCAGCATGATCCCAGCTGTTTCCAGTGTGATTCCAGTCACCCCCAGTATGGTTACAGACACTCCCAGTATATCCCAGTTGCCCTCAGCATGTTTGTAGTCATTGCCAGGCACTCCCAGTTGCCCCAGTAAGGTTCCAGTTACCGCAGAATGATCCCAGTCTTTCCCAGTTACTTCCAGGGTCCTCCAGCATGATCCCAGTTTCTGTCAGTTTCCCAAAGTATGGTCCCAGTTGCTCCCAGTATGATCCCAGTTGTGGCCCCAGTTGTGGCCTCAGTTGTGGTCTCAGTGCCCTCAGCATGGTTCCAGTACCTTCCAGTTGATCCCAGTTGCTCCCAATGTGGCCACATTTTCCTCCCAACATGGGCCCAGCAGCTCCCAGCAACCCCCAGCATGGTTCCATTCACACCTGCTGTAATTCCAGTGCCTCCCAGTATGGCCCCAGTAGGACCCGTAGTTACTTCCAGTATGGTCCAGTCACTTCCAGTATGGTCCCAGTGTCCCCAAATGTGATCCCAACTGCTCCCTCTCAATGCCAGTATGATCCCAGTCACCCCCAGCATGGTTACAGTCACTCCCAGTATGACCCCAGTCAGTCCCAGATACTCCCAGTATTATTCCAGTCATGCCCAGAGTGACTCCCTGTCACTCCCAGTGTGGGCCCAGTTGCTCCCAGTATGAATCCAGTCACTCCCAGTTACTCCAAATACAATCCCATTTGCTCTCAGCACGGTCTCTGTTGCTCCCAGTCACCTCCAGTATGGTTCCAGTCATGTCCAGCACCTTTCCAGTCCCTCCCAGTCTGATTCCAGTATGGTCACAGTCATCCTCAGACACTCCCAGTATCATCCCAGTCAGTTCCATTAGGATCCCAGTATGACCCCAGCATGGGCACAGCTGCTCCCATTATCTCCCAGTGTGGTTCCAGTTGAACCCAGTTGCCCCCAGTTCAGACCCAGTCACTCCCCACATGAGGTTGAGCGCTCCCTGAATTCACAGCCCCCCACCCGTGGGATCATCGCCCCCCATCCCGCAGGTGCCCGGGGAGGGGGAGCTCGGCCCAGATATCCCAGGGGGGTTCCCTGGGTTGGGTTTTTTTGGGGGGGATGTTTGGAGAATGAAGAACTCCAAAGCTGAGCAGAAAATGCCCCTTGTGAGGACATTGGGGGTCCCCAGGAGGTGTTTCTGGGGGTCCCGGTGGCAGTGCCAGCAGAGCCCTGGCAGCGGGCAGGGGGATGTGGGGTACGCCCCGTGGTGGGGGCTGGGTCTACCCGAGTCAGTCACGGCCACCTCCAGCCTGGAGCCAGGGGGCTGCGGGACCCCTTGGGAGAGCCAGAGGGGGAACCTCGGGACCCCCAGAGTGGGACGAGCAGAGAGGGGCAGTGCCGGGACCAGGGGAGCCCCGGCAGTCTGGAGGAGCGAACCCCTGTGAGCCCCAGGGCCCCAAAGTGGGGAGCCCAGAGAGGGGGGAGCGCCGCCATTCGCAGGACCCTCAACAGCCTGGAGAGGGGGAGGGGGGACTCCTTGGACCCCCTGCACCCCGAAGCAGAGAATGAGGGGAGAAGGGACCTGGGGATCCCATAACCCCCCGCATCCCTAAGTGGGGAGACCAAAGCGGGGAGCTTTTGGATTCCTGGAGTCCCAGCAGCCTGGGGAGGGTGGAGACCAAGTAGAGAGGGGGACCCCAATAAAAGAGGGACCCCCAGCAGCTGGGACAGGGGGGAACCCCCAAACACCAAAGGGGAGAGACCAGAGACAGGGAACTCCTGAGAGGCTTTTTGAGAGCAGATTTTTATGGACACACAGTGCCCAGTGACTTCTAGAGACAGACTTGGCAGAGGGACCTGTAAAGTAAATGGGCTCATCCCTTGTTTCTCCCCAAACCAGGATTTCCCATTCCCAACCCTTGGCCAGATGGAGGAGGAAGCTGTGAGGAAGAGGAAGATGCCCCAGGAGCCCCAGGCAGGTGAGGAGGAAGTCAGTGCCCCTTTCCCCCTCTCTCCTGCTCCATCTCCCAGCCCAGCATCGCCCCCGGCTGCAGGACAACCCCGCTGCCGACGCCGTCCTGCCGGGGACGGACTGGGGGGATCTCCTTCCCCTTCCCTGTGGCACGGAGGCAAATCCCATCCTCTCCTTGTCCTTCCTCCCCAGACAAGCAGCTGAGCACGGAGCCCAGGGAGGACAAATCCCCAGGGCAGAACCTGGTGGAAGAGGCCGTTTTGAGCGGCTCCACAGCTCAGGAATCCAATGGGGAGGAAAAGCCCCGGAGATCCCACAGGAGGAGGGGCTGCAAACGCAGCCCAGGGTGCTCTGAGGAGGAAAGACCAACCCTGTGCTGGGAAGGTGGCCGGAGATCCAGCCAGAGGTCAGAGCTGGTGGTTCATGAGCAGCTTCACAATGGGGAGAAGCCCCACAAGTGTGGGGAATGTGGGAAGAGCTTCAGGTACAGCTCCAGCCTGATCAATCACCAGAGGATCCACACCGGGGAAAAGCCTTATGAGTGTCCTGAGTGTGAGAAGAGGTTTCAGACCAGCTCCACTCTCCTCCGGCACCAGCGGATTCACACGGATGAGAGGCCCTTCCGCTGCCCCGACTGCAGGAAGGGATTCAGGTACAACTCCCACCTCGTCACCCACCGGTGCATCCACACTGGGGAGAGGCCCTACGAGTGTTCCAAGTGTGGGAAGAGGTTTCAGACCAGCTCCACTGTCCTCCGGCACGAGCGGATTCACACGGATGAGAGGCCCTTCCGCTGCCCCGACTGCAGGAAGGGCTTCAACCGCAACTCCACCCTCGTCACCCACTGGCACATCCACACCGGGGAGAGGCCCTACGAGTGTCCCCAGTGTGGGAAGAGCTTCTCCAGCAGCTCTCACTTGACCCGACACCAACGGAGGCACCGCTAAGGGAAGCCCTGCGAGTGCCCCGACTGCGGGAAGAGCTTTGTCCTCTGCTCCAGCTCCATCTCCCATCAGAGGAGCCACGTTTGGCAGAGCCCTGGTGACCCACATTCCCTGTGATCCGTGTTGGGAAGACCCCTGGCTGGTGCTCTCCACGTTCTCCTGGATCCCCGGAGGTACCTGGGTGAACGCAGGGGCAGGAACATCCATCGGGACTCAGATCGTCATTGGAAATTCATTGGGAGGAGCTGATTTTTTACCTTTACACTCTAAAATTTTCATCTGCTCTCTCCAATTGTTTTCTCTGGTGGTATCAAGCAACCCTGGATGATCTTGGAGATCTTCTGCAGCCTAAGTAATTTCTGTGTTAATCCCACTGAAACAACCAAAATTGGGGTAGAAATAAAGAAATTAAACAAAGAGATCTAAAGCGGCACCATTTTACCTGAATTTGGGGGTGAATTTGGGGTTCAGGGGAATATTTGGGAGGATCTGAGTGTTGTGAAGCCACGAAGCCAGGCAGACTGGGGCCACAATCTCACAGTTGTGCTGGCAGAACGTGTCCACCTGAGCCCGTCTGTTCTACAGGAATTCTGGTTGTCTGTCCCAGTCCCTGGCCTGGGTCTCTCCCTTTGGGGTGTGACCTCCAAAGTGCCCAAATCGCTGCTGAAGTGCCCGAGCTGCTCTGGGCTGTGGATGTTCCTGTCCCCCAGCCTGTCCTGGTCGGTGCCAGGGGGGGTGGAGAGGGTCTGGGGGTGCCTTGGGGGACTGGGAGGGGCTTTTGTGGCCCTTGGAGCCACTTATGGTGCTGGGACGGGCTTTGGGGGGCTTTTGGGGCAGTCTGTGAGGGAGTTTTGGGGTGGGTGCAGGGTTGTGTGGCTTGGAGTGAATTTGGGTGGGTGTTGGGGGAGATGGAAAGGGGATTTGGTGGCTTTTGGAGCCATTTCTATTGCAGGGAGTGGTTGGGGGAGTCCTGGCTGGGAGCTGTGGTGTGGTTTGAGGGGTCTGGTAGTGGCTGTGGGGCTGGGACGGGCTTTTAGGGCCTCTCCCCCAGACCCCAAAGCTGCCACCAGACCCAACCCCCAAGATGCTGCTGGGGGTCAGGGGCTCCATGTTGGGGTTCATCCTCCTGACACTGCAGGAGAAGGTGAGGGGGGTCCCCAGGGGCCGTGTGTGTCCCCCCAGAGCATGTGTGACCCCCCCATCCCGGTGTCACCCCCTTTTCCCTGCCCACAGGGCTCCTGAGCCAGCCCCTGCTGCCCCGGGAGGGAATTTGGGGAGGGGGCAGAGGGGGTGCGCAGCCCCCGCCGGGGGATGACCCCGGCCCAGCGCCCTTCGTTCAGCACCGAGCTGGGCTTGGGGCCACAGGAGGAAGAGGCCGATGGGAAGCAGATCCTGCAGGGGGGACAGGGCTTGGGCTCAGGGCAAGGTCCTGCCCTGCACACCTGGCTCAGGTGTGAGCCTGCCCCGGGAAGGGAGCGGGACATTCCCATCCCCACAGATTAGGGCTGGGAGCAGCGCTGGGAGCACGGACATGGACCTGGCTGTGGGGTCAGTCGCTCTCGGCGTTCTCGGAGGGAGAAGCTGCTGGTTCTTTTCGGCCATTTTTTCTTTCCGCGGACAAAGATCCCAGGACCCCCGGCCCACCTTCCCTATCCCACTGGAGGCCGGGCTGTGGCTGCCCTGCCCCGCTGCTGCTTCGAGCCTTCGCTTCGTTGTAGCCGTGCTCGCCCTGCCTGCCTGGGCCTCCGGGGGGGTTCCCCGCTTGGATACATCGCGTCTGCCACCCGGGATTTGTGCTCATCCCTGCCGTTCCAGCCTGCTGTTCCCGAGGGTCCGGCCGGACACCGGGATCGGCTGCCCAGGGGTTTGTGAAGCCTTTGTTCCATCCCTTCCCGGGATCCCAGGGCACCGGTGCCGCGTGCTCCCCGAGCTCGCTCCGGAGCGCCCCCTGCAGCCGCGGGGGAACCATCGCACCTGCCCTGCTCACAGGGAGCCGCCAGCGCCCCTGCCGGCTGCGAGCGGAACTGCACCCGAGGGGAAAGGGCCCGACAGCCGAGAAGGCTGGGACTGGGTTTGTGTTTGCTGTTACTGCCAGAGTTGTTGTTGTTTGTTTGATTGGTTATATATATAATAGTAAAGAGCTGTTATTCCTATTTCCCACATCTTTGCCTAAAGACCCTTGATTTCAAAATTATAATAACTAAGAGGGGAAGGGGTTATATCTGCCACTTCAAGGGAGGCTTCTGCCTTCATTAGCAGGCACCTGTCTTTTAAAACCAAGACAATGAGCTCGCCTGCTTTTTGCAGAGGTGTCTTTGGTTCCAACAAGGCCCCGCTGTGTCTCAGTGCACCCTGGCTTCCATGCGCATCTGGAGTATCACAAAGGCTCCTTGGTTGCACCAGGTCCTGCTGTGTCACAATGGATCCTGTGCTCCATGAGGCCCTCCAAAGTCATCATGGAGGCTTGCTTCCATGAGGTTCCATGATGTGCCAGTGGTCATCTTGGTTCCAGGAGTTTCCTTAGTGTCACAATGCTCTCCATGCTTCCATGATTCCCCACAATGTCCCAATGCTCTCCATGCTTCCATTAGGCCCTGCTTTGCCACAATGGTGCCCTTGTTTCCATGAGGCCCCGCTGTGTCACAATGGACGTATGGTTCCATGATGCTCCGTGGTGTCACCATGGTCTTCTTGAATCCGCAGTGTAACAATGGACCATTGGTTCCATGCGGCCTGGCCGTGTCACAATGGGCTCCTTGATTCCATGATTCCCCACGGTGTCACCATGGAGCCTTGTTTCTAGGAGGTTCTGTACTGTCACAATTGTCTCCTTGATGCCATCAGCCCCTGCAGTGTCACAAAGGCTCCTTGGTTCCATGAGGAACACAAAAGCTTTGCAGAAACATTGAGCCACAGCTGCTGAACACAGCTGGCAACATCTGCTTGCATCAAAAGAGGGCTTCAAGCTGAGAATGGCACCAGCAGCTTCCATCTGCAACAGAGACCCAGGGAAAGGACAGGCTGTGCCGGTCTGGACAAATTTGGAGGAAAATATCCTCTGGTAGAAGGCAGGTTACACCCAGCCCTCCCCCACCAGGTTCGGGGAAAAAAGAATTTTCCTGGGAAGAAAGTGAAAGAGATAGAAACTGTTTATTTAACAAACACACAGCAAAAGGATAACAATGCTAAATATTCAAACCTCTCGCTGTGGAGAGAAACCTGGGATAATTGGAGAGTCCTTCCGTGTTTCAGTGGGGTCTCCTGAAACATCCCTAGACAGCGAGGCCCGTGGAAAGAAATAGGGAGCGATTCTTGAGAGAAGTTTCAGAGCTCTTTCTTCTCCAGCCACATGGGCGGGGCACTGCCAAAGAACTGAGCAATCAAGGGACAACCAGGGCCCTCCTCGCACAGGGCAACACAAAATAACCAGTGCTGAACAGGATTAGGGCACATGTGAGCAGGGAGCAGGGAGACCCCCGTGCCCAGGCCATGCCTCTACCCCAGGGTCCCCTCTCCCATGACCTCATGGCAGGGGGGAGGAACCCCAACACTTCTGGAGGTGTAGTCTCCCTCCTCCTCCTTGGAGCTGGCTCATGGGCCCACATTCAGGGCCCCCACCTTGGTAGAAAATTCTCCCGGTGTGGTCTGATGTTGAAACAGTCAAGAAGAGAAGAAGCGAAAGAAACCCCCGGAGTCCCAGGAAAACAAAGTTCAACTCTCCATCTCCCTGCAGAGAAAAGGAGCTGAAAACTGGCTCAAAAGCAAGAAGGTTGCTTCCTCCACCCTTGCTGCAAGCAGGATGCAGAGGAGTGTGTATGTGTGTCCTTGAACAAACGCTCTGAGAAGTTTGTCCGGTTTTTTTTTCCTCTCCCCCCTCTCAGGCTCAGTTGAAAGCACAGAAATGCACAAAGTTAATTTCTGTGCTGTCGCGGGTTGGGTTTGTAACCGGGCAGAAACACCAATTTAGTGTGCTGGTTTGGTCTAAAATACTCATTACTCTTTATCTTCTGTGAGATAAGAATTAGGAGAAATGCAAAGCAGGCAGCAAACTTGAAAGAATATGAAGAAGTTTATTAACAGACCTAAAAGAAGGAAAAAATAAATTATACCACCTTTAGAACTCTCCTCCTCCCCCCACCTTCCTCCCTTCTCCCACTGAGAATGTAAGAAGACAACCCTTAAGATGCTCAGTCTGTTTACCACTTCCATCATAACCTTGTTCAGTCCATTTAGAAAGAGAAGTCTCTTCTTGCTCGTGCTATGAAAACAGTATCACACCGAGACAGCCACCCACTTCCAAATATTGTTCAGTCCATTTAGGAAGAGGAGTCTCTCTGCTCGCGATGTGAGTCCCTTCCCCCAACTTGCAGCTTTTCCCGCAACTGCTTTTGAGGGTCCACTCTTGAAGTTTTTTGGGGTACAATTTTAAGGTTGAGCTGTTCAGAAACAAAAAAAACAGAGGCCCTTCTCCTTCCCTGGGAGCAAAGGGTCTTCCTCCTCTTCATCATTAGGACTATCTCTGGGAGCATCTCTAGGAATTGAGGTTTTTCTCCTTTCGCATTTGGAGCAAAAGTCCTCATCTGGTTCATCTCTCTCTGTCCAAACTTCTCATGAAATTACAGCTGCGTCAGCATCTGCCTATCTCAGCGCAGGTGCTTCTGCTTACGAGTTGAACACTCCACCCCCCATATCTTCATGAAATTACAATGGGATACTCTGATATATCATAGCTTCACAACAGACTTTGAGCTTTAAGCATCTCCTCTCTCTCTTCCCTCAGGTTTTCAGCTCTTCACAGCAAAAAAAGGGTTAATCTCACCTCGGCCTTGCAGCTGGAATGTGGCTTATCGCTGTTGGTCACCGGACCTCTGCCGGACAGAGGTGCCGCTTTGCTGAATCTCGGCCGCAGTGGAGGGCAGGGGGTTCCGAGCCGCTCCGTCTGCCCACGGCAAGGCAGTGGGGGGGTTCCACGGCTGGAACAGGCCCATGGCTCCAGGCTGGCCGTGGCCCAGCCTGGCCTGGCCCAAGCAGGGCCTGGCTGGGCCCGCTGGCCCCCGCACGGGGCCTGCAGCCACCTGTCCCAGTGCCGGAAACGAGAGAGAGCTTGGGGGGAAGTTTGTCTATTCTTAAGTGTGTATCACAGAGGCAGTCACAACTTTAAGTGGCTTAAAGAGTTGTCCATATTCAAACTGGCCAGCTGATAGGTTCTATCAGGTCCCAGAGGAAGCTGTAAGCACCCCTTAGCAAGGACATCCCTTCTGGGACTATGCTTGCTAACCTATGACAGGGTTTTACATCAATCCTATTGTTTTAGGTATTGAATAGGATTTTCTAAGGGGATACTATTGATTGGATCTGGATGAAGATGATCAATAATTGTGTATTTATAATAATAATAGAAACAATGTTCCTGACTTCTGGGAAGGGAAATGTGGTTTTCAAAGTCAGTGCAAGATGTTGGCAGATGACAGAATGTGACCCCTGTAACAGCTTGTTTGCCAACACCAACCTCTGCAGAAAATCCAGTTCTGTGGGGAGCTGCAGTCAGCAATTTGACAAAAATATGGGAACACGTGTGGGAAGGAAATAGCACCCAGGGCACCTGGACAGGGATGGAAGGAGAATATTCCTTACCATGGGCACATCAGAACAATAGTGCTGAGAATTGTAACATTTCCAAACCGGGTCAGGAAATTACCTCAGGAAATATTGATCAGCTGACAGATTGCACTGATACCCCCTGGGGCTGTCAAATTCCAGAAGTATGGAATCGCCCTCAGACAGGACAATGGGAATGTTTCCAGCCAGTTCTGGGGTGTCTAGGCTGGGAAGGGAGCCCAGGCCTCCCACAGGACCCCTTACAGGTGGGTATAAAATATCCTGATTTAACAAGGTCAAGGTCAAAGGATCCCAGGACAAAGGAAAAGTGGGATTGCCCTGGGACAGACACTTGAGCTGTTTGGAATGCTGAGGTCCAGCGGCTCCTGGCTGTGGCCCAGGCTCTGAGGCTGGGCTGTGTTTGTAGAAATGATTCTGCCTTTCTCAGTGACACCTGGGCTCAGCCAACAAACAGCGAGCCTTGGAGAGGCACAGAGTGTCAGCAGGACACAGTCAGATCCTTAGGAGCCCCAGGATGGGTGGGAAGTGATGGAATTTGGAGCAGACGTTTGCCCCTGGGAGAATCAGGAGCACCATGGACACTGGGGGTATTAACGTTCCGTCCCTCGTGCAAGGAGTCACCACCGGGAACCCGACTGTGGGGAAAGGTTAAAGGGGATGGAACTTGGAAACATCCCAGTGCGGGAACTACAGCGGGATGGATTTTAGAATCCATCTCTGCTCCGCAAAGATCTGCCTTTAGGAACAGAGCAGCCACACACCATTGGGCTCTGCAGATGGAAACTTTAGGGAATGCAGCTCCTTTGGGGTTTGCTGAAATAAAGGAACAATTGCCAGCCACAGCTAAAATGACCTTACAGAGCAGATTGGCTTTAGCCCTATTGCTGTTACATGGACAGGGAGTATGTGGATTCTTGAACTGAAACAGCAGCACTTGTTGTGTGCACATTCCAAATGTGATGCTCGATTGGATGATCAGGGAGAGAGGATAAAATCTGTTGCTGCATCCAGCAGGGAATTAAGGGGAGGGTTAGACAGTAACTGTTTGGATAAAATATTTAAAGGACATAGATTTCCCCTGACTGACGGTTGGCCTGACTTTTGCAAAGTCTAACTGGGATCACAGCAATACTTGTGCTTCTGACACTTGCTTTGAGCTGTGTAAAGAACATGGTTGTGAAAGCAGCTGAGGAACTCGTGGGATGTGAGTAAAGGAGCAGAGTGAGGCTTCTGAAGGCTTGAAGGGAAGAGAAGCTTCCCAACCCTCCAAGGGGGGGAAATTTGCCAGATGAAAAACCGTTTGCACCTGGTGGGTTCATACAATGCTTCTTCTCCAAAAGCCACTGGCCATGGATCCGCACAAGGCTGATTCTGTGGGCAGCAACCAGCCCAGGTGTGCCAACTTTCACCAGTTCACCGGGCAGTCAGGGCTGGCTTTGGGGTCACCGAGCACCAGGGACCCCCAAAGAGACCCCCAGGGCAGAAGAAGGGATGTGCAAAGGGGTGGGGGAAATATGCAATGATTTTGGGGCAATGATTCTCATGTGTGTGTTTCTTGTGGGACAATCTGGGAATGTGTCTGTGAAACCCAGTCTGCAAACAGGAACATTCCTGAACTCGGCACACACGACTTTGGGAGGGGCTCTCCCCTCGTGCATCCGGCCCAATAAAGAATGCTGCTGCTTCGTGCTGCGCTGGTGCTGAGGAGGTTTTGTTTCACTGAAGTTTTGGTAACAGCTCTGTGCCTGTGTCACAGACCCACAGAGCAGCTGTGATGTCAGAAAGGGGCTGTGTGACATCACAGAGCGGGCTGTGACATCACAGGGTATTGGTGTGACATCACAGAGAGGCCTGGGCCATCCCAGAAGAGGCTGTGACATCACAGAGTGGGTTGTGACATCACAGGCTAGCTGTATGACATCATAGAGTCTACTGTGACATCACAGAGCTCTGTGACCTCACAGAGTGGTGCTGTGACATCATAGAGTAGGGCTGTGACATCACAGCTTGGGCTATGACATCACAGGGCAGAGGTCAGACATCATCGTGCAGACTATGACATCACAGAGCAATGGTGACATCACAGGGTGCTGGTGTGACATCACAGCGCAGAGTTGTTACATCACAGACAGGGCTGTGACATCACAGAGTGGTCGAGTGACATCCCAGAACAGATTGTGACACCACAGGGTGGCTGTGTGACATCATAGAGTCAGTTGTGACATCACAAAGCAGCTGTGTGATATCACAGAGATGACTGTGACATCACAGGTGGTGTGACATCACAGAGTGGCTATGACATCACAGGGTAGCTATGTGGCATCTCAGAGTGAGCTGTGGCATCACAGATATGGCTATGATATCACTGGGCAGAGGTCTGACATCCTATAGCAGGCTATGACATCACTGAGTGGTGGTGACATCCCAGGGTGGCTGTGTGACATCCCAGGGTGGCTGTGTGACATCCCAGGGGTTGGATGCCATGGCAACCCTCATCAGTTCCAGTTCCCTTGGAAACCCCCCCAGGAGCCATTGCTGCACTCAGGGTCCGTGGCCACTTGCCCGCAGACCTGTGGCTGCCCTCGGCTGCCATGGCAGCCCTCAGGACAGAGCGGTGCCGGGGCTGGTGCCAGCTACAATTGCACTGACACTCGCTGATGCCCTCAGGTGCCACGGCAGCGGCCACAGGGACCCGTTCCTCACTTTGGTGCCACGGACACCAACGCTTGGCCCCGCTGCCATGGGGATTGGCACGCTCACCTGCACTCAGGGCCCGTGGCCGGCCACTGCTGCCATGGACACGGGCACGGAGCCCTGGGCCACAGTCGGCTGCCGTGGCCACCAGCCCAAGGTCCCGTGGCCAGGGCCGGGGCCATGGAAAGGAACCCGTGGAGCCGTGGTGATGGTGGGTGGCCATGGGGTGCTGCTGTGGGCTGGGGCAGAGGGAATTTCCTTGCCAGGCCTTTCTCTGGGGCTGTGTTTGGCTCTGTGCTGAGCACAGCGTTGCTCACACAGAGATGGTTTTGTTCTTGCTGAGCTTGCACAGAGCCAAGGCCTTTCCTGCCCCTCGTCCGGCCACGCTGGGGAGGGGCTGGGGGTGTGGGGGAGCTCGGCAGGGGTCACAGCCAGGACAGGTGACCCCAACTGACCCCAGGCATATCCCAGACCACAGGACATCATGGCCAGTGTATAAAGTGGGGGGAACAAGGAGGAAGGGGGGACATTTGGAGTCAGGGTTTTTGTCTTCCCAGGTAACACTCAGGCAGGATTGGGCCCTGTTTTGCCGGTGGGCAGGGTCAGCACCAAAGACACAGACACCAACTGAAGGAATTGTGCAATTTATAGAATGCAAATCTGCAAAAAGTCACAAAAGCATAAGCTCAGCAAAGCACATAATCATTAGCAAAGAATCACAGCAGGAGCAGCTCAGCAATGCCCCCAATCATCAGTGCCAAAGATTGCCTGCAGTGATTAACCAAGTGTTGGGGTTTTACTTTAGTCCTAGTTTTTTTTCTGTTAAAGGAATTTTTTCCGATAGCATGTTGCTAGGAGATAAATGGCCATACTTGAGAGGAGATAGCCATACTTAAGAAAGACAAAAGGGCCCGGCCAGGCTTTTGTTCTCACCTGGCGGGCAGTTCAGTTCGCTCTCAGCGTCTGGAGAGAGAAGCCGCGGAGAGAAGAGCTGCTGGTTCCCGTTTTCGGCGTCTTTCCTTTCTGCTGGAAACAACACCGGGATCCCAAGGCTGCTTTCCCTGCCCTGCTAGAGGCTGGGGCTGGGGCCGCCCTGCACCGCTGCTGTTTCGAGCCTTCGCTACGCTGTAGCCGTGCTCACCCTGCCTGCCTGGAGCCCCGGGGGGTTCCCCTTTTGGATACATCTCGTCTGCCACCCGGGATTTGTGTTTGTGCCTGCAGCTCCGGCCTGCCAGTCCAGCCTGCGGTTCCGGGAGTCCAGGACCGGCTGACCAGCCGGGATTTGTGAAGTTTTTTTGTTCCATCCTTCCCCGGGATCCCAGGGCACCAAAGCAGCCGCGGGAGAACCATCGCACCCGCCCTGCTCACCGGGAGCCGCCAGCGATCCCTGTCGGCTGCGAGCGGAACTGCACCCGAGGGGAAATAGCCTGACAGCCGAGAAGGCTGGGACTGGGTTTGTGTTTGCTGTTACTGCCAGAGTTGTTGTTGTTTTGTTCGACTGGTTATATATCTACCTATCTATCTATCTATATATATATAGTAAAGAACTGTTATTCCTATTTCCCACATCTTTGCCTAAAGACCCTTGATTCCAAAATCATAACTCAGAGGGAAAGGGGTTACATCTGCTACTCCAAGGGAGGCTTCTGCCTTCCTTAGCAGACACCTGTCTTTCAAACCGAGACAGATCTTGGCGCCCAACCGTGGGGCCTGAGGGCATTAAGAGAGAGAGGTGAAAAAGGAATAACAGTTCCTGGATAACTTAATTTGGTGTGTTGGATATAGGAACCTTGGTAGGCAGCACTATGTGGTCTACTTTGCCCTGGTTCGGGTGGCATGTGGCCGTGGCTATATTCTTCCCCTTTGCAGCTCCTTACTTGAATATGGGTCCTCTGACTAAGGCTACCATTGCTGTTATCCAGCTTGTGCTATGGGTCGAGAAGGTGAGGAATTCATGGGTTTTTAACTTATTCCGGAATGTGGGCTCGTGGATAAATGGCTATCACACACTGAGCGCATGTTTTTGGGGTTATGTTAAAAATGGTACCTTCTGTGAGGAAATGACACCAGGGGAAGTTTTCCCCCAACCCCTCAACCAGTTCTTTGGACCCACCCCATCAATTTTCGAAGGGTTTAGATTCCCTCTGAATACTAACCACCTGCTGCTGGTAGGCCTACTCTATTTAGCATTCAAGGATAAGTTGAGATTGGCTTGGATAACTACCCAGACACCAGCCCCAGAGACTAGAGATCCTGCCCCAGAGCCTGATCCTGCCCCAAAACCTGACATGGCCCCAGAGAGTAAAGTTCCTACCCCAGAGCCTGATCCTGCCCCGGAACCTGACACGGCCCCAGACACTAGAGATCCTACCCCAGAGCCTGATTCAGCCCCAGAGCCTGACACAGCCCCAGACACTAGAGACCCTCCCCCACAGCCAGATACCGCCCAACAGCCCACCTCAGAAATGGACTACCCGAAATGGGTGGGGGTACTGGCGAAAGGGATGCAGGAGATGTGCCAGGAGATGGGCCAGGTGCGCCAGGAGATGGGCCAGGTGCACCAGGGGATATGCCAATTGCTAAGGGAATACACCTCCTCAGCTAGTGAAAAAACCTCTCCCTGCCCCAAAAAGGGTGAGTCTGACGGTGCAGCAGTGGAACCCACGGATGTTACAACCACCCAGGTTTCAGCTGAACCCCAAGGACAAGTACAGCCAGCAGCAGTCGCCCCTGTGCAAAGGAGGAAGTGTAAGACCAAATCAGTACGACCAGTTAATGATGATGGGGAACCAGGGCCCTCACAACCAGCAGGGGAGCCAGAGCCAGAAATCATCATTGAGTCCCTCTCGTACGACAGTCTCCGTGGTATGCGAGATGACATTGTGCGAAGGGGGCGTGAGCCTTATACCACCTGGCTGCTTCGGGTTTGGGACCTTATGGGCACAAGTGTGCAACTGGATAGTGGTGAGGCAAGGTATCTGGGATCGTTGACCCAGGACCCAGGTGTGAACCAGATATTTGTGAGGGAGCCAGGGCCCCTTTCTCTCTGGGACCGGCTCTTAATGAGTGTGAGAGAAAGGTTCATTCACAAAGAGAGAATGCAGGAGTACCATCATAGAATGCAGTGGAAGACACTCGAGGAAGGGATCCAACAGCTAAGAGAGGTGGCAGTATTAGAGGTACTCTTTGGGAGGGATGGACAGCACGGTAATGACCCCGATAAGGTCAGGTGCACAGGACAGATGATGTGGAACCTGGCAAGACTAGGGCCATCGCAATACACCACCTTCATTGCAACCATTGATGCTGACAATAACCGAGAAACAGTGGGCTCTGTTGCCAACAAGCTCAGGAATTATGACAGCATGGTCAATGGTCCGCTGAAAGCTCATGTCTCTGCTGTGGTCCAGGACCTCAAAGAGGAGATGAAGGAGATGAGGAAGGAAATGAGGGAGGAGATGGAGGAGATGAGGAAGGTCAGTGTGGCACCAGTGCGAGTCACAGGCCCCCAGGTCAGAGCCCGTCGTCCCCCTGCGAGAGAGAGAGGGTACACCCCACGAGCTGAGCTGTGGTTTTTCCTGTGTGAGCATGGGGAAGACATGAGAAGGTGGGATGGGAAACCCACCTCTGTCCTGGCAGCGCGGGTGCGTGAACTCAAGGAGGGAGGCACTAACCGAGGGGGTTCCGCTAAGGTGAAAGTAGCCTCAGCCTCCCGTGACCGAGCTGCCAGGTATTACAGACAGGAGGATGATATGTCAGATCCCCTCGAAGGTACCTCTAGTATGTATGCCCAGGGAAAGAATGATAACCAGGGCTAGAGGGGCCCTGCCTCTAGCCAGGAAGAGGCACGGGAGAACCGGGTTTTCTGGACGGTGTGGATCCGATGGCCTGGCACATCAGAGCCACAAAAATATGATGCATTGGTTGATACTGGGGCACAGTGTACTTTAATGCCATCGGGACATGTGGGGGCAGAACCTGTATCCATCGCAGGGGTGACCGGGGGATCACAGCAGTTGACCCTTTTGGAAGCTGAGGTGAGCCTGACTGGGAAGGAGTGGCAAAAGCATCCGATTGTGACCGGCCCAGAGGCCCCGTGTATTCTGGGCATAGACATCCTCCGGAATGGCTATTACAAAGACCCAAAGGGACTCAGGTGGGCGTTTGGGATTGCTGCTGTGGAGGCAGAGGGCATTAGGCAGTTGAACACCCTGTCCGGACTGTATGAGAATCCTTCTGCAGTTGGGCTCCTGAAAGTGGAAGAGCAACGAGTGCCAATTGCCACCTCGACAGTGCACCGCCGGCAGTATCGGACAAATCGAGATGCTGTGATTCCCATCCACAAGATGATTCGTGAGCTGGAGAGCCAAGGGGTGGTCAGCAAGACCCACTCACCCTTCAACAGCCCCATTTGGCCTGTGCGCAAGTCTGATGGGGAATGGAGATTGACTGTGGACTATCGTGGCTTGAATGAAGTGACTCCACCGCTGAGCGCTGCTGTGCCCGACATGTTGGAGCTCCAGTATGAGCTGGAGTCCAAAGCAGCAAAGTGGTATGCCACTATTGACATTGCCAATGCATTTTTCTCCATTCCTCTGGCAGCAGAGTGCAGGCCTCAGTTTGCTTTCACCTGGAGGGGTGTGCAGTACACCTGGAACCGACTGCCCCAGGGGTGGAAGCACAGTCCCACCATCTGCCATGGACTGATCCAGGCTGCACTGGAAAAGGGTGAGGCCCCAGAACATCTGCAGTACATTGATGACATCATTGTGTGGGGGAACACCGCAACAGAAGTGTTTGAGAAGGGAGAGAGAATAATCCAAATTCTCCTAAAAGCTGGTTTCGCCATCAAGAAGAGCAAAGTCAAGGGGCCTGCCCGAGAGATCCAGTTCCTGGGAGTGAAGTGGCAAGATGGACGGCGTCAGATTCCCACTGAGGTCATCAATAAGATCACTGCAATGTCTCCACCAACCAACAAGAAGGAAACACAGGCTTTCCTAGGCGCCATAGGTTTCTGGAGGATGCACATTCCTGAGTACAGCCAGATTGTGAGCCCTCTCTACCTGGTTACCCGCAAGAAGAACGATTTCCACTGGGGCCCTGAACAGCAGCAAGCCTTTGCCCAGATCAAGCAGGAAATCGCTCACGCCGTAGCCCTTGGCCCAGTCAGGACAGGACCAGAGGTGAAGAACGTGCTCTACTCTGCAGCCCGGAACAATGGTCTGTCCTGGAGCCTCTGGCAGAAGGTGCCTGGTGAGACTCGAGGCCGACCGCTGGGATTCTGGAGCCGAAGCTACAGAGGGTCCGAAGCCAACTACACTCCCACAGAGAAAGAAATCTTGGCAGCCTATGAAGGAGTCCAAGCTGCCTCAGAGGTAATTGGAACTGAGGCACAACTCCTCCTGGCACCCCGACTACCAGTGCTGGGGTGGATGTTCAAAGGAAAGGTTCCCTCCACGCATCACGCCACTGATGCTACTTGGAGCAAATGGATCGCCCTCATCACGCAGCGCGCCCGAATTGGAAACCCAAGTCGCCCTGGGATCTTGGAAATAATTACAAACTGGCCAGAAGGTGAGACTTTTGGGTTATCTTCTGAAGAAGAAGAGGAGCAGGTGACGCGTGCCGAAGAAGCCCCACCATACAACGAGCTACCAGAGAGTGAAAGACAATATGCCCTCTTCACTGATGGTTCCTGCCGAATTGTAGGCGCTAGCCGGAAATGGAAAGCCGCTGTATGGAGCCCCACACGACAAGTTGCACAGGCTACGGAAGGAGAAGGTGGATCGAGCCAATTTGCTGAACTCAAAGCCGTTCAATTAGCTCTGGACATTGCTGAAAGAGAGAAGTGGCCAAAGCTCTACCTTTACACTGATTCATGGATGGTAGCCAATGCTCTGTGGGGTTGGCTGGAAAGGTGGAATAAGGCAAAATGGCAGCGCAGAGGAAAACCAATCTGGGCTGCTGAGGAGTGGAAAGACATTGCCGCTCGAGTAGAGAAGCTATCTGTGAAGGCCCGTCATGTAGATGCTCACATTCCCAAGAGCCGGGCTAATGAAGAACATCGTAATAACAAGCAGGTAGATCAGGCTGCGAAAATAGAGGTGTCCCAGATAGACCTGGATTGGCAACATAAAGGAGAGTTGTTCCTAGCTCGATGGGCCCATGATGCCTCAGGCCATCAGGGCAGAGATGCCACCTATAAGTGGGCACGAGACCGAGGGGTGGATCTGACCATGGACAGTATCTCCCAGGTGATCCATGACTGTGAGACATGCGCTGCGATCAAGCAGGCCAAGCGGGTGAAGCCCCTGTGGTATGGTGGGCGGTGGTCCAAATACAAGTATGGGGAGGCCTGGCAGATTGATTACATCACACTGCCTCAAACCCGCCAAGGCAAGCGCCATGTGCTCACAATGGTAGAAGCCACCACAGGATGGCTGGAGACCTACCCTGTGCCTCACGCTACTGCCCGGAACACCATCCTGGGCCTCGAAAAGCAAGTCCTTTGGAGGCACGGTACCCCTGAGAGAATTGAATCTGACAATGGGACTCATTTTAAGAACAGCCTTATAAACACCTGGGCTAGAGAACATGGCATTGAGTGGGTGTACCACATCCCTTACCATGCACCAGCAGCTGGGAAGGTTGAGCGGTGTAATGGACTGCTTAAAACTACCTTGAAGGCACTGGGTGGGGGGAGTTTCAAAAACTGGGAGGTGCATTTAGCAAAAGCCACCTGGTTAGTTAACACCCGAGGCTCCAC
Source organism: Aphelocoma coerulescens (assembly GCF_041296385.1). NCBI lineage: Eukaryota > Metazoa > Chordata > Aves > Passeriformes > Corvidae > Aphelocoma > Aphelocoma coerulescens. The sequence goes on along the minus strand of NW_027183804.1, from coordinate 3,006,820 downwards.
CAGCCGAGCAGGCCCTGCCCAATCCGAACCCCTACAAACAACAGATGGGGATAAGGTTCCAGTGGTGCACATGAGAGGTATGCTTGGAAAAACTGTTTGGGTAAAATCTGCCTTGAGCAAAGACAAACCCATCCGTGGGGTTGTTTTTGCTCAGGGACCAGGTTGTACCTGGTGGGTGATGCAAAGGGATGGAGAGACCCGATGCATACCGTAAGGGGATCTTGTTTTAGGGTGAACTACCCATGGCTCTGTACTTGTATCAGTATCAGCATGTACATATGTATATAATTTAGGTGATGCTTGTATTTATATGGTTAAAAAGTTAAGTTTCATGTAACATGTTAGTATGGAAAAAATTCGGGGTGGATAATGTTGGGGTTTTACTTTAGTCCTAGTTTTTTTTCTGTTAAAGGAATTTTTTCCCATAGCATGTTGCTAGGAGATAAATGGCCATACTTGAGAGGAGATAGCCATACTTAAGAAAGACAAAAGGGCCCGTCCAGGCTTTTGTTTTCACCTGGCGGGCAGTTCAGTTCGCTCTCAGCGTCTGGAGAGAGAAGCCGCGGAGAGAAGAGCTGCTGGTTCCCGTTCTCGGCGTCTTTCCTTTCTGCTGGAAACAACACCGGGATCCCAAGGCTGCTTTCCCTGCCCTGCTAGAGGCTGGGGCTGGGGCCGCCCTGCACCGCTGCTGTTTCGAGCCTTCGCTACGCTGTAGCCGTGCTCACCCTGCCTGCCTGGAGCCCCGGGGGGTTCCCCTTTTGGATACATCTCGTCTGCCACCCGGGATTTGTGTTTGTGCCTGCAGCTCCGGCCTGCCAGTCCAGCCTGCGGTTCCGGGAGTCCAGGACCGGCTGACCAGCCGGGATTTGTGAAGTTTTTTTGTTCCATCCTTCCCCGGGATCCCAGGGCACCAAAGCAGCCGCATGTTCCCCGAGCTCGCTCCGGAGCGCCCCCTGCAGCCGCGGGGGAACCATCGCACCTGCCCTGCTCACCGGGAGCCGCCAGCGATCCCTGTCGGCTGCGAGCGGAACTGCACCCGAGGGGAAATAGCCTGACAGCCGAGAAGGCTGGGACTGGGTTTGTGTTTGCTGTTACTGCCAGAGTTGTTGTTGTTTTGTTCGACTGGTTATATATCTACCTATCTATCTATCTATATATATATATATAGTAAAGAACTGTTATTCCTATTTCCCACATCTTTGCCTAAAGACCCTTGATTCCAAAATCATAACTCAGAGGGAAAGGGGTTACATCTGCCACTCCAAGGGAGGCTTCTGCCTTCCTTAGCAGACACCTGTCTTTCAAACCGAGACAAGTGTCAAACCATGACAGTGGCCCTTGTGTTCCATGGGGCCCCTCTCTGTCACAAGTGACCCTTGGTTCCATGAGATTCCATTGCCCCACACTGGTCCCCAGGTTGCCCTGAGGCTGCGCTGTGTCACAATGGACACTGGATTCCACAGGAGCTGGCGATGGCCCAGTGGCACCTGCGTCCTCTGAGGCGCCGCCTTGTCAAAGTAGAGCCTTGGATCCATGAGATTCCATGTTGGCACAGTGGCCTGCTGAGTTCCATGAGGCTGCGCTGTGTCCCAATGGACAATCTCGCTGCCCCCGGCTCTGCCCTGCCACTACCAGCCCTGCCCTGACCTCTGCCCAGCCTCACCCTCTGTGCCTTGGGCACACACACATGCCCTGAGCTCATCCTCCCTCTGGGTGCTTCTCCTGCCCCAGCACTGCCCTGGGAGGGTTCATTCCTCACAGGAGCTGCTGTGTTTGTACTGGTGCATTTTATAGCTCTGCTTCTGCCTCTCTGACACTTGTGTCGACACTGAGCTCTGCAGGGAGAAGATTCATGGAATCGTGGAATGACAGAGGTGGGAAGAGCCCCCTGAGCCCCCTTGGCCGGGCTGTGGCTGGGCTGGAGTTGCCTTTGTCCAGAGCAGCCCCTGGGCTGCTGTGCTTGGCACTCGTGGCTGCAGCGGGGTTGGTCCCAGCCCAAGGCTTTGGCTGTCCCTGAGCAGGGCTGGCCCTGTATGAGGCATCCCTGCAGCCCCCCCAAACTATGGGCTGGGGTGGGCAAGTGTTCCCGAGGGCACAGGGAGGGGACAGCTGGGCTGGACTGACCCAAGGGATCTCCCATTCCATGGGACGTCATGGTCAGCAATGAACTGGGGAAAGGAAGGGGGCGAGAGGGTGTCTGGGTTTTCTGTATTGATCCATTTGTCTTCCAAAGCAGCCACTCCATGCACTGAATTCTTGCCTCCCTGTGGTTTCTTTGCTTCTGCATTTGGCCTTTGCTCTTGACTTCCCTGCCCCAGCCATTAATCTCTCCTTACGGTGACCCACAGTTTTCTCAGCTTATTTTCTCCCGGTGCCTGGCTGGGGAGGGACAGTGCCAGAGACACTTGGCTGTCACTTGATGGACAGAGAGGTTTTACCACGGTCACCTTGCCCAAGCCTTCTCTTATGGGCACACCCAGAAGTGTCAGGGCTCTGTTGGGTGCCCAGCCCTGAGCCGGGCTCATGCCCTGCTCACAGCCCCAGGGCTGCGAGGGGACACGAGTCCTTCCCTGGCACGCTCACAGACAGTTCATTGCAGCACGGGCAGGGGCTCCCTGGGCTCTGCTGCCGCTGCCAGAGCCTGGCAGGGAGCTCAGCCCTGCGGGTGTCACCCTGCCCTGCCCCTGCCCGAGGTGCCCCACGGCCGCAGGGATGGGCACGGGGAGCTCTGTGCACAGGAGCTCATCCCAGCCCCGCATCCAGGGGGTTCCCAGGGGACGGCACTCTCTGGGAACTCCAGGAACAGCTGAAGGTGTTTGTGCTCGCTGCGTTTATGTCCCCCCACACACACAGGGTGTTTAGGCTGTGTCTTGTCCGTGCACTGCAAACACGGAGCCCTGACCCGGTCCCTGGATGTCCCTCCATGGAGGGAAGAACAACCTCTGTGAGCTGGGCAGAGAGGCCCCTGCTGGCAGCGGCGCTGGCTTTGCCAGGGCACTGCTGGGTGCCCCCACCCTGAGCACTGCCACCCTTTGCTGCTCAGGGCTGGTTTCCTCTCCAGGGCGCTGCGTTGGGCACATCCTGGAGACAAAACTGGGAAGGAGATTGAAGCTTTCAGGCCCTGCACTGGGGAGATGCCCTCGCATGATGGAAATGCTGCTGCAGAGCCCAGCTCTGTCCCAGCAGTGCCCACGGCCTGTCCCTGCCTGCAGCCCCTGGGCAGTCACACAGCAGGACTGGGACCCAGCTGACAGAGCCCTGAGGCCTGAAACCAACGCAGGGGCTCTGCAGGGGAGTGTGGAAGGGAAGGAAGAGGAGTTACCGAGGAGAAGCCCTGGGGCTCCCTGGCAGTGCTCTCCTGCTGGGACTCTTTTCTCCCCCAGCTCTGCCCAGAGGCACCGACCCTGCAGCTCCAGAGAAGTCAGGGAGGAAAGATGTCAGGGAAACCAGACAACACAGGCTTCTTTCTTTTGTTCCAGCACACATATATTGTAGTGCAGCTCCCTGTTTATACAGTCTCTGGGTCACACTGGAAAGGCAAATACCAAATTAAAAATGGAACAGACAAAGATTTTTGTGAGAAGAAATTCACAGCAGCGTAACACCTGTGTCAGCAGCAACAAACACTGGACACAGAGTGGGCATTAATGAGTCACATCAGAGCAGCTCTGCAGGAGAATGAGAGTTTATTGCTGCTGAAAACCAGCCGTGATCCTTTTCCTCAGAGCACCCCTGAGCTCCTGGTTCCTCAGGCTGTAGATGAGGGGATTCAGGGCTGGAGGCACCACCGAGTACAGAACTGACACTGCCACATCCAGGGATGGACAAGATGGAAGGGGAGCTTCAGGTAGGAAAAAGCCAGTGCTGAGGAACAGAGAGAGCACAGCCAGGTGAGGGAGGCACGTGGAAAAGGCTTTGTGCCGGCCCTGCTCAGAGGGGATCCTCAGCACGGCCCTGAAGATCTGCACATAGGAGAAAACAATGAACACAAAACAGCCAAATACCAAACAGGCACTGACAGCGATGAGCCCAAGTTCCCTGAGGTGGGATTTGGAGCAGGAGAGCTTGAGGATGTGTGGGATTTCCCAGAAGAACTGGCCCAGGGCATTGCCCTGGCACAGGGGCAGGGGAAATGTATTGGCCATGTGCATGAGAGCGTAGAGAAAGGCACTGGCCCAGGCAGCTGCTCCCACGTGGGCACAAGCTCTGCTGCCCAGGAGGGTCCCGTAGTGCAGGGCTTTGCAGATGGACACGTAGCGGTCGTAGCACATGATGGTGAGGAGGAAATACTCTGCTGAGAGGAAGAAGAGAAGCAGAAAGAGCTGAGCAGCACATGCTGAGTAGGAGATGTGCCTGGTGCCCCAGAGGGAATTGTGCATGGCCTTGGGGACAGTGGTGCAGATGGAGCCCAGGTCGCTGAGGGCCAGGCTGAGCAGGAAGAAGAACATGGGGCTGGGCAGGTGCTGGCCGCAGGCTCCGGCGCTGATGATGAGGCCGCTGCCCAGGAGGGCAGCCAGGGAGATGCCCAGGAAGAGGCAGAAGTGCAGGAGCTGCAGCTGCCGCGTGTCTGCCAATGCCAGCAGGAGGAAGGGGCTGATGGAGCTGCTGTTGGACATTTCTTCACTCTGGGTATTGTGGACTGTTGGAAGAAGGCATTGACAAGCTGGGACAGATTCCCCTGAGTCGATTTATTCCATTTTCTTAGGAATTCCCGCAAAACCACTTCTTCTTCTGTGACAGAACTTGGCTAAGCTTTTTAATTTCTGAGCTCAGGTTTGTGCTGCTGCCTCATCCTCAGCATTGCTCTCAGCCTGAACACTGGGGGCTCAGAGGGAAAACAGGGCTCCCTGTGCCCCAGTGCAGTCGGACCTGCTGGTCCCCACACAGGTGCCCCTTGCTCATTTCACCTCCCCCTGTTTCCCGGTGATTGTACTTAAAATGAAAAATAAAGTGACTTTTTGAAGGCTCCAATTTCAAAACCATTTCTCTAAACCCTTCTCCCTTTCCCTGTGCAGCTGGGGTTGCTCTGGCTCTCTGCTGCCTGCAGTTGTGCCTCCTGGCAGCTGTTTCTCTGTGTCCAAGGATTGTCCCTGCCAGTGCTGCCAGAGCCCAGCCCAGCCCTGGGGGCTCAGCCCTGCCCTGCAGAGCCCTCCCAGCACAGGTCAGTGCCCAGGGGCATCTCCCTGGCAGCAGGGCCTGAAGGGCAGCTCAGACAAAGGGAGATGCTGCAAGCCAAGGTGCTGCTGGTGCTGTCTGCAGGCAGAGGAGTGTGAGGAGGCACTTCCTGAGGGAGATCTGAGGCAGAGCTGCTGATCCCCAGGGTAGCAGTGCAGGAGTCTCAGTGACACAGACAAACCTGAGAGCCCCTTTCCCTTCCCTTGAGGAGAAAGCTGAGAGCAGCCCTGGCCATGCAGCACCACCTCCCCAGCAGGAGGAGTCTGCCCTGAGGGGGGTCGCTCCTTCCACCTCCAACTCCTCCCCACCGCCCATGGGGAGCTCCCAGGCAGGCTGAGAGCTGCCCCTGGCAGGGGGCAGATGCCCTGGCCTGGCAAAGAGCCCTCAGGGCTGCAGGAGCTGCTCTGCAGGACAGCCCTGGGCACCCCTGGCTGCTGCCCACCTTCAGAGCCTGCAGCCGGCCCTGGCAGCAGGAGCCGTCCTGCCCTGTCCCTCTGACGGTGCCCAGGGCAGCCCCGCTCTGCAGCACATCCTCCCCCAAGGCAGGAACGGCAGCAGAGCCATCCTCACAGCCAGGGCAGCCGTGTCATGGGCCAGAATGATCTCTGGGAGCAGAATTCTCTGAGTCTTTCCACTTAATTCTCTGTGCCTGTCCTTTCCCTGGGTCTCTGTTGCAGATGGAAGCTGCTGGTGCCATTCTCAGCTTGAAGCCCTCTTTTGATGCAAGCAGATGTTGCCAGGTGTGTTCAGCAGCTGTTGCTCAATGTTTCTGCAAAGCTTTTGTGTTCCTCATGGAACCAAGGAGCCTTTGTGACACTGCAGGGGCTGATGGCATCAAGGAGACAATGGTGACAGTACAGAACCTCCTAGAAACAAGGCTCCATTGTGACACCGTGGGGAATCATGGAATCAAGGAGCCCATTGTGACACGGCCAGGCCGCATGGAACCAATGGTCCATTGTTACACTGCGGATTCAAGAAGACCATGGTGACACCACGGAGCATCATGGAACCATACGTCCATTGTGACACAGTGGGGCCTCATGGAATCAAGGAGACCACTGTGACCCAGGTGTTGCATGTGAAGGCAAGGAGCCATTGTGACTCTTTGGGCTTCTTCCCTTGAGCTCTGCAGCTGGCTGTCCCAGCCCAGCGCACCATGTGCCACCTGCTCTCCTCAGGGCTCTGCCTGCACACAGGCCCAGGAGAAGTTTTCCTGTTTGCAAGGAAAGAATGGAAAAGCCTGAGCAGGTTTCCTAAACAACAAACCCCGCTCAGGAGCCACATGCTCAGTACAGGCTGCCTGGAACGATGGCCCCTTTCTACAAGGGCCCGTGTGAGCAGGAATGATCTCTGGGAGCAGAATTCTCGGAGTCTTTCCACTGAATTCTCTGTGCCTGTGTCTTGGGGTGACTTTAGGATGTGTATCCCCTATGGCTGCTCTATGCCCAGAAGTTAACTTGGTGCATTTCTGTGCCTTTCAACTGAGCCTGAGAGGGGGGAGAGGAAAAAAAACCGGACAAACTTCTCAGAGCGTTTGTTCAAGGACACACATACACACTCCTCTGCATCCTGCTTGCAGCAAGGGTGGAGGAAGCAACCTTCTTGCTTTTGAGCCAGTTTTCAGCTCCTTTTCTCTGCAGGGAGGTGGAGAGTTGAACTTTGTTCTCCTGGGACTTTGGGGGTTTTTTTCCCTTCTTCTCTTCTTGACTGTTTCAACATCAGACCACACTGGGACAATTTTCGCCCGAGGTGGGGGCCCTGAATGTGGGCCCATGAGCCAGCTCCAAGGAGGAGGAGGGAGACTACACCTCCAGAAGTGTTGGGGTTCCTCCCCCCTGCCATGAGGTCATGGGAGAGGGGACCCTGGGGTAGAGGCATGGCCTGGGCACAGGGTCTCCCTGCTCCCTGCTCACATGTGCCCTAATCCTGTTCAGCACTGGTTATTTTGTGTTGCCCTGTGCCAGGAGGGCCCTGCTTGTCCCGGGATTGCTCAGTTCTTTGGCAGTGCCCCGCCCATGTGGCTGAAGAAGAAAGAGCTCTGAAACTTCTCTCAAGAATCGCTCCCTATTTCTTTCCACGGGCCTCGCTGTCTAGGGATGTTTCAGGAGACCCCACTGAAACACGGAAGGACTCTCCAATTATCCCAGCTTTCTCTCCACAGCGAGAGGTTTGAATATTTAGCATTGTTATCCTTTTGCTGTGTGTTTGTTAAATAAAGAGTTTCTATCTCTTTCACTTTCTTCCGAGGAAAATGCTTTTTTCCCGAACCTGGTGTGGGAGGGCTGGGTGTAACCTGCCTTCTACCAGAGGATATTTTCCTCCACATTTGTCCAGACTGGCACAGCCTGTCCTTTCCCTGGGTCTCTGTTGCAGATGGAAGCTGCTAGTGCCATTGTCAGCTTGAAGCCCTCTTTTGATGCAAGCAGATGTTGCCAGCTGTGTTCAGCAGCTGTTGCTCAATGTTTTTGCAAAGCTTTTGTGTTCCTCATGGAACCAAGGAGCCTTTGTGACACTGCAGGGGCTGATGGCATCCAGGAGACAATTGTGACAGTACAGAACCTCCTAGAAACAAGGCTCCATTGTGACATCGTGGGGAATCATGGAATCAAGGGCACCATTGTGGCAAAGCAGGGCCTAATGGAAGCATGGACAGCATTGGGACATTGTGGGGAATCATGGAAGCATGGAGAGCATTGTGACACTAAGGAAACTCCTGGAACCAAGATGACCACTGGCACATCATGGAACCTCATGGAACCAAGCCTCCATGATGACTTTGGAGGGCCTCATGGAGCACAGGATCCATTGTGACACAGCAGGACCTGGTGGAACCAAGGAGCCTTTGTGATACTCCAGATGCGCATGGAAGCCAGGGTGCACTGAGACACAGCGGGGCCTTGTTGGAACCAAAGACACCTCTGCAAAAAGCAGGCGAGCTCATAGAACCAAGGAGTCCATTGTTACAACATAAAACCTGTGGAACCAAGGGACCATTGTGACACTGCGGGGCCTCATGGAACCAATTGTCCATGATGACAATGCGGATCAAAGGAGACCATGGTGACACTGCGGAACCTGATGGAACCAAGGAGCCATTGTGACACAGTGGGGCCTCATGGAATCAAGGAGACCATTGTGACCCAGGTGTTGCATGTGAAGGCAAGGAGCCATTGTGACTCTTTGGGCTTCTTCCCTTGAGCTCTGCAGCTGGCTGTCCCAGCCCAGCGCACCATGTGCCACCTGCTCTCCTCAGGGCTCTGCCTGCACACAGGCCCAGGAGAAGTTTTCCTGTTTGCAAGGAAAGAATGGAAAAGCCTGAGCAGGTTTCCTAAACAACAAAGCCCGCTCAGGAGCCACATGCTCAGTACAGGCTGCCTGGAATGATGGCCCCTTTCTACAAGGGTCAGTGTGAGCAGGAATGATCTCTGGGAGCAGAATTCTCGGAGTCTTTCCCATGGGGTCTGTCCGTGCCCTGGCCAGCGGGGGGTCCCTCCCATGGGGTCAGTCCCTGCCCTGGCCAGCGGGGGGTCCCTCCCATGGGGTCAGTCCCTGCCCTGGCCAGCGGGGGGTCCCTCCCCAGCCGTGCGGTCACTCCCCGGCCCGGCCCTGAGGCGCGGGGCAGTCGCGGGGCAGCCGCGCTCCGGCCCCGTCAGCGGCAGCGCCGCTTCGTGCCGGGCAGGAGCGGCAGAAGGAGACGGGCGGCGGCGGGGGCTGAATCCCGGCAGTAGCGAGGAGGAAGAAGAGGAAGAGGCCGGGGCTGCCTGCGGTGTCCGATCCCCGGCAGCAGCGGGAGGAGCCGCTCGGCGGGACGGGCGAGCTGGGAACGAGAGAAAACCGCGAAAAAAGAATAAAATCCGATCAAAGAGCCGCACCGAGGGGCGTCTCCGCCGGCCCATGGCACTGAAGGAGCCGCACCGAGAGACCGGCGAGGAGCCCGGCGGTGAAAGAGCCGCAGCGGAGGGCGTGGGATGGGAGGTGCGAATGGAATAAAAGAAGGAGAATGGAATAATAAATTCTAGAAGAAGTGCACGGGGAGTGGCGGCTGCGCAGCGACTGAAAGAGCTGCAGCGAGGGAGCGTCGGGGCAGCAGCGCGGGGTCTCGGCCGCTCCGTGTGACCGAAAGAGCCGCAGCGAGGGACGGGCGGGGCGCGGCTCGGATCGAGCCCTCCAGCTGCGCCAAGAGCGGCGACCCCGCGGGACCGCGCCGGGGCCGGGCGGCGGCGGCAGCCGGAGCCGGGGAAGCGGCTTGGAGCGGCGGAGACGAGCGGGGTGTTCCCGTCAGCTCCGCTCAGCCCTCGGGCACCGGGGGGTTCCGGGGCTTGTTCCCGTCAGCTCCGCTCAGCCCTCGGGCACCGGGGGGTTCCGGGCCTTGTTCCCGTCAGCTCCGCTCAGCCCTCGGGCACCGGGGGGTTCCGGGGCTTGTTCCCGTCAGCTCCGCTCAGCCCTCGGGCACCGGGGGGTTCCGGGGCTTGTTCCCGTCAGCTCCGCTCAGCCCTCGGGCACCGGGGGGTTCCGGGGCTTGTTCCCGTCAGCTCCGCTCAGCCCTCGGGCACCGCGCTGGGGCCCCGCGCACTTTCCCAGCCCGGCCGCCCCCACGGGCCGGGCCCCGCGGCTCCCGCTGCCGCCGCCTCGGCCCCGCCGAGCCCAGAAACCCCGGAAAATCGCTCCCATGCACTAAAGAACCTTTCCGTGCGCAGCCAGGGGCGCAGAGGGGGATCCTTATGAAGTCCCCTCCCCTCAGTCCCTCCTGGCACGGCCGGGCATTAGCGCAGCTCCCGGGGCTGTGTCCCGGCACCGGCTGCTGCCACAGGGCACGGGGCTGCCGCGCTCGGGCATCAAACGCGACAGATTTGGGGAGCAGGGACAGCCACAGAAAGCCTCGGGGAGCCCTCGGGAGCCTGGAGCTGCACGAGGGCCACAAAGGATGCCCTGGACACAGCGATGGCCCCAGCAGCGGCTCTGCCCCCCAGCACGGGGCTGTGTCCCAGACCCCCCGCTCCAGCCCGAGGTTTGGGGGCGGCAGCGGAGCTGCTGGGCGGAGGACGGCTGGAGGAGCAGGAGCGGGAGGAAGAGGAGGGATAAAGGGGGAGGGGCGGGAGGAAGAGGCGGGCCAGAGGGGGCAGGAAGAGGAGCCTCCATGTGCATCCATCGCTCTCTGTGATCCCCGGGGGAGGGGAGGTGGGGATTGGGGATGGGGAAGGTGCTGAAGGAGGTGGGGGGGAAGAGGGGGCTGGGACCCCCAAAGAAAGCGGGATGGGGATGGGACACCCAAATTGAGCTGGAATGGGGCTGTGGATTGGGGGAACGCTGAGAAAGGGGAGGAGAGGGGAGGGAAAGGTGGGGTTGGGACAGCAGAAGAGCGGTTCCATGGGGGTGCAGCCCTGTCCCCCAGCACCTGAGCCCTGGAGCGATTCCCTGGGGCTCTGGGGAAGGGAGGGATCCGCACTGGGGGGGTCCCCAACCCCCTGTCCATCCCTGGGGCTGATCGGGGGCTCCCCCCACACAGCAGCCGGTGCTGCGGCAGCCGTGGGGCAGAGGGGGTGGGAAAGGGGGGTCAGGGTGGGAGTGGAGGAGGAGTGGGAGGAAGAAGAGGGAGAGAGGAGGAGGAGGAGCTGGAGAACCACGAGGTTCCACCGCCCGCCCACTGTGTCCGCAGCACCCCCAGCCCCGGTAGCATCTTCCCCCCCATCCTGCAGGTGAGCGGGGAGGGGGAGCTCACCCCAAATCTATCGGGGGGTCACCAGGAGGGTTTTTTTTGGAGGGGTGTTTGGAGCTTGCAGATTCTGGAATCGAGCCCCAGATGTTCTTGCATGTCCCTGGGAGGGATTTTTTGGGCCAGAGGGGATATGTGGATCTTGCAGGACTCCAAAGCTGAGCCATAATTGCCCCTTGGGGGTCTTGGGGTGTCCATGTGAGGATCACCCGGTCCTGGCGGGTTGGACATTGGCTTTTGGGATCCCCAGGAGAGCTGGGGGCTGGAACACGGGACCCCTGGAGTGGGGAGAGCAGAGAGGGACGATACCAGAGCTGGGGGAACCCCAAGAGCCTGGAGGGGTGGGGGGGCCTGGAGATGAGGTGGGGTTGGGATCTCTCAGCCCTAAAAGGGACAGTGAGGAGAAGGGGGAGCCCCAAGTGCCTGTAGTGGAGGGAGGCTGAAGAGGGAGACCCTGGGACCTCTGGGAGCCAAAGCAGAATTGGGAAAAAAGGGACCTATGAGACCCCCAAACCCCCCCAGCATCCCTAAGCAGGACCCCAGAGAGGGGGATCCCCAGGACCCACGGGACCCCCAGCAGCCCTGACAAGGGGAACCCCCAGAACCCCAAAGTGAGGAGACTGGAAAGGGGGAACTCCTGGAGGCTGTTTTTGGAGTCATTCCTGATTGTTTGTTGGTTTTTATGGACACCAGTGACTTCTAGAGGTGGACTTGGGCAGGAGGAAGCCCCAACCCAACACACTCATCCCTTGTTTCTCCCCAAACCAGGATTTCCCATTCCCAACCCTTGGCCAGATGGAGGAGGAGGCTGTGAGGAAGAGGAAGATGCCCCGGGAGCCCCAGGCAGGTGAGGAGGAAGTCAGTGCCCCTTTCCCCCTCTCTCCTGCTCCATCTCCCAGCCCAGCATCGCCCCCGGCTGCAGGACAACCCCGCTGCCGACGCCGTCCTGCCGGGGACGGACTGGGGGGATCTCCTTCCCCTTCCCTGTGGCACGGAGGCAAATCCCATCCTCTCCTTGTCCTTCCTCCCCAGACAAGGAGCTGAGGACGGAGCCCAGGGAGGACAAATCCCCAGGGCAGAACCTGGTGGAAGAGGCCATTTTGAGCGGCTCCACGGCGCAGGAATCCAATGGGGAGGAAAAGCCCCGGAGATCCCACAGGAGGAGGGGCTGCAAACGCAGCCCAGGGTGCTCTGAGGAGGAAAGACCCACCCTGTGCCGGGAAGGCGGCCGGAGATGCAGCCAGAGGTCAGAGCTGGTGGTTCATGAGCAGCTTCACGATGGGGAGAAGCCCCACAAGTGTGGGGAATGTGGGAGGAGCTTCAGGTGGAGCTCCCACCTGATCAACCACCAGATGATCCACAATGGGGAGAGGCCCTACGAGTGTGGGGAATGTGGGGAGAGCTTCAGGTACAGCTCTGACCTGATCCGCCACCGGCTCCTCCACACCGGGGAGAGGCCCTACGAGTGTCCTGAGTGTGAGAAGAGGTTTCAGACCAGCTCCAGTCTCCTCCTGCACCAGCGGATTCACACGAATGAGAGGCCCTTCCGCTGCCCCGAATGCAGGAAGGGCTTCAAACAAAACTCCCACCTCGTCACCCACCGGCGCATCCACACTGGGGAGAGGCCCTACGAGTGTCCCCAGTGTGGGAAGAGCTTCTCCAGGAGCTCTCACTTGACCAGACACCAACGGAGGCACCGCTAAGGGAAGCCCTGCGAGTGCCCCGGCTGCAGGAAGAGCTTTGTCCTCTGCTCCAACTCCATCTCCCATCAGAGGAGCCACGTTTGGCAGAGCCCTGGTGACCCACATGCCCTGTGATCCAGGTTGGGAAGACCCCTGGCTGGTGCTCTCCACGTTCTCCTGGATCCCTGTAGGCACCTGGGTGAACACAGGGGCAGGAACATCCATCGGGACTCATATCAACATTGGAAATTCATTGGGAAGAGCTGACTTTTTACCTTTACACCCTAAAATTTTCATCTGTTCTGTCCAATTGTTTCTTCTGGTGGTATCAAGCAACCCTGGATGATCTTGGAGATCTCTTGCAGCCTAAGTAATTTCTGTGTTAATCCCACTGAAACAACCAAAATTGGGGTAGAAATAAAGAAATTAAACAAAGAGATCTAAAGCGGCACCATTTAACAGAATTTGGGGGTGAATTTGGGGTTCAGGGGAATATTCGGGAGGATCTGAGTGTTGTGAAGCCACGAAGCCAGGCTGATTGGCGCCACAATCTCACAGTTGTGCTGGCAGAACGTGTCCACCTGAGCCCATCTATTCTACAGGAATTCTGGTTGTCTGTCCCAGTCCCTGCCCTGGGTCTCTCCCTTTGGCGTGTGACCTCCAAAGTGCCCAAATCACTGCTGAAGTGCCCGAGCTGCTCTGGGCTGTGGATGTTCCTGTCCCCCAGCCTGTCCTGGTCGGTGCCAGGGGGGTGGAGAGGGTCTGGGGGTGCCTTGGGGGACTGGGAGGGGCTTTTGTGGCCCTTGGAGCCACTTATGGTGCTGGGACGGGCTTTGGGGGGCTTTTGGGGCAGTCTGTGAGGGAGTTTTGGGGTGGGTGCAGGGGTGTGTGGCTTGGAGGGAACTTGGGTGGGTGTTGGGGGAGATGGAAAGGGGATTTGGTGGCTTTTGGGGCCATTTCTATTGCAGGGAGTGGTTGGGGGAGTCCTGGCTGGGAGCTGTGGTGTGGTTTGAGGGGTCTGGTAGTGGCTGTCGGGCTGGGACGGGCTTTTAGGGCCTCTCCCCCAGACTCCAAAGCTGCCACCAGACCCCACCCCCAAGATGCTGCTGGGGGTCAGGGGCTCCATGTTGGGGTTCATCTTCCTGACACTGCAGGAGAAGGTGAGGGGGATCCCCAGGGGCCGTGTGTGTCCCCCCAGAGCGTGTGTGACCCCCCCCATCCCGATGTCACCCCCTTTTCCCTGCCCACAGGGCTCCTGAGCCAGCCCCTGCTGCCCCGGGAGGGAATTTGGGGAGGGGGCAGAGGGGGGTGCGCAGCCCCCGCCGGGGGATGACCCCGGCCCAGCGCCCTTCGTTCAGCACCGAGCTGGGCTTGGGGCCGCAGGAGGAAGAGGCCGATGGGAAGCAGATCCTGCAGGGGGGACAGGGCTTGGGCTCAGGGCAAGGTCCTGCCCTGCACACCTGGCTCAGGTGTGAGCCTGCCCCGGGAAGGGAGCGGGACATTCCCATCCCCACGGATCAGGGCTGGGAGCAGGAAAAAGGAAGGAAAAAGATGAAAGACCGAAGAAAGAAAGAAAGTTAAAAGAAATCAAGATGAAACCCTTGTGCCACTCCGGGACCTTGTGCAGCCAAGGAGAGCATTGTGAGAGTGCGGGGCCATGGAACCAAGGGACCATTGTGACCTTGTGGGGCCTCATGGACTCAAGAGACCATTGCCACACTGTGGGGCCTCATGGAATGAAGGGTCCATTGTGACACTGCAGAACCAAGGACACCATGGTTACACTGCGGGGCCCATGGAACCAAGGCACCATTGGGACACCCCGTGGCCTCATCCTCTTGAATTTCAACAGATCTGAGGGCTGGCAGCACCTGCAGGCAGCACTGAAGGATTCTGGGGAGAACTTTTGATCCCTGCTCCAAAGGAAATCAGAGAAAGACCCCTGCTCAGATAAAGGCACCTTTTCCTTTTCCTTTTCCTTTTCCTTTTCCTTTTCCTTTTCCTTTTCCTTTTCCTTTTCCTTTTCCTTTTCCTTTTCCTTTTCCTTTTCCTTTTCCTTTTCCTTTTCCTTTTCCCTTTCCCTTTCCCTTTCCCTTTCCCTTTCCCTTTTCCTTGTTTAAACTGTTGACCTGCCTGTAAGGTGCAGCAAAAGCTTTGCAGGGTTTGGTTCAAGGTACCCAAGGTTGGAACAGGGAAGTGTTTGAGTCTCTTCTAAGAGAAGGGTTGCAGTCTTTGTGCCATGACTGCCTGGGATCCATGGAACAAGTGTGTTCTGGCAGACTCTGGGACCTCCACAGCAATCCCATGCAGGAGCCAGCACTGGACCTGCACCCTGGTGGGAGCAGCGTGGTACGGATGGGAAACGGGCAGCTGGGTGTGCAGTGGCAACCTCAACCCAGGTCATAGAAGCCCAGGCTTTAGCTTTGAACACAGCAGCACAAAAAGCAGAATGAATGACCTTTCCTAGAAATCACTGAAGGACAAAGGGTGAACATATGGACTGATTTGAACTATGGGTTTGGAATAATGCATGCCCAGGGAGCCACGTGGAAGGAAAGGGCACAGAGGTCTCCAGTGAGTACAACAAGAAATCAGTCACCTACTGCAGAGTGTGCCAAAGCCAAAAGAAGTGGCCCTGATGCTCTTGTAAAGCCCATGGGTTTGGAGACTCCCCAGTTAATCCAGGGAATTCATTGGCTGACCAAACAGCTCAAGAGGGTGCTGAAAAAGCTCTCCTTGCACTAATACCTGGCAAAAACTGGAATGTTCTGCAACAAAAACCAGATTCCAGTGATCAGGACAGGCAGTCAGCCCCAGCAGCAGCAGCTATGGAAAATCCCAGCAGGTGATTGGTAACCCCGTGTGGGCAGGTAATTGTAGCTCCACAATTAACGTATAATGGAACTAAAACATCAGGAAACATGTCGGGAAAGGCGCGGGAGACGAGCTCATGATTTCATGATCGGCAAGCCTCGATTTTATTGTCTTTTCATCTCTTATTTATACAACACTTAAACAGCTCATACATATTGCAAAACCTGAGCTCACGATTGGTCATCTTCTCTCGTGGGAACAACACACCCCGCGGCGATGGTTTCCTCATTCCAGTCTGCTCTGGCTTGTGTCCTGTTGGACACCCTGTTGATAAGAAACCCCTTTTCCCATGACAGGCTGACTCCTACATCCTGCAAGGCTCTATCTTATCATGTCCTCTGCTGCGCAGCCATTCCTCAGATAAGCTCTCTACACTTCCCCCGTTTTCTTTATGTGCTATCATGCTCAGAGTTGTTGTTTTTAGCAGTACCCTCTTGATACAAGTTAGAGCGCAGCTGAACAGGACTAATCCTACCAAAACCATGATCAATAAGAGAAACAATGTTTTTACCATGCTTCTTACCCAACCACCCAATCCCAGTTCACTGACCAGCCCATCTAGGCCAAAGAAACCTGTATCTTTCTTAATTTTTTGAGAGTGATTTATAAGCTGTTGAATCTCTGCATGAATAGAGCGAGAATGATCATTTAGATCCATGCAGCATAGTCCCTCAAATTCTTCACACCCGTGTCCATGAGCTAACAACAGAAAATCAATAGCAGCTCTATTTTGTAATACAGCATGTTGGACTGTGCTTAAATTATCTGCAAGCGCGGACAGTACTCTACTTGTTCCATTTGCTTGCTTCACTACCCAGCAGCTTAATCTCTCTATATTGCGATGAGCTCGAGCTGCTTTCCTTGTCCTTTTTCCGGCGTCTGTGAATGCAGTAATGGCATTGTGGACAGGCTTATCTTCTCGCAAGGGTTTTGAAATCCAGTTCCATGCTCCTATCCACTGTAATGCCTTGGGAAACAGGGGACCGGTCTGAATTTTGGCTCCTGAGGACAACAGCGCTTCCGTGAGTGATGAAGAATTTAGCAAGTACCAGTCGAAGGCAGGTTTTTCCATTGGGAGATTGATGCACTCAGGTTCTTGTCCTCCAATTTCCAAAATGCGCAAACGTCCTTTCTTAATTAAATTAGCCAAATTTTCAAGTTTTGTGGTAATAGTTTTTCGTTGCTGCAACTGTGGTGATATCCATTCTAAAACCGCCAGCTTCCCCGTTTTCTTTAGCTGCGTAATTGCGCCGAGGAGGTGAGTTTCAGAATTCCAAATTGTAAGAGAGAGGGGGATGTCTGGATTGAGACGCGAAACAAAACCGTCTGTGATACAGGTGGTGATTTGTTGTAGAGCTTCTTGCTGCTGCGGCGTTAGGTGTACCGGTGCGCATGGGTCTGATCCTTTTAGTAAGGGACGGAGCTGGTCTAAAAGAACATTGGGGATTCCTACTATTGGCTTCAACTACTGCAGATCACCTAACAGTTTTTGAGCGTCATTTAAACTGGTGATTGAGGCTTGGATATGCAGTTTTTGAGGCTTCACTCTTTGATTGGTGATGACCCATCCTAAATAGTTCCACAGGGATGATATTTGAATTTTGTTAGCAGCTATTACTAAAGACCATTCTTGAAGAGAGGAGGTAATGAGCTGAATTTCTGTTTGGTCAAAAGGCTCCTTCTGCGCAAACAAAATATCATCCATATAATGATAAATGATGGTCTGAGGTAACTTTTGTCGCAGTGGTTGCAACGCTGCATCGACATACAATTGACATATGGTGGGAGAGTTGCGCATTCCCTGCGGCAATACAGTCCACTCAAAACATTTGTCTGGTTCACCACGATTGAGAGCAGGCAATGAAAAGGCAAATCGCTTTGTATCATCTGGATGTAGTGGAATTGTGAAAAAGCAATCTTTCAAGTCAATAATAAGAAGAGGCCAATCTTGTGGCAACATTGCTGGATTAGGGAGTCCTGGCTGCAGCGCTCCCATAGGCTCCATACGAGCATTGACAGTTCGAAGGTCTTGTAGCAGACAAAACGTGCCATTCTTCTTTTGGATGACAAAAATTGGGGTGTTCCATGGGCTTGTCGACGGCTTAAGATGTCCTTGTTGAAGCTGCTCATTGACTAGAGCGTGTGCTTGAAGCAGATTTTCCCGTTTTAAAGGCCATTGCTTAACCACCACAGGGTTATTGTCAGTCCATCTTAGTGGCAGCGGGAAATTCCAAGCAACGGCCCTTAGCAGAAATGGCGATCATCGGTAAGCACAAAACTCATTTGGGCCAATACATCTCTTCCGATGAGGCAGTCAACTGTGGGGGGTAGAGGGGCGATAGAAAAAGTTGCGGTAGTTTTCTTTCCCTCAATTTCTACAGTTATCAGCGGAGATTTGTGTGCTAGTTTCATTCCTCCGACACCAGTGATGGCTGTCATTGCTGGCAGAAGAGGCCAATGTGAGGGCCATGTGTTCACATCGACAATGCTGGAGTCTGCCCCTGTGTCTAGGAGGCTCTGTAACGTGATTGTTTCTCCTTTATAGGTTAGGGCACACGGCTTCCGTGGACGGCTATAAGATCGATGGTGAGCAAGGTTAGTTCCCCAGTTGAGCCATAGCCTGTATGGGCATTTGGTTGAGCCTGCAAGGGCTGCATGCCTTGTGTGGCTCGAGGCAAAGGTACAAATTGAGCTAGTCTTTGGCCTTTAGGAATCCTTACAGGTGGATGAACAGTATAAGCCAGTATGAAGATATCACCCTGTGAGTCAGCGTCCACCACGCCTGGTTGAACGAATAGTCCTAGGGCAGTGGCAGATGATCGGCCAAGAATCAAGCCTCCTACTGGTGTACCATTGAGGCAGATGGGTCCTGTTAGTCCTGTAGGGATGTTATGGATTTCAGACGTCAGGAGATCACAGTCTACTGAGGCTGCCAAGTCCAGGCCGAGGCTGCCACCTGTTGCTGGCTGAAGGCAGGGCAAGGGTTTGCAGCTGCTACTTGTGTCCCTGCGCGGCTGCTGGACGCGCTGCTCCGGGAGTTTCCCTGCTTCTTGTTACGGCAGGCATTCGAGTTATGCGTGTTGGATTGGCATTTGTTGCACCAAACTCCGGATGCTGGGCACTCCCCACGAAGGTGACCCGACTGGCCACATCGATAGCATCTCATTCTGTTTCCCTCTGGAGGCAACCGGGGGCGCGTGGCTGCTGCTTGGAGGGGAGCAAGGGCGGCCATTACCTGCGACTGAGCACTAGCTGCTTGTTCCTTCAATCCCTCCCCCAGCTTTTCTAACGCGTGGACTAAAAAGGCTTGAGCACCTGAGGGCAAGGTCACAGCTTTATCTAGTAATGCCTGAGTGGTCCAATCACCAGGTATAGAGGTAATCAGAGATCTAGTGGCAGGATTGCTATTTTGCAAAATGCACTGTCTTAAGATAGCATCTTGCATATGATCGGGTATCCCTACCCTAGAGATAGCATCCATAACCTTATCAACAAAGAAGCTTAACGATTCATCACGACCCTGCTTGATGCTCATATATAGGGGGGTCCCTCCCGATGTCCTGACTTTATCTATTGCTCTCTTAGCTACTGCCATTGCCTCCCTAAGTTTATGCGGCCCTAGTCCAGCTTGAGCTTCAACTCTGAGATACAGGCCCTGTCCCATAAGCTCATCTACAGTAAGGCCTGTTAAGGGGTCCCCCTGGGGTCTGGGGAGGTTAGTGCTACTTGCCGCTTCCTCTCTCCACCTTGCCTCAAAAAGCAATCTCTGAGAGGGGGTGTAAATGAGTTTCGTGATGGCCAGGATATCGGCAGGCAGAAGAATGTGGGCATTTAAAAGATAATCTAACATCTGCTTAGCTGGTTCACTAGACACCCCAAAGTTACTGACTGTTGCTCTCAGCTGGGACAGGAGTTTCCAGTCGAGATGGGCAAACTGCGCGTTCTGACCCCCTTGCGCATTAGTAGTGAAAACAACAGGGAAAGCCATCGCTTCTTGTGCCGCTGCTAGGAGCTCGGAATCTCCCCTTTCCATGCCGTCTCGGGCAAGCGCCTGCCACAACTCTCTCCTCCTTGCTGCCATAGCCTCCGCCAGGTCAGATTCTGCCCCAGGGACAGGCTCCGTGGCATTAGAGGGGTCGGGCGGCAGCGGCGGGCGTGAGGGGGTTAATGCAGAAGCGGCGATTGAAGCAGAAGGCGGGGGAGCAGGCAGGGGGTTAGGCAGCGTGGGGGATTGACTGTCAGTGGGGGGTGGCTCTGGAGGAATCTCAATAGTGGCAAAGGTGGGGGGGTTAGGGGCTGTAGGGAAAACCGAGGAGTCATTATCTTGGTTACGAGAATGCGCTATCTTAATGCCTATGACTGCTCGCTTCTCTGCCTGCACTAACAGTAACTCATTATGAACTGCTTTCCAAAGTTTGCTTATTTTCTTGGCTGACTTATCATCGTCTAAAACAAGGCTAAAAAGTTCATCCCCGTACCTCCGCCATTCTGCTAATTCGTGAATGCTGTGAGGGTCGTTAAAGAAACCATAGGAACGCGCGTGAGTTAGTAGGGAAGGGAGGTCTTTTTCTAAGTTAAAAGCTTTAAAGCAAAGTATAAGAAGAAAGACTTTAAATAAATCCTGTGCTGCTTGCCTATCCATACTTACGGTACCGTGGCTAGCCCTCCAGGCTTCGGCAGCACGTATCAGCGAACCCACCGGTGTGGTCGTTCGGGCACAGAGACGGGAACACAGTTGTTCTCCGCTCTTATTGCCGTCCCTCTAGCTGCAGGACCTGAACCCAACGCACCTTTCCTTGTGGAAGTGGGGGTAGGGGGGGGTAACTGACGTGCCTTCTGTTCGGGCGTCAGATGTCGGGAAAGGCGCGGGAGACGAGCTCATGATTTCATGATCGGCAAGCCTCGATTTTATTGTCTTTTCATCTCTTATTTATACAACACTTAAACAGCTCATACATATTGCAAAACCTGAGCTCACGATTGGTCATCTTCTCTCGTGGGAACAACACACCCCGCGGCGATGGTTTCCTCATTCCAGTCTGCTCTGGCTTGTGTCCTGTTGGACACCCTGTTGATAAGAAACCCCTTTTCCCACGACAGGCTGACTCCTACATCCTGCAAGGCTCTATCTTATCATGTCCTCTGCTGCGCAGCCATTCCTCAGATAAGCTCTCTACAGTAGAAGAAAGAGCTCTGAAACTTCTCTCAAGAATCGCTCCCTATTTCTTTCCACGGGCCTCGCTGTCTAGGGATGTTTCAGGAGACCCCACTGAAACACGGAAGGACTCTCAAATTATCCCAGGTTTCGCTCCACAGCGAGAGGTTTTACTATTTAGCATTGTAATCCTTTTCCTGTGTGTTTGTTAAATAAACAGTTTTTATCTCTTTCACTTTCTTCCGAGGAAAATGCTTTTTTCCCGAACCTGGTGGGGGAGGGCTGGGTGTAACCTGCCTTCTACCAGAGGATATTTTCCTCCAAATTTGTCCAGACCGGCACAGCCTGTCCTTTCCCTGCGTCTCTGTTGCAGATGGAAGCTGCTGGTGCCATTCTCAGCTTGAAGCCCTCTTTTGATGCAAGCAGATGTTGCCAGCTGTGTTCAGCAGCTGTTGCTCAATGTTGATGCAAAGCTTTTGTGTTCCTCATGGAACCAAGGAGCCTTTGTGACACTGCAGGGGCTGATGGCATCAAGGAGACAATGGTGACAGTACAGAACCTCCTAGAAACAAGGCTCCATTGTGACACCGAGGGGAATCATGGAATCAAGGAGCCCATTGTGACACGGCCAGGCCGCATGGAGCCAATGGTCCATTGTTACACTGCAGATTCAAGAAGACCATGGTGACACCACGGAGCATCATGGAACCATACGTCCATTGTGACACAGCGGGGCCTCATGGAAACAAGGGCACCATTGTGGCAAAGCAGGCCCTAATGGAAGCATGGAGAGCATCGGGACATTGTGGGGAATCATGGAAGCATGGAGAGCATTGTGACACTAAGGAAGCTCCTGGAACCAAGATGACCACTGGCTTATACATCATGGAACCTCATGGAAGCAAGCCTCCATGATGACTTTGGAGGGCCTCATGGAGCACAGGATCCATTGTGACACAGCAGGACCTGGTGGAACCAAGGAGCCTTTGTGATACTCCAGATGCGCATGGAAGCCAGGGTGCACTGAGACACAGCGGGGCCTTGTTGGAACCAAAGACACCTCTGCAAAAAGCAGGCAAGCTCATAGAAGCAAGGAGTCCATTGTTACAACATAAAACCTGTGGAACCAAGGGACCATTGTGACACTGCGGGGCCTCATGGAACCAATTGTCCATGATGACAATGCGGATCTAAGGAGACCATGGTGACACTGCGGAACCGCATGGAACCAAGGAGCCATTGTGACACAGTGGGGCCTCATGGAATCAAGGAGACCATTGTGACCCAGGTGTTGCATGTGAAGGCAAGGAGCCATTGTGACTCTTTGGGCTTCTTCCCTTGAGCTCTGCAGCTGGCTGTCCCAGCCCAGCGCACCATGTACCACCTGCTCTCCTCAGGGCTCTGCCTGCACACAGGCCCAGGAGAAATTTTCCTGTTTGCAAGGAAAGAATGGAAAAGCCTGAGCAGGTTTCCTAAACAACAAAGCCCGCTCAGGAGCCACATGCTCAGTACAGGCTGCCTGGAATGATGGCCCCTTTCTACAAGGGTCAGTGTGAGCAGGAATGGTCTCTGGGAGCAGAATTCTCGGAGTCTTTCCCATGGGGTCTGTCCGTGCCCTGGCCAGCGGGGGGTCCCTCCCATGGGGTCAGTCCCTGCCCTGGCCAGCGGGGGGTCCCTCCCATGGGGTCAGTCCCTGCCCTGGCCAGCGGGGGGTCCCTCCCCAGCCGTGCGGTCACTCCCCGGCCCGGCCCTGAGGCGCGGGGCAGTCGCGGGGCAGCCGCGCTCCGGCCCCGTCAGCGGCAGCGCCGCTTCGTGCCGGGCAGGAGCGGCAGAAGGAGACGGGCGGCGGCGGGGGCTGAATCCCGGCAGTAGCGAGGAGGAAGAAGAGGAAGAGGCCGGGGCTGCCTGCGGTGTCCGATCCCCGGCAGCAGCGGGAGGAGCCGCTCGGCGGGACGGGCGAGCTGGGAACGAGAGAAAACCGCGAAAAAAGAATAAAATCCGATCAAAGAGCCGCACCGAGGGGCGTCTCCGCCGGCCCATGGCACTGAAGGAGCCGCACCGAGAGACCGGCGAGGAGCCCGGCGGTGAAAGAGCCGCAGCGGAGGGCGTGGGATGGGAGGTGCGAATGGAATAAAAGAAGGAGAATGGAATAATAAATTCTAGAAGAAGTGCACGGGGAGTGGCGGCTGCGCAGCGACTGAAAGAGCTGCAGCGAGGGAGCGTCGGGGCAGCAGCGCGGGGTCTCGGCCGCTCCGTGTGACCGAAAGAGCCGCAGCGAGGGACGGGCGGGGCGCGGCTCGGATCGAGCCCTCCAGCTGCGCCAAGAGCGGCGACCCCGCGGGACCGCGCCGGGGCCGGGCGGCGGCGGCAGCCGGAGCCGGGGAAGCGGCTTGGAGCGGCGGAGACGAGCGGGGTGTTCCCGTCAGCTCCGCTCAGCCCTCGGGCACCGGGGGGTTCCGGGGCTTGTTCCCGTCAGCTCCGCTCAGCCCTCGGGCACCGGGGGGTTCCGGGGCTTGTTCCCGTCAGCTCCGCTCAGCCCTCGGGCACCGGGGGGTTCCGGGGCTTGTTCCCGTCAGCTCCGCTCAGCCCTCGGGCACCGGGGGGTTCCGGGGCTTGTTCCCGTCAGCTCCGCTCAGCCCTCGGGCACCGGGGGGTTCCGGGGCTTGTTCCCGTCAGCTCCGCTCAGCCCTCGGGCACCGGGGGGTTCCGGGGCTTGTTCCCGTCAGCTCCGCTCAGCCCTCGGGCACCGGGGGGTTCCGGGGCTTGTTCCCGTCAGCTCCGCTCAGCCCTCGGGCACCGCGCTGGGGCCCCGCGCACTTTCCCAGCCCGGCCGCCCCCACGGGCCGGGCCCCGCGGCTCCCGCTGCCGCCGCCTCGGCCCCGCCGAGCCCAGAAACCCCGGAAAATCGCTCCCATGCACTAAAGAACCTTTCCGTGCGCAGCCAGGGGCGCAGAGGGGGATCCTTATGAAGTCCCCTCCCCTCAGTCCCTCCTGGCACGGCCGGGCATTAGCGCAGCTCCCGGGGCTGTGTCCCGGCACCGGCTGCTGCCACAGGGCACGGGGCTGCCGCGCTCGGGCATCAAACGCGACAGATTTGGGGAGCAGGGACAGCCACAGAAAGCCTCGGGGAGCCCTCGGGAGCCTGGAGCTGCACGAGGGCCACAAAGGATGCCCTGGACACAGCGATGGCCCCAGCAGCGGCTCTGCCCCCCAGCACGGGGCTGTGTCCCAGACCCCCCGCTCCAGCCCGAGGTTTGGGGGCGGCAGCGGAGCTGCTGGACGGAGGACGGCTGGAGGAGCAGGAGCGGGAGGAAGAGGAGGGATAAAGGGGGAGGGGCGGGAGGAAGAGGCGGGCCAGAGGGGGCAGGAAGAGGAGCCTCCATGTGCATCCATCGCTCTCTGTGATCCCCGGGGGAGGGGAGGTGGGGATTGGGGATGGGGAAGGTGCTGAAGGAGGTGGGGGGGAAGAGGGGGCTGGGACCCCCAAAGAAAGCGGGATGGGGATGGGACACCCAAATTGAGCTGGAATGGGGCTGTGGATTGGGGGAACGCTGAGAAAGGGGAGGAGAGGGGAGGGAAAGGTGGGGTTGGGACAGCAGAAGAGCGGTTCCATGGGGGTGCAGCCCTGTCCCCCAGCACCTGAGCCCTGGAGCGATTCCCTGGGGCTCTGGGGAAGGGAGGGATCCGCACTGGGGGGGTCCCCAACCCCCCTGTCCATCCCTGGGGCTGATCGGGGGCTCCCCCCACACAGCAGCCGGTGCTGCGGCAGCCGTGGGGCAGAGGGGGTGGGAAAGGGGGGTCAGGGTGGGAGTGGAGGAGGAGTGGGAGGAAGAGGAGGGAGAGAGGAGGAGGAGGAGCTGGAGAACCACGAGGTTCCACCGCCCGCCCACTGTGTCCGCAGCACCCCCAGCCCCGGTAGCATCTTCCCCCCCATCCTGCAGGTGAGCGGGGAGGGGGAGCTCACCCCAAATCTATCGGGGGGTCACCAGGAGGGTTTTTTTTGGAGGGGTGTTTGGAGCTTGCAGATTCTGGAATCGAGCCCCAGATGTTCTTGCATGTCCCTGGGAGGGATTTTTTGGGCCAGAGGGGATATGTGGATCTTGCAGGACTCCAAAGCTGAGCCATAATTGCCCCTTGGGGGTCTTGGGGGGTCCATGTGAGGATCACCCGGTCCTGGCGGGTTGGACATTGGCTTTTGGGATCCCCAGGAGAGCTGGGGGCTGGAACACGGGACCCCTGGAGTGGGGAGAGCAGAGAGGGACGATACCAGAGCTGGGGGAACCCCAAGAGCCTGGAGGGGTGGGGGGGCCTGGAGATGAGGTGGGGTTGGGATCTCTCAGCCCTAAAAGGGACAGTGAGGAGAAGGGGGAGCCCCAAGTGCCTGTAGTGGAGGGAGGCTGAAGAGGGGACCCTGGGACCTCTGGGAGCCAAAGCAGAATCAGGAAAAAAGGGACCTATGAGACCCCCAAAACCCCCCAGCATCCCTAAGCAGGACCCCAGAGAGGGGGATCCCCAGGACCCACGGGACCCCCAGCAGCCCTGACAAGGGGAACCCCCAGAACCCCAAAGTGAGGAGACTGGAAAGGGGGAACTCCTGGAGCCGTTTTTGGAGTCATTCCTGATTGTTTGTTGGTTTTTATGGACACCAGTGACTTCTAGAGGTGGACTTGGGCAGGAGGAAGCCCCAACCCAACACACTCATCCCTTGTTTCTCCCCAAACCAGGATTTCCCATTCCCAACCCTTGGCCAGATGGAGGAGGAGGCTGTGAGGAAGAGGAAGATGCCCCGGGAGCCCCAGGCAGGTGAGGAGGAAGTCAGTGCCCCTTTCCCCCTCTCTCCTGCTCCATCTCCCAGCCCAGCATCGCCCCCGGCTGCAGGACAACCCCGCTGCCGACGCCGTCCTGCCGGGGACGGACTGGGGGGATCTCCTTCCCCTTCCCTGTGGCACGGAGGCAAATCCCATCCTCTCCTTGTCCTTCCTCCCCAGACAAGGAGCTGAGCACGGAGCCCAGGGAGGACAAATCCCCAGGGCAGAACCTGGTGGAAGAGGCCATTTTGAGCGGCTCCACGGCGCAGGAATCCAATGGGGAGGAAAAGCCCCGGAGATCCCACAGGAGGAGGGGCTGCAAACGCAGCCCAGGGTGCTCTGAGGAGGAAAGACCCACCCTGTGCCGGGAAGGCGGCCGGAGATGCAGCCAGAGGTCAGAGCTGGTGGTTCATGAGCAGCTTCACGATGGGGAGAAGCCCCACAAGTGTGGGGAATGTGGGAGGAGCTTCAGGTGGAGCTCCCACCTGATCAACCACCAGATGATCCACACTGGGGAGAGGCCCTACGAGTGTGGGGAATGTGGGGAGAGCTTCAGGTACAGCTCTGACCTGATCCGCCACCAGCTCATCCACACCGGGGAGAGGCCCTACGAGTGTCCTGAGTGTGAGAAGAGGTTTCAGACCAGCTCCAGTCTCCTCCTGCACCAGCGGATTCACACGAATGAGAGGCCCTTCCGCTGCCCCGAATGCAGGAAGGGCTTCAAACAAAACTCCCACCTCGTCACCCACCGGCGCATCCACACTGGGGAGAGGCCCTACGAGTGTCCCCAGTGTGGGAAGAGCTTCTCCAGGAGCTCTCACTTGACCAGACACCAACGGAGGCACCGCTAAGGGAAGCCCTGCGAGTGCCCCGGCTGCAGGAAGAGCTTTGTCCTCTGCTCCAACTCCATCTCCCATCAGAGGAGCCACGTTTGGCAGAGCCCTGGTGACCCACATGCCCTGTGATCCAGGTTGGGAAGACCCCTGGCTGGTGCTCTCCACGTTCTCCTGGATCCCTGTAGGCACCTGGGTGAACGCAGGGGCAGGAACATCCATCGGGACTCATATCAACATTGGAAATTCATTGGGAAGAGCTGATTTTTTACCTTTACACCCTAAAATTTTCATCTGTTCTGTCCAATTGTTTCTTCTGGTGGTATCAAGCAACCCTGGATGATCTTGGAGATCTCTTGCAGCCTAAGTAATTTCTGTGTTAATCCCACTGAAACAACCAAAATTGGGGTAGAAATAAAGAAATTAAACAAAGAGATCTAAAGCGGCACCATTTAACAGAATTTGGGGGTGAATTTGGGGTTCAGGGGAATATTCGGGAGGATCTGAGTGTTGTGAAGCCACGAAGCCAGGCTGATTGGCGCCACAATCTCACAGTTGTGCTGGCAGAACGTGTCCACCTGAGCCCATCTATTCTACAGGAATTCTGGTTGTCTGTCCCAGTCCCTGCCCTGGGTCTCTCCCTTTGGCGTGTGACCTCCAAAGTGCCCAAATCACTGCTGAAGTGCCCGAGCTGCTCTGGGCTGTGGATGTTCCTGTCCCCCAGCCTGTCCTGGTCGGTGCCAGGGGGGTGGAGAGGGTCTGGGGGTGCCTTGGGGGACTGGGAGGGGCTTTTGTGGCCCTTGGAGCCACTTATGGTGCTGGGACGGGCTTTGGGGGGCTTTTGGGGCAGTCTGTGAGGGAGTTTTGGGGTGGGTGCAGGGGTGTGTGGCTTGGAGGGAACTTGGGTGGGTATTGGGGGAGATGGAAAGGGGATTTGGTGGCTTTTGGGGCCATTTCTATTGCAGGGAGTGGTTGGGGGAGTCCTGGCTGGGAGCTGTGGTGTGGTTTGAGGGGTCTGGTAGTGGCTGTGGGGCTGGGACGGGCTTTTAGGGCCTCTCCCCCAGACCCCAAAGCTGCCACCAGACCCCACCCCCAAGATGCTGCTGGGGGTCAGGGGCTCCATGTTGGGGTTCATCTTCCTGGCACTGCAGGAGAAGGTGAGGGGGATCCCCAGGGGCCGTGTGTGTCCCCCCAGAGCGTGTGTGACCCCCCCCATCCCGATGTCACCCCCTTTTCCCTGCCCACAGGGCTCCTGAGCCAGCCCCTGCTGCCCCGGGAGGGAATTTGGGGAGGGGGCAGAGGGGGGTGCGCAGCCCCCGCCGGGGGATGACCCCGGCCCAGCGCCCTTCGTTCAGCACCGAGCTGGGCTTGGGGCCGCAGGAGGAAGAGGCCGATGGGAAGCAGATCCTGCAGGGGGGACAGGGCTTGGGCTCAGGGCAAGGTCCTGCCCTGCACACCTGGCTCAGGTGTGAGCCTGCCCCGGGAAGGGAGCGGGACATTCCCATCCCCACGGATCAGGGCTGGGAGCAGGAAAAAGGAAGGAAAAAGATGAAAGACCGAAGAAAGAAAGAAAGTTAAAAGAAATCAAGATGAAACCCTTGTGCCACTCCGGGACCTTGTGCAGCCAAGGAGAGCATTGTGAGAGTGCGGGGCCATGGAACCAAGGGACCATTGTGACCTTGTGGGGCCTCATGGACTCAAGAGACCATTGCCACACTGTGGGGCCTCATGGAATGAAGGGTCCATTGTGACACTGCAGAACCAAGGACACCATGGTTACACTGCGGGGCCCATGGAACCAAGGCACCATTGGGACACCCCGTGGCCTCATCCTCTTGAATTTCAACAGATCTGAGGGCTGGCAGCACCTGCAGGCAGCACTGAAGGATTCTGGGGAGAACTTTTGATCCCTGCTCCAAAGGAAATCAGAGAAAGACCCCTGCTCAGATAAAGGCACCTTTTCCTTTTCCTTTTCCTTTTCCTTTTCCTTTTCCTTTTCCTTTTCCTTTTCCTTTTCCTTTTCCTTTTCCTTTTCCTTTTCCTTTTCCTTTTCCTTTTCCTTTTCCTTTTCCTTTTCCTTTTCCTTTTCCTTTTCCCTTTCCCTTTCCCTTTCCCTTTCCCTTTCCCTTTCCCTTTCCCTTTTCCTTGTTTAAACTGTTGACCTGCCTGTAAGGTGCAGCAAAAGCTTTGCAGGGTTTGGTTCAAGGTACCCAAGGTTGGAACAGGGAAGTGTTTGAGTCCCTTCTAAGAGAAGGGTTGCAGTCTTTGTGCCATGACTGCCTGGGATCCATGGAACAAGTGTGTTCTGGCAGACTCTGGGACCTCCACAGCAATCCCATGCAGGAGCCAGCACTGGACCTGCACCCTGGTGGGAGCAGCGTGGTACGGATGGGAAACGGGCAGCTGGGTGTGCAGTGGCAACCTCGACCCAGGTCATAGAAGCCCAGGCTTTAGCTTTGAACACAGCAGCACAAAAAGCAGAATGAATGACCTTTCCTAGAAATCACTGAAGGACAAAGGGTGAACATATGGACTGATTTGAACTATGGGTTTGGAATAATGCATGCCCAGGGAGCCACGTGGAAGGAAAGGGCACAGAGGTCTCCAGTGAGTACAACAAGAAATCAGTCACCTACTGCAGAGTGTGCCAAAGCCAAAAGAAGTGGCCCTGATGCTCTTGTAAAGCCCATGGGTTTGGAGACTCCCCAGTTAATCCAGGGAATTCATTGGCTGACCAAACAGCTCAAGAGGGTGCTGAAAAAGCTCTCCTTGCACTAATACCTGGCAAAAACTGGAATGTTCTGCAACAAAAACCAGATTCCAGTGATCAGGACAGGCAGTCAGCCCCAGCAGCAGCAGCTATGGAAAATCCCAGCAGGTGATTGGTAACCCCGTGTGGGCAGGTAATTGTAGGCTCCACAATTAACGTATAACGGAACTAAAACATCAGGAAACATGTCGGGAAAGGCGCGGGAGACGAGCTCATGATTTCATGATCGGCAAGCCTCGATTTTATTGTCTTTTCATCTCTTATTTATACAACACTTAAACAGCTCATACATATTGCAAAACCTGAGCTCACGATTGGTCATCTTCTCTCGTGGGAACAACACACCCCGCGGCGATGGTTTCCTCATTCCAGTCTGCTCTGGCTTGTGTCCTGTTGGACACCCTGTTGATAAGAAACCCCTTTTCCCACGACAGGCTGACTCCTACATCCTGCAAGGCTCTATCTTATCATGTCCTCTGCTGCGCAGCCATTCCTCAGATAAGCTCTCTACACTTCCCCCGTTTTCTTTATGTGCTATCATGCTCAGAGTTGTTGTTTTTAGCAGTACCCTCTTGATACAAGTTAGAGCGCAGCTGAACAGGACTAATCCTACCAAAACCATGATCAATAAGAGAAACAATGTTTTTACCATGCTTCTTACCCAACCACCCAATCCCAGTTCACTGACCAGCCCATCTAGGCCAAAGAAACCTGTATCTTTCTTAATTTTTTGAGAGTGATTTATAAGCTGTTGAATCTCTGCATGAATAGAGCGAGAATGATCATTTAGATCCATGCAGCATAGTCCCTCAAATTCTTCACACCCGTGTCCATGAGCTAACAACAGAAAATCAATAGCAGCTCTATTTTGTAATACAGCATGTTGGACTGTGCTTAAATTATCTGCAAGCGCGGACAGTACTCTACTTGTTCCATTTGCTTGCTTCACTACCCAGCAGCTTAATCTCTCTATATTGCGATGAGCTCGAGCTGCTTTCCTTGTCCTTTTTCCGGCGTCTGTGAATGCAGTAATGGCATTGTGGACAGGCTTATCTTCTCGCAAGGGTTTTGAAATCCAGTTCCATGCTCCTATCCACTGTAATGCCTTGGGAAACAGGGGACCGGTCTGAATTTTGGCTCCTGAGGACAACAGCGCTTCCGTGAGTGATGAAGAATTTAGCAAGTACCAGTCGAAGGCAGGTTTTTCCATTGGGAGATTGATGCACTCAGGTTCTTGTCCTCCAATTTCCAAAATGCGCAAACGTCCTTTCTTAATTAAATTAGCCAAATTTTCAAGTTTTGTGGTAATAGTTTTTCGTTGCTGCAACTGTGGTGATATCCATTCTAAAACCGCCAGCTTCCCCGTTTTCTTTAGCTGCGTAATTGCGCCGAGGAGGTGAGTTTCAGAATTCCAAATTGTAAGAGAGAGGGGGATGTCTGGATTGAGACGCGAAACAAAACCGTCTGTGATACAGGTGGTGATTTGTTGTAGAGCTTCTTGCTGCTGCGGCGTTAGGTGTACCGGTGCGCATGGGTCTGATCCTTTTAGTAAGGGACGGAGCTGGTCTAAAAGAACATTGGGGATTCCTACTATTGGCTTCAACTACTGCAGATCACCTAACAGTTTTTGAGCGTCATTTAAACTGGTGATTGAGGCTTGGATATGCAGTTTTTGAGGCTTCACTCTTTGATTGGTGATGACCCATCCTAAATAGTTCCACGGGGATGATATTTGAATTTTGTTAGCAGCTATTACTAAAGACCATTCTTGAAGAGAGGAGGTAATGAGCTGAATTTCTGTTTGATCAAAAGGCTCTTTCTGCGCAAACAAAATATCATCCATATAATGATAAATGATGGTCTGAGGTAACTTTTGTCGCAGTGGTTGCAACGCTGCATCGACATACAATTGACATATGGTGGGAGAGTTGCGCATTCCCTGCGGCAATACAGTCCACTCAAAACATTTGTCTGGTTCACCACGATTGAGAGCAGGCAATGAAAAGGCAAATCGCTTTGTATCATCTGGATGTAGTGGAATTGTGAAAAAGCAATCTTTCAAGTCAATAATAAGAAGAGGCCAATCTTGTGGCAACATTGCTGGATTAGGGAGTCCTGGCTGCAGCGCTCCCATAGGCTCCATACGAGCATTGACAGTTCGAAGGTCTTGTAGCAGACAAAACGTGCCATTCTTCTTTTGGATGACAAAAATTGGGGTGTTCCATGGGCTTGTCGACGGCTTAAGATGTCCTTGTTGAAGCTGCTCATTGACTAGAGCGTGTGCTTGAAGCAGATTTTCCCGTTTTAAAGGCCATTGCTTAACCACCACAGGGTTATTGTCAGTCCATCTTAGTGGCAGCGGGAAATTCCAAGCAACGGCCCTTAGCAGAAATGGCGATCATCGGTAAGCACAAAACTCATTTGGGCCAATACATCTCTTCCGATGAGGCAGTCAACTGTGGGGGGTAGAGGGGCGATAGAAAAAGTTGCGGTAGTTTTCTTTCCCTCAATTTCTACAGTTATCAGCGGAGATTTGTGTGCTAGTTTCATTCCTCCGACACCAGTGATGGCTGTCATTGCTGGCAGAAGAGGCCAATGTGAGGGCCATGTGTTCACATCGACAATGCTGGAGTCTGCCCCTGTGTCTAGGAGGCTCTGTAACGTGATTGTTTCTCCTTTATAGGTTAGGGCACACGGCTTCCGTGGACGGCTATAAGATCGATGGTGAGCAAGGTTAGTTCCCCAGTTGAGCCATAGCCTGTATGGGCATTTGGTTGAGCCTGCAAGGGCTGCATGCCTTGTGTGGCTCGAGGCAAAGGTACAAATTGAGCTAGTCTTTGGCCTTTAGGAATCCTTACAGGTGGATGAACAGTATAAGCCAGTATGAAGATATCACCCTGTGAGTCAGCGTCCACCACGCCTGGTTGAACGAATAGTCCTAGGGCAGTGGCAGATGATCGGCCAAGAATCAAGCCTCCTACTGGTGTACCATTGAGGCAGATGGGTCCTGTTAGTCCTGTAGGGATGTTATGGATTTCAGACGTCAGGAGATCACAGTCTACTGAGGCTGCCAAGTCCAGGCCGATGCTGCCCCCTGTTGCTGGCTGAAGGCAGGGCAAGGGTTTGCAGCTGCTACTTGTGTCCCTGCGCGGCTGCTGGACGCGCTGCTCCGGGAGTTTCCCTGCTTCTTGTTACGGCAGGCATTCGAGTTATGCGTGTTGGATTGGCATTTGTTGCACCAAACTCCGGATGCTGGGCACTCCCCACGAAGGTGACCCGACTGGCCACATCGATAGCATCTCATTCTGTTTCCCTCTGGAGGCAACCGGGGGCGCATGGCTGCTGCTTGGAGGGGAGCAAGGGCGGCCATTACCTGCGACTGAGCACTAGCTGCTTGTTCCTTCAATCCCTCCCCCAGCTTTTCTAACGCGTGGACTAAAAAGGCTTGAGCACCTGAGGGCAAGGTCACAGCTTTATCTAGTAATGCCTGAGTGGTCCAATCACCAGGTATAGAGGTAATCAGAGATCTAGTGGCAGGATTGCTATTTTGCAAAATGCACTGTCTTAAGATAGCATCTTGCATATGATCGGGTATCCCTACCCTAGAGATAGCATCCATAACCTTATCAACAAAGAAGCTTAACGATTCATCACGACCCTGCTTGATGCTCATATATAGGGGGGTCCCTCCCGATGTCCTGACTTTATCTATTGCTCTCTTAGCTACTGCCATTGCCTCCCTAAGTTTATGCGGCCCTAGTCCAGCTTGAGCTTCAACTCTGAGATACAGGCCCTGTCCCATAAGCTCATCTACAGTAAGGCCTGTTAAGGGGTCCCCCTGGGGTCTGGGGAGGTTAGTGCTACTTGCCGCTTCCTCTCTCCACCTTGCCTCAAAAAGCAATCTCTGAGAGGGGGTGTAAATGAGTTTCGTGATGGCCAGGATATCGGCAGGCAGAAGAATGTGGGCATTTAAAAGATAATCTAACATCTGCTTAGCTGGTTCACTAGACACCCCAAAGTTACTGACTGTTGCTCTCAGCTGGGACAGGAGTTTCCAGTCGAGATGGGCAAACTGCGCGTTCTGACCCCCTTGCGCATTAGTAGTGAAAACAACAGGGAAAGCCATCGCTTCTTGTGCCGCTGCTAGGAGCTCGGAATCTCCCCTTTCCATGCCGTCTCGGGCAAGCGCCTGCCACAACTCTCTCCTCCTTGCTGCCATAGCCTCCGCCGGGTCAGATTCTGCCCCAGGGACAGGCTCCGTGGCATTAGAGGGGTCGGGCGGCAGCGGCGGGCGTGAGGGGGTTAATGCAGAAGCGGCGATTGAAGCAGAAGGCGGGGGAGCAGGCAGGGGGTTAGGCAGCGTGGGGGATTGACTGTCAGTGGGGGGTGGCTCTGGAGGAATCTCAATAGTGGCAAAGGTGGGGGGGTTAGGGGCTGTAGGGAAAACCGAGGAGTCATTATCTTGGTTACGAGAATGCGCTATCTTAATGCCTATGACTGCTCGCTTCTCTGCCTGCACTAACAGTAACTCATTATGAACTGCTTTCCAAAGTTTGCTTATTTTCTTGGCTGACTTATCATCGTCTAAAACAAGGCTAAAAAGTTCATCCCCGTACCTCCGCCATTCTGCTAATTCGTGAATGCTGTGAGGGTCGTTAAAGAAACCATAGGAACGCGCGTGAGTTAGTAGGGAAGGGAGGTCTTTTTCTAAGTTAAAAGCTTTAAAGCAAAGTATAAGAAGAAAGACTTTAAATAAATCCTGTGCTGCTTGCCTATCCATACTTACGGTACCGTGGCTAGCCCTCCAGGCTTCGGCAGCACGTATCAGCGAACCCACCGGTGTGGTCATTCGGGCACAGAGACGGGAACACAGTTGTCCTCCGCTCTTATTGCCGTCCCTCTAGCTGCAGGACCTGAACCCAACGCACCTTTCCTTGTGGAAGTGGGGGTAGGGGGGGGTAACTGACGTGCATTCTGTTCGGGCGTCAGATGTCGGGAAAGGCGCGGGAGACGAGCTCATGATTTCATGATCGGCAAGCCTCGATTTTATTGTCTTTTCATCTCTTATTTATACAACACTTAAACAGCTCATACATATTGCAAAACCTGAGCTCACGATTGGTCATCTTCTCTCGTGGGAACAACACACCCCGCGGCGATGGTTTCCTCATTCCAGTCTGCTCTGGCTTGTGTCCTGTTGGACACCCTGTTGATAAGAAACCCCTTTTCCCACGACAGGCTGACTCCTACATCCTGCAAGGCTCTATCTTATCATGTCCTCTGCTGCGCAGCCATTCCTCAGATAAGCTCTCTACAGTAGAAGAAAGAGCTCTGAAACTTCTCTCAAGAATCGCTCCCTATTTCTTTCCACGGGCCTCGCTGTCTAGGGATGTTTCAGGAGACCCCACTGAAACACGGAAGGACTCTCAAATTATCCCAGGTTTCGCTCCACAGCGAGAGGTTTTACTATTTAGCATTGTAATCCTTTTCCTGTGTGTTTGTTAAATAAACAGTTTTTATCTCTTTCACTTTCTTCCGAGGAAAATGCTTTTTTCCCGAACCTGGTGGGGGAGGGCTGGGTGTAACCTGCCTTCTACCAGAGGATATTTTCCTCCAAATTTGTCCAGACCGGCACAGCCTGTCCTTTCCCTGCGTCTCTGTTGCAGATGGAAGCTGCTGGTGCCATTCTCAGCTTGAAGCCCTCTTTTGATGCAAGCAGATGTTGCCAGCTGTGTTCAGCAGCTGTTGCTCAATGTTGATGCAAAGCTTTTGTGCTCCTCATGGAACCAAGGAGCCTTTGTGACACTGCAGGGGCTGATGGCATCCAGGAGACAATGGTGACAGTACAGAACCTCCTAGAAACAAGGCTCCATTGTGACACCGAGGGGAATCATGGAATCAAGGAGCCCATTGTGACACGGCCAGGCCGCATGGAGCCAATGGTCCATTGTTACACTGCAGATTCAAGAAGACCATGGTGACACCACGGAGCATCATGGAACCATACGTCCATTGTGACACAGCGGGGCCTCATGGAAACAAGGGCACCATTGTGGCAAAGCAGGCCCTAATGGAAGCATGGAGAGCATCGGGACATTGTGTGGAATCATGGAAGCATGGAGAGCATTGTGACACTAAGGAAGCTCCTGGAACCAAGATGACCACTGGCTTATACATCATGGAACCTCATGGAAGCAAGCCTCCATGATGACTTTGGAGGGCCTCATGGAGCACAGGATCCATTGTGACACAGCAGGACCTGGTGGAACCAAGGAGCCTTTGTGATACTCCAGATGCGCATGGAAGCCAGGGTGCACTGAGACACAGCGGGGCCTTGTTGGAACCAAAGACACCTCTGCAAAAAGCAGGCGAGCTCATAGAAGCAAGGAGTCCATTGTTACAACATAAAACCTGTGGAACCAAGGGACCATTGTGACACTGCGGGGCCTCATGGAACCAATTGTCCATGATGACAATGCGGATCTAAGGAGACCATGGTGACACTGCGGAACCGCATGGAACCAAGGAGCCATTGTGACACAGTGGGGCCTCATGGAATCAAGGAGACCATTGTGACCCAGGTGTTGCATGTGAAGGCAAGGAGCCATTGTGACTCTTTGGGCTTCTTCCCTTGAGCTCTGCAGCTGGCTGTCCCAGCCCAGCGCACCATGTGCCACCTGCTCTCCTCAGGCCTCTGCCTGCACACAGGCCCAGGAGAAGTTTTCCTGTTTGCAAGGAAAGAATGGAAAAGCCTGAGCAGGTTTCCTAAACAACAAACCCCGCTCAGGAGCCACATGCTCAGTACAGGCTGCCTGGAATGATGTCCCCTTTCTACAAGGGTCAGTGTGAGCAGGAATGATCTCTGGGAGCAGAATTCTAGGAGTCTTTCCACTGAATTCTCTGTGCCTGTGTCTTGGGGTGACTTTAGGATGTGTATCCCCTATGGCTGCTCTATGCCCAGAAGTTAACTTGGTGCATTTCTGTGCCTTTCAACTGAGCCTGAGAGGGGGGAGAGGAAAAAAAACCGGACAAACTTCTCAGAGCGTTTGTTCAAGGACACACATACACACTCCTCTGCATCCTGCTTGCAGCAAGGGTGGAGGAAGCAACCTTCTTGCTTTTGAGCCAGTTTTCAGCTCCTTTTCTCTGCAGGGAGATGGAGAGTTGAACTTTGTTTTCCTGGGACGTCGGGGGTTTCTTTCGCTTCTTCTCTTCTTGACTGTTTCAACATCAGACCACACCGGGAGAATTTTCTCCCGAGGTGGGGGCCCTGAATGTGGGCCCATGAGCCAGCTCCAAGGAGGAGGAGGGAGACTACACCTCCAGAAGTGTTGGGGTTCCTCCCCCCTGCCATGAGGTCATGGGAGAGGGGACCCTGGGGTAGAGGCATGGCCTGGGCACGGGGTCTCCCTGCTCCCTGCTCACATGTGCCCTAATCCTGTTCAGCACTGGTTATTTTGTGTTGCCCTGTGCCAGGAGGGCCCTGCTTGTCCCGGGATTGCTCAGTTCTTTGGCAGTGCCCCGCCCATGTGGCTGGAGAAGAAAGAGCTCTGAAACTTCTCTCAAGAATCGCTCCCTATTTCTTTCCAAGGGCCACGCTGTCTAGGGATGTTTCAGGAGACCCCACTGAAACACAGAAGGACTCTCAAAGTATCCCAGGTTTCTCTCCACAGCGAGAGGTTTTACTATTTAGCATTGTAATCCTTTTCCTGTGTGTTTGTTAAATAAACAGTTTCTATCTCTTTCACTTTCTTCCGAGGAAAATTCTTTTTTCCCGAACCTGCTGGGGGAGGGCTGGGTGTAACCTGCCTTCTACCAGAGGAATTTTCCTCCAGATTTGTCCAGACCGGCACAGCCTGTCCTTTCCCTGCGTCTCTGTTGCAGATGGAAGCTGCTGGTGCCATTCTCAGCTTGAAGCCCTCTTTTGATGCAAGCAGATGTTGCCAGCTGTGTTCAGCAGCTGTGGCTCAATGTTTCTGCAAAGCTTTTGTGTTCCTCATGGAACCAAGGAGCCTTTGTGACACTGCAGGGGCTGATGGCATCAAGGAGACAATTGTGACAGTACAGAACCTCCTAGAAACAAGGCTCCATTGTGACACCGTGGGGAATCATGGACTCAAGGAGCCCATTGTGACACGGCCAGGCCGCATGGAACCAATGGTCCATTGTTACACTGCGGATTCAAGAAGACCATGGTGACACCACGGAGCATCATGGAACCATACGTCCATTGTGACACAGCGGGGCCTCATGGAAACAAGGGGACCATTGTGGCAAAGCAGGGCCTAATGGAAGCATGGACAGCATTGGGACATTGTGGGGAATCATGGAAGCATGGAGAGCATTGTGACACTAAGGAAACTCCTGGAACCAAGATGAGCACAGGCACATCATGAAACCTCATGGAAGCAAGCCTCCATGATGACTTTGGAGGGCCTCATGGAGCACAGGATCCATTGTGACACAGCAGGACCTGGTGGAACCAAGGAGCCTTTGTGATACTCCAGATCCGCATGGAAGCCAGGGTGCACTGAGACACAGCGTGGCCTTGTTGGAACCAAAGACACCTCTGCAAAAAGCAGGCGAGCTCATAGAAGCAAGGAGTCCATTGTTACAACATAAAACCTGTGGAACCAAGGGACCATTGTGACACTGCGGGGCCTCATGGAACCAATTGTCCATGATGACAATGCGGATCAAAGGAGACCATGGTGACACTGCGGAACCGCATGGAACCAAGGAGCCATTGTGACACAGTGGGGCCTCATGGAATCAAGGAGACCATTGTGACCCAGGTGTTGCATGTGAAGGCAAGGAGCCATTGTGACTCTTTGGGCTTCTTCCCTTGAGCTCTGCAGCTGGCTGTCCCAGCCCAGCGCACCATGTGCCACCTGCTCTCCTCAGGGCTCTGCCTGCACACAGCCCCAGGAGAAGTTTTCCTGTTTGCAAGGAAAGAATGGAAAAGCCTGAGCAGGTTTCCTAAACAACAAACCCCTCTCAGGAGCCACATGCTCAGTACAGGCTGCCTGGAATGATGGCCCCTTTCTACAAGGGTCAGTGTGAGCAGGAATGATCTCTGGGAGCAGAATTCTCGGAGTCTTTCCACTGAATTCTCTGTGCCTGTGTCTTGGGGTGACTTTAGGATGTGTATCCCCTATGGCTGCTCTATGCCCAGAAGTTAACTTGGTGCATTTCTGTGCCTTTCAACTGAGCCTGAGAGGGGGGAGAGGAAAAAAAACCGGACAAACTTCTCAGAGCGTTTGTTCAAGGACACACATACACACTCCTCTGCATCCTGCTTGCAGCAAGGGTGGAGGAAGCAACCTTCTTGCTTTTGAGCCAGTTTTCAGCTCCTTTTCTCTGCAGGGAGATGGAGAGTTGAACTTTGTTTTCCTGGGACGTCGGGGGTTTCTTTCGCTTCTTCTCTTCTTGACTGTTTCAACATCAGACCACACCGGGAGAATTTTCTCCCGAGGTGGGGGCCCTGAATGTGGGCCCATGAGCCAGCTCCAAGGAGGAGGAGGGAGACTACACCTCCAGAAGTGTTGGGGTTCCTCCCCCCTGCCATGAGGTCATGGGAGAGGGGACCCTGGGGTAGAGGCATGGCCTGAGCACGGGGTCTCCCTGCTCCCTGCTCACATGTGCCCTAATCCTGTTCAGCACTGGTTATTTTGTGTTGCCCTGTGCCAGGAGGGCCCTGCTTGTCCCGGGATTGCTCAGTTCTTTGGCAGTGCCCCGCCCATGTGGCTGGAGAAGAAAGAGCTCTGAAACTTCTCTCAAGAATCGCTCCCTATTTCTTTCCACGGGCCTCGCTGTCTAGGGATGTTTCAGGAGACCCCACTGAAACACAGAAGGACTCTCAAAGTATCCCAGGTTTCTCTCCACAGCGAGAGGTTTTACTATTTAGCATTGTTATCCTTTTCCTGTGTGTTTGTTAAATAAACAGTTTTTATCTCTTTCACTTTCTTCCGAGGAAAATTCTTTTTTCCCGAACCTGCTGGGGGAGGGCTGGGTGTAACCTGCCTTCTACCAGAGGATATTTTCCTCCAAATTTGTCCAGACCGGCACAGCCTGTCCTTTCCCTGCGTCTCTGTTGCAGATGGAAGCTGCTGGTGCCATTCTCAGCTTGAAGCCCTCTTTTGATGCAGCAGATGTTGCCAGCTGTGTTCAGCAGCTGTTGCTCAATGTTGATGCAAAGCTTTTGTGCTCCTCATGGAACCAAGGAGCCTTTGTGACACTGCAGGGGCTGATGGCATCAAGGAGACAATGGTGACAGTACAGAACCTCCTAGAAACAAGGCTCCATTGTGACACCGTGGGGAATCATGGAATCAAGGAGCCCATTGTGACACGGCCAGGCCGCATGGAACCAATGGTCCATTGTTACACTGCGGATTCAAGAAGACCATGGTGACACCACGGAGCATCATGGAACCATACGTCCATTGTGACACAGCGGGGCCTCATGGAAACAAGGGGACCATTGTGGCAAAGCAGGGCCTAATGGAAGCATGGAGAGCATTGGGACATTGTGTGGAATCATGGAAGCATGGAGAGCATTGTGACACTAAGGAAGCTCCTGGAACCAAGATGACCACTGGCACATCATGAAACCTCATGGAAGCAAGCCTCCATGATGACTTTGGAGGGCCTCATGGAGCACAGGATCCATTGTGACACAGCAGGACCTGGTGCAACCAAGGAGCCTTTGCGATACTCCAGATCCACATGGAAGCCAGGGTGCACTGAGACACAGCAGGGCCTTGTTGGAACCAAAGACACCTCTGCAAAAAGCAGGCGAGCTCATAGAAGCAAGGAGTCCATTGTTACAACATAAAACCTGTGGAACCAAGGGACCATTGTGACACTGCGGGGCCTCATGGAACCAATTGTCCATGATGACAATGCGGATCAAAGGAGACCATGGTGACACTGCGGAACCGCATGGAACCAAGGAGCCATTGTGACACAGTGGGGCCTCATGGAATCAAGGAGACCGATGTGACCCAGGTGTTGCATGTGAAGGCAAGGAGCCATTGTGACTCTTTGGGCTTCTTCCCTTGAGCTCTGCAGCTGGCTGTCCCAGCCCAGCGCACCATGTGCCACCTGCTCTCCTCAGGGCTCTGCCTGCACACAGCCCCAGGAGAAGTTTTCCTGTTTGCAAGGAAAGAATGGAAAAGCCTGAGCAGGTTTCCTAAACAACAAACCCCTCTCAGGAGCCACATGCTCAGTACAGGCTGCCTGGAATGATGGCCCCTTTCTACAAGGGTCAGTGTGAGCAGGAATGATCTCTGGGAGCAGAATTCTCGGAGTCTTTCCACTGAATTCTCTGTGCCTGTGTCTTGGGGTGACTTTAGGATGTGTATCCCCTATGGCTGCTCTATGCCCAGAAGTTAACTTGGTGCATTTCTGTGCCTTTCAACTGAGCCTGAGAGGGGGGAGAGGAAAAAAAAACCGGACAAACTTCTCAGAGCGTTTGTTCAAGGACACACATACACACTCCTCTGCATCCTGCTTGCAGCAAGGGTGGAGGAAGCAACCTTCTTGCTTTTGAGCCAGTTTTCAGCTCCTTTTCTCTGCAGGGAGGTGGAGAGTTGAACTTTGTTCTCCTGGGACTTTGGGGGTTTCTTTCGCTTCTTCTCTTCTTGACTGTTTCAACATCAGACCACATCGGGAAAATTTTCGCCCGAGGTGGGGGCCCTGAATGTGGGCCCATGAGCCAGCTCCAAGGAGGAGGAGGGAGACTACACCTCCAGAAGTGTTGGGGTTCCTCCCCCCTGCCATGAGGTCATGGGAGAGGGGACCCTGGGGTAGAGGCACGGCCTGGGCACGGGGTCTCCCTTCTCCCTTCTCACATGTGCCCTAATTCTGTTCAGCACTGGTTATTTTGTGTTGCCCTGTGCCAGGAGGGCCCTGCTTGTCCCGGGATTGCTCAGTTCTTTGGCAGTGCCCCGCCCATGTGGCTGGAGAAGAAAGAGCTCTGAAACTTCTCTCAAGAATCGCTCCCTATTTCTTTCCACGGGCCTCGCTGTCTAGGGATGTTTCAGGAGACCCCACTGAAACACGGAAGGACTCTCCAATTATCCCAGCTTTCTCTCCACAGCGAGAGGTTTGAATATTTAGCATTGTTATCCTTTTGCTGTGTGTTTGTTAAATAAACAGTTTTTATCTCTTTCACTTTCTTCCGAGGAAAATGCTTTTTTCCCGAACCTGGTGGGGGAGGGCTGGGTGTAACCTGCCTTCTACCAGAGGATATTTTCCTCCAAATTTGTCCAGACCGGCACAGCCTGTCCTTTCCCTGCGTCTCTGTTGCAGATGGAAGCTGCTGGTGCCATTCTCAGCTTGAAGCCCTCTTTTGATGCAAGCAGATGTTGCCAGCTGTGTTCAGCAGCTGTTGCTCAATGTTGATGCAAAGCTTTTGTGCTCCTCATGGAACCAAGGAGCCTTTGTGACACTGCAGGGGCTGATGGCATCCAGGAGACAATGGTGACAGTACAGAACCTCCTAGAAACAAGGCTCCATTGTGACACCGAGGGGAATCATGGAATCAAGGAGCCCATTGTGACACGGCCAGGCCGCATGGAACCAATGGTCCATTTTTACACTGCGGATTCAAGAAGACCATGGTGACACCACGGAGCATCATGGAACCATACGTCCATTGTGACACAGCGGGGCCTCATGGAAACAAGGGCACCATTGTGGCAAAGCAGGGCCTAATGGAAGCATGGAGAGCATTGGGACATTGTGTGGAATCATGGAAGCATGGAGAGCATTGTGACACTAAGGAAGCTCCTGGAACTAAGATGACCACTGGCTTATACATCATGGAACCTCATGGAAGCAAGCCTCCATGATGACTTTGGAGGGCCTCATGGAGCACAGGATCCATTGTGACACAGCAGGACCTGGTGGAACCAAGGAGCCTTTGTGATACTCCAGATGCGCATGGAAGCCAGGGTGCACTGAGACACAGCGGGGCCTTGTTGGAACCAAAGACACCTCTGCAAAAAGCAGGCGAGCTCATAGAAGCAAGGAGTCCATTGTTACAACATAAAACCTGTGGAACCAAGGGACCATTGTGACACTGCGGGGCCTCATGGAACCAATTGTCCATGATGACAATGCGGATCTAAGGAGACCATGGTGACACTGCGGAACCGCATGGAACCAAGGAGCCATTGTGACACAGTGGGGCCTCATGGAATCAAGGAGACCATTGTGACCCAGGTGTTGCATGTGAAGGCAAGGAGCCATTGTGACTCTTTGGGCTTCTTCCCTTGAGCTCTGCAGCTGGCTGTCCCAGCCCAGCGCACCATGTGCCACCTGCTCTCCTCAGGCCTCTGCCTGCACACAGCCCCAGGAGAAGTTTTCCTGTTTGCAAGGAAAGAATGGAAAAGCCTGAGCAGGTTTCCTAAACAACAAAGCCCGCTCAGGAGCCACATGCTCAGTACAGGCTGCCTGGAACGATGGCCCCTTTCTACAAGGGTCAATGTGAGCAGGAATGATCTCTGGGAGCAGAATTCTCGGAGTCTTTCCACTGAATTCTCTGTGCCTGTGTCTTGGGGTGACTTTAGGATGTGTATCCCCTATGGCTGCTCTATGCCCAGAAGTTAACTTGGTGCATTTCTGTGCCTTTCAACTGAGCCTGAGAGGGGGGAGAGGAAAAAAAACCGGACAAACTTCTCAGAGCGTTTGTTCAAGGACACACATACACACTCCTCTGCATCCTGCTTGCAGCAAGGGTGGAGGAAGCAACCTTCTTGCTTTTGAGCCAGTTTTCAGCTCCTTTTCTCTGCAGGGAGATGGAGAGTTGAACTTTGTTCTCCTGGGACTTTGGGGGTTTCTTTCGCTTCTTCTCTTCTTGACTGTTTCAACATCAGACCACATCGGGAAAATTTTCGCCCGAGGTGGGGGCCCTGAATGTGGGCCCATGAGCCAGCTCCAAGGAGGAGGAGGGAGACTACACCTCCAGAAGTGTTGGGGTTCCTCCCCCCTGCCATGAGGTCATGGGAGAGGGGACCCTGGGGTAGAGGCACGGCCTGGGCACGGGGTCTCCCTTCTCCCTTCTCACATGTGCCCTAATTCTGTTCAGCACTGGTTATTTTGTGTTGCCCTGTGCCAGGAGGGCCCTGCTTGTCCCGGGATTGCTCAGTTCTTTGGCAGTGCCCCGCCCATGTGGCTGGAGAAGAAAGAGCTCTGAAACTTCTCTCAAGAATCGCTCCCTATTTCTTTCCACGGGCCTCGCTGTCTAGGGATGTTTCAGGAGACCCCACTGAAACACAGAAGGACTCTCAAAGTATCCCAGGTTTCTCTCCACAGCGAGAGGTTTTACTATTTAGCATTGTTATCCTTTTGCTGTGTGTTTGTTAAATAAACAGTTTTTATCTCTTTCACTTTCTTCCGAGGAAAATGCTTTTTTCCCGAACCTGGTGGGGGAGGGCTGGGTGTAACCTGCCTTCTACCAGAGGATATTTTCCTCCAAATTTGTCCAGACCGGCACAGCCTGTCCTTTCCCTGCGTCTCTGTTGCAGATGGAAGCTGCTGGTGCCATTCTCAGCTTGAAGCCCTCTTTTGATGCAAGCAGATGTTGCCAGCTGTGTTCAGCAGCTGTTGCTCAATGTTGATGCAAAGCTTTTGTGCTCCTCATGGAACCAAGGAGCCTTTGTGACACTGCAGGGGCTGATGGCATCCAGGAGACAATGGTGACAGTACAGAACCTCCTAGAAACAAGGCTCCATTGTGACACCGAGGGGAATCATGGAATCAAGGAGCCCATTGTGACACGGCCAGGCCGCATGGAACCAATGGTCCATTTTTACACTGCGGATTCAAGAAGACCATGGTGACACCACGGAGCATCATGGAACCATACGTCCATTGTGACACAGCGGGGCCTCATGGAAACAAGGGCACCATTGTGGCAAAGCAGGGCCTAATGGAAGCATGGAGAGCATTGGGACATTGTGTGGAATCATGGAAGCATGGAGAGCATTGTGACACTAAGGAAGCTCCTGGAACTAAGATGACCACTGGCTTATACATCATGGAACCTCATGGAAGCAAGCCTCCATGATGACTTTGGAGGGCCTCATGGAGCACAGGATCCATTGTGACACAGCAGGACCTGGTGGAACCAAGGAGCCTTTGTGATACTCCAGATGCGCATGGAAGCCAGGGTGCACTGAGACACAGCAGGGCCTTGTTGGAACCAAAGACACCTCTGCAAAAAGCAGGCGAGCTCATAGAAGCAAGGAGTCCATTGTTACAACATAAAACCTGTGGAACCAAGGGACCATTGTGACACTGCGGGGCCTCATGGAACCAATTGTCCATGATGACAATGCGGATCTAAGGAGACCATGGTGACACTGCGGAACCGCATGGAACCAAGGAGCCATTGTGACACAGTGGGGCCTCATGGAATCAAGGAGACCGATGTGACCCAGGTGTTGCATGTGAAGGCAAGGAGCCATTGTGACTCTTTGGGCTTCTTCCCTTGAGCTCTGCAGCTGGCTGTCCCAGCCCAGCGCACCATGTGCCACCTGCTCTCCTCAGGCCTCTGCCTGCACACAGCCCCAGGAGAAGTTTTCCTGTTT
This sequence comes from Aphelocoma coerulescens, assembly GCF_041296385.1. Classification (NCBI taxonomy): domain Eukaryota; kingdom Metazoa; phylum Chordata; class Aves; order Passeriformes; family Corvidae; genus Aphelocoma; species Aphelocoma coerulescens. The sequence continues at coordinate 2,962,209 of NW_027183804.1, read as the reverse complement.
GCAAGGAAAGAATGGAAAAGCCTGAGCAGGTTTCCTAAACAACAAACCCCGCTCAGGAGCCACATGCTCAGTACAGGCTGCCTGGAACGATGGCCCCTTTCTACAAGGGTCAGTGTGAGCAGGAATGATCTCTGGGAGCAGAATTCTCGGAGTCTTTCCACTGAATTCTCTGTGCCTGTGTCTTGGGGTGACTTTAGGATGTGTATCCCCTATGGCTGCTCTATGCCCAGAAGTTAACTTGGTGCATTTCTGTGCCTTTCAACTGAGCCTGAGAGGGGGGAGAGGAAAAAAAACCGGACAAACTTCTCAGAGCGTTTGTTCAAGGACACACATACACACTCCTCTGCATCCTGCTTGCAGCAAGGGTGGAGGAAGCAACCTTCTTGCTTTTGAGCCAGTTTTCAGCTCCTTTTCTCTGCAGGGAGGTGGAGAGTTGAACTTTGTTTTCCTGGGACTTTGGGGGTTTCTTTCGCTTCTTCTCTTCTTGACTGTTTCAACATCAGACCACACCGGGAGAATTTTCTCCCGAGGTGGGGGCCCTGAATGTGGGCCCATGAGCCAGCTCCAAGGAGGAGGAGGGAGACTACACCTCCAGAAGTGTTGGGGTTCCTCCCCCCTGCCATGAGGTCATGGGAGAGGGGACCCTGGGGTAGAGGCATGGCCTGGGCACGGGGTCTCCCTGCTCCCTGCTCACATGTGCCCTAATCCTGTTCAGTGCTGGTTATTTTGTGTTGCCCTGTGCCAGGAGGGCCCTGCTTGTCCCGGGATTGCTCAGTTCTTTGGCAGTGCCCCGCCCATGTGGCTGGAGAAGAAAGAGCTCTGAAACTTCTCTCAAGAATCGCTCCCTATTTCTTTCCACGGGCCTCGCTGTCTAGGGATGTTTCAGGAGACCCCACTGAAACACAGAAGGACTCTCAAAGTATCCCAGGTTTCTCTCCACAGCGAGAGGTTTGAATATTTAGCATTGTTATCCTTTTGCTGTGTGTTTGTTAAATAAACAGTTTCTATCTCTTTCACTTTCTTCCGAGGAAAATGCTTTTTTCCCGAACCTGGTGGGGGAGGGCTGGGTGTAACCTGCCTTCTACCAGAGGATATTTTCCTCCAAATTTGTCCAGACCGGCACAGCCTGTCCTTTCCCTGGGTGTCTGTTGCAGATGGAAGCTGCTGGTGCCATTCTCAGCTTGAAGCCCTCTTTTGATGCAGCAGATGTTGCCAGCTGTGTTCAGCAGCTGTTGCTCAATGTTGATGCAAAGCTTTTGTGCTCCTCATGGAACCAAGGAGCCTTTGTGACACTGCAGGGGCTGATGGCATCAAGGAGACAATGGTGACAGTACAGAACCTCCTAGAAACAAGGCTCCATTGTGACACCGTGGGGAATCATGGAATCAAGGAGCCCATTGTGACACAGCCAGGCCACATGGAACCAATGGTCCATTGTTACACTGCGGATTCAAGAAGACCATGGTGACACCACGGAGCATCATGGAACCATACGTCCATTGTGACACAGCGGGGCCTCATGGAAACAAGGGGACCATTGTGGCAAAGCAGGGCCTAATGGAAGCATGGAGAGCATTGGGACATTGTGTGGAATCATGGAAGCATGGAGAGCATTGTGACACTAAGGAAGCTCCTGGAACCAAGATGACCACTGGCACATCATGAAACCTCATGGAAGCAAGCCTCCATGATGACTTTGGAGGGCCTCATGGAGCACAGGATCCATTGTGACACAGCAGGACCTGGTGCAACCAAGGAGCCTTTGCGATACTCCAGATCCACATGGAAGCCAGGGTGCACTGAGACACAGCAGGGCCTTGTTGGAACCAAAGACACCTCTGCAAAAAGCAGGCGAGCTCATAGAAGCAAGGAGTCCATTGTTACAACATAAAACCTGTGGAACCAAGGGACCATTGTGACACTGCGGGGCCTCATGGAACCAATTGTCCATGATGACAATGCGGATCAAAGGAGACCATGGTGACACTGCGGAACCGCATGGAACCAAGGAGCCATTGTGACACAGTGGGGCCTCATGGAATCAAGGAGACCGATGTGACCCAGGTGTTGCATGTGAAGGCAAGGAGCCATTGTGACTCTTTGGGCTTCTTCCCTTGAGCTCTGCAGCTGGCTGTCCCAGCCCAGCGCACCATGTGCCACCTGCTCTCCTCAGGCCTCTGCCTGCACACAGCCCCAGGAGAAGTTTTCCTGTTTGCAAGGAAAGAATGGAAAAGCCTGAGCAGGTTTCCTAAACAACAAACCCCGCTCAGGAGCCACATGCTCAGTACAGGCTGCCTGGAACGATGGCCCCTTTCTACAAGGGTCAGTGTGAGCAGGAATGATCTCTGGGAGCAGAATTCTCGGAGTCTTTCCACTGAATTCTCTGTGCCTGTGTCTTGGGGTGACTTTAGGATGTGTATCCCCTATGGCTGCTCTATGCCCAGAAGTTAACTTGGTGCATTTCTGTGCCTTTCAACTGAGCCTGAGAGGGGGGAGAGGAAAAAAAACCGGACAAACTTCTCAGAGCGTTTGTTCAAGGACACACATACACACTCCTCTGCATCCTGCTTGCAGCAAGGGTGGAGGAAGCAACCTTCTTGCTTTTGAGCCAGTTTTCAGCTCCTTTTCTCTGCAGGGAGATGGAGAGTTGAACTTTGTTCTCCTGGGACTTTGGGGGTTTCTTTCGCTTCTTCTCTTCTTGACTGTTTCAACATCAGACCACACCGGGAGAATTTTCTCCCGAGGTGGGGGCCCTGAATGTGGGCCCATGAGCCAGCTCCAAGGAGGAGGAGGGAGACTACACCTCCAGAAGTGTTGGGGTTCCTCCCCCCTGCCATGAGGTCATGGGAGAGGGGACCCTGGGGTAGAGGCACGGCCTGGGCACGGGGTCTCCCTGCTCCCTGCTCACATGTGCCCTAATCCTGTTCAGCACTGGTTATTTTGTGTTGCCCTGTGCCAGGAGGGCCCTGCTTGTCCCGGGATTGCTCAGTTCTTTGGCAGTGCCCCGCCCATGTGGCTGGAGAAGAAAGAGCTCTGAAACTTCTCTCAAGAATCGCTCCCTATTTCTTTCCACGGGCCTCGCTGTCTAGGGATGTTTCAGGAGACCCCACTGAAACACAGAAGGACTCTCAAAGTATCCCAGGTTTCTCTCCACAGCGAGAGGTTTTACTATTTAGCATTGTTATCCTTTTCCTGTGTGTTTGTTAAATAAACAGTTTTTATCTCTTTCACTTTCTTCCGAGGAAAATGCTTTTTTCCCGAACCTGGTGGGGGAGGGCTGGGTGTAACCTGCCTTCTACCAGAGGATATTTTCCTCCAAATTTGTCCAGACCGGCACAGCCTGTCCTTTCCCTGGGTGTCTGTTGCAGATGGAAGCTGCTGGTGCCATTCTCAGCTTGAAGCCCTCTTTTGATGCAGCAGATGTTGCCAGCTGTGTTCAGCAGCTGTTGCTCAATGTTGATGCAAAGCTTTTGTGCTCCTCATGGAACCAAGGAGCCTTTGTGACACTGCAGGGGCTGATGGCATCAAGGAGACAATGGTGACAGTACAGAACCTCCTAGAAACAAGGCTCCATTGTGACACCGTGGGGAATCATGGAATCAAGGAGCCCATTGTGACACGGCCAGGCCACATGGAACCAATGGTCCATTGTTACACTGCGGATTCAAGAAGACCATGGTGACACCACGGAGCATCATGGAACCATACGTCCATTGTGACACAGCGGGGCCTCATGGAAACAAGGGGACCATTGTGGCAAAGCAGGGCCTAATGGAAGCATGGAGAGCATTGGGACATTGTGTGGAATCATGGAAGCATGGAGAGCATTGTGACACTAAGGAAGCTCCTGGAACCAAGATGACCACTGGCACATCATGAAACCTCATGGAAGCAAGCCTCCATGATGACTTTGGAGGGCCTCATGGAGCACAGGATCCATTGTGACACAGCAGGACCTGGTGCAACCAAGGAGCCTTTGCGATACTCCAGATCCACATGGAAGCCAGGGTGCACTGAGACACAGCAGGGCCTTGTTGGAACCAAAGACACCTCTGCAAAAAGCAGGCGAGCTCATAGAAGCAAGGAGTCCATTGTTACAACATAAAACCTGTGGAACCAAGGGACCATTGTGACACTGCGGGGCCTCATGGAACCAATTGTCCATGATGACAATGCGGATCAAAGGAGACCATGGTGACACTGCGGAACCGCATGGAACCAAGGAGCCATTGTGACACAGTGGGGCCTCATGGAATCAAGGAGACCGATGTGACCCAGGTGTTGCATGTGAAGGCAAGGAGCCATTGTGACTCTTTGGGCTTCTTCCCTTGAGCTCTGCAGCTGGCTGTCCCAGCCCAGCGCACCATGTGCCACCTGCTCTCCTCAGGGCTCTGTCTGCACACAGCCCCAGGAGAAGTTTTCCTGTTTGCAAGGAAAGAATGGAAAAGCCTGAGCAGGTTTCCTAAACAACAAACCCCGCTCAGGAGCCACATGCTCAGTACAGGCTGCCTGGAACGATGGCCCCTTTCTACAAGGGTCAGTGTGAGCAGGAATGATCTCTGGGAGCAGAATTCTCGGAGTCTTTCCACTGAATTCTCTGTGCCTGTGTCTTGGGGTGACTTTAGGATGTGTATCCCCTATGGCTGCTCTATGCCCAGAAGTTAACTTGGTGCATTTCTGTGCCTTTCAACTGAGCCTGAGAGGGGGGAGAGGAAAAAAAACCGGACAAACTTCTCAGAGCGTTTGTTCAAGGACACACATACACACTCCTCTGCATCCTGCTTGCAGCAAGGGTGGAGGAAGCAACCTTCTTGCTTTTGAGCCAGTTTTCAGCTCCTTTTCTCTGCAGGGAGATGGAGAGTTGAACTTTGTTTTCCTGGGACGTCGGGGGTTTCTTTCGCTTCTTCTCTTCTTGACTGTTTCAACATCAGACCACACCGGGAGAATTTTCTCCCGAGGTGGGGGCCCTGAATGTGGGCCCATGAGCCAGCTCCAAGGAGGAGGAGGGAGACTACACCTCCAGAAGTGTTGGGGTTCCTCCCCCCTGCCATGAGGTCATGGGAGAGGGGACCCTGGGGTAGAGGCATGGCCTGGGCACGGGGTCTCCCTGCTCCCTGCTCACATGTGCCCTAATCCTGTTCAGCGCTGGTTATTTTGTGTTGCCCTGTGCCAGGAGGGCCCTGCTTGTCCCGGGATTGCTCAGTTCTTTGGCAGTGCCCCGCCCATGTGGCTGGAGAAGAAAGAGCTCTGAAACTTCTCTCAAGAATCGCTCCCTATTTCTTTCCATGGGCCTGGCTGTCTAGGGATGTTTCAGGAGAGCCCACTGAAACACGGAAGGACTCTCCAATTATCCCAGCTTTCTCTCCACAGCGAGAGGTTTCAATATTTAGCATTGTTATCTTTTTGCTGTGTGTTTGTTAAATAAATAGTTTCTATCTCTTTCACTTTCTTCCGAGGAAAATGCTTTTTTCCCGAACCTGGTGGGGGAGGGCTGGGTGTAACCTGCCTTCTACCAGAGGATATTTTCCTCCAAATTTGTCCAGACCGGCACAGCCTGTCCTTTCCCTGGGTGTCTGTTGCAGATGGAAGCTGCTGGTGCCATTCTCAGCTTGAAGCCCTCTTTTGATGCAGCAGATGTTGCCAGCTGTGTTCAGCAGCTGTTGCTCAATGTTGATGCAAAGCTTTTGTGCTCCTCATGGAACCAAGGAGCCTTTGTGACACTGCAGGGGCTGATGGCATCAAGGAGACAATGGTGACAGTACAGAACCTCCTAGAAACAAGGCTCCATTGTGACACCGTGGGGAATCATGGAATCAAGGAGCCCATTGTGACACGGCCAGGCCACATGGAACCAATGGTCCATTGTTACACTGCGGATTCAAGAAGACCATGGTGACACCACGGAGCATCATGGAACCATACGTCCATTGTGACACAGCGGGGCCTCATGGAAACAAGGGGACCATTGTGGCAAAGCAGGGCCTAATGGAAGCATGGAGAGCATTGGGACATTGTGTGGAATCATGGAAGCATGGAGAGCATTGTGACACTAAGGAAGCTCCTGGAACCAAGATGACCACTGGCACATCATGAAACCTCATGGAAGCAAGCCTCCATGATGACTTTGGAGGGCCTCATGGAGCACAGGATCCATTGTGACACAGCAGGACCTGGTGCAACCAAGGAGCCTTTGCGATACTCCAGATCCACATGGAAGCCAGGGTGCACTGAGACACAGCAGGGCCTTGTTGGAACCAAAGACACCTCTGCAAAAAGCAGGCGAGCTCATAGAAGCAAGGAGTCCATTGTTACAACATAAAACCTGTGGAACCAAGGGACCATTGTGACACTGCGGGGCCTCATGGAACCAATTGTCCATGATGACAATGCGGATCAAAGGAGACCATGGTGACACTGCGGAACCGCATGGAACCAAGGAGCCATTGTGACACAGTGGGGCCTCATGGAATCAAGGAGACCGATGTGACCCAGGTGTTGCATGTGAAGGCAAGGAGCCATTGTGCCACTTTGGGCTTCTTCCCTTGAGCTCTGCAGCTGGCTGTCCCAGCCCAGCGCACCATGTGCCACCTGCTCTCCTCAGGGCTCTGCCTGCACACAGCCCCAGGAGAAGTTTTCCTGTTTGCAAGGAAAGAATGGAAAAGCCTGAGCAGGTTTCCTAAACAACAAAGCCCGCTCAGGAGCCACATGCTCAGTACAGGCTGCCTGGAATGATGGCCCCTTTCTACAAGGGTCAGTGTGAGCAGGAATGATCTCTGGGAGCAGAATTCTCGGAGTCTTTCCACTGAATTCTCTGTGCCTGTGTCTTGGGGTGACTTTAGGATGTGTATCCCCTATGGCTGCTCTATGCCCAGAAGTTAACTTGGTGCATTTCTGTGCCTTTCAACTGAGCCTGAGAGGGGGGAGAGGAAAAAAAAACCGGACAAACTTCTCAGAGCGTTTGTTCAAGGACACACATACACACTCCTCTGCATCCTGCTTGCAGCAAGGGTGGAGGAAGCAACCTTCTTGCTTTTGAGCCAGTTTTCAGCTCCTTTTCTCTGCAGGGAGGTGGAGAGTTGAACTTTGTTCTCCTGGGACTTTGGGGGTTTTTTTCCCTTCTTCTCTTCTTGACTGTTTCAACATCAGACCACACCGGGAGAATTTTCTCCCGAGGTGGGGGCCCTGAATGTGGGCCCATGAGCCAGCTCCAAGGAGGAGGAGGGAGACTACACCTCCAGAAGTGTTGGGGTTCCTCCCCCCTGCCATGAGGTCATGGGAGAGGGGACCCTGGGGTAGAGGCATGGCCTGAGCACGGGGTCTCCCTGCTCCCTGCTCACATGTGCCCTAATCCTGTTCAGCACTGGTTATTTTGTGTTGCCCTGTGCCAGGAGGGCCCTGCTTGTCCCGGGATTGCTCAGTTCTTTGGCAGTGCCCCGCCCATGTGGCTGGAGAAGAAAGAGCTCTGAAACTTCTCTCAAGAATCGCTCCCTATTTCTTTCCACGGGCCTCGCTGTCTAGGGATGTTTCAGGAGACCCCACTGAAACACAGAAGGACTCTCAAAGTATCCCAGGTTTCTCTCCACAGTGAGAGGTTTTACTATTTAGCATTGTTATCCTTTTGCTGTGTGTTTGTTAAATAAACAGTTTTTATCTCTTTCACTTTCTTCCGAGGAAAATGCTTTTTTCCCGAACCTGGTGGGGGAGGGCTGGGTGTAACCTGCCTTCTACCAGAGGATATTTTCCTCCAAATTTGTCCAGACCGGCACAGCCTGTCCTTTCCCTGCGTCTCTGTTGCAGATGGAAGCTGCTGGTGCCATTCTCAGCTTGAAGCCCTCTTTTGATGCAAGCAGATGTTGCCAGCTGTGTTCAGCAGCTGTTGCTCAATGTTGATGCAAAGCTTTTGTGCTCCTCATGGAACCAAGGAGCCTTTGTGACACTGCAGGGGCTGATGGCATCCAGGAGACAATGGTGACAGTACAGAACCTCCTAGAAACAAGGCTCCATTGTGACACCGAGGGGAATCATGGAATCAAGGAGCCCATTGTGACACGGCCAGGCCTCATGGAACCAATGGTCCATTGTTACACTGCGGATTCAAGAAGACCATGGTGACACCACGGAGCATCATGGAACCATACGTCCATTGTGACACAGCGGGGCCTCATGGAAACAAGGGCACCATTGTGGCAAAGCAGGGCCTAATGGAAGCATGGAGAGCATTGGGACATTGTGTGGAATCATGGAAGCATGGAGAGCATTGTGACACTAAGGAAGCTCCTGGAACTAAGATGACCACTGGCTTATACATCATGGAACCTCATGGAAGCAAGCCTCCACGATGACTTTGGAGGGCCTCATGGAGCACAGGATCCATTGTGACACAGCAGGACCTGGTGGAACCAAGGAGCCTTTGTGATACTCCAGATGCGCATGGAAGCCAGGGTGCACTGAGACACAGCGGGGCCTTGTTGGAACCAAAGACACCTCTGCAAAAAGCAGGCGAGCTCATAGAAGCAAGGAGTCCATTGTTACAACATAAAACCTGTGGAACCAAGGGACCATTGTGACACTGCGGGGCCTCATGGAACCAATTGTCCATGATGACAATGCGGATCTAAGGAGACCATGGTGACACTGCGGAACCGCATGGAACCAAGGAGCCATTGTGACACAGTGGGGCCTCATGGAATCAAGGAGACCATTGTGACCCAGGTGTTGCATGTGAAGGCAAGGAGCCATTGTGACTCTTTGGGCTTCTTCCCTTGAGCTCTGCAGCTGGCTGTCCCAGCCCAGCGCACCATGTGCCACCTGCTCTCCTCAGGCCTCTGCCTGCACACAGCCCCAGGAGAAGTTTTCCTGTTTGCAAGGAAAGAATGGAAAAGCCTGAGCAGGTTTCCTAAACAACAAAGCCCGCTCAGGAGCCACATGCTCAGTACAGGCTGCCTGGAACGATGGCCCCTTTCTACAAGGGTCAGTGTGAGCAGGAATGATCTCTGGGAGCAGAATTCTCGGAGTCTTTCCACTGAATTCTCTGTGCCTGTGTCTTGGGGTGACTTTAGGATGTGTATCCCCTATGGCTGCTCTATGCCCAGAAGTTAACTTTGTGCATTTCTGTGCCTTTCAACTGAGCCTGAGAGGGGGGAGAGGAAAAAAAACCGGACAAACTTCTCAGAGCGTTTGTTCAAGGACACACATACACACTCCTCTGCATCCTGCTTGCAGCAAGGGTGGAGGAAGCAACCTTCTTGCTTTTGAGCCAGTTTTCAGCTCCTTTTCTCTGCAGGGAGGTGGAGAGTTGAACTTTGTTTTCCTGGGACTTTGGGGGTTTCTTTCGCTTCTTCTCTTCTTGACTGTTTCAACATCAGACCACACCGGGAGAATTTTCTCCCGAGGTGGGGGCCCTGAATGTGGGCCCATGAGCCAGCTCCAAGGAGGAGGAGGGAGACTACACCTCCAGAAGTGTTGGGGTTCCTCCCCCCTGCCATGAGGTCATGGGAGAGGGGACCCTGGGGTAGAGGCATGGCCTGGGCACGGGGTCTCCCTGCTCCCTGCTCACATGTGCCCTAATCCTGTTCAGCGCTGGTTATTTTGTGTTGCCCTGTGCCAGGAGGGCCCTGCTTGTCCCGGGATTGCTCAGTTCTTTGGCAGTGCCCCGCCCATGTGGCTGGAGAAGAAAGAGCTCTGAAACTTCTCTCAAGAATCGCTCCCTATTTCTTTCCACGGGCCTCGCTGTCTAGGGATGTTTCAGGAGACCCCACTGAAACACAGAAGGACTCTCAAAGTATCCCAGGTTTCTCTCCACAGCGAGAGGTTTTACTATTTAGCATTGTTATCCTTTTGCTGTGTGTTTGTTAAATAAACAGTTTTTATCTCTTTCATTTTCTTCCGAGGAAAATGCTTTTTTCCCGAACCTGGTGGGGGAGGGCTGGGTGTAACCTGCCTTCTACCAGAGGATATTTTCCTCCAAATTTGTCCAGACCGGCACAGCCTGTCCTTTCCCTGCGTCTCTGTTGCAGATGGAAGCTGCTGGTGCCATTCTCAGCTTGAAGCCCTCTTTTGATGCAGCAGATGTTGCCAGCTGTGTTCAGCAGCTGTTGCTCAATGTTGATGCAAAGCTTTTGTGCTCCTCATGGAACCAAGGAGCCTTTGTGACACTGCAGGGGCTGATGGCATCAAGGAGACAATGGTGACAGTACAGAACCTCCTAGAAACAAGGCTCCATTGTGACACCGAGGGGAATCATGGAATCAAGGAGCCCATTGTGACACGGCCAGGCCACATGGAACCAATGGTCCATTGTTACACTGCGGATTCAAGAAGACCATGGTGACACCACGGAGCATCATGGAACCATACGTCCATTGTGACACAGCGGGGCCTCATGGAAACAAGGGGACCATTGTGGCAAAGCAGGGCCTAATGGAAGCATGGAGAGCATTGGGACATTGTGTGGAATCATGGAAGCATGGAGAGCATTGTGACACTAAGGAAGCTCCTGGAACCAAGATGACCACTGGCACATCATGAAACCTCATGGAAGCAAGCCTCCATGATGACTTTGGAGGGCCTCATGGAGCACAGGATCCATTGTGACACAGCAGGACCTGGTGCAACCAAGGAGCCTTTGCGATACTCCAGATCCACATGGAAGCCAGGGTGCACTGAGACACAGCAGGGCCTTGTTGGAACCAAAGACACCTCTGCAAAAAGCAGGCGAGCTCATAGAAGCAAGGAGTCCATTGTTACAACATAAAACCTGTGGAACCAAGGGACCATTGTGACACTGCGGGGCCTCATGGAACCAATTGTCCATGATGACAATGCGGATCTAAGGAGACCATGGTGACACTGCGGAACCGCATGGAACCAAGGAGCCATTGTGACACAGTGGGGCCTCATGGAATCAAGGAGACCGATGTGACCCAGGTGTTGCATGTGAAGGCAAGGAGCCATTGTGCCACTTTGGGCTTCTTCCCTTGAGCTCTGCAGCTGGCTGTCCCAGCCCAGCGCACCATGTGCCACCTGCTCTCCTCAGGGCTCTGCCTGCACACAGCCCCAGGAGAAGTTTTCCTGTTTGCAAGGAAAGAATGGAAAAGCCTGAGCAGGTTTCCTAAACAACAAACCCCTCTCAGGAGCCACATGCTCAGTACAGGCTGCCTGGAATGATGGCCCCTTTCTACAAGGGTCAGTGTGAGCAGGAATGATCTCTGGGAGCAGAATTCTCGGAGTCTTTCCACTGAATTCTCTGTGCCTGTGTCTTGGGGTGACTTTAGGATGTGTATCCCCTATGGCTGCTCTATGCCCAGAAGTTAACTTGGTGCATTTCTGTGCCTTTCAACTGAGCCTGAGAGGGGGGAGAGGAAAAAAAAACCGGACAAACTTCTCAGAGCGTTTGTTCAAGGACACACATACACACTCCTCTGCATCCTGCTTGCAGCAAGGGTGGAGGAAGCAACCTTCTTGCTTTTGAGCCAGTTTTCAGCTCCTTTTCTCTGCAGGGAGGTGGAGAGTTGAACTTTGTTCTCCTGGGACTTTGGGGGTTTCTTTCGCTTCTTCTCTTCTTGACTGTTTCAACATCAGACCACATCGGGAAAATTTTCGCCCGAGGTGGGGGCCCTGAATGTGGGCCCATGAGCCAGCTCCAAGGAGGAGGAGGGAGACTACACCTCCAGAAGTGTTGGGGTTCCTCCCCCCTGCCATGAGGTCATGGGAGAGGGGACCCTGGGGTAGAGGCATGGCCTGGGCACGGGGTCTCCCTTCTCCCTTCTCACATGTGCCCTAATTCTGTTCAGCACTGGTTATTTTGTGTTGCCCTGTGCCAGGAGGGCCCTGCTTGTCCCGGGATTGCTCAGTTCTTTGGCAGTGCCCCGCCCATGTGGCTGGAGAAGAAAGAGCTCTGAAACTTCTCTCAAGAATCGCTCCCTATTTCTTTCCACGGGCCTCGCTGTCTAGGGATGTTTCAGGAGACCCCACTGAAACACAGAAGGACTCTCAAAGTATCCCAGGTTTCTCTCCACAGTGAGAGGTTTTACTATTTAGCATTGTTATCCTTTTGCTGTGTGTTTGTTAAATAAACAGTTTTTATCTCTTTCACTTTCTTCCGAGGAAAATGCTTTTTTCCCGAACCTGGTGGGGGAGGGCTGGGTGTAACCTGCCTTCTACCAGAGGATATTTTCCTCCAAATTTGTCCAGACCGGCACAGCCTGTCCTTTCCCTGCGTCTCTGTTGCAGATGGAAGCTGCTGGTGCCATTCTCAGCTTGAAGCCCTCTTTTGATGCAAGCAGATGTTGCCAGCTGTGTTCAGCAGCTGTTGCTCAATGTTGATGCAAAGCTTTTGTGCTCCTCATGGAACCAAGGAGCCTTTGTGACACTGCAGGGGCTGATGGCATCCAGGAGACAATGGTGACAGTACAGAACCTCCTAGAAACAAGGCTCCATTGTGACACCGAGGGGAATCATGGAATCAAGGAGCCCATTGTGACACGGCCAGGCCGCATGGAACCAATGGTCCATTTTTACACTGCGGATTCAAGAAGACCATGGTGACACCACGGAGCATCATGGAACCATACGTCCATTGTGACACAGCGGGGCCTCATGGAAACAAGGGCACCATTGTGGCAAAGCAGGGCCTAATGGAAGCATGGAGAGCATTGGGACATTGTGTGGAATCATGGAAGCATGGAGAGCATTGTGACACTAAGGAAGCTCCTGGAACTAAGATGACCACTGGCTTATACATCATGGAACCTCATGGAAGCAAGCCTCCATGATGACTTTGGAGGGCCTCATGGAGCACAGGATCCATTATGACACAGCAGGACCTGGTGGAACCAAGGAGCCTTTGTGATACTCCAGATGCGCATGGAAGCCAGGGTGCACTGAGACACAGCGGGGCCTTGTTGGAACCAAAGACACCTCTGCAAAAAGCAGGCGAGCTCATAGAAGCAAGGAGTCCATTGTTACAACATAAAACCTGTGGAACCAAGGGACCATTGTGACACTGCGGGGCCTCATGGAACCAATTGTCCATGATGACAATGCGGATCTAAGGAGACCATGGTGACACTGCGGAACCGCATGGAACCAAGGAGCCATTGTGACACAGTGGGGCCTCATGGAATCAAGGAGACCGATGTGACCCAGGTGTTGCATGTGAAGGCAAGGAGCCATTGTGCCACTTTGGGCTTCTTCCCTTGAGCTCTGCAGCTGGCTGTCCCAGCCCAGCGCACCATGTGCCACCTGCTCTCCTCAGGGCTCTGCCTGCACACAGCCCCAGGAGAAGTTTTCCTGTTTGCAAGGAAAGAATGGAAAAGCCTGAGCAGGTTTCCTAAACAACAAACCCCTCTCAGGAGCCACATGCTCAGTACAGGCTGCCTGGAATGATGGCCCCTTTCTACAAGGGTCAGTGTGAGCAGGAATGATCTCTGGGAGCAGAATTCTCGGAGTCTTTCCACTGAATTCTCTGTGCCTGTGTCTTGGGGTGACTTTAGGATGTGTATCCCCTATGGCTGCTCTATGCCCAGAAGTTAACTTGGTGCATTTCTGTGCCTTTCAACTGAGCCTGAGAGGGGGGAGAGGAAAAAAAAACCGGACAAACTTCTCAGAGCGTTTGTTCAAGGACACACATACACACTCCTCTGCATCCTGCTTGCAGCAAGGGTGGAGGAAGCAACCTTCTTGCTTTTGAGCCAGTTTTCAGCTCCTTTTCTCTGCAGGGAGGTGGAGAGTTGAACTTTGTTCTCCTGGGACTTTGGGGGTTTCTTTCGCTTCTTCTCTTCTTGACTGTTTCAACATCAGACCACATCGGGAAAATTTTCGCCCGAGGTGGGGGCCCTGAATGTGGGCCCATGAGCCAGCTCCAAGGAGGAGGAGGGAGACTACACCTCCAGAAGTGTTGGGGTTCCTCCCCCCTGCCATGAGGTCATGGGAGAGGGGACCCTGGGGTAGAGGCATGGCCTGGGCACGGGGTCTCCCTTCTCCCTTCTCACATGTGCCCTAATTCTGTTCAGCACTGGTTATTTTGTGTTGCCCTGTGCCAGGAGGGCCCTGCTTGTCCCGGGATTGCTCAGTTCTTTGGCAGTGCCCCGCCCATGTGGCTGGAGAAGAAAGAGCTCTGAAACTTCTCTCAAGAATCGCTCCCTATTTCTTTCCACGGGCCTCGCTGTCTAGGGATGTTTCAGGAGACCCCACTGAAACACAGAAGGACTCTCAAAGTATCCCAGGTTTCTCTCCACAGTGAGAGGTTTTACTATTTAGCATTGTTATCCTTTTGCTGTGTGTTTGTTAAATAAACAGTTTTTATCTCTTTCACTTTCTTCCGAGGAAAATGCTTTTTTTCCGAACCTGGTGGGGGAGGGCTGGGTGTAACCTGCCTTCTACCAGAGGATATTTTCCTCCAAATTTGTCCAGACCGGCACAGCCTGTCCTTTCCCTGCGTCTCTGTTGCAGATGGAAGCTGCTGGTGCCATTCTCAGCTTGAAGCCCTCTTTTGATGCAAGCAGATGTTGCCAGCTGTGTTCAGCAGCTGTTGCTCAATGTTGATGCAAAGCTTTTGTGCTCCTCATGGAACCAAGGAGCCTTTGTGACACTGCAGGGGCTGATGGCATCCAGGAGACAATGGTGACAGTACAGAACCTCCTAGAAACAAGGCTCCATTGTGACACCGAGGGGAATCATGGAATCAAGGAGCCCATTGTGACACGGCCAGGCCGCATGGAACCAATGGTCCATTTTTACACTGCGGATTCAAGAAGACCATGGTGACACCACGGAGCATCATGGAACCATACGTCCATTGTGACACAGCGGGGCCTCATGGAAACAAGGGCACCATTGTGGCAAAGCAGGGCCTAATGGAAGCATGGAGAGCATTGGGACATTGTGTGGAATCATGGAAGCATGGAGAGCATTGTGACACTAAGGAAGCTCCTGGAACTAAGATGACCACTGGCTTATACATCATGGAACCTCATGGAAGCAAGCCTCCATGATGACTTTGGAGGGCCTCATGGAGCACAGGATCCATTGTGACACAGCAGGACCTGGTGGAACCAAGGAGCCTTTGTGATACTCCAGATGCGCATGGAAGCCAGGGTGCACTGAGACACAGCGGGGCCTTGTTGGAACCAAAGACACCTCTGCAAAAAGCAGGCGAGCTCATAGAAGCAAGGAGTCCATTGTTACAACATAAAACCTGTGGAACCAAGGGACCATTGTGACACTGCGGGGCCTCATGGAACCAATTGTCCATGATGACAATGCGGATCTAAGGAGACCATGGTGACACTGCGGAACCGCATGGAACCAAGGAGCCATTGTGACACAGTGGGGCCTCATGGAATCAAGGAGACCATTGTGACCCAGGTGTTGCATGTGAAGGCAAGGAGCCATTGTGACTCTTTGGGCTTCTTCCCTTGAGCTCTGCAGCTGGCTGTCCCAGCCCAGCGCACCATGTGCCACCTGCTCTCCTCAGGCCTCTGCCTGCACACAGCCCCAGGAGAAGTTTTCCTGTTTGCAAGGAAAGAATGGAAAAGCCTGAGCAGGTTTCCTAAACAACAAAGCCCGCTCAGGAGCCACATGCTCAGTACAGGCTGCCTGGAACGATGGCCCCTTTCTACAAGGGTCAGTGTGAGCAGGAATGATCTCTGGGAGCAGAATTCTCGGAGTCTTTCCACTGAATTCTCTGTGCCTGTGTCTTGGGGTGACTTTAGGATGTGTATCCCCTATGGCTGCTCTATGCCCAGAAGTTAACTTTGTGCATTTCTGTGCCTTTCAACTGAGCCTGAGAGGGGGGAGAGGAAAAAAAACCGGACAAACTTCTCAGAGCGTTTGTTCAAGGACACACATACACACTCCTCTGCATCCTGCTTGCAGCAAGGGTGGAGGAAGCAACCTTCTTGCTTTTGAGCCAGTTTTCAGCTCCTTTTCTCTGCAGGGAGATGGAGAGTTGAACTTTGTTTTCCTGGGACGTCGGGGGTTTCTTTCGCTTCTTCTCTTCTTGACTGTTTCAACATCAGACCACACCGGGAGAATTTTCTCCCGAGGTGGGGGCCCTGAATGTGGGCCCATGAGCCAGCTCCAAGGAGGAGGAGGGAGACTACACCTCCAGAAGTGTTGGGGTTCCTCCCCCCTGCCATGAGGTCATGGGAGAGGGGACCCTGGGGTAGAGGCATGGCCTGGGCACGGGGTCTCCCTGCTCCCTGCTCACATGTGCCCTAATCCTGTTCAGCGCTGGTTATTTTGTGTTGCCCTGTGCCAGGAGGGCCCTGCTTGTCCCGGGATTGCTCAGTTCTTTGGCAGTGCCCCGCCCATGTGGCTGGAGAAGAAAGAGCTCTGAAACTTCTCTCAAGAATCGCTCCCTATTTCTTTCCACGGGCCTCGCTGTCTAGGGATGTTTCAGGAGACCCCACTGAAACACAGAAGGACTCTCAAAGTATCCCAGGTTTCTCTCCACAGCGAGAGGTTTTACTATTTAGCATTGTTATCCTTTTGCTGTGTGTTTGTTAAATAAACAGTTTTTATCTCTTTCATTTTCTTCCGAGGAAAATGCTTTTTTCCCGAACCTGGTGGGGGAGGGCTGGGTGTAACCTGCCTTCTACCAGAGGATATTTTCCTCCAAATTTGTCCAGACCGGCACAGCCTGTCCTTTCCCTGCGTCTCTGTTGCAGATGGAAGCTGCTGGTGCCATTCTCAGCTTGAAGCCCTCTTTTGATGCAGCAGATGTTGCCAGCTGTGTTCAGCAGCTGTTGCTCAATGTTGATGCAAAGCTTTTGTGCTCCTCATGGAACCAAGGAGCCTTTGTGACACTGCAGGGGCTGATGGCATCAAGGAGACAATGGTGACAGTACAGAACCTCCTAGAAACAAGGCTCCATTGTGACACCGAGGGGAATCATGGAATCAAGGAGCCCATTGTGACACGGCCAGGCCACATGGAACCAATGGTCCATTGTTACACTGCGGATTCAAGAAGACCATGGTGACACCACGGAGCATCATGGAACCATACGTCCATTGTGACACAGCGGGGCCTCATGGAAACAAGGGGACCATTGTGGCAAAGCAGGGCCTAATGGAAGCATGGAGAGCATTGGGACATTGTGTGGAATCATGGAAGCATGGAGAGCATTGTGACACTAAGGAAGCTCCTGGAACCAAGATGACCACTGGCACATCATGAAACCTCATGGAAGCAAGCCTCCATGATGACTTTGGAGGGCCTCATGGAGCACAGGATCCATTGTGACACAGCAGGACCTGGTGGAACCAAGGAGCCTTTGCGATACTCCAGATCCACATGGAAGCCAGGGTGCACTGAGACACAGCAGGGCCTTGTTGGAACCAAAGACACCTCTGCAAAAAGCAGGCGAGCTCATAGAAGCAAGGAGTCCATTGTTACAACATAAAACCTGTGGAACCAAGGGACCATTGTGACACTGCGGGGCCTCATGGAACCAATTGTCCATGATGACAATGCGGATCAAAGGAGACCATGGTGACACTGCGGAACCGCATGGAACCAAGGAGCCATTGTGACACAGTGGGGCCTCATGGAATCAAGGAGACCGATGTGACCCAGGTGTTGCATGTGAAGGCAAGGAGCCATTGTGCCACTTTGGGCTTCTTCCCTTGAGCTCTGCAGCTGGCTGTCCCAGCCCAGCGCACCATGTGCCACCTGCTCTCCTCAGGGCTCTGCCTGCACACAGCCCCAGGAGAAGTTTTCCTGTTTGCAAGGAAAGAATGGAAAAGCCTGAGCAGGTTTCCTAAACAACAAACCCCTCTCAGGAGCCACATGCTCAGTACAGGCTGCCTGGAATGATGGCCCCTTTCTACAAGGGTCAGTGTGAGCAGGAATGATCTCTGGGAGCAGAATTCTCGGAGTCTTTCCACTGAATTCTCTGTGCCTGTGTCTTGGGGTGACTTTAGGATGTGTATCCCCTATGGCTGCTCTATGCCCAGAAGTTAACTTGGTGCATTTCTGTGCCTTTCAACTGAGCCTGAGAGGGGGGAGAGGAAAAAAAAACCGGACAAACTTCTCAGAGCGTTTGTTCAAGGACACACATACACACTCCTCTGCATCCTGCTTGCAGCAAGGGTGGAGGAAGCAACCTTCTTGCTTTTGAGCCAGTTTTCAGCTCCTTTTCTCTGCAGGGAGATGGAGAGTTGAACTTTGTTTTCCTGGGACGTCGGGGGTTTCTTTCGCTTCTTCTCTTCTTGACTGTTTCAACATCAGACCACATCGGGAAAATTTTCGCCCGAGGTGGGGGCCCTGAATGTGGGCCCATGAGCCAGCTCCAAGGAGGAGGAGGGAGACTACACCTCCAGAAGTGTTGGGGTTCCTCCCCCCTGCCATGAGGTCATGGGAGAGGGGACCCTGGGGTAGAGGCACGGCCTGGGCACGGGGTCTCCCTTCTCCCTTCTCACATGTGCCCTAATTCTGTTCAGCACTGGTTATTTTGTGTTGCCCTGTGCCAGGAGGGCCCTGCTTGTCCCGGGATTGCTCAGTTCTTTGGCAGTGCCCCGCCCATGTGGCTGGAGAAGAAAGAGCTCTGAAACTTCTCTCAAGAATCGCTCCCTATTTCTTTCCACGGGCCTCGCTGTCTAGGGATGTTTCAGGAGACCCCACTGAAACACAGAAGGACTCTCAAAGTATCCCAGGTTTCTCTCCACAGCGAGAGGTTTTACTATTTAGCATTGTTATCCTTTTCCTGTGTGTTTGTTAAATAAACAGTTTTTATCTCTTTCACTTTCTTCCGAGGAAAATGCTTTTTTCCCGAACCTGCTGGGGGAGGGCTGGGTGTAACCTGCCTTCTACCAGAGGATATTTTCCTCCAAATTTGTCCAGACCGGCACAGCCTGTCCTTTCCCTGCGTCTCTGTTGCAGATGGAAGCTGCTGGTGCCATTCTCAGCTTGAAGCCCTCTTTTGATGCAAGCAGATGTTGCCAGCTGTGTTCAGCAGCTGTTGCTCAATGTTGATGCAAAGCTTTTGTGCTCCTCATGGAACCAAGGAGCCTTTGTGACACTGCAGGGGCTGATGGCATCCAGGAGACAATGGTGACAGTACAGAACCTCCTAGAAACAAGGCTCCATTGTGACACCGAGGGGAATCATGGAATCAAGGAGCCCATTGTGACACGGCCAGGCCGCATGGAACCAATGGTCCATTTTTACACTGCGGATTCAAGAAGACCATGGTGACACCACGGAGCATCATGGAACCATACGTCCATTGTGACACAGCGGGGCCTCATGGAAACAAGGGCACCATTGTGGCAAAGCAGGGCCTAATGGAAGCATGGAGAGCATTGGGACATTGTGTGGAATCATGGAAGCATGGAGAGCATTGTGACACTAAGGAAGCTCCTGGAACTAAGATGACCACTGGCTTATACATCATGGAACCTCATGGAAGCAAGCCTCCATGATGACTTTGGAGGGCCTCATGGAGCACAGGATCCATTGTGACACAGCAGGACCTGGTGCAACCAAGGAGCCTTTGTGATACTCCAGATGCGCATGGAAGCCAGGGTGCACTGAGACACAGCGGGGCCTTGTTGGAACCAAAGACACCTCTGCAAAAAGCAGGCGAGCTCATAGAAGCAAGGAGTCCATTGTTACAACATAAAACCTGTGGAACCAAGGGACCATTGTGACACTGCGGGGCCTCATGGAACCAATTGTCCATGATGACAATGCGGATCAAAGGAGACCATGGTGACACTGCGGAACCGCATGGAACCAAGGAGCCATTGTGACACAGTGGGGCCTCATGGAATCAAGGAGACCATTGTGACCCAGGTGTTGCATGTGAAGGCAAGGAGCCATTGTGACTCTTTGGGCTTCTTCCCTTGAGCTCTGCAGCTGGCTGTCCCAGCCCAGCGCACCATGTGCCACCTGCTCTCCTCAGGCCTCTGCCTGCACACAGGCCCAGGAGAAGTTTTCCTGTTTGCAAGGAAAGAATGGAAAAGCCTGAGCAGGTTTCCTAAACAACAAAGCCCGCTCAGGAGCCACATGCTCAGTACAGGCTGCCTGGAACGATGGCCCCTTTCTACAAGGGTCAGTGTGAGCAGGAATGATCTCTGGGAGCAGAATTCTCGGAGTCTTTCCACTGAATTCTCTGTGCCTGTGTCTTGGGGTGACTTTAGGATGTGTATCCCCTATGGCTGCTCTATGCCCAGAAGTTAACTTTGTGCATTTCTGTGCCTTTCAACTGAGCCTGAGAGGGGGGAGAGGAAAAAAAACCGGACAAACTTCTCAGAGCGTTTGTTCAAGGACACACATACACACTCCTCTGCATCCTGCTTGCAGCAAGGGTGGAGGAAGCAACCTTCTTGCTTTTGAGCCAGTTTTCAGCTCCTTTTCTCTGCAGGGAGGTGGAGAGTTGAACTTTGTTTTCCTGGGACTTTGGGGGTTTCTTTCGCTTCTTCTCTTCTTGACTGTTTCAACATCAGACCACACCGGGAGAATTTTCTCCCGAGGTGGGGGCCCTGAATGTGGGCCCATGAGCCAGCTCCAAGGAGGAGGAGGGAGACTACACCTCCAGAAGTGTTGGGGTTCCTCCCCCCTGCCATGAGGTCATGGGAGAGGGGACCCTGGGGTAGAGGCATGGCCTGGGCACGGGGTCTCCCTGCTCCCTGCTCACATGTGCCCTAATCCTGTTCAGCGCTGGTTATTTTGTGTTGCCCTGTGCCAGGAGGGCCCTGCTTGTCCCGGGATTGCTCAGTTCTTTGGCAGTGCCCCGCCCATGTGGCTGGAGAAGAAAGAGCTCTGAAACTTCTCTCAAGAATCGCTCCCTATTTCTTTCCACGGGCCTCGCTGTCTAGGGATGTTTCAGGAGACCCCACTGAAACACAGAAGGACTCTCAAAGTATCCCAGGTTTCTCTCCACAGCGAGAGGTTTTACTATTTAGCATTGTTATCCTTTTCCTGTGTGTTTGTTAAATAAACAGTTTTTATCTCTTTCACTTTCTTCCGAGGAAAATTCTTTTTTCCCGAACCTGCTGGGGGAGGGCTGGGTGTAACCTGCCTTCTACCAGAGGATATTTTCCTCCAAATTTGTCCAGACCGGCACAGCCTGTCCTTTCCCTGCGTCTCTGTTGCAGATGGAAGCTGCTGGTGCCATTCTCAGCTTGAAGCCCTCTTTTGATGCAGCAGATGTTGCCAGCTGTGTTCAGCAGCTGTTGCTCAATGTTGATGCAAAGCTTTTGTGCTCCTCATGGAACCAAGGAGCCTTTGTGACACTGCAGGGGCTGATGGCATCAAGGAGACAATGGTGACAGTACAGAACCTCCTAGAAACAAGGCTCCATTGTGACACCGTGGGGAATCATGGAATCAAGGAGCCCATTGTGACACGGCCAGGCCGCATGGAACCAATGGTCCATTGTTACACTGCGGATTCAAGAAGACCATGGTGACACCACGGAGCATCATGGAACCATACGTCCATTGTGACACAGCGGGGCCTCATGGAAACAAGGGGACCATTGTGGCAAAGCAGGGCCTAATGGAAGCATGGAGAGCATTGGGACATTGTGGGGAATCATGGAAGCATGGAGAGCATTGTGACACTAAGGAAGCTCCTGGAACCAAGATGACCACTGGCACATCATGAAACCTCATGGAAGCAAGCCTCCATGATGACTTTGGAGGGCCTCATGGAGCACAGGATCCATTGTGACACAGCAGGACCTGGTGCAACCAAGGAGCCTTTGCGATACTCCAGATCCACATGGAAGCCAGGGTGCACTGAGACACAGCAGGGCCTTGTTGGAACCAAAGACACCTCTGCAAAAAGCAGGCGAGCTCATAGAAGCAAGGAGTCCATTGTTACAACATAAAACCTGTGGAACCAAGGGACCATTGTGACACTGCGGGGCCTCATGGAACCAATTGTCCATGATGACAATGCGGATCAAAGGAGACCATGGTGACACTGCGGAACCGCATGGAACCAAGGAGCCATTGTGACACAGTGGGGCCTCATGGAATCAAGGAGACCGATGTGACCCAGGTGTTGCATGTGAAGGCAAGGAGCCATTGTGCCACTTTGGGCTTCTTCCCTTGAGCTCTGCAGCTGGCTGTCCCAGCCCAGCGCACCATGTGCCACCTGCTCTCCTCAGGGCTCTGCCTGCACACAGCCCCAGGAGAAGTTTTCCTGTTTGCAAGGAAAGAATGGAAAAGCCTGAGCAGGTTTCCTAAACAACAAACCCCTCTCAGGAGCCACATGCTCAGTACAGGCTGCCTGGAATGATGGCCCCTTTCTACAAGGGTCAGTGTGAGCAGGAATGATCTCTGGGAGCAGAATTCTCGGAGTCTTTCCACTGAATTCTCTGTGCCTGTGTCTTGGGGTGACTTTAGGATGTGTATCCCCTATGGCTGCTCTATGCCCAGAAGTTAACTTGGTGCATTTCTGTGCCTTTCAACTGAGCCTGAGAGGGGGGAGAGGAAAAAAAAACCGGACAAACTTCTCAGAGCGTTTGTTCAAGGACACACATACACACTCCTCTGCATCCTGCTTGCAGCAAGGGTGGAGGAAGCAACCTTCTTGCTTTTGAGCCAGTTTTCAGCTCCTTTTCTCTGCAGGGAGGTGGAGAGTTGAACTTTGTTCTCCTGGGACTTTGGGGGTTTCTTTCGCTTCTTCTCTTCTTGACTGTTTCAACATCAGACCACATCGGGAAAATTTTCGCCCGAGGTGGGGGCCCTGAATGTGGGCCCATGAGCCAGCTCCAAGGAGGAGGAGGGAGACTACACCTCCAGAAGTGTTGGGGTTCCTCCCCCCTGCCATGAGGTCATGGGAGAGGGGACCCTGGGGTAGAGGCACGGCCTGGGCACGGGGTCTCCCTTCTCCCTTCTCACATGTGCCCTAATCCTGTTCAGCACTGGTTATTTTGTGTTGCCCTGTGCCAGGAGGGCCCTGCTTGTCCCGGGATTGCTCAGTTCTTTGGCAGTGCCCCGCCCATGTGGCTGGAGAAGAAAGAGCTCTGAAACTTCTCTCAAGAATCGCTCCCTATTTCTTTCCACGGGCCTCGCTGTCTAGGGATGTTTCAGGAGACCCCACTGAAACACAGAAGGACTCTCAAAGTATCCCAGGTTTCTCTCCACAGCGAGAGGTTTTACTATTTAGCATTGTTATCCTTTTCCTGTGTGTTTGTTAAATAAACAGTTTTTATCTCTTTCACTTTCTTCCGAGGAAAATGCTTTTTTCCCGAACCTGGTGGGGGAGGGCTGGGTGTAACCTGCCTTCTACCAGAGGATATTTTCCTCCAAATTTGTCCAGACCGGCACAGCCTGTCCTTTCCCTGCGTCTCTGTTGCAGATGGAAGCTGCTGGTGCCATTCTCAGCTTGAAGCCCTCTTTTGATGCAAGCAGATGTTGCCAGCTGTGTTCAGCAGCTGTTGCTCAATGTTGATGCAAAGCTTTTGTGCTCCTCATGGAACCAAGGAGCCTTTGTGACACTGCAGGGGCTGATGGCATCCAGGAGACAATGGTGACAGTACAGAACCTCCTAGAAACAAGGCTCCATTGTGACACCGAGGGGAATCATGGAATCAAGGAGCCCATTGTGACACGGCCAGGCCGCATGGAACCAATGGTCCATTTTTACACTGCGGATTCAAGAAGACCATGGTGACACCACGGAGCATCATGGAACCATACGTCCATTGTGACACAGCGGGGCCTCATGGAAACAAGGGCACCATTGTGGCAAAGCAGGGCCTAATGGAAGCATGGAGAGCATTGGGACATTGTGGGGAATCATGGAAGCATGGAGAGCATTGTGACACTAAGGAAGCTCCTGGAACCAAGATGACCACTGGCACATCATGAAACCTCATGGAAGCAAGCCTCCATGATGACTTTGGAGGGCCTCATGGAGCACAGGATCCATTGTGACACAGCAGGACCTGGTGGAACCAAGGAGCCTTTGCGATACTCCAGATCCACATGGAAGCCAGGGTGCACTGAGACACAGCAGGGCCTTGTTGGAACCAAAGACACCTCTGCAAAAAGCAGGCGAGCTCATAGAAGCAAGGAGTCCATTGTTACAACATAAAACCTGTGGAACCAAGGGACCATTGTGACACTGCGGGGCCTCATGGAACCAATTGTCCATGATGACAATGCGGATCAAAGGAGACCATGGTGACACTGCGGAACCGCATGGAACCAAGGAGCCATTGTGACACAGTGGGGCCTCATGGAATCAAGGAGACCGATGTGACCCAGGTGTTGCATGTGAAGGCAAGGAGCCATTGTGCCACTTTGGGCTTCTTCCCTTGAGCTCTGCAGCTGGCTGTCCCAGCCCAGCGCACCATGTGCCACCTGCTCTCCTCAGGGCTCTGCCTGCACACAGCCCCAGGAGAAGTTTTCCTGTTTGCAAGGAAAGAATGGAAAAGCCTGAGCAGGTTTCCTAAACAACAAACCCCTCTCAGGAGCCACATGCTCAGTACAGGCTGCCTGGAATGATGGCCCCTTTCTACAAGGGTCAGTGTGAGCAGGAATGATCTCTGGGAGCAGAATTCTCGGAGTCTTTCCACTGAATTCTCTGTGCCTGTGTCTTGGGGTGACTTTAGGATGTGTATCCCCTATGGCTGCTCTATGCCCAGAAGTTAACTTGGTGCATTTCTGTGCCTTTCAACTGAGCCTGAGAGGGGGGAGAGGAAAAAAAAACCGGACAAACTTCTCAGAGCGTTTGTTCAAGGACACACATACACACTCCTCTGCATCCTGCTTGCAGCAAGGGTGGAGGAAGCAACCTTCTTGCTTTTGAGCCAGTTTTCAGCTCCTTTTCTCTGCAGGGAGGTGGAGAGTTGAACTTTGTTCTCCTGGGACTTTGGGGGTTTCTTTCGCTTCTTCTCTTCTTGACTGTTTCAACATCAGACCACATCGGGAAAATTTTCGCCCGAGGTGGGGGCCCTGAATGTGGGCCCATGAGCCAGCTCCAAGGAGGAGGAGGGAGACTACACCTCCAGAAGTGTTGGGGTTCCTCCCCCCTGCCATGAGGTCATGGGAGAGGGGACCCTGGGGTAGAGGCACGGCCTGGGCACGGGGTCTCCCTTCTCCCTTCTCACATGTGCCCTAATTCTGTTCAGCACTGGTTATTTTGTGTTGCCCTGTGCCAGGAGGGCCCTGCTTGTCCCGGGATTGCTCAGTTCTTTGGCAGTGCCCCGCCCATGTGGCTGGAGAAGAAAGAGCTCTGAAACTTCTCTCAAGAATCGCTCCCTATTTCTTTCCACGGGCCTCGCTGTCTAGGGATGTTTCAGGAGACCCCACTGAAACACAGAAGGACTCTCAAAGTATCCCAGGTTTCTCTCCACAGCGAGAGGTTTTACTATTTAGCATTGTTATCCTTTTGCTGTGTGTTTGTTAAATAAACAGTTTTTATCTCTTTCACTTTCTTCCGAGGAAAATGCTTTTTTCCCGAACCTGGTGGGGGAGGGCTGGGTGTAACCTGCCTTCTACCAGAGGATATTTTCCTCCAAATTTGTCCAGACCGGCACAGCCTGTCCTTTCCCTGCGTCTCTGTTGCAGATGGAAGCTGCTGGTGCCATTCTCAGCTTGAAGCCCTCTTTTGATGCAAGCAGATGTTGCCAGCTGTGTTCAGCAGCTGTTGCTCAATGTTGATGCAAAGCTTTTGTGCTCCTCATGGAACCAAGGAGCCTTTGTGACACTGCAGGGGCTGATGGCATCCAGGAGACAATGGTGACAGTACAGAACCTCCTAGAAACAAGGCTCCATTGTGACACCGAGGGGAATCATGGAATCAAGGAGCCCATTGTGACACGGCCAGGCCGCATGGAACCAATGGTCCATTTTTACACTGCGGATTCAAGAAGACCATGGTGACACCACGGAGCATCATGGAACCATACGTCCATTGTGACACAGCGGGGCCTCATGGAAACAAGGGCACCATTGTGGCAAAGCAGGGCCTAATGGAAGCATGGAGAGCATTGGGACATTGTGGGGAATCATGGAAGCATGGAGAGCATTGTGACACTAAGGAAGCTCCTGGAACTAAGATGACCACTGGCTTATACATCATGGAACCTCATGGAAGCAAGCCTCCATGATGACTTTGGAGGGCCTCATGGAGCACAGGATCCATTGTGACACAGCAGGACCTGGTGCAACCAAGGAGCCTTTGCGATACTCCAGATCCACATGGAAGCCAGGGTGCACTGAGACACAGCAGGGCCTTGTTGGAACCAAAGACACCTCTGCAAAAAGCAGGCGAGCTCATAGAAGCAAGGAGTCCATTGTTACAACATAAAACCTGTGGAACCAAGGGACCATTGTGACACTGCGGGGCCTCATGGAACCAATTGTCCATGATGACAATGCGGATCAAAGGAGACCATGGTGACACTGCGGAACCGCATGGAACCAAGGAGCCATTGTGACACAGTGGGGCCTCATGGAATCAAGGAGACCGATGTGACCCAGGTGTTGCATGTGAAGGCAAGGAGCCATTGTGCCACTTTGGGCTTCTTCCCTTGAGCTCTGCAGCTGGCTGTCCCAGCCCAGCGCACCATGTGCCACCTGCTCTCCTCAGGGCTCTGCCTGCACACAGCCCCAGGAGAAGTTTTCCTGTTTGCAAGGAAAGAATGGAAAAGCCTGAGCAGGTTTCCTAAACAACAAACCCCTCTCAGGAGCCACATGCTCAGTACAGGCTGCCTGGAATGATGGCCCCTTTCTACAAGGGTCAGTGTGAGCAGGAATGATCTCTGGGAGCAGAATTCTCGGAGTCTTTCCACTGAATTCTCTGTGCCTGTGTCTTGGGGTGACTTTAGGATGTGTATCCCCTATGGCTGCTCTATGCCCAGAAGTTAACTTGGTGCATTTCTGTGCCTTTCAACTGAGCCTGAGAGGGGGGAGAGGAAAAAAAAACCGGACAAACTTCTCAGAGCGTTTGTTCAAGGACACACATACACACTCCTCTGCATCCTGCTTGCAGCAAGGGTGGAGGAAGCAACCTTCTTGCTTTTGAGCCAGTTTTCAGCTCCTTTTCTCTGCAGGGAGGTGGAGAGTTGAACTTTGTTCTCCTGGGACTTTGGGGGTTTCTTTCGCTTCTTCTCTTCTTGACTGTTTCAACATCAGACCACATCGGGAAAATTTTCGCCCGAGGTGGGGGCCCTGAATGTGGGCCCATGAGCCAGCTCCAAGGAGGAGGAGGGAGACTACACCTCCAGAAGTGTTGGGGTTCCTCCCCCCTGCCATGAGGTCATGGGAGAGGGGACCCTGGGGTAGAGGCACGGCCTGGGCACGGGGTCTCCCTTCTCCCTTCTCACATGTGCCCTAATTCTGTTCAGCACTGGTTATTTTGTGTTGCCCTGTGCCAGGAGGGCCCTGCTTGTCCCGGGATTGCTCAGTTCTTTGGCAGTGCCCCGCCCATGTGGCTGGAGAAGAAAGAGCTCTGAAACTTCTCTCAAGAATCGCTCCCTATTTCTTTCCACGGGCCTCGCTGTCTAGGGATGTTTCAGGAGACCCCACTGAAACACAGAAGGACTCTCAAAGTATCCCAGGTTTCTCTCCACAGCGAGAGGTTTTACTATTTAGCATTGTTATCCTTTTCCTGTGTGTTTGTTAAATAAACAGTTTTTATCTCTTTCACTTTCTTCCGAGGAAAATGCTTTTTTCCCGAACCTGGTGGGGGAGGGCTGGGTGTAACCTGCCTTCTACCAGAGGATATTTTCCTCCAAATTTGTCCAGACCGGCACAGCCTGTCCTTTCCCTGCGTCTCTGTTGCAGATGGAAGCTGCTGGTGCCATTCTCAGCTTGAAGCCCTCTTTTGATGCAAGCAGATGTTGCCAGCTGTGTTCAGCAGCTGTTGCTCAATGTTGATGCAAAGCTTTTGTGCTCCTCATGGAACCAAGGAGCCTTTGTGACACTGCAGGGGCTGATGGCATCCAGGAGACAATGGTGACAGTACAGAACCTCCTAGAAACAAGGCTCCATTGTGACACCGAGGGGAATCATGGAATCAAGGAGCCCATTGTGACACGGCCAGGCCGCATGGAACCAATGGTCCATTTTTACACTGCGGATTCAAGAAGACCATGGTGACACCACGGAGCATCATGGAACCATACGTCCATTGTGACACAGCGGGGCCTCATGGAAACAAGGGCACCATTGTGGCAAAGCAGGGCCTAATGGAAGCATGGAGAGCATTGGGACATTGTGGGGAATCATGGAAGCATGGAGAGCATTGTGACACTAAGGAAGCTCCTGGAACTAAGATGACCACTGGCTTATACATCATGGAACCTCATGGAAGCAAGCCTCCATGATGACTTTGGAGGGCCTCATGGAGCACAGGATCCATTGTGACACAGCAGGACCTGGTGCAACCAAGGAGCCTTTGCGATACTCCAGATCCACATGGAAGCCAGGGTGCACTGAGACACAGCAGGGCCTTGTTGGAACCAAAGACACCTCTGCAAAAAGCAGGCGAGCTCATAGAAGCAAGGAGTCCATTGTTACAACATAAAACCTGTGGAACCAAGGGACCATTGTGACACTGCGGGGCCTCATGGAACCAATTGTCCATGATGACAATGCGGATCAAAGGAGACCATGGTGACACTGCGGAACCGCATGGAACCAAGGAGCCATTGTGACACAGTGGGGCCTCATGGAATCAAGGAGACCGATGTGACCCAGGTGTTGCATGTGAAGGCAAGGAGCCATTGTGCCACTTTGGGCTTCTTCCCTTGAGCTCTGCAGCTGGCTGTCCCAGCCCAGCGCACCATGTGCCACCTGCTCTCCTCAGGGCTCTGCCTGCACACAGCCCCAGGAGAAGTTTTCCTGTTTGCAAGGAAAGAATGGAAAAGCCTGAGCAGGTTTCCTAAACAACAAACCCCTCTCAGGAGCCACATGCTCAGTACAGGCTGCCTGGAATGATGGCCCCTTTCTACAAGGGTCAGTGTGAGCAGGAATGATCTCTGGGAGCAGAATTCTCGGAGTCTTTCCACTGAATTCTCTGTGCCTGTGTCTTGGGGTGACTTTAGGATGTGTATCCCCTATGGCTGCTCTATGCCCAGAAGTTAACTTGGTGCATTTCTGTGCCTTTCAACTGAGCCTGAGAGGGGGGAGAGGAAAAAAAAACCGGACAAACTTCTCAGAGCGTTTGTTCAAGGACACACATACACACTCCTCTGCATCCTGCTTGCAGCAAGGGTGGAGGAAGCAACCTTCTTGCTTTTGAGCCAGTTTTCAGCTCCTTTTCTCTGCAGGGAGGTGGAGAGTTGAACTTTGTTCTCCTGGGACTTTGGGGGTTTCTTTCGCTTCTTCTCTTCTTGACTGTTTCAACATCAGACCACATCGGGAAAATTTTCGCCCGAGGTGGGGGCCCTGAATGTGGGCCCATGAGCCAGCTCCAAGGAGGAGGAGGGAGACTACACCTCCAGAAGTGTTGGGGTTCCTCCCCCCTGCCATGAGGTCATGGGAGAGGGGACCCTGGGGTAGAGGCACGGCCTGGGCACGGGGTCTCCCTTCTCCCTTCTCACATGTGCCCTAATTCTGTTCAGCACTGGTTATTTTGTGTTGCCCTGTGCCAGGAGGGCCCTGCTTGTCCCGGGATTGCTCAGTTCTTTGGCAGTGCCCCGCCCATGTGGCTGGAGAAGAAAGAGCTCTGAAACTTCTCTCAAGAATCGCTCCCTATTTCTTTCCACGGGCCTCGCTGTCTAGGGATGTTTCAGGAGACCCCACTGAAACACAGAAGGACTCTCAAAGTATCCCAGGTTTCTCTCCACAGCGAGAGGTTTTACTATTTAGCATTGTTATCCTTTTCCTGTGTGTTTGTTAAATAAACAGTTTTTATCTCTTTCACTTTCTTCCGAGGAAAATGCTTTTTTCCCGAACCTGGTGGGGGAGGGCTGGGTGTAACCTGCCTTCTACCAGAGGATATTTTCCTCCAAATTTGTCCAGACCGGCACAGCCTGTCCTTTCCCTGCGTCTCTGTTGCAGATGGAAGCTGCTGGTGCCATTCTCAGCTTGAAGCCCTCTTTTGATGCAAGCAGATGTTGCCAGCTGTGTTCAGCAGCTGTTGCTCAATGTTGATGCAAAGCTTTTGTGCTCCTCATGGAACCAAGGAGCCTTTGTGACACTGCAGGGGCTGATGGCATCCAGGAGACAATGGTGACAGTACAGAACCTCCTAGAAACAAGGCTCCATTGTGACACCGAGGGGAATCATGGAATCAAGGAGCCCATTGTGACACGGCCAGGCCGCCTGGAACCAATGGTCCATTTTTACACTGCGGATTCAAGAAGACCATGGTGACACCACGGAGCATCATGGAACCATACGTCCATTGTGACACAGCGGGGCCTCATGGAAACAAGGGCACCATTGTGGCAAAGCAGGGCCTAATGGAAGCATGGAGAGCATTGGGACATTGTGTGGAATCATGGAAGCATGGAGAGCATTGTGACACTAAGGAAGCTCCTGGAACTAAGATGACCACTGGCTTATACATCATGGAACCTCATGGAAGCAAGCCTCCATGATGACTTTGGAGGGCCTCATGGAGCACAGGATCCATTGTGACACAGCAGGACCTGGTGCAACCAAGGAGCCTTTGTGATACTCCAGATGCGCATGGAAGCCAGGGTGCACTGAGACACAGCGGGGCCTTGTTGGAACCAAAGACACCTCTGCAAAAAGCAGGCGAGCTCATAGAAGCAAGGAGTCCATTGTTACAACATAAAACCTGTGGAACCAAGGGACCATTGTGACACTGCGGGGCCTCATGGAACCAATTGTCCATGATGACAATGCGGATCTAAGGAGACCATGGTGACACTGCGGAACCGCATGGAACCAAGGAGCCATTGTGACACAGTGGGGCCTCATGGAATCAAGGAGACCATTGTGACCCAGGTGTTGCATGTGAAGGCAAGGAGCCATTGTGACTCTTTGGGCTTCTTCCCTTGAGCTCTGCAGCTGGCTGTCCCAGCCCAGCGCACCATGTGCCACCTGCTCTCCTCAGGCCTCTGCCTGCACACAGGCCCAGGAGAAGTTTTCCTGTTTGCAAGGAAAGAATGGAAAAGCCTGAGCAGGTTTCCTAAACAACAAACCCCGCTCAGGAGCCACATGCTCAGTACAGGCTGCCTGGAACGATGGCCCCTTTCTACAAGGGTCAGTGTGAGCAGGAATGATCTCTGGGAGCAGAATTCTCGGAGTCTTTCCACTGAATTCTCTGTGCCTGTGTCTTGGGGTGACTTTAGGATGTGTATCCCCTATGGCTGCTCTATGCCCAGAAGTTAACTTTGTGCATTTCTGTGCCTTTCAACTGAGCCTGAGAGGGGGGAGAGGAAAAAAAACCGGACAAACTTCTCAGAGCGTTTGTTCAAGGACACACATACACACTCCTCTGCATCCTGCTTGCAGCAAGGGTGGAGGAAGCAACCTTCTTGCTTTTGAGCCAGTTTTCAGCTCCTTTTCTCTGCAGGGAGATGGAGAGTTGAACTTTGTTCTCCTGGGACTTTGGGGGTTTCTTTCGCTTCTTCTCTTCTGGACTGTTTCAACATCAGACCACACTGGGACAATTTTCTCCCGAGGTGGGGGCCCTGAATGTGGGCCCATGAGCCAGCTCCAAGGAGGAGGAGGGAGACTACACCTCCAGAAGTGTTGGGGTTCCTCCCCCCTGCCATGAGGTCATGGGAGAGGGGACCCTGGGGTAGAGGCATGGCCTGGGCACGGGGTCTCCCTGCTCCCTGCTCACATGTGCCCTAATCCTGTTCAGCGCTGGTTATTTTGTGTTGCCCTGTGCCAGGAGGGCCCTGCTTGTCCCGGGATTGCTCAGTTCTTTGGCAGTGCCCCGCCCATGTGGCTGGAGAAGAAAGAGCTCTGAAACTTCTCTCAAGAATCGCTCCCTATTTCTTTCCACGGGCCTCGCTGTCTAGGGATGTTTCAGGAGACCCCACTGAAACACAGAAGGACTCTCAAAGTATCCCAGGTTTCTCTCCACAGCGAGAGGTTTGAATATTTAGCATTGTTATCCTTTTCCTGTGTGTTTGTTAAATAAACAGTTTTTATCTCTTTCACTTTCTTCCGAGGAAAATTCTTTTTTCCCGAACCTGGTGGGGGAGGGCTGGGTGTAACCTGCCTTCTACCAGAGGATATTTTCCTCCAAATTTGTCCAGACCGGCATAGCCTGTCCTTTCCCTGCGTCTCTGTTGCAGATGGAAGCTGCTGGTGCCATTCTCAGCTTGAAGCCCTCTTTTGATGCAGCAGATGTTGCCAGCTGTGTTCAGCAGCTGTTGCTCAATGTTGATGCAAAGCTTTTGTGCTCCTCATGGAACCAAGGAGCCTTTGTGACACTGCAGGGGCTGATGGCATCCAGGAGACAATGGTGACAGTACAGAACCTCCTAGAAACAAGGCTCCATTGTGACACCGAGGGGAATCATGGAATCAAGGAGCCCATTGTGACACGGCCAGGCCGCATGGAACCAATGGTCCATTGTTACACTGCGGATTCAAGAAGACCATGGTGACACCACGGAGCATCATGGAACCATACGTCCATTGTGACACAGCGGGGCCTCATGGAAACAAGGGCACCATTGTGGCAAAGCAGGGCCTAATGGAAGCATGGAGAGCATTGGGACATTGTGGGGAATCATGGAAGCATGGAGAGCATTGTGACACTAAGGAAGCTCCTGGAACCAAGATGACCACTGGCACATCATGAAACCTCATGGAAGCAAGCCTCCATGATGACTTTGGAGGGCCTCATGGAGCACAGGATCCATTGTGACACAGCAGGACCTGGTGCAACCAAGGAGCCTTTGCGATACTCCAGATCCACATGGAAGCCAGGGTGCACTGAGACACAGCAGGGCCTTGTTGGAACCAAAGACACCTCTGCAAAAAGCAGGCGAGCTCATAGAAGCAAGGAGTCCATTGTTACAACATAAAACCTGTGGAACCAAGGGACCATTGTGACACTGCGGGGCCTCATGGAACCAATTGTCCATGATGACAATGCGGATCAAAGGAGACCATGGTGACACTGCGGAACCGCATGGAACCAAGGAGCCATTGTGACACAGTGGGGCCTCATGGAATCAAGGAGACCGATGTGACCCAGGTGTTGCATGTGAAGGCAAGGAGCCATTGTGCCACTTTGGGCTTCTTCCCTTGAGCTCTGCAGCTGGCTGTCCCAGCCCAGCGCACCATGTGCCACCTGCTCTCCTCAGGGCTCTGCCTGCACACAGCCCCAGGAGAAGTTTTCCTGTTTGCAAGGAAAGAATGGAAAAGCCTGAGCAGGTTTCCTAAACAACAAACCCCTCTCAGGAGCCACATGCTCAGTACAGGCTGCCTGGAATGATGGCCCCTTTCTACAAGGGTCAGTGTGAGCAGGAATGATCTCTGGGAGCAGAATTCTCGGAGTCTTTCCACTGAATTCTCTGTGCCTGTGTCTTGGGGTGACTTTAGGATGTGTATCCCCTATGGCTGCTCTATGCCCAGAAGTTAACTTGGTGCATTTCTGTGCCTTTCAACTGAGCCTGAGAGGGGGGAGAGGAAAAAAAAACCGGACAAACTTCTCAGAGCGTTTGTTCAAGGACACACATACACACTCCTCTGCATCCTGCTTGCAGCAAGGGTGGAGGAAGCAACCTTCTTGCTTTTGAGCCAGTTTTCAGCTCCTTTTCTCTGCAGGGAGGTGGAGAGTTGAACTTTGTTCTCCTGGGACTTTGGGGGTTTCTTTCGCTTCTTCTCTTCTTGACTGTTTCAACATCAGACCACATCGGGAAAATTTTCGCCCGAGGTGGGGGCCCTGAATGTGGGCCCATGAGCCAGCTCCAAGGAGGAGGAGGGAGACTACACCTCCAGAAGTGTTGGGGTTCCTCCCCCCTGCCATGAGGTCATGGGAGAGGGGACCCTGGGGTAGAGGCACGGCCTGGGCACGGGGTCTCCCTTCTCCCTTCTCACATGTGCCCTAATTCTGTTCAGCACTGGTTATTTTGTGTTGCCCTGTGCCAGGAGGGCCCTGCTTGTCCCGGGATTGCTCAGTTCTTTGGCAGTGCCCCGCCCATGTGGCTGGAGAAGAAAGAGCTCTGAAACTTCTCTCAAGAATCGCTCCCTATTTCTTTCCACGGGCCTCGCTGTCTAGGGATGTTTCAGGAGACCCCACTGAAACACAGAAGGACTCTCAAAGTATCCCAGGTTTCTCTCCACAGCGAGAGGTTTTACTATTTAGCATTGTTATCCTTTTCCTGTGTGTTTGTTAAATAAACAGTTTTTATCTCTTTCACTTTCTTCCGAGGAAAATGCTTTTTTCCCGAACCTGGTGGGGGAGGGCTGGGTGTAACCTGCCTTCTACCAGAGGATATTTTCCTCCAAATTTGTCCAGACCGGCACAGCCTGTCCTTTCCCTGCGTCTCTGTTGCAGATGGAAGCTGCTGGTGCCATTCTCAGCTTGAAGCCCTCTTTTGATGCAAGCAGATGTTGCCAGCTGTGTTCAGCAGCTGTTGCTCAATGTTGATGCAAAGCTTTTGTGCTCCTCATGGAACCAAGGAGCCTTTGTGACACTGCAGGGGCTGATGGCATCCAGGAGACAATGGTGACAGTACAGAACCTCCTAGAAACAAGGCTCCATTGTGACACCGAGGGGAATCATGGAATCAAGGAGCCCATTGTGACACGGCCAGGCCGCATGGAACCAATGGTCCATTTTTACACTGCGGATTCAAGAAGACCATGGTGACACCACGGAGCATCATGGAACCATACGTCCATTGTGACACAGCGGGGCCTCATGGAAACAAGGGCACCATTGTGGCAAAGCAGGGCCTAATGGAAGCATGGAGAGCATTGGGACATTGTGGGGAATCATGGAAGCATGGAGAGCATTGTGACACTAAGGAAGCTCCTGGAACTAAGATGACCACTGGCTTATACATCATGGAACCTCATGGAAGCAAGCCTCCATGATGACTTTGGAGGGCCTCATGGAGCACAGGATCCATTGTGACACAGCAGGACCTGGTGCAACCAAGGAGCCTTTGTGATACTCCAGATGCGCATGGAAGCCAGGGTGCACTGAGACACAGCGGGGCCTTGTTGGAACCAAAGACACCTCTGCAAAAAGCAGGCGAGCTCATAGAAGCAAGGAGTCCATTGTTACAACATAAAACCTGTGGAACCAAGGGACCATTGTGACACTGCGGGGCCTCATGGAACCAATTGTCCATGATGACAATGCGGATCTAAGGAGACCATGGTGACACTGCGGAACCGCATGGAACCAAGGAGCCATTGTGACACAGTGGGGCCTCATGGAATCAAGGAGACCATTGTGACCCAGGTGTTGCATGTGAAGGCAAGGAGCCATTGTGACTCTTTGGGCTTCTTCCCTTGAGCTCTGCAGCTGGCTGTCCCAGCCCAGTGCACCATGTGCCACCTGCTCTCCTCAGGCCTCTGCCTGCACACAGGCCCAGGAGAAGTTTTCCTGTTTGCAAGGAAAGAATGGAAAAGCCTGAGCAGGTTTCCTAAACAACAAAGCCCGCTCAGGAGCCACATGCTCAGTACAGGCTGCCTGGAACGATGGCCCCTTTCTACAAGGGTCAGTGTGAGCAGGAATGATCTCTGGGAGCAGAATTCTCGGAGTCTTTCCACTGAATTCTCTGTGCCTGTGTCTTGGGGTGACTTTAGGATGTGTATCCCCTATGGCTGCTCTATGCCCAGAAGTTAACTTTGTGCATTTCTGTGCCTTTCAACTGAGCCTGAGAGGGGGGAGAGGAAAAAAAACCGGACAAACTTCTCAGAGCGTTTGTTCAAGGACACACATACACACTCCTCTGCATCCTGCTTGCAGCAAGGGTGGAGGAAGCAACCTTCTTGCTTTTGAGCCAGTTTTCAGCTCCTTTTCTCTGCAGGGAGATGGAGAGTTGAACTTTGTTTTCCTGGGACGTCGGGGGTTTCTTTCGCTTCTTCTCTTCTTGACTGTTTCAACATCAGACCACACCGGGAGAATTTTCTCCCGAGGTGGGGGCCCTGAATGTGGGCCCATGAGCCAGCTCCAAGGAGGAGGAGGGAGACTACACCTCCAGAAGTGTTGGGGTTCCTCCCCCCTGCCATGAGGTCATGGGAGAGGGGACCCTGGGGTAGAGGCATGGCCTGGGCACGGGGTCTCCCTGCTCCCTGCTCACATGTGCCCTAATCCTGTTCAGCGCTGGTTATTTTGTGTTGCCCTGTTCCAGGAGGGCCCTGCTTGTCCCGGGATTGCTCAGTTCTTTGGCAGTGCCCCGCCCATGTGGCTGGAGAAGAAAGAGCTCTGAAACTTCTCTCAAGAATCGCTCCCTATTTCTTTCCACGGGCCTCGCTGTCTAGGGATGTTTCAGGAGACCCCACTGAAACACAGAAGGACTCTCAAAGTATCCCAGGTTTCTCTCCACAGCGAGAGGTTTGAATATTTAGCATTGTTATCCTTTTCCTGTGTGTTTGTTAAATAAACAGTTTTTATCTCTTTCACTTTCTTCCGAGGAAAATTCTTTTTTCCCGAACCTGGTGGGGGAGGGCTGGGTGTAACCTGCCTTCTACCAGAGGATATTTTCCTCCAAATTTGTCCAGACCGGCACAGCCTGTCCTTTCCCTGGGTGTCTGTTGCAGATGGAAGCTGCTGGTGCCATTCTCAGCTTGAAGCCCTCTTTTGATGCAAGCAGATGTTGCCAGGTGTGTTCAGCAGCTGTTGCTCAATGTTGATGCAAAGCTTTTGTGTTCCTCATGGAACCAAGGAGCCTTTGTGACACTGCAGGGGCTGATGGCATCAAGGAGACAATTGTGACAGTACAGAACCTCCTAGAAACAAGGCTCCATTGTGACACCGTGGGGAATCATGGAATCAAGGAGCCCATTGTGACACGGCCAGGCCGCATGGAACCAATGGTCCATTGTTACACTGCGGATTCAAGAAGACCATGGTGACACCACGGAGCATCATGAAACCATAGGTCCATTGTGACACAGCGGGGCCTCATGGAAACAAGGGCACCATTGTGGCAAAGCAGGGCCTAATGGAAGCATGGAGAGCATTGGGACATTGTGGGGAATCATGGAAGCATGGAGAGCATTGTGACACTGTCTTGGGGTGACGTTATGATGTGTATCCCATATCGCTGCCTATGCCCAAAATTAATTTTTGTGCCTTTCTGTACCTCTAAAGTGAGCCTGAGAGGGGGAAGGTGTTACAGCGGGGATTACTGTAACACGCATATATCAAACCAGGAGTCCCGTGGAAAAGAAATATATATATACAGATTCTTGATAGATGTTTCAGAGATGTTTATTTCTCCAGCCGCATGGCCGGGGCTCAGCTCAGGAACTGCGTGATCACGGGACCCCGGGACCTTTTGCTCATCCCGGGGAACACAAACCAACCAATGGGGAACGAGGCTGACAGGGGCAGGGAAACCCCGTGTCTCTCCCCCCCAGGGCCCCTCCCCCCGGGCCCCATGGCAGGGTGAGGGACCCCAACATCTCCCCCGTTTTATTTTAATAAAATGAGAATGAAAACAACTGGATAAACATAACAGGGACAGTTTCAAAACAAAACAAGCCACCCTCCTGAGTCTTTAAAATGTCCAAACAGATTCTGTGGAACATCTTAGGGCTGATAGAAGGGAGACAGAACTTTCTGAGCATGCTTTGTGGGGAAACTGAGGCAGGAGAGGGCTTGATTTCTTTCTTCCCTCTTTTCATCCCCCTATCGGCATTGAAGAGGAATTGTAAGGAAATGGAACTGTATAAGGAAGCCATGGGGTGAAAAACGGATTAGGAATAAACTGGGGATAGGGTAAACTTAGGAAAGGGTTCATATTGGGTATAGGGTAAAAGGGGAAATTAGGCTGCGGGTAGGGAAATTGTTGGGATGGATATTGTTTATAATTTTGTGCATAACGGCTGCCTTTGACAGGAATACCCCCAGGCCCAGTAACATTCGCTGCTTGTAAACCCTTCTTTCCTTGCACTATATCAAATTGTACAGCTTCTCCATCTCCTACACTTTGCAGGTAATTTTTAGGGTTATTCCTTTTAATGGCAGTTCTATGGATGAATAAGTCTTCTCCTGTATCATCTCGTGTTATAAATCCATAGTTGTTTTTGACATTGTACCATTTCACAGTTCCTGTGATTTTCGTGGCTACAACGTCTCCTATCACTTGCTTGCGTGTTCGTCGTGGGTGCCGGTCTCGCGTGGCTGCTGCCTCGCTGACTCTGACGTCTCGGCCGGGCCCCCGCGTTGCGGCTGCTCTGCGCTCTCTGCACGGCCCCGCTCCGGCGCGTGTCTGGGCTCTGCACGGCCCCGCTCCGGCGCCTGTCTGGGCTCTGCGCGGCCCCGCGCTGCCATCGCCGCTGGCTCCGTGGCCTGTGAGTGGTTCCGCTCCGCAGACTCCACGCCGCTTTGAGAGTGGCCCCGTTTCGGCTCGGCGCTGCACGGCGCGGCTTCTCGTGTCGCTGTGGAAACCGCCGCTTCTCCCTCCACAGGGCTCTCCGAGCCAGTCGCTCAGAGCGGCCTGCCACGCCGATGCCCGGTTCCTGGCTGCTCGTGGCCCACGACACCCGCGGCGCCTGCGGTGTCGCTCCCTCACTCGCGGCCGGGTGGCTGGGGACCCTGAGACAGGGATGGGGTCCGCGATAAGGCGCGCGCTCCCGAGGGGGCCGGGCACATCCAGCGCAGGCACTTCCGCTGGCACGGCTGCAGTCATGCGCTCCCGGGATGGCTGCTGCGCGGTCTCGGCCACGGGAGAAGTATGATCTTCTGCTTTAGGGGTAATGGGACCATACAAATGCTCTTCAAGAGCGTCCCTGATTACAAGATATGCACGGAAAGCTTCGCTTTGATCCCATACCTTATCCCAGATCTCGTCCCAGAAACACCCCTCACAAGATTCAGGAGGTTCGATATCAAAAAGTAAGTCTCGGGAAATATAGGGGAACCTTTTGAAAAGCCACATAAAGAAGTGTTCTACATCTCCCGGTTGCATTACTTTTTTGTTTTGTTGTTCAAGGATTTCTTTTACTTCTAGATACATTTTTTTCTGTGGCTCAGAGAGCCCCATTTCCCACGATTCTTCCATAGTCCAGAGAGAATATCCAAACCAAGATGAGAAGAGAGAGGCCTAGAGTTGTTTTTTACTCACGAATTTCCTCAGGGATCGGTGTCTTGCCCGCATTCTTCCACCAGTTGTTACAGCGGGGATTACTGTAACACGCATATATCAAACCAGGAGTCCCGTGGAAAAGAAATATATATATACAGATTCTTGATAGATGTTTCAGAGATGTTTATTTCTCCAGCCGCATGGCCGGGGCTCAGCTCAGGAACTGCGTGATCACGGGACCCCGGGACCTTTTGCTCATCCCGGGGAACACAAACCAACCAATGGGGAACGAGGCTGACAGGGGCAGGGAAACCCCGTGTCTCTCCCCCCCAGGGCCCCTCCCCCCGGGCCCCATGGCAGGGTGAGGGACCCCAACAGGAAGGAAAAAACTGAGCAAAACTTTTTCAGGGCAGTTTGCAGCTTGTTCAAGGTCACACAGAGATAGCAGGTTTTTTTTTCAGCTGCGGGAGGAGAGCGAGGAAGCACCCGGCTTGCTGCTTTCCAGTCAGCTTTTGGCCAGTTGTTTCAGCTTCTTGTTCTCCGGAGAGAGAGACTGAGAGTTGGACTTTGTTTTTCCTTCTCTGGAATTCCGGATTTTCTCCCTTTTATACTGGATTGTTTTTTTCAACCTCAGAGCACATCGGGAGGACTTTCCACCAGGCACAGAGGGCCTGGCCCTGGCCCAA
The DNA here is from genome assembly GCF_041296385.1 of Aphelocoma coerulescens. Lineage (NCBI taxonomy): Eukaryota > Metazoa > Chordata > Aves > Passeriformes > Corvidae > Aphelocoma > Aphelocoma coerulescens. The sequence goes on along the minus strand of NW_027183804.1, from coordinate 2,922,403 downwards.
GCCCCAGCGCCGAGGAGACCAAAGGGAGGACTCTTAACACTTTCCCAGGTTTTTTTTCCTTCACAGTGAAACATTTTATTATTTAGCCTTATTTTCCTTTCCCTGTGTGTTTGGTAAATAAATAGTTTTATCTTCTTCACTTTCCTTCGAGGAAAATTTATTTTTTCCCGAACCTGGGGGGGGAAGGGGTAGTTGTGCCTTCTCTCAGAGGATATATTTCTAAATTTGGCCAAACCGGAACAAATTTAGTGGCGCCCGACTGCGTGGCTCGAAGGAAAGTGAAAAAACGGTGCTAATTACATTTTGGTTTGAATTTACGTATTCTGTGTTGGGGTAAAGTAATCACCATGGTGGCTGAGTTCATAATGTCTCTCTGGATCAATGTACTCATGTCTTTCTGGTCCTTAGGCTTCATTGAGGTACTAGTGCTTTTTTGGTCCCTAGGGTTGTTTGCCTATCCACAACTTGATCCAATCTTGTCCCTGATATGTAAATTTTACAGAGCAGGGAGACAAATCAGGATTTCCCTGTTCCTGTGCTCGGTGATAATGATTTATAAGAAGTTGACAGAGGCACAGGCAGCTGTTTGAGGTGTGTATGATATGTGGTTTCTCCGTCCTAACCCCAGTCCTAGCTTCGGTAGCCTGTTTTGGGAATTTATTAGTAATTGCACCCAGATTGTTAGAGGAGGAGGAGACGAGGTTTCCCTTCCCTTTAAATTTGATAGGTTATCTTTTGAGAATGTTCAGTTTCCCCTGGATGTTAAAGACATCATCTTCGTGGTATTGTATCTCCTAAGCTTCCTCCATATGTCTCGCAGCTTGTCTAGAATGAGAGCTCAGATTTCCAGGGTGACTGCTGAGACACCTGACCCAGAGGTGGAACATCCTGAGTGGTGTGGGGAATGGGAGGATATGGGCCAAATCTTGAAGAAATTCTCTGACCCAATGGTTTGCAAGTTTCCCCCTGAACAAGTTCAGAAACCAGCTGAGGTGGCGAAATATCTGAAAGAGAAATATAATGACAATTCCAATGAGAACAAGCTCCTTGCAATATGTTGGGCTTTCGCATATGCCTATCGCACACTGCAGCATGTAATGGTAGAGAGACAGGAAGATAAATCAGCAAAGCCTGCAGATACCCCAGTCACTCAGGCTGCAGATAAACCAGACAGCCAGCCCAAACCAGATGGAGAGTCTAAGCCACTGACAGTGGCTCCTGTCACGAGAAAAAAGCACACCACCAAAACTGATCGCCCAGTGAAAGATGATGATGATGCAGGGGAAGGGACCTCAAAACCACCAACTGACTCAGGCACAGAAACCATTACTGAGTCCATGTCCATAAAGGACCTTCACAGCCTAAGAAAGGATTACACCCAACGGTCTGATGAATCCATAATAAGTTGGATGGTCCGTATTTGGGATGCGGCAGGTGATGATGTGATGCTGGATGGTGCTGAAGCGAGGCATTTGGGATCCCTGTCACGTGATCCAGTGATCGACCAAGTGATGAAAAGGGGGGCTGATTCTACCAGTGTCTGGAGACGAGTTTTAACAGGCGTGGCTGAAAGATATATGTGTGGAGATGATCTCTACATGCAGCAAACCCCATGGAAGACCATAGAACAAGGGATCCAACGCCTGAGAGAACTAGGGGTGTGTCTTGGGGTGACGTTATGATGTGTATCCCATATCGCTGCCTATGCCCAGAAATTAATTTTTGTGCCTTTCTGTGCCTCTAAACTGAGCCTGAGAGGGAGAAGAAAAAACTGAGCAAAACTTTCTCAAAGCAGTTTGCAGCTTGTTCAAGGTCACACAGAGATAGCAGGTTTTTTTTTCCCCCAGCTGCGGCAGGGGAGCGAGGAAGCACCCGGCTGGCTGTGTTCCAGTCAGCTTTTGGCCAGTTGTTTCAGTTTCTTGTTCTCCGGAGAGAGAGACTGAGAGTTGGACTTTGTTTTTTCTTCTCTGGAATTCCGGATTTTCTCCCTTTTCTACTGGACTGCTTTCAACCTCAGAGCACATCGGGAGGACTTTTCATCGGGCACAGAGGGCCTGGCCCTGGGCCAAGCCCCAGCTCTGAGGAGACCAAAGGGAGGACTCTAACGCTATCCCAGGTTTTTCCTCCACAGCGAAAGATTTTACCATTTAACCTCATTTTCCTTTCCCGTGTGTTTGTTAAATAAATAGTTTTATCTTCTTCACTTTCCTTCGAGGAAAATTTATTTTTTTCCCGAACCTGGGGGGGGGAGGGGTGGTTGTGCCTTCTCTCAGAGGATATATTTCTAAATTTGGCCAAACCGGTACAGGGTGGTAGAGGTTGTCTTTGCAAATGACCCAGGATTGAGGAGTCCAGACCGGGCCAGAGTTATTCCATACATGTGGCGAAAACTCATACACCTTGGGCCACCAGAATACGCTTCTGCTTTAGCAATAATGAAACCAGACTACGGTGCGAATGAGACTGTGAAGGATATGGCAGTGAAGCTCCGAGCATCTGCAGACCCTGTGCATGGCCCAACACATGCAAGAATCGCAGCTGTGGAAACACGTATGCAGAAAATGGAAGATAAGATGGAGAAGAATCACCAGGAGATTAAAGAGTGCCTTCTCCGCGGACGTTCCCCAGAGAGAAGGCACATCCCACGAAGTGAGCTGTGGAATTTCCTGTGTGACAGTGGGGAAAACATGAGGAAGTGGGGTGGACAACCCACTTCTGCTCTGGCAGCATGAGTGAGTGAATTGAAGGAGCGCAAGTCTCAGAAAGGAGGATCTACCAAAAAGGAAGTAGCTCCAGTTGCCTGTAGCCAAACTGCTGGAAATGATGGAAAAGACGATGGCATGTCCAATTCCCATGAAGGAACCTCTAAGATACAGGCCCAGGGAAAGAAGGATAACCAGGCATAGAGGGGCCCTGCCTCTAGCCAGGTAGAGGTCAGGGAAAACCGCGTTTTTTGGACTGTGTGGATTCGTTGGCCTGGTACATCAGAACCACAAAAATATGATGCCTTGGTTGACACTGGTGCGCAGTGTGCAATAATCCCATCGCAGCATGTGGGGGTAGAATCTGTTTCTATTGCTGGTGTAACAGGTGGATCACAAAATTTGACCTTGGTGGAAGCTGAGGTGAGCCTGACTGGAATTGAGTGAAAGAAGCATCTCATTGTGACTGGCCCAGAGGCCCCGTGCATTTTGGGCATAGACTTCCTCCGGAACGGGTATTTTAGAGACCCAAAGGGACTCAAGTGGGCTTTTGGAATAGCTGCTGTGGAGACAGAGGGCATTAAGCAATTGAACACTTTGCCTGGGCTATCAGAAAACCCGTCTGCAGTCGGCCTTCTGAAGGTGGAAGAACAAAAAGTACCAATTGCTACCTCGACAGTGCATCGCCGACAGTACCGGACAACTCGAGATGCTGTGATTCCCATCCACAAGATGATTCGTGAGCTGGAGAGCCAAGGGGTGGTCAGCAAGACCCACTCACCCTTCAATAGCCCCATTTGGCCTGTGCGCAAATCTGAAAGAGAATGGAGATTGACTGTGGACTATCGTGCCTTGAATGAAGTGACTCCACCACTGAGTGCTGCTGTGCCGGACATGTTGGAGCTCCAGTATGAGCTGGAGTCCAAAGCAGCGAAGTGGTATGCCACTATTGACATTGCCAATGCATTTTTCTCCATTCCTTTAGCAGCAGAGTGCAGGCCTCAGTTTGCTTTCACCTGGAGGGGTGTGCAGTACACCTGGAACCGACTGCCCCAGGGGTGGAAGCACAGCCCCACCATCTGCCATGGACTAATCCAGATTGCACTAGAAAAGGGTGAGGCTCCAGAACATTTGCAGTACATTGATGACATCATTGTGTGGGGAAACACTGCAGCAGAAGTGTTTGAGAAAGGAGAGAAAGTTATCCAGATTCTCCTGGAAGCTGGTTTCGCCATCAAGAAGAGCAAAGTCAAGGGATCTGCCCAAGAGATCCAGTTCCTGGGAGTGAAATGGCAAGATGGACGGTGTCAGATTCCCGCTGAGGTCATCAATAAGATCACTGCGATGTCTCCACCAACCAACAAGAAGGAAACACAAGCTTTCCTAGGCGCCATAGGTTTCTGGAGGATGCACATTCCCGAGTACAGCCAGATTGTGAGTCCTCTTTACCTGGTTACCCGCAAGAAGAACGATTTCCACTGGGGCCCTGAACAGCAGCAAGCCTTTGCCCAAATCAAGCAGGAAATCGCTCATGCCATAGCCCTTGGCCCAGTCAGGACAGGACCCAAAGTGAAGAACGTGCTCTACTCTGCAGCTGGGAGCCATGGTCTGTCCTGGAGCCTTTGGCAGAAGGTGTCTGGTGAGACTCGAGGTCGACCACTGGGATTTTGGAGCCGAAACTACAGAGGGTCTGAAGCCAACTACACTCCCACAGAGAAGGAAATCTTGGCAGCCTATGAAGGAATCCAAGCCGCCTCAGAGGTAATGGGCACAGAGGCACAACTCCTCCTGGCACCCTGACTACCAGTGCTGGGGTGGATGTTCAAAGCAGAGGTTCCCTCTACCCACCACGCCACCAATGCCACACGGAGCAAATGGATTGCTCTCATCACGCAGCGCGCCTGTATCGGAAAACTGAATCGCCCTGGGATCTTGGAAATAATCACAAACTGGCCAGAAGGTGAAAACTTTGGTCTCACTGATGAAGAAGAACAAGTGACACGTGCTGAAGAAGCTCCACCGTACAACCAACTGCCATCAGAAGACACAGGCTACGCTCTTTTCACCGACGGTTCTTGTCGCATCGTAGGGATGAAACGAAAGTGAAAAGCAGCCGTATGGAGTCCCACACGACGGTTGCCGAAGCTACTGAAGGAGAAGGTGGATCAAGCCAACTCGCTGAACTCAAAGCTGTTCAACTAGCCCTGGACATTGCTGAAAGAGAGAAGTGGCCAAAGCTCTACCTCTACACTGATTCATGGATGGTAGCCAATGCTCTGTGGGGATGGTTAGAAAAGTGGGAAAAAGCTAATTGGCAGCGTAGGGGAAAACCAATCTGGGCTGCTGAAGAGTGGAAAAACATTGCTGCCCGAGTAAGAAAGCTGGTTGTGAAAGTCCGCCATGTAGATGCCCATGTCCCCAAGAGTAGGGCTAATGAAGAACACCAAAACAACAGGCAGGTAGATCAGGCTGCAAAGATAGAAGTGTCACAGGTAGACTTGGACTGGAAACACAAGGGAGAGTTGTTCCTAGCTCGATGGGCCCATGATGCCTCAGGCCATCAGGGCAGAGATGCCACCTATAAGTGGGCACGAGATCGAGGGGTGGATCTGACCATGGACAGTATCTCCCAGGTGATCCATGACTGTGAGACATGCGCTGCGATCAAGCAGGCCAAGCGGGTGAAGCCCCTGTGGTATGGTGGGCGATGGTCCAAATACAAGTATGGGGAGGCCTGGCAAATTGATTACATCACACTGCCTCAAACCCGCCAAGGCAAGCGCTGTGTGCTCACAATGGTAGAAGCCACCACTGGATGGCTGGAGACCTACCCTGTGCCTCACGCTACAGCCCAGAACACCATCCTGGGCCTCGAAAAGCAAGTCCTTTGGAGGCACGGTACCCCTGAGAGAATTGAATCTGACAATGGGACTCATTTTAAGAACAGCCTTATTAACACCTGGGCTAGAGAACATGGCATTGAGTGGGTGTACCACATCCCTTACCATGCACCAGCTGCAGGCAAAGTGGAACAGTGCCATGGATTGTTGAAAACCACTTTGAAGGCACTAGGTGGGGGAACTTTCAAAAATTGGGAACAGCATCTAGCAAAGGCCACCTGGTTAGTTAACACCCGAGGTTCCACCAAGAGAGCTGGTCCAGCCCAATCTGAATCCCTGCATACAGTAGATGGAGATAAGGTCCCAGTAGTGCATGTCAGAGGTCTGTTAGGAAAGCCTGTGTGGATAAATTCTGCCTCGAGTGCAGACAAACCCACCCGTGGGGTGGTCTTTGCTCAGGGACCTGGTTGCACATGGTGGGTAATGCAGAAAGACGGAACAACACGTTGTGTACCACAGGGAGATCTGATTGTTGTGTGAAAACCACCTGTAGTGTGAAATGCTTGTATACCCCTGCTTGCTGATTGTCACTGTCACTGTTCGTACATAGCTGTGTATACATATATATGTATTAATGTGTGTGTAGAATTAGAATATCTTAGTTTGGGCATTGAGCCAACAATATGGGATAAGGGGTGGAATGTCTTGAGGTGACGTTATGATGTGTATCCCATATCACTGCCTATGCCCAAAATTAATTTTTGTGCCTTTCTGTACCTCTAAACTGAGCCTGAGAGGGGGAAGGAAAAAACTGAGCAAAACTTTTTCAGGGCAGTTTGCAGCTTGTTCAAGGTCACACAGAGATAGCAGGTTTTTTTTCAGCTGCGGGAGGAGAGCGAGGAAGCACCCAGCTTGCTGCTTTCCAGTCAGCTTTTGGCCAGTTGTTTCAGCTTCTTGTTCTCCGGAGAGAGAGACTGAGAGTTGGACTTTGTTTTTCCTTCTCTGGAATTCCAGATTTTCTCCCTTTTATACTGGATTGTTTTTTTCAACCTCAGAGCACATCGGGAGGACTTTCCACCAGGCACAGAGGGCCTGGCCCTGGCCCAAGCCCCAGCGCCGAGGAGACCAAAGGGAGGACTCTTAACACTTTCCCAGGTTTTTTTTCCTCCACAGTGAAACATTTTATTATTTAGCCTTATTTTCCTTTCCCCGTGTGTTTGGTAAATAAATAGTTTTATCTCCTTCACTTTCCTTCGAGGAAAATTTATTTTTTCCCGAACCTGGGGGGGAAGGGGTAGTTGTGCCTTCTCTCAGAGGATATATTTCTAAATTTGGCCAAACCAGAACACCATGGCATCCAACCCCTGGGATGTCACACAGCCACCCTGGGATGTCACACAGCCACCTTGGGATGTCACAACCCATTCAGTGATGTCATAGTCCACTCTATGATGTCAGACCTGTGCCCAGTGATATCATAGCCATATCTGTGATGTCACATGACAACCCTGTGATGTCATAGCCACTGTGATGTCACACCACCTGTGATGTCACAGACCTCTCTGTGACACCACACAACTGCTCTGTGATGTCACAGCTGACTCTGTCATGTCATACAGCCATCCTGTGGTGTCACAATCTCCTCTGTGATGTCACAGAGCTACTCCATGATGTCACAGTGGACTCTGTGATGTCATACAGCCACCCTGTGATGTCACAACCCACTCTGGGATGTCACCGCCTGTTCTGGGATGGCCCAGCCCTCTCTGTGATGTCACACCAATACCCTGTGATGTCACAGCCCACTCTGTGATGTCACACAGCCCCTTTCTGACATCACAGCTGCTCTGTGGCTCTGTGACACAGGCACAGAGCTGTTACCAAAACTTCAGTGAAACAAAACCTCCTCAGCACCAGCGCAGCACGAAGCAGCAGCATTCTTTATTGGGCCGGATGCACGAGGGGAGAGCCCCTCCCAAAGTCGTGTGTGCCGAGTTCAGGAATGTTCCTGTTTGCAGACTGGGTTTCACAGACACATTCCCAGATTGTCCCACCACAAACACACACACAAGAATCATTGCCCCAAAATCACTGCATATTTCCCCCACCCCTTTGCACATCCCTTCTTCTGCCCTGGGGGTCTCTTTGGGGGTCCCTGGTGCTCGGTGACCCCAAAGCCAGCCCTGACTGCCCGGTGAACTGGTGAAAGTTGGCACACCTGGGCTGGTTGCTGCCCACAGAATCAGCCTTGTGCGGTTCCATGGCCAGTGGCTTTTGGAGAAGAAGCATTGTATGAACCCACCAGGTACAAATGATTTTTCATCTGGCAAATTTCCCCCCCTTGGAGGGTTGTGAAGCTTCTCTTCCCTTCAAGCCTTCGTAAGCCTCACTCTGCTCCTTTACTCACATCCCACGAGTTCCTCAGCTGCTTTCACAACCATGTTCTTTACACAGCTCAAAGCAAGTGTCAGAAGCACAAGTATTGCTGTGATCCCAGTTAGACTTTGCAAAAGTCAGGCCAACCATCAGTCAGGGAAATCCAAGTCCTTTAAATATTTTATCCAACCAGTTACTGTCTAACCCTCCCTTTAATTCCCTGCTGGATGCAGCAGCCGATTTTATCCTCTCTCCCTGATCATCCCATCCAGCATCACATTTGGAATGTGCACACAACAAGTGTTGCTGTTCCAGTTCAAGAATCCACACACTCCCTGTCCATGTAACAGCAATAGGGCTAAAGCCAATCTGCTCTGTAAGGTCATTTTAGCTGTGGCTGGCAATTGTTCCTTTATTTCAGCAAACCCCAAAGGAGCTGCATTCCCTAAAGTTTCCATCTGCAGAGCCCAATGGTGTGTGGCTGGTCTGTTCCTAAAGGCAGATCTTTGCGGAGCAGAGATGGATTCTAAAATCCATCCCGCTGTAAATCCTGCACTGGGATGTTTCCAAGTTCCATCCCCTTTAACCTTTCCCCACAGTCGGGTTCCCGGTGGTGACTCCTTGCACGAGGGACGGAACGTTAATACCCCCAGTGTCCATGGTGCTCCTGATTCTCCCAGGGGCAAACATCTGCTCCAAATTCCATCACTTCCCACCCATCCTGGGGCTCCTAAGGATCTGACCGTGTCCTGCTGACACTCTGTGCCTCTCCAAGGCTCGTTGTTTGTTGGCTCAGCCCAGGTGTCACTGAGAAAGGCAGAATCATTTCTACAAGCACAGCCCAGCCTCAGAGCCTGGGCCACAGCCAGGAGCCGCTGGACTTCAGGATTCCAAACAGCTCAAGTGTCTGTCCCAGGGCAATCCCACTTTTCCTTTGTCCTGGGATCCTTTGGCCTTGACCTTGTTCAATCAGGATATTTTATACCCACCTGTAAGGGGTCCTGTGGGAGGCCTGGGCTCCCTGCCCAGCCCAGACACCCCTGAACTGGCTGGAAACATTCCCATTGTCCTGTCTGAGGGCGATTCCATAGTGCTGGAATTTGACAGCCCCAGGGGGTATCAGTGCAATCTGTCAGCTGATCAATATTTCCTGAGGTAATTTCCAGACCCGGTTTGGAAATGTTACAATTCTCAGCAGTATTGTTCTGATGTGTCCATGGTAAGGAATATTCTCCTTCCATCCCTGTCCAGGTGCCCTGGGTGCTATTTCCTTCCCACAAGTGTTCCCAGATTTTTGTTAAATTGCTGACTGCAGCTCCCCACGGAACTGGATTTTCTGCAGAGGTTGGTGTTGGCAAACAAGCTGTTACAGGGGTCACATTCTGTCATCTGCCAACACCTTGCACTGACTTTGAAAACCACATTTCCCTTCCCAGAAGTCAGGAACATTGTTTCCATTACTATTATAAATACACAATGATTGATCATCTTCATCCAGATCCAATAAATAGTATCCCCTTAGAAAATCCTATTCAATACCTAAAACAATAGGATTGATGTAAAACCCCAAACTCCACGGTGTCAGACAGTCTTGTTTCTGCTGTGTTTAATGTGTGCTCGCTGGTTTTACCCACATGTGATGAACCCCGAGTTTGATTCCTTCTACCTTGAGTGCAGGGTAGGTTACCAGGAGGACTTGAGATGGTCCCTTCCACTGCGGCTGGCTTGTTCCAAAATTCCAGGTGCTGATGCACACCGCATCTCCTGGTTGGAAAGGATGTACAGGCGAGTCCTGCCCCAATGATCTGTTGAGAACCATGCACCTTTTAAGGCTTACAAGAGTTAGTCCCAGTGCTATTAAATATTCATTTCAGCAAAACTTCTGAGCCTTCCCTTGTCTTGTTGGTGCCACATGGGAAAGCTTCTGGCCATCCAGAAAAAGGATCCACCAATGCCAAAATGTGCCAGTCCCCCTTCTGCCTGGGCAGTTCTGCAAAATCAGTTGGCCAAAATCACCTGGTGATTCCCATTTAACCAGCCCTGGAGGCAGCCTTCTTCCTTCAAACCAACCACATCTTTCTCAACAACTGATCTATCAATTTTTGCCATTTTTGTGCTTACTGGATGCCTTTGTAAACTGGCCACCATATTCTCCATTTCCTCATGTGTTTCCTGATGTTTGAGTTCCGTTCTACATTAATTGTGGAGCTACAATTACCTGCCCACACGGGGTTACCAATCACCTGCTGGGATTTTCCGTAGCTGCCGCTGATGGGGCTGACTGCCTGTCCTGATCACTGGAATCTGGTTTCTGTTGCAGAACATTCCAGTTTTTGCCAGGTATTAGTGCAAGGAGAGCTTTTTCAGCACCCTCTTGAGCTGTTTGGTCAGCCAATGAATTCCCTGGATTACCTGGGGAGTCTCCAAACCCATGGGCTTTACAAGGGCATCAGGGCCACTTCTTTTGGCTTTGGCACACTCTGCAGTAGGTGACTGATTTCTTTTTGTACTCACTGGAGACCTCTGTGCCCTTTCCTTCCATGTGGCTCCCTGGGCGTGCATTATTCCAAACCCAGAGTTCAAATCAGTCCATATGTTCACCCTTTGTCCTTTAGTGATTTCTAGGAAAGGTCATTCATTCTGCTTTTTGTGCTGCTGTGTTCAAAGCTAAAGCCTGGGCTTCTATGACCTGGCTCGAGGTTGCCACTGCACACCCAGCTGCCCGTTTCCCATCCGTACCACGCTGCTCCCACCAGGGTGCAGGTCCAGTGCTGGCTCCTGCATGGGATTGCTGTGGAGGTCCCAGAGTCTGCCAGAACACACTTGTTCCATGGATCCCAGGCAGTCATGGCACAAAGAGTCCAAGCCTTCTCTTAGAAGGGACTCGAACACTTCCCTGTTCCAACCTTGGGTACCTTGAACCAAACCCTGCAAAGCTTTTGCTGCACCTTACAGGCAGGTCAACAGTTTACACCAGGAAAGGAAAAGGGAAAGGGAAAGGGAAAGGGAAAGGAGAAGGAGAAGGAGAAGGAGAAGGAGAAGGAGAAGGAGAAGGAGAAGGAGAAGGAGAAGGAGAAGGTGCCTTTATCTTACCAGGAGTCTTTCTCTGATTTCCTTTGGACCAGGGATCAAAGGTTCTCCCCAGAATCCTTCAGTGCTGCCTGCAGGTGCTGCCATCCCTCAGTCTATTGAAATTCAAGAGGATGAGGCCACGGGGTGTCCCAATGGTGCCTTGGTTCCATGGGCCCCGCAGTGTAACCATGGTGTCCTTGGTTCTGCAGTGTCACAATGGACCCTTCATTCCATGAGGCCCCACAGTGTGGCAATGGTCCCTTGAGTCCATGAGGCCCCACAAGGTCACAATGGTCCCTTGGTTCCATGGCCCCGCACTCTCACAATGCTCTCCTTGGCTGCACAAGGTCCCGGAGTGGCACAAGGGTCTCCTTGGTGCAGAGACCAGGGCAGAAGGGTTCCACAAGGCCCCAGAGTGTCACAAGGATCTCTTTGGATCTGCAGTGTCAGAACTGACCCTGGGTTACACGAGATCCTCCTGTGTCCCAAGGGCTCCTTGGTTCCACAGGGCCTGATTCTCTGACACTTCAGAGATGGTGTTGGACAGTTTCTATTTTCCTGCAGTTTGGTGACGAAAGGAGCACGCTGGGCAGAGCACGGAGATGCTGCTGCTGTCTGCTCAGAGGAAAGGGCCCAACAAGGCTGAGGGGCTGGGAGGCTGCTGGAAGGGCTGTGCCCTACATGGTGCAGCTTTCCTGGGAGGGAGGGAACAGCAGGAGAGACACGCAGTGCCCCACAGAGCAGCTGGGCAGGGGGACACTGGGCATGAGGAGGAGGAAATGTCCCTCCCAGGGCAGCGCTGGGGCAGGAGAAGCACCCAGAGGGAGGATGAGCTCAGGGCATGTGTGTGTGCCCAAGGCACAGAGGGTGAGGCTGGGCACAGCTCAGGCCAGGGCTGGCAGTGGCAGGGCAGAGCTGGCGGGGCAGCGAGATGGGAGTGTGCAGCCTGCAGGGACACAGCAGCAGCGGTGGGACAGCGCAGGACAAGCTGTGCTGGACATGGCCAAGGGCCCTGGCAGGGCTGGCAGTGCCCAGGAGAAGCCAAGTCTTGGTGCCCTGGGGCACAGCAGCGTCTGTGCCACCAAGGGCTGGGAGGAGACACCTTGTCCTGAGGCCCTGGGGCCTCCTGGCACAGCCCCAGCAAGGCTGGGCACTGTCAGCCCCTTGTCCTGCCCTCAGCATCCCCCCACATCCCAGTGGCCTCAGGGATCTGCTGGAAGGAGTCCCTGGGGGGCCTTGGTCAGGAATGGCCCTGGGGGCTCCTGAATGCTCCCAGGGACTGCAGGGTTTTCAAAGGACTTTGGCTTTGGCTTTTGCCTGGGAGTCTCCAAGAGCTTTGTGCAATCCTGGCCCCCAATTCTCTGCTCTAATGAGTCCCTGGAGATTCTCTGTCAGTAAGAACACTCAGTGGGGCTCATTAATGCTTTGAGATACTCCAGGGTAATTAAAGTACCTCTTTTTGACACTGACTCTCTGAGAGGTTTGTGCAGTCATGGTCCCCAATTATCTGCTTTACTCAGTCCCTTGAGAGCCTTGGTCATTAACAAGAGTTCATTAATGCTTCAAGGTACTTCTGGTTTTTCTAAGGTACTTTCCTTTTTCCACACTTGAGTCTCTGAGAGCTTTGTGCAGCCATGGTCTCCAGTCCTCTGCTTTAATCAGTCCCTTGAGAGCTTTGTACTGACACACATGTATTGGCAGCCACTGAAGAATTGGCTGAAGCCGCCCCAGCAAAGGGGGAACCTTTGGTGCCCGGCCAGGCCGTGCCATGCCCAGCTCTGGCAGCATCCCCCTGGCTCTGGACTCACCTGCACACTGGCCGTGGAGCGTGTCTTTGGAGAAGGTGCCAGAATCAAAGGCCATCATCTTCAGCTGCTGCTGGCCAGCCCCAGGAAGAGGTTGTCGGCCTTGAGCTCGTCCTTGGTGTCTCCAGCAGCAGCAGCCCCACCTGCTACAGCTTCTCCAGGGGCTCCTTCTCCTTCCCTGGGGCCACACCAGGCTCTCAGGGTTCTGCCCAGGGCCCCAGCCATCAGTGAACCACACAAGCAAAACCAGGGGGGATGGTGGCCACCAGTGCTTGCCAGAGCAGGCCTCCAGCTCAGCTGCAGCCCAAGAGCTGCGTGTTCCCTTCTGATGCTCCCTGCTCAGGGCTACAGGCAGGACAAAATAGTCTGCTTTGCTTTGCCACTGATTGCCAAGAGATGTGTGGGGCTGTTACCTGCCAGGCCCCTGGATCACACTGTGCCCGTGGCTCTCTGCCATCCTCTAGGGCACATGAACACCCTGCAGCCAAGGGGCACTGAAGAGCTCTTCCAAGGACGGCCTGTCCAAGGGCTGCATGGACAAGCACCTCTTAAGAACATCCTGGCACTCTGGGCACAGAAACCAGAAACCACCAGTCAGCTGCAGAAGGATCCCGCCCGCTTTGCCCCCCGTTCCCGTGCCCAGGCCATGCTGGCTGTGCCCAGAGCTGGGCCTAAACTTGCCCATGCATTCTGTGCTTTGGAGGGCAGCAGGACAGCAGGACATGTGCCACCTGCTGGGAGCTGCCAGAGCGGGATGCTCCTGAGCCTGTTCTGGCTCCCAGCACTGCTATTCCCCCCGTGCCACAGAGATGAGGGATCCACACTAAAGGAACCAGACCAGGAGCCCACTCTTTCATTGCCTGCCAGAAATGGGTCTCATTTTGCTCTGCATTCCTTTCCTAGTAGGGGTTATCTATTAAAACAAGAGAAAAAAGAAAAAAACCAGAAAAAGTATGAGAGATGAAAACAAAACCCAAATGTGGAATGAAAAGTCTTCTGCAACTTTGGATTCAGAGGGAATTGATATTTTTTGAAAGAGAACTCAGTTATTTACCTTTTATTTTTGTTTCATTCGGTACTTACATTGTTTTCCTTCCTTCCTTCCTTCCTTCCTTCCTTCCTTCCTTCCTTCCTTCCTTCCTTCCTTCCTTCCTTCCTTCCTTCCTTCCTTCCTTCCTTCCTTCCTTCCTTCCTTCCTTCCTTCCTTCCTTCCTTCCTTCCTTCCTTCCTTCCTTCCCTGCTTTCTTGCTTTCATTTTTATATCTTTTTGCTTTCTGTTTCTTGTTGCTTGCTGTTTCTTTCTTCTGTTTTTTTTCCTTCTCTTTTTTCATTTTCTTTGTTGATTTCTGTCTTTTGCTCTTTCCTTTCTTTCTTTCGTTATTTCATTTTTGTTTCATTGTTTTATACTTTTGCTATCTTTCTTTTTCTGTTTCTTGTTACTTGCTCTCTTCTCTTATTCTACTTTTCTTCCTTTTATCTCTTTTTCTTGTTTCTTTCTGTCTTGTTTTTTCTTTCATTCATGATTTTATCTTCTTGCATTCTTTTTTTCTTTCCTTCTTCACTTTTTATATTTTTTCTTTCTTTTTTTTCCATTTTGTGTTTCTTATTGCTTTCTTCTTTCATTTTTTCATTTTTGTCCTTGGTTTCACGTTATTGAGTTGCTTTTTCATCTTTTATTTTTTTTCACTTTTTTCATTTTCTTGTTGATTTCTTTTAGCTTTCTTTCTTTCTTTCTTTCTTCATTCTTTTATCTTCTTTCTTTTCCTTTTTTTTTGCTTTCTCTCTTTCTTCTTTCTTTTTTTGCTTTCTTCCTTTTTAAACTTTTTTCCTTGTGCCGTTCTTACTGTACTTTTTTCTTTCTTTTTCCTTTTTCTTGTTCACTTCACATTATTGAATCCTTTTTTCTTTCCTTCTACATTTTCAAATCCTTTTTCTCCCATTTTTCTGGTTTTTATTGCTTCCTATCTTCTTTCTTTTTCTCTTTTATTCTTTCTTGTGTCTTTCTGTTCTTTTTTTTCTTCCTTCCTTGTTTCTTTCTTCCCTCCTTTTTCTTTCTCTTTTATTTTCTTGTTGGTTTCATGTTATTTAGTCTTGCTTTCTTTCTTTTTCTTTTCCTTTTTCATCACTTTCATTTTCTTGTTGATATCTGTTTTTTGATTTTCTTCCTTTCTTCTTTTCTTTCTTTCATTTTTATTATATTTTGATTGCTTGCTTTCTTCATTTTTAAATGTTTTTTATTTCTTTTTTCTTTATTTTTATAGTTTCTTGTTGATTTCATTCTTTTTTTCTTTCTTCTTTTCTACTTTTCTTTTCTTCCTCCTTTCCTTGTTGCTTTCGGTCCTTCATTCCTTCCTTTCTTTCCTCCTTTCTTTCTTTCGTTCTTTTGTTCTTTCTTTCGTTCTTTCGTTCTTTTCTTTCTTTTCTTTCTTTCCTTCTCGCATTCTCCCTTTCTCTCTTTCTCTCTTCCTTTCTTTCTTTCTTTCTTCCTTCCTTTCC
The DNA here is from genome assembly GCF_041296385.1 of Aphelocoma coerulescens. Classification (NCBI taxonomy): domain Eukaryota; kingdom Metazoa; phylum Chordata; class Aves; order Passeriformes; family Corvidae; genus Aphelocoma; species Aphelocoma coerulescens. Next base: position 2,907,112 of record NW_027183804.1, on the reverse strand, counting down.
TTCCTTCCGTAATTCCTTCCGTAACTCCTTCCCTCACAAGCTGCTTCTCACCCCATTGAAGGGGTGCAAAGCAGCAGGATCCCCTCCCAATTGGGTTTCCCTCACCCTCCCAAAATGTGGGGACTTCACCTCAGCCCCCCAAGTTGTGGGGGGTTTCCCCAAATTCACTGCAACCTCCCAGAAGCCACTTAGAGGCCCCAAAATTGTCAAAAAGCAGCAGGAGCCTCCCCAAAAGCAGCTCCTGCTTTCCCTCCCTGAAATGTCCCACTCCAAGTGCCCAAACCACGCCCATCATTCCAAAACTTCATCCCACCCCCACAATGCCACCCCCACCCCATCCCACCCCATCCCACCCCATCCCATCCCATCCCATCCCATCCATTCCATCCCATCCCATCCCATCCCACCCCTCCTGGACACCAATTCCCCTTCTGTGGCTCCTGACTCCCCACAGCCGGGCCTTGGGGCTGACGGATCGAGCCATTTGGGGCTGCCATCGACACATTGGGGCTGGCATTGAGTTTATTGGAGGCACCCGCTCAATCCCTCCATCCCAAATGGCAGCTTGGAACCTCTCCTCAGCCCTTGCTGTGCCCATGGGCTCACCTCAAGTCCCAAAATGAGAGCCAGGGCCCCACAGCCCATTCAGAACCTCTCAACATTGCCAGAAACAGCAGCATCCTTCCCAAAATGGGCTCCCCGCATCCCTGACAATAGGTCCCCCTTCCAAGTACCAGAGCCCCCCTCCCAGAACCCCTCCCGAAGCATTGGGGGGACCCCAAAACTGCCTCAGGAATGGGACATACCCTGAAATCCCTTCAGGAATGTGGGATACCCCAGAACCCACTCAGCAACGGGGTCCCCCCGGCCTCATCATGCGCAGCCTTCAGCTGGCTCAGCCAGAGCCCATCCCGCCCTCAGCAGCCCCAGCCCAGCCCAGCCCTCCTGGGCAGGAAGCCCCAATGGCCGAGCCGGCCTGGGACACTTGCAGGGATGCGGGGGCAGCCGCAGCTTCTGGGGCCAGCCTGTGCCAGGCCCTGAGCGCCCTGCCAGGGAACCATTGCTGCCCCACATCCCATCTCAGCCTGCCCTCGGGCAGCGGGAAGCCGTTCCCTGGGGCCCGGCCCCGCAGGCCCTTGGCAAGAGTCTCTGTCCCCCAGCAATTGCTGCTCCTCCCTGCTGCGGGGCCCGAGCTGCAAGTTGATTTTCTGCCGCTGGCCCCGGCCCAGCCCCGAGCCAGGGCCAGCACCTTGCAAGAACTGCCCCCAGCAGAGCTGTTCCCTCCTGCAGTAGTTACACCTGCACACCCACAGCGCCTGAGACTGCAAGCAATGAGCATTCCCTGGGCACATGTGCAGCCCAAGCAGCTCGAGGACAGCCTTGCAGCAGGACTGCTCTCAGCTGAGCCAAAAAGGCCCCTCTGGCAGCTGCAGGGCCATTGCAAAGGGCAAGGGCCAGAGCCTGGGCCCACGGGGGAGGAAAGGGCTCTGAATTCCCCTGCCCTGGCACCTCAACCCTGTTCCCAGGCTGCTTCCCACACAGGATTCCTCTGGAGGGCTGCGGAAAGCTGAGAGGCAGCTCTGGCTTCTCCACTTTTCCTGTGCTAAAGCTGCCTGGCAGAAGAAATGGAGGGACAGCTCTGGTGGCACAATCCCTCCCGGCCCAGGGCACAGCGCTGGGAAGGTCTTTCCGTGCCGAGGCTTTGCTGCGGCCAAGGAAAGCTCCTGGCTCAGGGTCACCTTTCCTGCGGGGCCAGACCCCCCGAGTGGCCCAGCAGCAGCAGAGAATTCCAGCACAGCCCCGGCACGGGCAGGGCGGCCCTGGGCGGGCTGCGGGAGCCGGCAGCGCCTGAGCTCAGAGCAGCTGAGCCCGGGGGCTCTTGGCCAAGGCCGAGGCCCAGCGAGCATTTCTCAGGTCGCAGGGCGGCCTGGAAAGGTGCTGGGGGGGATCATTCACCCCCCAGTGCGGTCCCAGTGGCTCCCAGGATTTCCATGTCCGTGCTCCCAGCGCTGCTCCCAGCCCTGATCCGTGGGGATGGGAATGTCCCGCTCCCTTCCCGGGGCAGGCTCACACCTGAGCCAGGTGTGCAGGGCAGGACCTTGCCCTGAGCCCAAGCCCTGTCCCCCCTGCAGGATCTGCTTCCCATCGGCCTCTTCCTCCTGCGGCCCCACGCCCAGCTCGGTGCTGAACGAAGGGCGCTGGGCCGGGGTCATCCCCCGGCGGGGGCTGCGCACCCCCCTCTGCCCCCTCCCCAAATTCCCTCCCGGGGCAGCAGGGGCTGGCTCAGGAGCCCTGTGGGCAGGGAAAAGGGGGTGACACCGGGATGGGGGGGGTCACACACGCTCTGGGGGGACACACACGGCCCCTGGGGACCCCCCCTCACCTTCTCCTGCAGTGCCAGGAGGATGAACCCCAACATGGAATCCCCGACCACCAGCAGCATCTTAGGGGTGGGGTCTGGTGGCAGCTTTGGAGTCTGGGGGAGAGGCCCTAAAACCCCCTCCCAGCCCTACAGCCACTCCCAGACCCCTCAAACCACCCCACAGCTCGTGGCCAGGAACCCCCCAACCACTCCCTGCATCATAAATGACCCCAAGAACCACAAAATTCTCTCCAAGACACACGGCCCAGCCAAGATCACCAAAACTCTCTGAGACCACCCTAAAAGGCCCCTCCAAGAACCACAAATGCCCTCAAGAGCCACAAAAGCCCCTCCCAGTCCCTTAAGGAGCCCCCCAGGCCCCCTCCCAGCCCCCATGGCACCGACCAGGACAGGCTGGGGGACAGGAACATCCACAGCCCAGAGCAGCTCAGGCACTTCAGCAGCGATTTGGGCACTTTGGAGGTCACACTCCAAAGGGAGAGACCCAGAGCAGGGACTGGGACAGACAACCAGAATTCCTGTAGAATAGGTGGGCTCAGGTGGACACATTCTGCCAGCACAACTACGAGATTGTGGCCCCAGTCTGCCTGGCTTCACAGCCCCACAACACTCAGATCCTCCCGAATATTCCCCTGAACCCCAAATTCAACCCCAAATTCCAGTAAAATGGTGCCGCTTTAGATCTCTTTGTTTCATTTCTTTATTTCTACCCCAATTTTGGTTGTTTCAGTGGGATTAACACAGAAATTACTTAGGCTGCAGAAGATCTCCAAGGTCATCCAGGGTTGCTTGATACCACCAGAAAAAACAATTGGACAGAGCAGATGAAAATTTTAGGGTGTAAAGTTAAAAAATCAGCTCTTCCCAATGAATTTCCAATGACGATCTGAGTCCCGATGGATGTTCCTGCCCCTGCGTTCACCCAGGTGCCTACAGGGATCCACGAGAACGTGGAGAGAACCAGCCAGGGCTCTTCCCAACACGGATCACAGGGAATGTGGGTCATCAGGGCTCTGCCAAACGTGGCTCCTCTGATGGGAGATGGAGCTGGAGCAGAGGACAAAGCTCTTCCTGCAGTTGGGGCACCCGCAGGGCTTCCCTTAGCGGTGCCTCCGTTGGTGTCTGGTCAAGTTAGAGCTGTCTGAGAAGCTCTTCCCACAGTGGGGACACTCGTAGGGCCTCTCCCCGGTGTGGATGCGCCGGTGCATGACGAGGGCTGAGTTTTGCTTGAAGCCCTTCCTGCAGTCGGGGCAGCGGAAGGGCCTCTCATCCCTGTGAATCCGCTCGTGCCGGAGGAGACTGGAGCTGGTCTGAAACCTCTTCCCACACTCGGGACACTCATAGGGCCTCTCCCCAGTGTGGATGCACTGGTGGATGATGAAGGAGGAGCTCTTTGAGAAGCTCTTCCCACACTGGGGACACTCATAGGGCCTCTCCCTGGTGTGGATGCGCCGGTGGGTGATGAGGTGGGAGTTTTGTTTGAATCCCTTCCTGCAGTCGGGGCAGCGGAAGGGCCTCTCATCCGTGTGAATCCGCTGGTGCAGGAGGAGATTGGAGCTGGTCTGAAACCTCTTCTCACACTCAGGACACTCATAGGGCCTCTCCCCAGTGTGGATGCACTGGTGGCGGATCAGGCTGGAGCTCTGGCTGAAGCTCTTCCCACATTCCCCACACTCATAGGGCCTCTCCCCGGTGTGGATCCTCTGGTGGTTGATCAGGTGGGAGCTCCACCTGAAGCTCTTCCCACATTCCCCACACTCATAGGGCCTCTCCCCAGTGTGGATCCTCTGGTGATTGATCAGGTTGGAGCTCCACCTGAAGCTCTTCCCACATTCCCCACACTCATAGGGCCTCTCCCTGATGTGGATCCTCTGGTGATTGATCAGGTGGGAGCTCCACCTGAAGCTCCTCCCACATTCCCCACACTTGTGGGGCTTCTCCCCATCGTCAATCTGCTCATGAACCACCAGCTCTGACCTCTGGCTGCATCTCCGGCCGCCTTCCCGGCACAGGGTGGGTCTTTCCTCCTCAGAGCACCCTGGGCTGCGTTTGCAGCCCCTCCTCCTGCGGGATCTCCGGGGCTTTTCCTCCCCGTTGGATTCCTGAGCTGTGGAGCTGCTCAAAACGGCCTCTTCCACCAGGTTCTGCCGCGGGGATTTGTCCTCCCTGGGCTCCGTGCTCAGCTCCTTGTCTGGGGGAGGAAGGACAAGGAGAGGATGGGATTTGCCTCCGTGCCACAGGGAAGGGGAAGGAGATCCCCCCAGTCCGTCCCCGGCAGGACGGCGTCGGCAGCGGGGTTGTCCTGCAGCCGGGGGCGATGCTGGGCTGGGAGATGGAGCAGGAGAGAGGGGGAAAGGGGCACTGACTTCCTCCTCACCTGCCTGGGGCTCCCGGGGCATCTTCCTCTTCCTCACAGCCTCCTCCTCCATCTGGCCAAGGGCTGGGAATGGGAAATCCTCATTCTGGGAGAAACAAGAGATGAGTGTGTTGGGTTGGGGCTTCCTCCTGCCCAAGTCCATCTCTAGAAGTCACTGGTGTCCACAAAAACTAACAAAAAATTGGCAGTGAGTCCTAAAAACGGCTCCAGGAGTTCCCCCTTTCCAGTCTCCTCACTTTGGGGTTCTGGGGGTCCCCCTTGTCAGGGCTGCTGGGGGTCCCATGGGTCCTGGGGATCCCCCTCTCTGGGGTCCTGCTTAGGGATGCTGGGGGGTTTTGGGGGTCCCACAGTAGAATTTTCCTGATTCTGCTTCAGCTCCCAGAGGTCCCAGGGTCCCCTCTTCAGCCTCCCTCCACTCCAGGCACTTGGGGCTCCCCCCTCTCCTCACCCCCCCTTTCAGGGCTGAGGGGTCCCAGCCCCTCCTCATCTCCAGGCCCCCCCACCCCTCCAGGCTCTTGGGGGTCCCCTAGCTCTGGTATCGTCCCTCTCTGCTCTCCCCACTCCAGGGGTCCCGTGTTCCAGCCCCCAGCTCTCCTGGGGATCCCCAAAGCCAATGTCCAACCCCGCCAGGACCGGGCAATCCTCACATGGACCTCCCAAGACCCCCAAGGGGCAATTATGGCTCAGCTTTGGAGTCCTGCAAGATCCACATATCCCCTCTGGCCCAAAAATCCCTCCCAGGGACATGCAAGGACATCTGGGGCTCGATTCCAGAATCTGCAAGCTCCAAACACCCCTCCAATAAAACCCCTCCTGGTGACCCCCCGATAGATTTGGGGTGAGCTCCCCCTCCCCGCTCACCTGCAGGATGGGGGGGAAGATGCTACCGGGGCTGGGGGTGCTGCGGACACAGTGGGCGGGCGGTGGAACCTCGTGGTTCTCCAGCTCCTCCTCCTCCTCTCTCCCTACTCTTCCTCCCACTCCTCCTCCACTCCCACCCTGCCCCCCCTTTCCCACCCCCTCTGCCCCACGGCTGCCGCAGCACCGGCTGCTGTGTGGGGGGAGCCCCCGATCAGCCCAGGGATGGACAGGGGGGTTGGGGACCCCCCAGTGCGGATCCCTCCCTTCCCCAGAGCCCCAGGGAATCGCTCCAGGGCTCAGGTGCTGGGGGACAGGGCTGCACCCCCATGGAACCGCTCTTCTGCTGTCCCAACCCCACCTTTCCCTCTGTCTTGGGGTGACCTTATGATGTGTATCCCATATCGCTGCCTATGCCCAGAAATTAATTCCTGTGCCTTTCTATGCCTCTAAACTGAGCCTGAGAGGGGGAAGGAAAAAACTGAGCAAAGTTTTTTCAAAGCAGTTTGCAGCTTGTTCAAGGTCACACACAGATAGCAATTGGTTTCCCAGCTGTGGCAGGGGAGGGGGGAAGCACCCGGCCGGCTGCGCCCAGAACAGTTTCTTTTTTGGCCAGTTGTTCAGCTGCTTTTTCTCCGGAGAGAAACTGAGAGCTGAATTTTTCCTCCCCTGGAAAATCCCCTTTTCTACTGGACTGCTTGATTGCTTTAACATCAGACCACATCGGGAGGACTTTCCACCGGGCACAGAGGGCCTGGGCCTGGGCCAAGCCCCAGCTCCGAGGAGACCAAAGGGAGGACTCTTAACACTTTCCCAGGTTTTTTCCTCCACAGCGACAGATTTTATAATTTAGCATTACTTTCCTTTCCCGTGTGTTTGGTAAATAAATAGTTTTATCTCCTCCACTTTCCTTCGAGAAAAATTTATTTTTTCCCGAACCTGGTGGGGGAGGGGTGGTTGTGCCTTCTCTCAGAGGATATATTTCTAAATTTGGCCAAACCAGAACACCCTCCCCTCTCCTCCCCTTTCTCAGCATTCCCCCAATCCACAGCCCCATCCACAGCTCAATTTGGGTGTCTCATCCCCCTCCTGCTTTCTTTGGGGGTCCCAGCCCCCTCTTCCCTCCTCCTTCTGCACCTTCCCCATCCCCAATCCCCACCTCCCCTCCCCCGGCCTTGGTTTTGGGGGTTCCAGGCCCCTCCTGCTCCCTTTGGGGGTTCCATTCCCCATTTCGCTCCATTTGGGGTCCCAGACCCGCCCCCCTTCTCACCGCTCCCCCCGCGCCCGGGGGGGCTCCCAGCACCACCAGTGCCACCAGTGCGGCCCCAGCTGCCCCCACACGCCCCATGCCCAGCGCCGGGCGCTGCCGACAGCCCCAAAGCAGCCGCGCTGTGCCCTGGGGGGTCCCCAGAGCGGCCCCGCCCCGCACGGCACTGGGAGCACCAGTCCGGACCAGTGCGGAGCGCGGGCGGGCGGCATCAGCCGTGCCCGGGCAGGGCCGGGCCCCGCGGGGCTCCCGCCCGCACTCGGCCCCCGCCGGGACAGCGCGGGGGGGCCCGGCCTGGCCGCCCCCACCTCCCCCTCCCCAAATTCCGCTCCGGGGGGCGCTGGGGGCGGGGGGGGCTCAGCTGGGGCCAGAGGTGCCGGAGCCACGTGTCCCCCGCTGCCAGCACCGCCCCCTCAGGATTAGGGGTGCCCCAAAACTCCCTCGGAGCTGGCGGATACCCCGCAGGCCCCTGAGGACTGGGGTCCCCCCGGCCTCATCATCCCCAACCTTCGCCTGCCTCATCCCAGGCCCCATCCCGCCCATCCCCCTCCGCCACACTTCATCCCACACCCCAATCCACATCCCACCCTTCCCGGGCCCCATCCCGCCCCATCCCATGTCTCCCGGCAGCCGCCACCGGGACCCCCAAAACCCCGCGTGCCGGGGGCTCCCCAATATCCCCCAAGGGGCATTTGCGACTCACATTCGGAGCCCTGCAAGATCCAAACATCCGCCTCCCCTCCCCCGCCCCACCAAACCCCCCTTCCCCAGGAACCAACAAAGATATTTGGGGCTCGGTGCTGGAATCCTCCAAGCTCCAAAATCCCCTCTCCCAAAACAACCCCAGGAACCGCCCAAGATATTTGGGGCGAGCTGCCCCTCCCCGGTCACCTGCGGGATGGGGGGAGCGGTGTTCCCGAGGCCGAGAGCTGCGGACACAGAGAGCGATGGATGCACATGGAGGCTCCTCTTCCGGCCCCCTCTGGCCCGCCTCTTCCTCCCGCCCCTCCCCCTTTATCCCTCCTCTTCCTCCCGCTCCTGCTCCTCCAGCCGTCCTCCGTCCAGCAGCTCCGCTGCCGCCCCCAAACCTCGGGCTGGAGCGGGGGGTCTGGGACACAGCCCCGTGCTGGGGGGCAGAGCCGCTGCTGGGGCCATCGCTGTGTGAAAGATTGTATTGTTTATTAAAAAGGATGCCTTTAAAACAATATATGTAATCAAATATACTTATATGTATTGCCAATCAAATATACTCAGGATATGTATTGCTAAGTATCGCTTCTGCAACTACTGTATTGCTGTACAGATGCTTGCATAACAGGAGAGTGTGGCATGCCAAACACTGTGTGTTCAGCTCTTTTTCCATATAAGAACAAAAAAAAAATGATATGCCAGATACTGTGTCTTCTTCTTCTAAAAATGGACAAGGAACAAAAGGTCGAACAGAGGACAGAAGAGGAAGACTACTTCCTTCATCCTCAACGACCACCGGAAGGCAGAAAAAGACCCCCTAGCAACAAGTGGCACATGCGCAGAGTGGTTCAAAGCAATCCACGAAGACGGAAGTAAAATCATATAAATAGGGGGGCCAGCTAGAATAGTGACGTGACAGTGGAGGAGCGTAGACTCCCGGTCACCCAGCGCTGTAAATTTGCTCACTTTCTACTTGCTACAATTAATAAACCATAAATTGTTGCTAATTGGCGTAGTCTTAATTTATGACAATTTTGGTGCCGTGACTCGGATAAGGAACGGTGGGCTGCGGTCTCCCAGGGAGGCGCCCCGAGGTTTTCCTCGGCCTTGAGAACAGCTGCCCACCTTCACCTTTACCGACGAACCTAAATTCTAGAAAGTGGAGCAAATGAAAACCGGTATAATCCCATAAAAATTTAGTGCACTGAAGTCCGGACGAAGACGCAGGACGCGTAAGTATATTGTGAAGATAATTCACAGGGATACCGTTCGGGCGGGATTGGGTTTCCTGGAATATAGCAATTGAGAGGCTCGACATACTGAGCCAAGCGAGTGTGGACCCTTAAGTACTACGTTTCCCATCTCCCGCGAGGGACTGGGCTAGGAACAAGGGGAGGCGAGTGAGTGTGTGTGTGAAGGTATTCCAGAAGATGGGGGCGAAGGGCAGCAAGCCTTCGACCCCCATGAGGGAGGTACCCATAGTGCCTCAGAATACCCCTCTCTCATTCATGTTAAATAATTAGAAACAGTTTCCCGGATCAATAGGGAAAAGTAAGAAGAAAATGATTCATTACTGTACTGAAATATGGGGAGGGAAGAAAATACAGAAAAATGTTATTTGGCTTATTTTTTGGTCAGATGAAAAATGGGTGAGGCAACAGTTAAACTTCTAGGTTAATGATAAAAGACCTTTTAACCCAGAGGAGAGCTTATATGCTCAGATGTAGCTAGAGAAACCCCAGACAACTCTATTCCCATTGAACAAATTAAATGAAAAGAGATAAAGAAAGGGAACAAGATGATACCTTGTTAATTCCCCCTCCATATGTCCCTCCACCTCCAGCACCGGTGATTCCACCAGTTGCTCCCATAACCCCGGGAGATACTAGTTCCGAACAAGGGTCACCTGCATCTGTTAGGAGACGAACTAAAAGTAAAAAGGAACAACCCCAAATATATCCCCTAAGAGAAGTACCCATGGGAGGACCCCAGCCTGGGGTCGGGTATGTTTCTGTCCCCCTGAACTCCAGAGATTTGCGGGAGTTTAAGAGGACAGAAATGGGAAGATTACTAGACGACCCGTTAGGGGTAGCAGAAAGAGTAGACCAATTCTTAAGACCAAGTCTTTATACTCGAGACAAAATGCAGTCAATTTTGGGGCAGTTATTTACAACAGAAGAAAAAGATAAGATTAGGCGGGCAGGCATGAGAGTCTAAGATGCCCAACATGCACAAGGTCCCCAAGCAGATACAAAATGGCCACTTCAGAAACCAAACTGGAACAACCAAAATCCATTACATAGAGCTCATATGGAGGACTTAAGGAATATAGTGATTCAAGGAATTAGAGAATCAGTACCTCGTGGCCAGAATATTAGTAAAGCCTTTAACAAAAGGCAAAAGAAAGATGAGAGCCCCACAGAATGGTTGGAGCGACTGAGGAAAGCCCTCCAGCTATACTCAGGGGCTAACCCCGATAGTCCTCTGGGGCAAGCAGTCTTAAAAACACATTTTGTGGCAAAATCTTGGGATGACATCAGACGTAAACTTGAGAAACTAGAGGACTGGCAAGATAGAGGATTAGATGAGCTGTTGAGGGAAGCACAGAAAGTGTATGTAAGACGAGAAGAAGAAGATAGTAAGAAACAAGTAAGAATGATGGTGGCTGCGCTTAGAGAAGATAGAAAGAGGCAACTTAGAGGTCCTAAAACCCCCAGAAAGTCGCCGAAAACAATAGTGGAAAGAAGGGAACAAGGAGGTTGTTTCTATTGTGGGAAAAAGGGACATGTGGAAAAAAAAAAAAAAAGATTGCAGAGAATGCTCTCAAGTGGTCCATACCCGGAGACCAATCCTTCATAATTGGTGGTGTAGTAAATGTGAATAAACAGCTCAAAGATATAGATATACTAGTTTTAGAGAGTTAAAAAAAAAAAAAAAAGAGGGGTTGTTCAAGTCATCTGAACAATCTGTTAGCAATATTGCATGGGGAATTTCATTGCTAAGTCACAGCTTTAAAAGCTCAATTAAAGTCCCATATTATAAGAATACATTGTAAAAAAAAAAAAAAAAAAAAAAAAATCTTTTCGGATGCCTGGGATATCAGGAAAAAGAGTGAAAAATAAACTAAGCAGCCAAGTTATAGCTCCCAGAAGGGTGTAATAGGCTTACAGTGACCCCTGCTGCCGAGAAGATAATCACCCCCGTGGCTGGCTGCAACCCAGTCGACGGGCGAGGCAGAGGAGGACCCACAAAAGGCCTGAGAGACCCACTACTGGAGCTACTACTGGAACTGAGTCGCCATGAGAGTAATTCAAAAGGAATGCTCTTTTTCCTGTACACCCTATGCTTGCTTAGTTTACCAATATGGGCAGGAAATCCACACGAGCCAATGCAATAGAAATTAATCAATTTGCAGGAAAGTATTGTGGTACAAACACGACACAGCCCTGGGCGATGGAATTTCTCAGTAGAACAAATAAATAGATCATACCAATGCAAGGGGCTAAGTGGGTCTGTTCGGACATTGAAATAACCCCGTGTTTATCCTTAAATGTTTTCAATCAATCCCAATTTTGTGTACAAGTGATCATTGTTCCACGACTAATGTATCATACTTCTGAAGAGATATTACATCATTTTGAAAAAGGTCTAAGCAGACAAAAGAGAGAACCATTTACAGTCATCACTTTAGCTACATTATTAATAACAGGTAGAGTAGGAGCAGGCACAGGCATAGCCTCAATAATAAAAAGTAAAGAAATACAAACCTTGCAGACAGCTGTGGATGAAGATCTAGGGCGAATAGAGCAATCCATCCAAAACTTAGCTGCTTCTGTCAAATCCCTATCTGAGGTCGTATTACAGAACAGAAGGGGATTAGATTTGGTATTCTTAAAAGGAGGAGGACTATGCGTCGCTTTAAATGAAGAATGTTGCTCTTTCGCTGATCACACAGGAGTAGTACAAGATTCTATGGCCGAACTTAGGAAAAGACTAGATCAAAGAAAAAAGGATCGCGAAACAGGAAAATCTTGGTATGAAGGATGGTTCGATGTTTCACCATGGCTGACCACCTTGTTGTCTGCTCTGGCCGGGCCTTTAATTTTGTTAATTTTAGGCCTTATATTTAGACCTTGTATCATAAAATATATTTTACACTTTATTAAAAAGCGATTTAATGTAGCAAAATTGCTTATTTTAACTACTACTGCTGAGTATGAAGCTGCGCGTAATGAAAGAAATAAAAGCAAAAATGATTACTGTGAATGCGATATAAAACGCGAAAATTATGAGTGTTTTTGCAAAAAGGGTATAATGCATTGTGATTGTTATAATAGATGCAGAAATTGCTAGAAGAAAATTAAGATTTTTAAAGATGAAATTGTTTAATAAACAATAGAGTATAAAGAGAAAAAGGGGGGATTGTGAAAGATTGTATTGTTTATTAAAAAGGATGCCTTTAAAACAATATATGTAATCAAATATACTTATATGTATTGCCAATCAAATATACTCATGATATGTATTGCTAAGTATCGCTTCTGCAACTACTGTATTGCTGTACAGATGCTTGCATAACAGGAGAGTGTGGCATGCCAAACACTGTGTGTTCAGCTCTTTTTCCATATAAGAACAAAAAAAAAATGATATGCCAGATACTGTGTCTTCTTCTTCTAAAAATGGACAAGGAACAAAAGGTCGAACAGAGGACAGAAGAGGAAGACTACTTCCTTCATCCTCAACGACCACCTTAAGGCAGAAAAAGACCCCCTAGCAACAAGTGGCACATGCGCAGAGTGGTTCAAAGCAATCCACGAAGACGGAAGTAAAATCATATAAATAGGGGGGCCAGCTAGAAAAGTGACGTGACAGTGGAGGAGCGTAGACTCCCGGTCACCCAGCGCTGTAAATTTGCTCACTTTCTACTTGCTACAATTAATAAACCATAAATTGTTGCTAATTGGCGTAGTCTTAATTTATGACAGCTGTGTCCAGGGCATCCTTTGTGGCCCTCGTGCAGCTCCAGGCTCCCGAGGGCTCCCCGAGGCTTTCTGTGGCTGTCCCTGCTCCCCAAATCTGTCGCGTTTAATGCCCGAGCGCGGCAGCCCCGTGCCCTGTGGCAGCAGCCGGTGCCGGGACACAGCCCCGGGAGCTGCGCTAATGCCCGGCCGTGCCCAGGAGGGACTGAGGGGAGGGGACTTCATAAAGATCCCCCCTCTGCGCCCCTGGCTGCGCACGGAAAGGTTCTTTAGTGCATGGCAGCGATTTTCCGGGGTTTCTGGGCTCGGCGGGGCCGAGGCGGCGGCAGCGGGAGCCGCGGGGCCCGGCCCGTGGGGGCGGCCGGGCTGGAAAAGTGCGCGGGGCCCCAGCGCGGTGCCCGAGGGCTGAGCGGAGCTGACGGGAACAAGCCCCGGAACCCCCCGGTGCCCGAGGGCTGAGCGGAGCTGACGGGAACAAGCCCCGGAACCCCCCGGTGCCCGAGGGCTGAGCGGAGCTGACGGAAACAAGGCCCGGAACCCCCCGGTGCCCGAGGGCTGAGCGGAGCTGACGGGAACAAGGCCCGGAACCCCCCGGTGCCCGAGGGCTGAGTGGAGCTGACGGGAACAAGGCCCGGAACCCCCCGGTGCCCGAGGGCTGAGCGGAGCTGACGGGAACAAGCCCCGGAACCCCCCGGTGCCCGAGGGCTGAGCGGAGCTGACGGGAACAAGCCCCGGAACCCCCCGGTGCCCGAGGGCTGAGCGGAGCTGACGGGAACAAGCCCCGGAACCCCCCGGTGCCCGAGGGCTGAGCGGAGCTGACGGGAACAAGGCCCGGAACCCCCCGGTGCCCGAGGGCTGAGCGGAGCTGACGGGAACAAGGCCCGGAACCCCCCGGTGACCGAGGGCTGAGCAGAGCTGACGGGAACAAGCCCCGGAACCCCCCGGTGCCCGAGGGCTGAGCGGAGCTGACGGGAACAAGCCCCGGAACCCCCCGGTGCCCGAGGGCTGAGCGGAGCTGACGGGAACAAGCCCCGGAACCCCCCGGTGCCCGAGGGCTGAGCGGAGCTGACGGGAACACCCCGCTCGTCTCCGCCGCTCCAAGCCGCTTCCCCGGCTCCGGCTGCCGCCGCCGCCCGGCCCCGGCGCGGTCCCGCGGGGTCGCCGCTCTTGGCGCAGCTGGAGGGCTCGATCCGAGCCGCGCCCCGCCCGTCCCTCGCTGCGGCTCTTTCGGTCACACGGAGCGGCCGAGACCCCGCGCTGCTGCCCCGACGCTCCCTCGCTGCAGCTCTTTCAGTCGCTGCGCAGCCGCCACTCCCCGTGCACTTCTTCTAGAATTTATTATTCCATTCTCCTTCTTTTATTCCATTCGCACCTCCCATCCCACGCCCTCCGCTGCGGCTCTTTCAGCGCCGGGCTCCTCGCCGGTCTCTCAGTGCAGCTCCTTCAGTGCCACGGGCCGGCGGAGACGCCTCTCGGTGCGGCTCTTTGATCGGATTTTCTTCTTTTCTCACGGTTTTCTCTCGTTCCCAGCTCGCCCGTCCCGCCGAGCGGCTCCTTCAGGGGCCCGGGGCGGCACCGAGCCCTCGGGGCGGCTCCAAAGGGCCCCGCCCGCCGCCGCTGCCCGAGGCCTCCCCGCTGCTGCCGGGGATCGGACACCGCAGGCGGTCCCGGCCCCTTCCTCTCCTTCCTCTTCTTCCTCTTCTTCCTCTTCTTCCTCTTCTTCCTCTTCTTCCTCTTCTTCCTCTTCCTCCTCTTCTTCCTCTTCTTCCTCTTCCTCCTCCTCCTGCCGGGGTTCAGCCCCCGCCGCCGCCCGGCTCCTTCTGCCGCTCCTGCCCGGCACGAAGCGGCGCTGCCGCTGACGGGGCCGGAGCGCGGCTGCCCCGCGACTGCCCCGCGCCTCAGGGCCGGGCCGGGGAGTGACCGCACGGGTGGGGAGGGACCCCCCGCTGGCCAGGGCAGGGACTGACCCCATGGGAGGGACCCCCCGCTGGCCAGGGCAGGGACTGACCCCATGGGAAAGACTCCGAGAATTCTGCTCCCAGAGATCATTCCTGCTCACACTGACCCTTGTAGAAAGGGGCCATCGTTCCAGGCAGCCTGTACTGAGCATGTGGCTCCTGAGCGGGGTTTGTTGTTTAGGAAACCTGCTCAGGCTTTTCCATTCTTTCCTTGCAAACAGGAAAACTTCTCCTGGGGCTGTGTGCAGGCAGAGGCCTGAGGAGAGCAGGTGGCACATGGTGCGCTGGGCTGGGACAGCCAGCTGCAGAGCTCAAGGGAAGAAGCCCAAAGAGTCACAATGGCTCCTTGCCTTCACATGCAACACCTGGGTCACAATGGTCTCCTTGATTCCATGAGGCCCCACTGTGTCACAATGGCTCCTTGGTTCCATGCGGTTCCGCAGTGTCACCATGGTCTCCTTTGATCCGCATTGTCATCATGGACAATTGGTTCCATGAGGCCCCGCAGTGTCACAATGGTCCCTTGCTTCCATAGGTTTTATGTTGTAACAATGGACTCCTTGGTTCTATGAGCTTGCCTGCTTTTTGCAGAGGTGTCTTTGGTTCCAACAAGGCCCCGCTGTGTCTCAGTGCACCCTGGCTTCCATGCGGATCTGGAGTATCACAAAGGCTCCTTGGTTGCACCAGGTCCTGCTGTGTCACAATGGATCCTGTGCTCCATGAGGCCCTCCAAAGTCATCATGGAGGCTTGCTTCCATGAGGTTCCATGATGTGCCAGTGGTCATCTTGGTTCCAGGAGTTTCCTTAGTGTCACAATGCTCTCCATGCTTCCATGATTCCCCACAATGTCCCAATGCTGTCCATGCTTCCATTAGGCCCTGCTTTGCCACAATGGTGCCCTTGTTTCCATGAGGCCCCGCTGTGTCACAATGGACGTATGGTTCCGTGATGCTCCGTGGTGTCACCATGGTCTTCTTGAATCCGCAGTGTAACAATGGACCATTGGTTCTGTCATACATGAAATCCCTATTTGTGCTTGGTCTTTGCATATTAAGTGACTTAATTAATTTGAGCTTAATATTTTTAAATTGAATGTTAAAATCAATCCATCAGTCCAGGTACAATAATCAAGCTTTTATGGTCTTCCTGTGTTTACTGTATACCTTTACAAGTGTTTTAAGATGTGTGGAATGTATTTTTTTTGTTTTACTTGTATTTTGGTTTCAAGGCAGATTTTAAAAACCCCGGTTGCAACAAACAGCCCAGCCCCATAAGCACATGACCCTTATCTCAACTAATATCATCCCTCTGACCAGGAAGAGCCATTGGTGGACAGAGATGGTCTGTCAAGGGGAAAACACCAACCGCCTTGAACCAGGGGGGTGGACTGTGGGCGGACTGTGGGCGGACTGTGGGCGGAGCAAAAGCTATAAAAGTGTAAGAGAAGACACGCCCACTCTCTTTTCCCTTCCTCTCCAGCTTGCTAAGGCAGTGCTGGAGAAGCCTACCCCTTTCTAGGGGCTTTTAGAAATAGATTTCTTTTTGACCAGCCTAAACTGCAAGTTTATTTTTTCTCTACCTGAGGTTCAGAGCTGTCTTAAGCCTAAAGTTCCTAAATCCCTGCGCTCCTGGGGCATACCTTTTTGAGCCACTTGGATCCAAAATTTTTATATTTTGTTAGTTTTTTGCAATTTTTCAATTTTTCTGTTTTAATAAATTGTTTTAATTTCTACAAAGAGTTGTCTCATTCCTCACAACTCTTTTGGGGGCTCTCCGGGATCCTATTTTTGCCCTAAAATCCAGGTATTTTGGTTAATTTTATTTTTGAATTTTTGCTATTTTTTTGGTTTTTTTTCTCCTTGGATTTTCTGGGCTCCCACAAGGATTACTGCAGCAGAGAAAGGACACCTCCGGTGGAGAAAGACTTGTGGTAAGGCTTGAACCCTTCTTAAAGGGAACTTAGTTAGGGACTTACCCTTTTTAAGGGCTATTAGTTTTTGGGGAACCTCCAAGTGGAATTCCTTTTGTGAGAGTGTGTGTGGGGGGTTGGCCGCCCCCAGTGTGTGTGTGAGTGTGCTTGAAAGGGTTCATTTTTAAGGGCACCACGAGGGATCACCCCTTTAGAGACACAGAGGGGAAGATCGAGTGTGGTGATCAGCCTTTCTGGGGGGAGGTTTCCACGTTTTAGGGGTGTGCGCAGCCCCAAATTCATTTTTATTAGTGTCTCAGTCTCCTCGGGTCTAGAACTGAGGAGAAACCTCATTTTAAACCCCTCTCTTTTTCTTTCCGCCGCGTGGTCGGCCGCCATTTTGAAATTTCGCGCCGCCGCGTGGTCGGCCGCCATTTTGAAATTTCGGGTTTCCACGTGGTCGGCCGCCATTTTGAAATTTCGGGTCGCCACGTGGTCGGCCGCCATTTTGTGTCCTTTTAATTTGAACTGCACCCCTTTGGCTGTTCTAAGTGCATGTGTGAACTTGTTTTAGCTGCACTCTTCTGGTCAGTGCTATCTAGCACCTTTATACTTCCTGTTAGTTTGGAGTGTTTGAGTTATTGGATTGTAGTTGTAATTTGCTTTATCTGCTTTAATCATAAGACACTACTTTGATATTTTGAATTACTGTTTGTGTTATTCATTATAATCTTTTTCCTTTAATTCGATTATAAATATTTTAAATTTATCTCTCCTTTGCTAATAAAAACAACTCTTGTTTCTTAAATTTTAAGTACATATGTATAAAGCTATCTAAATTTCAGTTATACTTTAACCAATTTAAATATTCACTAATTATTCTTTTTATAATTAAAATTAATATTTCTTGCACCATATTTGTTTCTCACCAGCCTGCCATATTTAATTTTTTTCCCACAGATTCGCCATCATTCATTCCCTTATATATCTACTAACCCTGCTTGCTTTTCTCTATATTAGTTGTATTGTATTTTATGCTTATAACTTAATTATCTTTTTTTATTGTGATAGTGTATTGAATTTAGGTTATTTTGTAACATTATTTCCTTATGCAATATTTTAATTGTTTTATATAATACAATACTTTGGTTTATTTAATTAAAAAAAAAAAAAAAAAAATTTTTTTTCTTCTGCACTAGCTACTTGTTTGCTTCCCAGTAACAAAATGGGACAAGCGAATAGCAAAAGGAAAGACCTAATGAAGAAATACAAAATCTTCCCAGAGAGCCCGTTAGGACAAATGCTCCTAAAGTGGGAAGAAAATCTTTTAACTAAAGAAAAAGACCAGTGTCAAATGATTAGGTACTGTGTTTTTAAGTGGCCAAAACATAGAATTAACAAAGATGGTCTCAAATGGCCCAAGTATGGGTCTTCTGAAAAATGGCTTTGTGAGGCTTTGCATTCTTATGTACATTACAAAGCTCCAAAACATTCTGATGAATTAGACTATGCTAAAATTTGGTTAAATTATTGGCAAAAACAAAATGAAGACCAAAGCAAAAAATTAGAATTGGAAGAGGAAACTAAATCTAATTTAATTGGACTTAATAAAAATTCAAACCAAATTTTTTCCATTGCAGAAGAACACAAACAGAAAGAAAAACAAAAACCTAAATTAAATAAACCAAAGTGGGACCCCCTAGACTACCTTCCTCCAGTAACTCCTCCAGAAAGGAGGGTCCAAATTGAACAAGAAAGGGTCCTTCCTTCCTCAAGCCACCCAATCGAAAGGGACTCAGAAAATGAGAATGAAAGTGAAAAAGAAAATTCTGTTCCTTCCTGCTCTCACAAAAAGACAACCGGACAAAGGATTTCTTCTAGCCAGGATGGCCCAGCATCTTGCACTAGAAAGAAATCATTTAAAACACCTGACTGTCCCACCTGCCTTAGCACTCCCCATGAGTCTAAAATTTTACCTCTTAGGGAGGTACCCATGGGAAATGCTCAAGGAGGAATTGGTTATGTAGTTGTACCTCTAGCTTCATCTGAGGTACGGGAATTTAAAAAGGAAATGAAAAGCCTGATGGCTGACCCCATTGGTCTAGCTGACCAATTTGATCAATTCCTCGGCCCTAATATTTATAATTGGGGAGAGATACAATCCATCCTTCACTCCTTATTCACCATTGAGGAAAGAAAATTGATTAGAGCTGCAGGAGTGACAGTCTGGGACAGAGAAAATAATTCTAATCAAGGCCCAATTGGAGAACAAAAATTACCACTAACAGACCCTGAATGGAACCCAAATTCAGAAGAGGGCAGGAGGAACATGAAAGACTACAGAAATTTAATTATAAAAGGGATTAGAGAAGCTGTTCCTCAAGTTAATAATATGAAAAAAGCATTTTGTGGGGAACAGGAAAAGGATGAGTCCCCAACAGCTTGGATGGCTCGGTTAAGGAATAACATTCAACTTTATTCTGTCATTGACTTAGACAGTGAGGGAGGCAAAACTATGCTAAAGGTACATTTTGTGCTTCACTCCTGGCCTGACATCAGAAAAAAATTGGAAAAATTGGAAAAATGGCCAGAGAGGGAACTAGATGAATTACTGGAGGAAGCCCAAAAAGTCTTTGTTAGGAGGGATGAAGAGAGGATGAAGGCTAAAAGCCGAATAATGAATAACAGTACTAATGCTCCAATCCACAACCCTCCTACACAAAGAACTTCCCAAAGGGGCATCCCACAACAGCAAACCCAAATCTGCTCTCAGCAACAGCCACAGGTTTGTGTTTGCAATAAACAATCTACCCCAATTGTTCAAAGACCTGAGAGGTTAATTTGCACATACTGTAATAAACCAGGCCACGGGCAGTGGTACTGTTTTAAAAAGCAGAGAGATCAAGGAGTCCTTCAAATGGAGGGACAAATTTTGAACAACTGAAGGGGTCAGGGGCTTTATTCTCTGGGGCAAAAACATCTTAAAGAGCCCTTGATAAAATTAGAAGCTGGACCCCAGAGACAACAAGTGGAGTTTTTAGTGGACACAGGTGCTGAAAGAACCTGTGTCACTGAAACACCTCCAGGATGTTTTATTTCTCAAGATACATTAGATATATATGGTGCTAATGGTGAAAGCTTTGCTGTTCCTGTAATTAAAAATGTAACCCTTTCCATACAAGGACGTACCCATACAGGGGATGTGCTATACCTACCTCAAGCTGGGATCAATCTTTTAGGACGTGACTTCCAAATACCTCTGAGGGTTGGGGTGGTACCGCAGGGTGGAAAAATGACCACTAAATTGTTTGTTTTATCTTTAGTAGATGAGCAACACATTGACCCGGTAGTGTGGGCCAAACCTGGCAACCGGGGAAAAATGGACATCACACCTCTAACAATTGAGTTGCTCCCAAATAGCCAGCCAGTACGTGTACCACAATATCCCCTCTCCAAGGACAAAAGAAAGGGCCTGAAGCCTGTTATCATGGACTTATTACAAGATGGAATTCTTGAGACCTGCAAATCCAGTTACAACACTCCAATTTTGGCTGTCCAGAAACCAGATAAGTCATTCCGGCTTGTACAAGATCTGCGTGAGGTCAATAAGAGAGTCCAAACCAGGTACCCACTGGTGCAGGACCCCTATACACTCCTGAGTCGGGTACCCCCAGCACATGCCTGGTTCTCTGTTATTGACCTTAAAGATGCTTTCTGGTCATGTCCTCTAGATTCTCATTGCAGAGACATCTTTGCATTTACCTGGGAGGATCCAGACACTGGACGGAGGCAGCAGCTGCGCTGGACTCGCCTGCCTCAAGGGTACACCGAGGCACCCACACTCTTTGGCCAAGCGCTAGAAGATTTGCTAAGTTCCTTTTCTCCACCCGAAGGGATTCAGGTAACTCAGTACGTAGACGACCTGCTCCTCTCTGGGGAACAGGAGTCTACGGTAAGAACTGCTACAATTCAGTTACTGAATTTTCTAGGGAGGAACGGGCTGAGGGTGTCAAAACCTAAATTACAATTTGTGCTACAGGAGGTGAAGTATTTGGGACATCTAATTGGCCATGGCACAAAAAAACTCAGTGCTGAAAGAGTAGAAGGAATCCTAAATCTACCACCTCCAACTTCAAAACGAGAAATCCGGCAATTATTAGGCCTATTTGGATACTGCAGACTGTGGATTGATCAGTATTCACAATCTGCCAAATTTTTATATGAAAAACTAATAGAAGAAGAACCTTTTAATTGGACTAATTCAGATACACAAAAATTACAAAATCTGAAAGAGAAATTAACAAAAGCACCTGTTTTAAGCCTTCCTTCACTAGAAAAACCCTTCGATCTATTTGTTAATGTGGAGAAGGGAGTTGCCTATGGCGTCTTGACCCAGGAGTGGGGAGGAGTCAGGAAGCCGGTTGCTTTTCTTTCCAAATTACTAGATCCAGTGTCCAGAGGATGGCCCGTCTGCATCCAGTCCATCGCCGCAGCAGCTGTTCTGGTCTCGGAGAGTCAAAAACTCATTTTTGGTGGAGACTTGACAGTGCATACACCACACTCAATCAAAACCATTTTAGCTCACAGGGCTGCAGAGTGGTTAACTGACCCAAGAATAGTCAAATATGAAGCCATTCTCATGCACTCAGACCACCTGAGGTTAGTTGTGTGTACACACCAAAATCCAGCTCAATTTCTTTATGGGACCCCATCAGAAAAAGAAATTGAACACAATTGCATTGAGATAATTGATATCCAAACAAAAGTCAGAGAGGACCTGGTGGACTGTCCCCTCAATGAAGGGGAAATCCTCTTCATTGACGGGTCATCTCGAGTGGTGGATGGAAAGCGATGCTCTGGCTATTCAGTGGTCGATGGACACCAAATGTGTGTGCTAGAAAAGGGCAGATTGCCACCAACCTGGTCAGCTCAGGTCTGTGAGCTCTATGCCCTAGAAAAAGCACTCCACCGACTAGCAGGAAGCATCGGGACCATTTACACTGACTCCAGATACGCTTATGGCGTAGCCCACACCTTTGGAAAAATCTGGTCCGAAAGGGGGTTCCTAAACACCAAAGGGAAAGATATCCTACATAAGGAATTGATCCTAAAAATTCTAAAAGCACTGCAACTGCCTCAGGTGATCTCAGTGGTGCATATTCCAGGTCATCAATCGGGAACCACAAAAGAAGCTCGAGGGAACAACCTAGCAGACTTGGCAGCAAAAGAAGCAGCAGTGGAAGAAGAGGTAAAAGTGATGGAAGTAAACCAACTTCCAACTAACACCACCACATCTGACACTATTCCACAAACTAACATTTTACCCACGCCCATTTTTACTGATCAGGAAAAACAGAAATTAGTTTTAATTGGTGCCAATGAGGATTCTCAAGGCCGCTGGTATTTACCAGATAAACGCCAAATTTTAAACAAAAATTTAACCCGAGAAATTCTACAAAATATCCACCAAAGCAATCATTGGGGTTCAAAGGCTCTAGCGGATCACTATCTCAGAACCTTTGGATGCACTGGTGTTTATGAAATAGCCAACCAAATAACCCGGGACTGTGTAATCTGTCAAAAAGTTAACAAAAAGGTAATGAAAAAGAACACGGGCGGAGGAATTGAATTAGCAATCAGACCTTTCCAAAACATTCAAATTGACTTTACAGAAATGCCTCCTGTCCAGAGGTGGAAATACCTGTTGGTAATCGTTGATCACCTTACCCACTGGGTGGAAGCTATTCCAACTGTCAATGCAACAGCCCAGACAGTGAGTAAGGTGATCCTCGAGCAAATTATCCCCCGTTATGGGATAGTCCACCGCATAGATTCAGATCGAGGTACTCATTTTACCTCCCAAATTGTACAACAATTGGCTCAGCAATTAGGAACAAATTGGAGATTACACACCCCGTGGCATCCACAGAGCTCTGGGAGAGTGGAACGGATGAACCAGACAATCAAGAACACCCTCACAAAATTAATGCTGGAAACAAAATGGACCTGGGTAAAATGCCTTCCACTTGCTCTTCTTAGAATCAGGACACAGCCAAGATCTGATTTGGGTTGTTCACCATATGAGATGTTGTATGGATTACCCTACCTTGCTACACCACAAGAATTGAATGTGAAAGAGTGTGGAAACACCAATGTACAACAATATGTACAGATAATTGCCAAAAATCTAGAGTTGCTAAGGGAAAGAGGTTTTCTACCACAAACTCCCCCACTTGATTTTAATCTACATCACATCAATCCAGGTGACTGGGTGTTAATAAAATCCTGGAAAGAAAAGTCATTAACCCCATCCTGGGAAGGTCCATTTCAGGTCCAGCTAACCACTGAAACAGCTGTCCGGACATTTGAGAAGGGCTGGACGCATGTCAAGAGGGTGAAGGGTCCGGTGGCACCACCAATTGAAGAGAAGAAACCTCCAGACAAACCATCAAACTAAACACCCTGTTTGAAAGCTCCACTCAGCATCCCTCACTCCAAGTTAATAAAATCCTGTACTCCCAGTTCTTCCCCAGTTATACCTCAGTAATAAGTGCTAGCTACAAGTTGTTAAACTAAGTTGAAAATATTTTGCTGTTAATTCTGTTCTTTGTTATTCCCTTTTACAGATTCTGCCTTCACACAACCATATTGTCACATCAACTGTATAGTAAGGCTCCATTTGAAGCCAGCATTCTCTTCCAATAACAGTCCAATCAGACTCCAAAATTATGGGCACGATAACTCTAATCTTTGACAAGGCCAACCCTAAAATAACCATGAGTTTCCAGAAGCCTGAGGTCACTGAAGAACCATCTGAAGGTGAGATGCCTAAAGAAAGGACGA
Source organism: Aphelocoma coerulescens (assembly GCF_041296385.1). Lineage (NCBI taxonomy): Eukaryota > Metazoa > Chordata > Aves > Passeriformes > Corvidae > Aphelocoma > Aphelocoma coerulescens. The sequence goes on along the minus strand of NW_027183804.1, from coordinate 2,883,848 downwards.
AAGAAGCAAAGATGACAACCCCCACCAGCAGAGGCAACCCAAATGCTGACAGCTCCTCTCGGGTATGCCAAAAGGGGAAAGTGAGCAACATCCTGCTACTAAGTGTCATCTGTCTCTGGGTCCTCTGGCCTCCCTTTACACAAGCAGCCGACAGCCGCTGTAACAGATGTTACAAGACTGTGTACCAGGCAGAAGGAGGCTCATTTCAAATTCGACACTTTTTCCGAGCACATACTTATGTTAATCCATCTTGTTATAACATAACAAGGTTGAGTATCTGCTCAGAAAAAGGTCACAAGTACTAGATTGGCAAAAACATTGGCACCCAAATACATAAGCAGAAGGGAGAGTGCCCCTCCCAAGACGATTGGCTCTGTTTCAATTTTAGATACATAACCAAGACAGAAGATTTGTTAAAAAGAAAGACCTATGACACTGACCTGATCCAAGAGGTGGTCATAGAAGAAAAGGAAAAACAAAAAGAAAACAATCCTTTGATGTCAAGGAAAAACTTGTTTATTGACCTGGCAGAAAGGATTGGACAACAGCTAAATTTAACAAATTGCTGGGTGTGCGGAGGAACTTTAGAATCGGAGAGTTGGCCTTGGCGGGGAGTCAGTCTTGGACCCCCCGATTTACTCCGACTGAGTAATCTCTCCCCCACAACCAGACATGACAATGAAACTTGGCTGCTAAGCAATACTGTTATTGGAGAAGAATGCATCTGGAGGAAAGGAAGAAAATTTTTAGAAGTTGGTGAGACAATATGCAAAAGGTACCTGGTAACTGATGGGCAAAAACATTGGTGGATACCTCAAGAACCAGATGTATTCTGGTCTGCAGAAAAGGTTAAAAACAAAAATTGCATTTTGAATCCTGTTAAAAAACTCTGGCAGTGCTGGGATCAAGGAAATCCATATTCTGTCCTGCCACAAATTTCCAAGTACTGGATTACAGCAGCAAGTATACAACCCCACTTCTGGGAAGCACCACAAGACCTCTACTGGATCTGTGGTAACCGAGCTTATTCCAACTTACCACCTCGCTGGAAAGGGAGCTGCACTCTTAGAGCCATTCAACCAAACTTCTTCCTACTTGCTGAAAACGCTGGAGCCCACCTTGGAATCTCCCTTTATGATGAACTTTTCCGTACTAAGAGACATGTAATAGGAGGGACCCAGAGATGGGGAGAAGAAGAGTGGCCACCTGAGAGGATCCTAGAGACTTATGGACCTGCAACATGGGCACAGGATGGGAGCTGGGGGTACCGAACTCCCATCTACATGCTAAACCGGATCATCAGACTGCAAGCACTAATTGAGGTAATCACTAATGAGACCTCTCTTGCTCTTGAACTACTTAACACACAGCAAGGGCAAACTCGAGCAGCCGTGTACCAAAATAGGCTGGCATTGGACTATTTACTAGTTGAAGAAGGTGGAGTATGCGGCAAGTTTAACACCTCAGATTGCTGCATCCATATTGATGATCACGGTGAAGCCATCACCAAGATTACCCAAAACATCAGGAAACTAGCCCATGTTCCAGTGCAGAAATGGCAGCCCTTGATCACTTCTGAATGGTGGGAAAATATTTTCCAAGGACAATGGTGGAAGAAAGCTTTAATTATTGTTGGACTTTCCCTTACAGGACTTATTTTTCTCCCTTGTTTAATCCCTTGTTTCATCCGTCTAATCACCACTGTCGTCCAAAGCATGCCACTGATCCAGGATCTTCAAGGACAACAGCAGCGTCCACCATTCGCTCAAAAGATTATGCATATCAATAAAAGTAACAATAAGAAAACTAGAAAGGAGAGAAAAATTGCCCAGCAAGTGTGGGACAGTTTTAAAGAGCTTGAATCTATCCCTGAAGAGTTATCCACCTCCACTTAAATGCAAAGACCAAAGATGTGAGCATAAGAGAAAAAGGGGGGACTTGTCATACATGAAATCCCTATTTGTGCTTGGTCTTTGCATATTAAGTGCCTTAATTAATTTGAGCTTAATATTTTTAAATTGAATGTTAAAATCAATCCATCAGTCCAGGTACAATAATCAAGCTTTTATGGTCTTCCTGTGTTTACTGTATACCTTTACAAGTGTTTTAAGATGTGTGGAATGTATTTTTTTTGTTTTACTTGTATTTTGGTTTCAAGGCAGATTTTAAAAACCCCGGTTGCAACAAACAGCCCAGCCCCATAAGCACATGACCCTTATCTCAACTAATATCATCCCTCTGACCAGGAAGAGCCATTGGTGGACAGAGATGGTCTGTCAAGGGGAAAACACCAACCGCCTTGAACCAGGGGGGTGGGCTGTGGGCGGACTGTGGGCGGACTGTGGGCGGAGCAAAAGCTATAAAAGTGTAAGAGAAGACACGCCCACTCTCTTTTCCCTTCCTCTCCAGCTTGCTAAGGCAGTGCTGGAGAAGCCTACCCCTTTCTAGGGGCTTTTAGAAATAGATTTCTTTTTGACCAGCCTAAACTGCAAGTTTATTTTTTCTCTACCTGAGGTTCAGAGCTGTCTTAAGCCTAAAGTTCCTAAATCCCTGCGCTCCTGGGGCATACCTTTTTGAGCCACTTGGATCCAAAATTTTTATATTTTGTTAGTTTTTTGCAATTTTTCAATTTTTCTGTTTTAATAAATTGTTTTAATTTCTACAAAGAGTTGTCTCATTCCTCACAGGTTCCATGCGGCCTGGCCGTGTCACAATGGGCTCCTTGATTCCATGATTCCCCACGGTGTCACAATGGAGCCATGTTTCTAGGAGGTTCTGTACTGTCACCATTGTCTCCTTGATGCCATCAGCCCCTGCAGTGTCACAAAGGCTCCTTGGTTCCATGAGGAACACAAAAGCTTTGCAGAAACATTAGCAACAGCTGCTGAACACAGCTGGCAACATCTGCTGCATCAAAAGAGGGCTTCAAGCTGACAATGGCACCAGCAGCTTCCATCTGCAACAGACACCCAGGGAAAGGACAGGCTGTGCCGGTCTGGACAAATTTGGAGGAAAATATCCTCTGGTAGAAGGCAGGTTACACCCAGCCCTCCCCCAGCAGGTTCGGGAAAAAAGAATTTTCCTCGGAAGAAAGTGAAAGAGATAGAAACTGTTTATTTAACAAACACACAGGAAAAGGATAACAATGCTAAATAGTAAAACCTCTCGCTGTGGAGAGAAAGCTGGGATAATTTGAGAGTCCCTCCGTGTTTCAGTGGGGTCTCCTGAAACATCCCCAGACAGCGAGGCCCGTGGAAAGAAATAGGGAGCGATTCTTGAGAGAAGTTTCAGAGCTCTTTCTTCTCCAGCCACATGGGCGGGGCACTGCCAAAGAACTGAGCAATCCCGGGACAAGCAGGGCCCTCCTGGCACAGGGCAACACAAAATAACCAGTGGTGAACAGGATTAGGGAACATGTGAGCAGGGAGCAGGGAGACCCCGTGCCCAGGCCATGCCTCTACCCCAGGGTCCCCTCTCCCATGACCTCATGGCAGAGGGGAGGAACCCCAACACTTCTGGAGGTGTAGTCTCTCTCCTCCACCTTGGAGCTGGCTCATGGGCCCACATTCAGGGCCCCCACCTCGGGCGAAAATTCTCCCGGTGTGGTCTGATGTTGAAACAGTCAAGAAGAGATGAAGCGAAAGAAACCCCCAAAGTCCCAGGAGAACAAAGTTCAACTCTCCATCTCCCTGCAGAGAAAAGGAGCTGAAAACTGGCTCAAAAGCAAGAAGGTTGCTTCCTGCGCTCTTGCTGCAAGCAGGATGCAGAGGAGTGTGTATGTGTGTCCTTGAACAAATGCTCTGAGAAGTTTGTCCGGTTTTTTTTTCCTCTCCCCCCTCTCAAGCTCAGTTGAAAGGCACAGAAATGCACAAAGTTAACTTCTGGGCATAGAGCAGCCATAGGGGATACACATCCTAAAGTCACCCCAAGACACAGGCACAGAGAATTCAGTGGAAAGACTCCGAGAATTCTGCTCCCAGAGATCATTCCTGCTCACAGTGACCCTTGTAGAAAGGGGCCATCGTTCCAGGCAGCCTGTACTGAGCATGTGGCTCCTGAGCGGGGTTTGTTGTTTAGGAAACCTGCTCAGGCTTTTCCATTCTTTCCTTGCAAACAGGAAAACTTCTCCTGGGGCTGTGTGCAGGCAGAGGCCTGAGGAGAGCAGGTGGCACATGGTGCGCTGGGCTGGGACAGCCAGCTGCAGAGCTCAAGGGAAGAAGCCCAAAGAGTCACAATGGCTCCTTGCCTTCACATGCAACACCTGGGTCACAATGGTCTCCTTGATTCCATGAGGCCCCACTGTGTCACAATGGCTCCTTGGTTCCATGCGGTTCCGCAGTGTCACCATGGTCTCCTTTGATCCGCATTGTCATCATGGACAATTGGTTCCATGAGGCCCCGCAGTGTCACAATGGTCCCTTGGTTCCATAGGTTTTATGTTGTAACAATGGACTCCTTGGTTCTATGAGCTCGCCTGCTTTTTGCAGAGGTGTCTTTGGTTCCAACAAGGCCCCGCTGTGTCTCAGTGCACCCTGGCTTCCATGCGCATCTGGAGTATCACAAAGGCTCCTTGGTTGCACCAGGTCCTGCTGTGTCACAATGGATCCTGTGCTCCATGAGACCCTCCAAAGTCATCATGGAGGCTTGCTTCCATGAGGTTCCATGATGTGACAGTGGTCATCTTGGTTCCCGGAGTTTCCTTAGTGTCACAATGCTCTCCATGCTTCCATGATTCCCCACAATGTCCCAATGCTCTCCATGCTTCCATTAGGCCCTGCTTTGCCACAATGGTGCCCATGTTTCCATGAGGCCCCGCTGTGTCACAATGGACGTATGGTTCCCTGATTCTCCGTGGTGTCACCATGGTCTTCTTGAATCCGCAGTGTAACAATGGACCATTGGTTCCATGCGGCCTGGCCGTGTCACCATGGGCTCCTTGATTCCATGATTCCCCACGGTGTCACAATGGAGCCTTGTTTCTAGGAGGTTCTGTACTGTCACAATTGTCTCCTTGATGCCATCAGCCCCTGCAGTGTCACCAAGGCTCCTTGGTTCCATGAGGAACACAAAAGCTTTGCAGAAACATTGAGCCACAGCTGCTGAACACAGCTGGCAACATCTGCTTGCATCAAAACCGGGCTTCAAGCTGAGAATGGCACCAGCAGCTTCCATCTGCAACAGAGACCCAGGGAAAGGACAGGCTGTGCCGGTCTGGACAAATCTGGAGGAAAATATCCTCTGATAGAAGGCAGGTTACATCCAGCCCTCCCCCACCAGGTTCGGGGAAAAAGACTTTTCCTCGGAAGAAAGTGAAAGAGATAAAAACTGTTTATTTAACAAACACACAGCAAAAGGATAACAATGCTAAATAGTAAAACCTCTCGCTGTGAAGAGAAAGCTGGGATAATTGGAGAGTCCTTCCGTGTTTCAGTGGGGTCTCCTGAAACATCCCTAGACAGCGAGGCCCGTGGAAAGAAATAGGGAGCGATTCTTGAGAGAAGTTTCAGAGCTCTTTCTTCTCCAGCCACATGGGCGGGGCACTGCCAAAGAACTGAGCAATCACGGGACAAGCAGGGCCCTCCTGGCACAGGGCAACACAAAATAACCAGTGCTGAACAGGATTAGGGCACATGTGAGCAGGGAGCAGGGAGACCCCGTGCTCAGGCCATGCCTCTACCCCAGGGTCCCCTCTCCCATGACCTCATGGCAGGGGGGAGGAACCCCAACACTTCTGGAGGTGTAGTCTCCCTCCTCCTCCTTGGAGCTGGCTCATGGGCCCACATTCAGGGCCCCCACCTCGGGCGAAAATTGTCCCAGTGTGGTCTGATGTTGAAACAGTCAAGAAGAGAAGAAGGGAAAAAAACCCCCAAAGTCCCAGGAGAACAAAGTTCAACTCTCCATCTCCCTGCAGAGAAAAGGAGCTGAAAACTGGCTCAAAAGCAAGAAGGTTGCTTCCTCCACCCTTGCTGCAAGCAGGATGCAGAGGAGTGTGTATGTGTGTCCTTGAACAAACGCTCTGAGAAGTTTGTCCGGATTTTTTTCCTCTCCCCCCTCTCAGGCTCAGTTGAAAGGCACAGAAATGCACAAAGTTAACTTCTGGGCATAGAGCAGCCATAGGGGATACACATCCTAAAGTCACCCCAAGACACAGGCACAGAGAATTCAGTGGAAAGACTCCGAGAATTCTGCTCCCAGAGATCATTCCTGCTCACAGTGACCCTTGTAGAAAGGGGCCATCGTTCCAGGCAGCCTGTACTGAGCATGTGGCTCCTGAGCGGGGTTTGTTGTTTAGGAAACCTGCTCAGGCTTTTCCATTCTTTCCTTGCAAACAGGAAAACTTCTCCTGGGGCTGTGTGCAGGCAGAGGCCTGAGGAGAGCAGGTGGCACATGGTGCGCTGGGCTGGGACAGCCAGCTGCAGAGCTCAAGGGAAGAAGCCCAAAGAGTCACAATGGCTCCTTGCCTTCACATGCAACACCTGGGTCACAATGGTCTCCTTGATTCCATGAGGCCCCACTGTGTCACAATGGCTCCTTGGTTCCATGCGGTTCCGCAGTGTCACCATGGTCTCCTTTGATCCGCATTGTCATCATGGACAATTGGTTCCATGAGGCCCCGCAGTGTCACAATGGTCCCTTGGTTCCATAGGTTTTATGTTGTAACAATGGACTCCTTGCTTCTATGAGCTCGCCTGCTTTTTGCAGAGGTGTCTTTGGTTCCAACAAGGCCCCGCTGTGTCTCAGTGCACCCTGGCTTCCATGCGCATCTGGAGTATCACAAAGGCTCCTTGGTTGCACCAGGTCCTGCTGTGTCACAATGGATCCTGTGCTCCATGAGACCCTCCAAAGTCATCATGGAGGCTTGCTTCCATGAGGTTCCATGATGTGACAGTGGTCATCTTGGTTCCCGGAGTTTCCTTAGTGTCACAATGCTCTCCATGCTTCCATGATTCCCCACAATGTCCCAATGCTCTCCATGCTTCCATTAGGCCCTGCTTTGCCACAATGGTGCCCATGTTTCCATGAGGCCCCGCTGTGTCACAATGGACGTATGGTTCCCTGATTCTCCGTGGTGTCACCATGGTCTTCTTGAATCCGCAGTGTAACAATGGACCATTGGTTCCATGCGGCCTGGCCGTGTCACCATGGGCTCCTTGATTCCATGATTCCCCACGGTGTCACAATGGAGCCTTGTTTCTAGGAGGTTCTGTACTGTCACAATTGTCTCCTTGATGCCATCAGACCCTGCAGTGTCACCAAGGCTCCTTGGTTCCATGAGGAACACAAAAGCTTTGCAGAAACATTGAGCCACAGCTGCTGAACACAGCTGGCAACATCTGCTTGCATCAAAACCGGGCTTCAAGCTGAGAATGGCACCAGCAGCTTCCATCTGCAACAGAGACCCAGGGAAAGGACAGGCTGTGCCGGTCTGGACAAATCTGGAGGAAAATATCCTCTGATAGAAGGCAGGTTACATCCAGCCCTCCCCCACCAGGTTCGGGGAAAAAGACTTTTCCTCGGAAGAAAGTGAAAGAGATAAAAACTGTTTATTTAACAAACACACAGCAAAAGGATAACAATGCTAAATAGTAAAACCTCTCGCTGTGAAGAGAAAGCTGGGATAATTGGAGAGTCCTTCCGTGTTTCAGTGGGGTCTCCTGAAACATCCCTAGACAGCGAGGCCCGTGGAAAGAAATAGGGAGCGATTCTTGAGAGAAGTTTCAGAGCTCTTTCTTCTCCAGCCACATGGGCGGGGCACTGCCAAAGAACTGAGCAATCACGGGACAAGCAGGGCCCTCCTGGCACAGGGCAACACAAAATAACCAGTGCTGAACAGGATTAGGGCACATGTGAGCAGGGAGCAGGGAGACCCCGTGCTCAGGCCATGCCTCTACCCCAGGGTCCCCTCTCCCATGACCTCATGGCAGGGGGGAGGAACCCCAACACTTCTGGAGGTGTAGTCTCCCTCCTCCTCCTTGGAGCTGGCTCATGGGCCCACATTCAGGGCCCCCACCTCGGGCGAAAATTGTCCCAGTGTGGTCTGATGTTGAAACAGTCAAGAAGAGAAGAAGGGAAAAAAACCCCCAAAGTCCCAGGAGAACAAAGTTCAACTCTCCATCTCCCTGCAGAGAAAAGGAGCTGAAAACTGGCTCAAAAGCAAGAAGGTTGCTTCCTCCACCCTTGCTGCAAGCAGGATGCAGAGGAGTGTGTATGTGTGTCCTTGAACAAACGCTCTGAGAAGTTTGTCCGGATTTTTTTCCTCTCCCCCCTCTCAGGCTCAGTTGAAAGGCACAGAAATGCACAAAGTTAACTTCTGGGCATAGAGCAGCCATAGGGGATACACATCCTAAAGTCACCCCAAGACACAGGCACAGAGAATTCAGTGGAAAGACTCCGAGAATTCTGCTCCCAGAGATCATTCCTGCTCACAGTGACCCTTGTAGAAAGGGGCCATCGTTCCAGGCAGCCTGTACTGAGCATGTGGCTCCTGAGCGGGGTTTGTTGTTTAGGAAACCTGCTCAGGCTTTTCCATTCTTTCCTTGCAAACAGGAAAACTTCTCCTGGGCCTGTGTGCAGGCAGAGCCCTGAGGAGAGCAGGTGGCACATGGTGCGCTGGGCTGGGACAGCCAGCTGCAGAGCTCAAGGGAAGAAGCCCAAAGTGTCACAATGGCTCCTTGCCTTCACATGCAACACCTGGGTCACAGTGGTCTCCTTGATTCCATGAGGCCCCACTGTGTCACAATGGCTCCTTGGTTCCATGCGGTTCCGCAGTGTCACCATGGTCTCCTTTGATGCGCATTGTCATCATGGACAATTGGTTCCATGAGGCCCCGCAGTGTCACAATGGTCCCTTGGTTCCATAGGTTTTATGTTGTAACAATGGACTCCTTGCTTCTATGAGCTCGCCTGCTTTTTGCAGAGGTGTCTTTGGTTCCAACAAGGCCCCGCTGTGTCTCAGTGCACCCTGGCTTCCATGCGCATCTGGAGTATCACAAAGGCTCCTTGGTTGCACCAGGTCCTGCTGTGTCACAATGGATCCTGTGCTGCATGAGGCCCTCCAAAGTCATCATGGAGGCTTGCTTCCATGAGGTTCCATGATGTGCCAGTGGTCATCTTGGTTCCAGGAGTTTCCTTAGTGTCACAATGCTCTCCATGCTTCCATGATTCCCCACAATGTCCCAATGCTGTCCATGCTTCCATTAGGCCCTGCTTTGCCACAATGGTGCCCTTGTTTCCATGAGGCCCCGCTGTGTCACAATGGACCTATGGTTCCATGATGCTCCGTGGTGTCACCATGGTCTTCTTGAATCCGCAGTGTAACAATGGACCATTGGTTCCATGCGGCCTGGCCGTGTCACAATGGGCTCCTTGATTCCATGATTCCCCACGGTGTCACAATGGAGCCATGTTTCTAGGAGGTTCTGTACTGTCACAATTGTCTCCTTGATGCCATCAGCCCCTGCAGTGTCACCAAGGCTCCTTGGTTCCATGAGGAACACAAAAGCTTTGCAGAAACATTGAGCCACAGCTGCTGAACACAGCTGGCAACATCTGCTTGCATCAAAAGAGGGCTTCAAGCTGACAATGGCACCAGCAGCTTCCATCTGCAACAGAGACCCAGGGAAAGGACAGGCTGTGCCGGTCTGGACAAATCTGGAGGAAAATATCCTCTGGTAGAAGGCAGGTTACACCCAGCCCTCCCCCAGCAGGTTCGGGAAAAAAGAATTTTCCTCGGAAGAAAGTGAAAGAGATAGAAACTCTTTATTTAACAAACACACAGCAAAAGGATAACAATGCTAAATATTCAAACCTCTCGCTGTGGAGAGAAACCTGGGATAATTGGAGAGTCCTTCCGTGTTTCAGTGGGGTCTCCTGAAACATCCCTAGACAGCGAGGCCCGTGGAAAGAAATAGGGAGCGATTCTTGAGAGAAGTTTCAGAGCTCTTTCTTCTCCAGCCACATGGGTGGGGCACTTCCAAAGAACTGAGCAATCCCGGGACAAGCAGGGCCCTCCTGGCACAGGGCAACACAAAATAACCAGTGCTGAACAGGATTAGGGCACATGTGAGCAGGGAGCAGGGAGACCCCGTGCCCAGGACATGCCTCTACCGCAGGGTCCCCTCTCCCATGACCTCATGGCAGGGGGGAGGAACCCCAACACTTCTGGAGGTGTAGTCTCCCTCCTCCTCCTTGGAGCTGGCTCATGGGCCCACATTCAGGGCCCCCACCTCGGGCGAAAATTTTCCCGGTGTGTCTGATGTTGAAACAGTCAAGAAGAGAAGAAGGGGAAAAAACCCCCAAAGTCCCAGGAGAACAAAGTTCAACTCTCCATCTCCCTGCAGAGAAAAGGAGCTGAAAACTGGCTCAAAAGCAAGAAGGTTGCTTCCTCCGCCCTTGCTGCAAGCAGGATGCAGAGGAGTGTGTATGTGTGTCCTTGAACAAACGCTCTGAGAAGTTTGTCCAGTTTTTTTTCCTCTCCCCCCTCTCAGGCTCAGTTGAAAGGCACAGAAATGCACCAAGTTAACTTCTGGGCATAGAGCAGCCATAGGGGATACACATCCTAAAGTCACCCCAAGACACAGGCACAGAGAATTCAGTGGAAAGACTCCGAGAATTCTGCTCCCAGAGATGGATCATTCCTGCTCACACTGACCCTTGTAGAAAGGGGCCATCGTTCCAGGCAGCCTGTACTGAGCATGTGGCTCCTGAGCGGGGTTTGTTGTTTAGGAAACCTGCTCAGGCTTTTCCATTCTTTCCTTGCAAACAGGAAAACTTCTCCTGGGCCTGTGTGCAGGCAGAGCCCTGAGGAGAGCAGGTGGCACATGGTGCACTGGGCTGGGACAGCCAGCTGCAGAGCTCAAGGGAAGAAGCCCAAAGAGTCACAATGGCTCCTTGCCTTCACATGCAACACCTGGGTCACAATGGTCTCCTTGATTCCATGAGGCCCCACTGTGTCACAATGGCTCCTTGGTTCCATGCGGTTCCGCAGTGTCACCATGGTCTCCTTTGATCCACATTGTCATCATGGACAGAAGGAGCCGGGCGGCAGCAGGGGCTGAATCCCAGCAGCAGCGAGGAGGAAGAAGAGGAAGAAGAGGAAGAAGAGGAAGGAGAGGAAGAAGAGGAAGAAGAGGAAGAAGAGGAAGAAGAGGAAGAAGAGGAAGAAGAGGAAGAAGAGGAAGAAGAGGATGGGGCCGGGGCCGCCTGCGGTGTCCGATCCCCGGCAGCAGCGGGGAGGCCTCGGGCAGCGGCGGCGGGCGGGGCCCTTTGGAGCCGCCCCGAGGGCTCGGTGCCGCCCCGGGCCCCTGAAGGAGCCGCTCGGCGGGACGGGCGAGCTGGGAACGAGAGAAAACCCCGAGGAAAGAAGAAAATCCGATCAAAGAGCCGCACCGAGGGGCGTCTCCGCCGGCCCGTGGCACCCAGAAACCCCGGAAAATCGCTCCCGTGCACTAAAGAACCTTTCCGTGCGCAGCCAGGGGCGCAGAGGGGGGATCCTTATGAAGTCCCCTCCCCTCAGTCCCTCCTGGCACGGCCGGGCATTAGCGCAGCTCCCGGGGCTGTGTCCCGGCACCGGCTGCTGCCCCAGGGCACGGGGCTGCCGCGCTCGGGCATTAAACGCGACAGATTTGGGGAGCAGGGACAGCCACAGAAAGCCTCGGGGAGCCCTCGGGAGCCTGGAGCTGCACGAGGGCCACAAAGGATGCCCTGGACACAGCGATGGCCCCAGCAGCGGCTCTGCCCCCCAGCACGGGGCTGTGTCCCAGACCCCCCGCTCCAGCCCGAGGTTTGGGGGCGGCAGCGGAGCTGCTGGACGGAGGACGGCTGGAGGAGCAGGAGCGGGAGGAAGAGGAGGGATAAAGGGGGAGGGGCGGGAGGAAGAGGCGGGCCAGAGGGGGCCGGAAGAGGAGCCTCCATGTGCATCCATCGCTCTCTGTGTCCGCAGCTCTCGGCCTCGGGAACACCGCTCCCCCCATCCCGCAGGTGACCGGGGAGGGGCAGCTCGCCCCAAATATCTTGGGCGGTTCCTGGGGTTGTTTTGGGAGAGGGGATTTTGGAGCTTGGAGGATTCCAGCACCGAGCCCCAAATATCTTTGTTGGTTCCTGGGGAAGGGGGGTTTGGTGGGGCGGGGGAGGGGAGGCGGATGTTTGGATCTTGCAGGGCTCCGAATGTGAGTCGCAAATGCCCCTTGGGGGATATTGGGGAGCCCCCGGCACGCGGGGTTTTGGGGGTCCCGGTGGCGGCTGCCGGGAGACATGGGATGGGGCGGGATGGGGCCCGGGAAGGGTGGGATGTGGATTGGGGTGTGGGATGAAGTGTGGCGGAGGGGGATGGGCGGGATGGGGCCTGGGATGAGGCAGGCGAAGGTTGGGGATGATGAGGCCGGGGGGACCCCAGTCCTCAGGGGCCTGCGGGGTATCCGCCAGCTCCGAGGGAGTTTTGGGGCACCCCTAATCCTGAGGGGGCGGTGCTGGCAGCGGGGGACACGTGGCTCCGGCACCTCTGGCCCCAGCTGAGCCCCCCCCGCCCCCAGCGCCCCCCGGAGCGGAATTTGGGGAGGGGGAGGTGGGGGCGGCCAGGCCGGGCCCCCCCGCGCTGTCCCGGCGGGGGCCGAGTGCGGGCGGGAGCCCCGCGGGGCCCGGCCCTGCCCGGGCACGGCTGATGCCGCCCGCCCGCGCTCCGCACTGGTCCGGACTGGTGCTCCCAGTGCCGTGCGGGGCGGGGCCGCTCTGGGGACCCCCCAGGGCACAGCGCGGCTGCTTTGGGGCTGTCGGCAGCGCCCGGCGCTGGGCATGGGGCGTGTGGGGGCAGCTGGGGCCGCACTGGTGGCACTGGTGGTGCTGGGAGCCCCCCCGGGCGCGGGGTGAGCGGTGAGAAGGGGGGCGGGTCTGGGACCCCAAATGGAGCGAAATGGGGAATGGAACCCCCAAAGGGAGCAGGAGGGGGCTGGAACCCCCAAAACCAAGGCCGGGGGAGGGGAGGTGGGGATTGGGGATGGGGAAGGTGCAGAAGGAGGAGGGAAGAGGGGGCTGGGACCCCCAAAGAAAGCAGGAGGGGGATGGGACACCCAAATTGAGCTGTGGATGGGGCTGTGGATTGGGGGAATGCTGAGAAAGGGGAGGAGAGGGGAGGGTGTTCTGGTTTGGCCAAATTTAGAAATATATCCTCTGAGAGAAGGCACAACCACCCCTCCCCCACCAGGTTCGGGAAAAAATAAATTTTTCTCGAAGGAAAGTGGAGGAGATAAAACTATTTATTTACCAAACACACGGGAAAGGAAAGTAATGCTAAATTATAAAATCTGTCGCTGTGGAGGAAAAAACCTGGGAAAGTGTTAGAGTCCTCCCTTTGGTCTCCTCGGAGCTGGGGCTTGGCCCAGGCCCAGGCCCTCTGTGCCCGGTGGAAAGTCCTCCCGATGTGGTCTGATGTTAAAGCAATCAAGCAGTCCAGTAGAAAAGGGGATTTTCCAGGGGAGGAAAAATTCAGCTCTCAGTTTCTCTCCGGAGAAAAAGCAGCTGAACAACTGGCCAAAAAAGAAACTGTTCTGGGCGCAGCCAGCCGGGTGCTTCCCCCCTCCCCTGCCACAGCTGGGAAACCAATTGCTATCTGTGTGTGACCTTGAACAAGCTGCAAACTGCTTTGAAAAAACTTTGCTCAGTTTTTTCCTTCCCCCTCTCAGGCTCAGTTTAGAGGCATAGAAAGGCACAGGAATTAATTTCTGGGCATAGGCAGCGATATGGGATACACATCATAAGGTCACCCCAAGACAGAGGGAAAGGTGGGGTTGGGACAGCAGAAGAGCGGTTCCATGGGGGTGCAGCCCTGTCCCCCAGCACCTGAGCCCTGGAGCGATTCCCTGGGGCTCTGGGGAAGGGAGGGATCCGCACTGGGGGGTCCCCAACCCCCCTGTCCATCCCTGGGGCTGATCGGGGGCTCCCCCCACACAGCAGCCGGTGCTGCGGCAGCCGTGGGGCAGAGGGGGTGGGAAAGGGGGGGCAGGGTGGGAGTGGAGGAGGAGTGGGAGGAAGAGTAGGGAGAGAGGAGGAGGAGGAGCTGGAGAACCACGAGGTTCCACCGCCCGCCCACTGTGTCCGCAGCACCCCCAGCCCCGGTAGCATCTTCCCCCCATCCTGCAGGTGAGCGGGGAGGGGGAGCTCACCCCAAATCTATTGGGGGGGTCAGCAGGAGGGGTTTTATTGGAGGGGTGTTTGGAGCTTGCAGATTCTGGAATCGAGCCCCAGATGTCCTTGCATGTCCCTGGGAGGGATTTTTGGGCCAGAGGGGATATGTGGATCTTGCAGGACTCCAAAGCTGAGCCATAATTGCCCCTTGGGGGTCTTGGGAGGTCCATGTGAGGATTGCCCGGTCCTGGCGGGGTTGGACATTGGCTTTGGGGATCCCCAGGAGAGCTGGGGGCTGGAACACGGGACCCCTGGAGTGGGGAGAGCAGAGAGGGACGATACCAGAGCTAGGGGACCCCCAAGAGCCTGGAGGGGTGGGGGGCCTGGAGATGAGGTGGGGTTGGGATCTCTCAGCCCTGAAAGGGGGGGTGAGGAGAGGGGGGAGCCCCAAGTGCCTGGAGTGGAGGGAGGCTGAAGAGGGGACCCTGGGACCTCTGGGAGCTGAAGCAGAATCAGGAAAATTCTACTGTGGGACCCCCAAAACCCCCCAGCATCCCTAAGCAGGACCCCAGAGAGGGGGATCCCCAGGACCCATGGGACCCCCAGCAGCCCTGACAAGGGGGACCCCCAGAACCCCAAAGTGAGGAGACTGGAAAGGGGGAACTCCTGGAGCCGTTTTTAGGACTCACTGCCAATTTTTTGTTAGTTTTTGTGGACACCGGTGACTTCTAGAGATGGACTTGGGCAGGAGGAAGCCCCAACCCAACACACTCATCTCTTGTTTCTCCCAGAATGAGGATTTCCCATTCCCAGCCCTTGGCCAGATGGAGGAGGAGGCTGTGAGGAAGAGGAAGATGCCCCGGGAGCCCCAGGCAGGTGAGGAGGAAGTCAGTGCCCCTTTCCCCCTCTCTCCTGCTCCATCTCCCAGCCCAGCATCGCCCCCGGCTGCAGGACAGCCCCGCTGCCGACGCCGTCCTGCTGGGGACGGACTGGGGGGATCTCCTTCCCCTTCCCTGTGGCACGGAGGCAAATCCCATCCTCTCCTTGTCCTTCCTCCCCCAGACAAGGAGCTGAGCACGGAGCCCAGGGAGGACAAATCCCCGCGGCAGAACCTGGTGGAAGAGGCCGTTTTGAGCAGCTCCATGGCACAGGAATCCAACGGGGAGGAAAAGCCCCGGAGATCCCGCAGGAGGAGGGGCTGCAAACGCAGCCCAGGGTGCTCTGAGGAGGAAAGACCCACCCTGTGCCGGGAAAACGGCCGGAGATGCAGCCAGAGGTCAGAGCTGGTGGTTCATGAGCAGCTTCACGATGGGGAGAAGCCCCACAAGTGTGGGGAATGTGGGAGGAGCTTCAGACGGAGCTCCCATCTGATCCGCCACCAGAGGATCCACACCGGGGAGAGGCCCTATGAGTGTGGGGAATGTGGGAACAGCTTCAGGTACAGCTCCAACCTGATCCGCCACCGGCTCATCCACACCGGGGAGAGGCCCTACGAGTGTCCTGAGTGTGAGAAGAGGTTTCAGACCAGCTCCAATCTCCTCCTGCACGAGCGGATTCACACGGATGAGAGGCCCTTCCGCTGCCCCGACTGCAGGAAGGGCTTCAAACAAAACTCCCACCTCATCACCCACCGGCGCATCCACACCAGGGAGAGGCCCTACGAGTGTCCCCAGTGTGGGAAGAGCTTCTCAAAGAGCTCCTCCTTCATCATCCACCAGTGCATCCACACTGGGGAGAGGCCCTACGAGTGTCCCCAGTGTGGGAAGAGGTTTCAGAGCAGCTCCACTCTCCTCCGGCACCAGCGGATTCACACGGATGAGAGGCCCTTCCGCTGCCCCGACTGCAGGAAGGGCTTCAGGTACAACTCCACCCTCGTCACCCACCGGCGCATCCACACCGGGGAGAGGCCCTACGAGTGTCCCCAGTGTGGGAAGAGCTTCTCAGACAGCTCTAACTTGACCAGACACCAATGGAGGCACCGCTAAGGGAAGCCCTGCGGGTGCCCCGGGAAGAGCTTTGTCCTCTGCTCCAACTCCATCTCCCATCAGAGGAGCCACGTTTGGCAGAGCCCTGGTGGCCCACATTCCCTGTGATCCGTGTTGGGAAGACCTCTGGCTGGTGCTCTCCACGTTCTCCTGGATCCCTGTAGGCACCTGGGTGAACGCAGGGGCCGGAACATCCATCGGGACTCAGATTGTCACTGGAAATTCATTGGGAAGAGGTGATTTTTTAACTTTACACCCCAAAATTTTCATCTGCTCTGTCTAATTGTTTTTTCTGGTGGTATCAAGCAACCCTGGATGACCTTGGAGATCTTCTGCAGCCTAAGTAATTTCTGTGTTAATCTCACTGAAACAACCAAAATTGGGGTAGAAATAAAGAAATTAAACAAAGAGATCTAAAGCGGCACCATTTTACTGGAATTTGGGGTTGAATTTGGGGTTCAGGGGAATATTTGGGAGGATCTGAGTGTTGTGGGGCTGTGAAGCCAGGCAGACTGGGGCCACA
Source organism: Aphelocoma coerulescens (assembly GCF_041296385.1). Lineage (NCBI taxonomy): Eukaryota > Metazoa > Chordata > Aves > Passeriformes > Corvidae > Aphelocoma > Aphelocoma coerulescens. The sequence continues at coordinate 2,867,222 of NW_027183804.1, read as the reverse complement.
ATCTTGTACTTGTGTTGTCAGAACGTGTCCACCTGAGCCCATCTGTTCTACAGGAATTCTGGTTGTCTGTTCCAGTCCCTGCTCTGGGTCTCTCCTTTTGGAGTGTGACCTCCAAAGTGCCCAAATCGCTGCTGAAGTGCCTGAGCTGCTCTGGGCTGTGGATGTTCCTGTCCCCCAGCCTGTCCTGGTCGGTGCCATGGGGGGTTGGAGGGGGTCTGGGGGCTCCTTGGGGGACTGGGAGGGGCTTTTGTGGCTCTTGAGGGCATTTGTGGTTCTTGGAGGGGCCTTTTAGGGTGGTCTCAAAGAGTTTTGGTGATCTTGGCTGGGCCGTGTGGCTTGGAGAGAATTTTGTGGTTCTTGGGGTCATTTATGATGCAGGGAGTGGTTGGGGGGTTCCTGGCCAGGAGCTGTGGGGTGGTTTGAGGGGTCCGGGAGTGGCTGTGGGGCTGGGAGGGGGTTTTAGGGCCTCTCCCCCAGACTCCAAAGCTGCCAATAGACCCCACACCCCAAGATGCTGCTGGTGGTCGGGGATTCCATGTTGGAGTTCATCTTCCTGACACTCCAGGAGAAGGTGAGGGGGGGTCCCCAGGGGCCGTGTGTGTCCCCCCAGAGCGTGTGTGGCCCCCCCCATCCCGGTGTCACCCCCTTTTCCCTGCCCACAGGGCTCCTGAGCCCGCCCCTGCTGCCCCGGGAGGGAATTTGGGGAGGGGGCAGAGGGGGTGCGCAGCCCCCGCCGGGGGATGACCCCGGCCCAGCGCCCTTCGTTCAGCACCGAGCTGGGCTTGGGGCCGCAGGAGGAAGAGGCCGATGGGAAGCAGATCCTGCAGGGGGGACAGGGCTTGGGCTCAGGGCAAGGTCCTGCCCTGCACACCTGGCTCAGGTGTGAGCCTGCCCCGGGAAGGGAGCGGGACATTCCCATCCCCACGGATCAGGGCTGGGAGCAGCGCTGGGAGCACGGACATGGAAATCCTGGGAGCCACTGGGACCGCACTGGGGGGTGAATGATCCCCCCCAGCACCTTTCCAGGCCGCCCTGCGACCTGAGAAATGCTCGCTGGGCCTCGGCCTTGGCCAAGAGCCCCCGGGCTCAGCTGCTCTGAGCTCAGGCGCTGCCGGCTCCCGCAGCCCGCCCAGGGCCGCCCTGCCCGTGCCGGGGCTGTGCTGGAATTCTCTGCTGCTGCTGGGCCACTTGGGGGGTCTGGCCCCGCAGGAAAGGTGACCCTGAGCCAGGAGCTTTCCTTGGCCGCAGCAAAGCCTCGGCACGGAAAGACCTTCCCAGCGCTGTGCCCTGGGCCGGGAGGGATTGTGCCACCAGAGCTGTCCCTCCATTTCTTCTGCCAGGCAGCTTTAGCACAGGAAAAGTGGAGAAGCCAGAGCTGCCTCCCAGCTTTCCGCAGTCCTGCAGAGGAATCCTGTGTGGGAAGCAGCCTGGGAACAGGGTTGAGGTGCCAGGGCAGGGGAATTCAGAGCCCTTTCCTCCCCCGTGGGCCCAGGCTCTGGCCCTTGCCCTTTGCAATGGCCCTGCAGCTGCCAGAGGGGCCTTTTTGGCTCAGCTGAGAGCAGTCCTGCTGCAAGGCTGTCCTCGAGCTGCTTGGGCTGCACATGTGCCCAGGGAATGCTCATTGCTTGCAGTCTCAGGCGCTGTGGGTGTGCAGGTGTAACTACTGCAGGAGGGAACAGCTCTGCTGGGGGCAGTTCTTGCAAGGTGCTGGCCCTGGCTCGGGGCTGGGCCGGGGCCAGCGGCAGAAAATCAACTTGCAGCTCGGGCCCCGCAGCAGGGAGGAGCAGCAATTGCTGGGGGACAGAGACTCTTGCCAAGGGCCTGCGGGGCCGGGCCCCAGGGAACGGCTTCCCGCTGCCCGAGGGCAGGCTGAGATGGGATGTGGGGCAGCAATGGTTCCCTGGCAGGGCGCTCAGGGCCTGGCACAGGCTGGCCCCAGAAGCTGCGGCTGCCCCCGCATCCCTGCAAGTGTCCCAGGCCGGCTCGGCCATTGGGGCTTCCTGCCCAGGAGGGCTGGGCTGGGCTGGGGCTGCTGAGGGCGGGATGGGCTCTGGCTGAGCCAGCTGAAGGCTGCGCATGATGAGGCCGGGGGGACCCCGTTGCTGAGTGGGTTCTGGGGTATCCCACATTCCTGAAGGGATGTCAGAGTATGTCCCATTCCTGAGGCAGTTTTGGGGTCCCCCCAGTGCTTCGGAGGGGTTCTGAGAGGGGGGCTCTGGTACTTGGAAGGGGGACCTATTGTCAGGGAGCCGGGGAGCCCATTTTGGGAAGGATGCTGCTGTTTCTGGCAATGTTGAGAGGTTCTGAATGGGCTGTGGGGCCCTGGCTCTCATTTTGGGACTTGAGGTGAGCCCACGGGCACAGCAAGGGCTGAGGAGAGGTTCCAAGCTGCCATTTGGGATGGAGGGATTGAGCGGGTGCCTCCAATAAACTCAATGCCAGCCCCAATGTGTCGATGGCAGCCCCAAATGGCTCGATCCGTCAGCCCCAAGGCCTGGCTGTGGGGAGTCAGGAGCCACAGAAGGGGAATTGGTGTCCAGGAGGGGTGGGATGGGATGGGATGGGATGGGATGGGATGGGATGGGATGGGATGGGATGGGATGGGATGGGATGGGATGGGATGGGATGGGATGGGATGGGATGGGATGGCATTGTTGGGGTGGGATGAAGTTTGGAAGGGATGGGGTGGTTTTGCCGCTTGGAGTGGGGCACTCCCAGGAGGAAAAGCAGGAGCTGCTTTTGGGGAGGCTCCTGGTGCTTTTTGACAATTTTGGGGCCTCTAAGTGGCTTCTGGGAGGTTGCAGTGAATTTGGGGCAGGTACCATAAAACCTCTGCAATCTGTGGGACTGAGGCGAGGTCCCCACATTTTGGGAGGGTGAGGGGACCCCAACTGGGAGGGGATCCTGCTGCTTTGCACCCCTTCCATGGCGTGAGAAGTGGCTTTTTAGGGAAGGGAAGGAAGGAATTCGGAATTCGGAAGGAAGGAATTCGGAAAGGAAGGAATTCGGAAGGAAGGAATTCGGAAGGAAGGAAGGAAGGAATTCGGAAGGAATTCGGAAGGAAGGAAGGAATTCGGAAGGAAGGAATTCGGAAGGAAGGAAGGAAGGAATTCGGAAGGAAGGAAGGAATTCGGAAGGAAGGAAGGAAGGAAGGAAGGAAGGAAGGAAGGAAGGAAGGAAGGAAGGAAGGAAGGAAGGAATTCGGAAGGAATTCGGAAGGAATTCGGAAGGAATTCGGAAGGAAGGAAGGAAGGAAGGAAGGAAGGAAGGAAGGAAGGAAGGAAGGAAGGAAGGAAGGAAAACAATGTAAGTACTGAATGAAACAAAAAAAGGTAAATAACAGAGTTGTCTTTTAAAAAATACCAGTTCCCTCTGAATCCAAAGTTGCAGAAGACTTTTCACTCCACATTGGGGTTTTATCTCTCATACTTTTTCTGGTTCTTTTCTTTTTTCTCTTGTTTTTAATAGATAACACCTTCTAGGAAAGAAAGACTCCCAGGCAAAAGCCAAAGCCAAAGTCCTTTGAAAACCCTGCAGTCCCTGGGAGCATTCAGGAGCCCCCCAGGGCCATTCCTGACCAAGGCCCCCCAGGGACTCCTTCCAGCAGATCCCTGAGGCCACTGGGATGTGGGGGGATGCTGAGGGCAGGACAAGGGGCTGACAGTGCCCAGCCTTGCTGGGGCTGTGCCAGGAGGCCCCAGGGCCTCAGGACAAGGTGTCTCCTCCCAGCCCTTGGTGGCACAGACGCTGCTGTGCCCCAGGGCACCAAGACTTGGCTTCTCCTGGGCACTGCCAGCCCTGCCAGGGCCCTTGGCCATGGCCAGCACAGCTTGTCCTGCGCTGTCCCACCGCTGCTGCTGTGTCCCTGCAGGCTGCACACTCCCATCTCGCTGCCCCGCCAGCTCTGCCCTGCCACTGCCAGCCCTGGCCTGAGCTGTGCCCAGCCTCACCCTCTGTGCCTTGGGCACACACACATGCCCTGAGCTCATCCTCCCTCTGGGTGCTTCTCCTGCCCCAGCGCTGCCCTGGGAGGGACATTTCCTCCTCCTCATGCCCAGTGTCCCCCTGCCCAGCTGCTCTGTGGGGCACTGCGTGTCTCTCCTGCTGTTCCCTCCCTCCCTCCCAGGAAAGCTGCACCATGTGGGGCACGGCCCTTCCAGCAGCCTCCCAGCCCCTCAGCCTTGTTGGGCCCTTTCCCCTGAGCAGACAGCAGCAGCATCTCCGTGCTCTGCCCAGCGTGCTCCTTCCGTCACCAAACTGCGGGAAAATAGAAACTGTCCAACACCATCTCTGAAGTGTCAGAGAATCAGGCCCTGTGGAACCAAGGAGCCCTTGGGACACAGGAGGATCTCATGTAACCCAGGGTCAGTTCTGACACTGTAGATCCAAGGAGATCCTTGTGACACTCTGGGGCCTTGTGGAACCCTTCTGCCCTGGTCTCTGCACCAAGGAGACCCTTGTGCCACTCCGGGACCTTGTGCAGCCAAGGAGAGCATTGTGAGAGTGCGGGGCCATGGAACCAAGGGACCATTGTGACCTTGTGGGGCCTCATGGACTCAAGGGACCATTGCCACACTGTGGGGCCTCATGGAATGAAGGGTCCATTGTGACACTGCAGAACCAAGGACACCATGGTTACACTGCGGGGCCCATGGAACCAAGGCACCATTGGGACACCCCGTGGCCTCATCCTCTTGAATTTCAACAGATCTGAGGGATGGCAGCACCTGCAGGCAGCACTGAAGGGTTCTGGGGAGAACCTTTGATCCCTGCTCCAAAGGAAATCAGAGAAAGACCCCTGATAAGATAAAGGCAGCTTTTCCTTTTCCTTTTCCTTTTCCTTTTCCTTTTCCTTTTCCTTTTCCTTTTCCTTTTCCTTTTCCTTTTCCTTTTCCTTTTCCTTTTCCTTTTCCTTTTCCTTTCCCTTTCCCTTTCCCTTTCCCTTTCCCTTTCCCTTTCCCTTTCCCTTTTCCCTTTCCCTTTCCCTTTCCCTTTCCCTTTCCCCTTCCCTTTTCCCTTTCCCCTTTCCCTTTCCCTTTCCCTTTCCCTTTCCCTTTCCCTTTCCCCTTCCCTTTTCCCTTTCCCCTTTCCCTTTCCCTTTCCCTTTCCCTTTCCCTTTCCCTTTCCCTATCCTTTTCCCTTTCCTGGTGTAAACTGTTGACCTGCCTGTAAGGTGCAGCAAAAGGTTTGCAGGGTTTGGTTCAAGGTACCCAAGGTTGGAACAGGGAAGTGTTTGAGTCTCTTCTAAGAGAAGGCTTGCAGTCTTTGTGCCATGACTGCCTGGGATCCATGGAACAAGTGTGTTCTGGCAGACTCTGGGACCTCCACAGCAATCCCATGCAGGAGCCAGCACTGGGCCTGCACCCTGGTGGGAGCAGCGTGGTACGGATGGGAAACGGGCAGCTGGGTGTGCAGTGGCAACCTCGACCCAGGTCATAGAAGCCCAGGCTTTAGCTTTGAACACAGCAGCACAAAAAGCAGAATGAATGACCTTTCCTAGAAATCACTGAAGGACAAAGGGTGAACATATGGACTGATTTGAAATCTGGGTTTGGAATAATACACGCCCAGGGAGCCACATGGAAGGAAAGGGCACAGAGGTCTCCAGTGAGTACAACAAGAAATCAGTCACCTACTGCAGAGTGTGCCAAAGCCAAAAGAAGTGGCCCTGATGCCCTTGTAAAGCCCAGGGGTTTTGGAGACTCCCCAGTTAATCCAGGGAATCCATTGGCTGACCAAACAGCTCAAGAGGGTGCTGAAAAAGCTCTCCTTGCACTAATACCTGGCAAAAACTGGAATCTTCTGCAACAAAAAACAGATTCCAGTGATCAGGACAGGCAGTCAGCCCCATCAGCGGCAGCTATGGAAAATCCCAACAGGTGATTGGTAACCCCGTGTGGGCAGGTAATTGTAGCTCCACAATTAATGTAGAATGGAACTGAAACATCGGGAAACACATGAGGAAATGGAGAATATGGTGGCCAGTTTACAAAGGCATCCAGTAAGCACAAAAATGGCAAAAAATAATAGATCAGTTGTTGAGAAAGATGGGATTGGTGTTGAAGGAAGAAGGCTGCCTCCAGGGCTCGTTAAGTGGGAATCACCAGGTGATTTTGGCCAACTGATTTTGCAGAACTGCCCAGGCAGAAGGGGGACTGGCACATTTTGGCATTGGTGGATCCTTTTTCTGGATGGCCAGAAGCTTTCCCATGTGGCACCAACAAGACAAGGGAAGGCTCAGAAGTTTTGCTGAAATGAATATTTAATAGCACTGGGACTAACTCTTGTAAGCCTTAAAAGGTGCATGGTTCTCAACAGATCATTGGGGCTGGACTTGCCTGTACATCCTTTCCAACCAGGAGATGCGGTGTGCATCAGAACCTGGAATTTTGGAACAATCCAGCCAAAGTGGAAGGGACCATCTCAAGTCCTCCTGGTAACCTACCCTGCACTCAAGGTAGAAGGAATCAAACTCGGGGTTCATCACATGTGGGTAAAACCAGAGAGCACACATTAAACACAGCAGAAACAAGACTGACTGACACCGTGGAGTTTGGGGTTTTACATCAATCCTATTGTTTTAGGTATTGAATAGGATTTTCTAAGGGGATACTATTTATTGGATCTGGATGAAGGTGATCAATAATTGTGTATTTATAATAGTAATAGAAACGACGTTCCTGACTTCAGGGAAGGGAAATGCAGTTTTCAAAGTCAGTGCCAGATGTTGGCAGATGACAGAATGTAACCCCTGTAACAGCTTGTTTGCCAACACCAACCTCTGCAGAAAATCCAGTTCTGTGGGGAGCTGCAGTCAGCAATTTGACAAAAATCTGGGAACACGTGTGGGAAGGAAATAGCACCCAGGGCACCTGGACAGGGATGGAAGGAGAATATTCCTTACCATGGGCACATCAGAACAATACTGCTGAGAATTGTAACATTTCCAAACCGGGTCAGGAAATTACCTCAGGAAATATTGATCAGCTGACAGATTGCACTGATACCCCCTGGAGCTGTCAAATTCCAGAAGTATAGAATCGCCCTCAGACAGGACAATAGGAATGTTTCCAGGCAGTTCAGGGGTGTCTGGGCTGGGAAGGGAGCCCAGGCCTCCCACAGGACCCCTTACAGGTGGGTATAAAATATCCTGATTGAACAAGGTCAAGGCCAAAGGATCCCAGGACAAAGGAAAAGTGGGATTGCCCTGGGACAGACACTTGAGCTGTTTGGAATCCTGAAGTCCAGCGGCTCCTGGCTGTGGCCCAGGCTCTGAGGCTGGGCTGTGTTTGTAGAAATGATTCTGCCTTTCTCAGGGACACCTGGGCTGAGCCAACAAACAACGAGCCTTGGAGAGGCACAGAGTGTCAGCAGGACGCAGTCAGATCCTTAGGAGCCCCAGGATGGGTGGGAAGTGATGGAATTTGGAGCAGACGTTTGCCCCTGGGAGAATCAGGAGCACCATGGACACTGGGGGTATTAACGTTCCGTCCCTCGTGCAAGGAGTCACCACCGGGAACCCGACTGTGGGGAAAGGTTAAAGGGGATGGAACTTGGAAACATCCCAGTGCAGGAACTACAGCGGGATGGATTTTAGAATCCATCTCTGCTCCGCACAGATCTGCCTTTAGGAACAGACCAGCCACACACCATTGGGCTCTGCAGATGGAAACTTCAGTGAATGCAGCTCCTTTGGGGTTTGCTGAAATAAAGGAACAATTGCCAGCCACAGCTAAAATGACCTTACAGAGCAGATTGGCTTTAGCCCTATTGCTGCTACATGGACAGGGAGTGTGTGGATTCTTGAACTGAAACAGCAACACTTGTTGTGTGCACATTCCAAATGTGATGCTGGATGGGATGATCGAGTAGAGAGGATAAAATCAGTTGCTGCATCCAGCAGGGAAATAAGAGGAGGGTTAGACAGTAACTGTTTGGATAAAATATTTAAAGGACTTGGATTTTCCCTGACTGATGGTTGGCCTAACTTTTGCAAAGTCTAACTGGGATCACAGCAATACTTGTGCTTCTGACACTTGCTTTGAGCTGTGTAAAGAACATGGTTGTGAAAGCAGCTGAGGAACTCGTGGGATGTGAGTAAAGGAGCAGAGTGAGGCTTACGAAGGCTTGAAGGGAAGAGAAGCTTCACAACCCTCCAAGGGGGGAAATTTGCCAGATGAAAAACCGTTTGCACCTGGTGGGTTCATACAATGCTTCTTCTCCAAAAGCCACTGGCCATGGAACCGCACAAGGCTGATTCTGTGGGCAGCAACCAGCCCAGGTGTGCCAACTTTCACCAGTTCACCGGGCAGTCAGGGCTGGCTTTGGGGTCACCGACCACCAGGGACCCCCAAAGAGACCCCCAGGGCAGAAGAAGGGATGTGCAAAGGGGTGGGGGAAATATGCAATGATTTTGGGGCAATGATTCTCGTGTGTGTGTTTCTTGTGGGACAGTCTGGGAATGTGTGTGTGAAACACAGTCTGCAAACAGGAACATTCCTGAACTCGGCACACACGACTTTGGGAGGGGCTCTCCCCTCGTGCATCCGGCCCAATAAAGAATGCTGCTGCTTCGTGCTGCGCTGGTGCTGAGGAGGTTTTGTTTCACTGAAGTTTTGGTACCACCTCTGTGCCTGTGTCACAGAGCGACAGAGCAGCTGTGATGTCAGAAAGGGGCTGTGTGACATCACAGAGCGGGCTGTGACATCACAGGGTATTGGTGTGACATCACAGAGAGGGCTGTGACATCACAGAACAGGCTGTGACATCCCAGAGTGGGCTGTGACATCACAGGGTGGCTGTATGACATCATAGAGTCAGCTGTGACATCATGGAGCACTTCTGTGACATCATGGAGCAGTTCTGTGACATCACACCTTTGGCTCTGACCTTACAGGGCAAAGGTCAGACATCATCCAGCAGACTATGACATCACAGAGCAATGGTGACATCACAGAGCAGGCTGTGACATCACAGGGTGCTGGTGTGACAGCACAGTGCAGAGTTGGGACATCACAGACAGAGCTGTGAAATCACAGGGCACTTGTGTGACATCACAGAGTGTTCGTGTGATATCCCAGAACAGGCTGTGACATCACAGAGTGGGTTGTGATATCACAGGGTGGCTGTATGACATCATGGAGTCAGCTGTGACATCACAGAGCAGCTGTGTGATATCACAGAGATGACTGTGACATCACAGGTGGTGTGACATCACAGAGTGGCTATGACATCACAGGGTAGCTATGTGACATCTCAGAGTGAGCTGTGACATCACAGATATGGTTTTGATACCACAGGACAGAGGTCTGACATCCTATAGCAGACTATGACATCACTGAGTGGTTGTGACATCCCAGGGTGGCTGTGTGACATCCCAGGGGTTGGATGCCATGGCAACCCTCATCAGTTCCAGTTCCCTCGGAAACCCCCCCAGGAGCCATTGCTGCACTCAGGGTCCGTGGCCACTTGCCCGCAGACCTGTGGCTGCCCTCGGCTGCCATGGCAGCCCTCAGGACAGAGCGGTGCCGGGGCTGGTGCCAGCTACAATTGCACTGACACTCGCTGATGCCCTCAGGTGCCACGGCAGCGGCCACAGGGACCCGTTCCTCACTTTGGTGCCACGGACACCAACGCTTGGCCCCGCTGCCATGGGGATTGGCACGCTCACCTGCACTCAGGGCCCGTGGCCGGGCACTGCTGCCATGGACACGGGCACGGAGCCCTGGGCCACAGTCGGCTGCCGTGGCCACCAGCCCAAGGTCCCGTGGCCAGGGCCGGGGCCATGGAAAGGAACCCGTGGAGCTGTGGTGATGGTGGGTGGCCATGGGGTGCTGCTGTGGGCTGGGGCAGAGGGAATTTCCTTGCCAGGCCTTTCTCTGGGGCTGTGTTTGGCTCTGTGCTGAGCACAGCGTTGCTCACACAGAGATGGTTTTGTTCTTGCTGAGCTTGCACAGAGCCACCCATCAGCTGCGGGAAGCTGTCCCAGCCAAGGACTGCAGAGCCACTCCCGGACACTGGGAATTCCTGCAGCTGCCTCCAGCCACAGCTGAGGCTCCAACCCCGCTGCGAGAGGGCCCAGCTTTGACAGTGCTGGAGAAACAAACTGACAGCACTTCCAGTGCGGGAACATCTGCTTTCATCCTCCTCTTGGCTTCCTCCTAAGCCTGGCCAGGGCTCAAGGAGGAGCCAAGGGAGCTGACTTTGACCATACAGCCCCAAACAAGGCCAGATGTCGGATTTCATGGCCTTGTCCCAGCTGCCCGCAGTGCCCAGGCCGTGCTGGCCGTGCTCAGAGCTGGGCCCAAAGCTGCCCAGCACTGCTGCCTTTGGGAGCAGAGCAGGAGGGCAGGACATGTGCCCAGCCTGCAGCCAGCCATGGCACAGCCACCTCCTCAGCAGCTGCCCAGAGCCCAAAAGCAGCTTGGCAGCCACTGAAGAATTGGCTGCAGCCGCCCCAGCAAAGGGGGAACCTTTGGTGCCCGGCCAGGCCGTGCCATGCCCAGCTCTGGCAGCATCCCCCTGACTGTGGGAGAGGGGATTTTTGGAGCTTGGAGGAGGGGTTCCGGGGCTTGTTCCCGTCAGCTCCGCTCAGCCCTCGGGCACCGGGGGGTTCCGGGCCTTGTTCCCGTCAGCTCCGCTCAGCCCTCGGGCACCGGGGGGTTCCGGGGCTTGTTCCCGTCAGCTCCGCTCAGCCCTCGGGCACCGGGGGGTTCCGGGGCTTGTTCCCGTCAGCTCCGCTCAGCCCTCGGGCACCGGGGGGTTCCGGGGCTTGTTCCCGTCAGCTCCGCTCAGCCCTCGGGCACCGCGCTGGGGCCCCGCGCACTTTTCCAGCCCAGCCGCCCCCACGGGCCGGGCCCCGCCGAGCCCAGAAACCCCGGAAAATCGCTCCCATGCACTAAAGAACCTTTCCGTGCGCAGCCAGGGGCGCAGAGGGGGGATCCTTATGAAGTCCCCTCCCCTCAGTCCCTCCTGGCACGGCCGGGCATTAGCGCAGCTCCCGGGGCTGTGTCCCGGCACCGGCTGCTGCCACAGGGCACGGGGCTGCCGCGCTCGGGCATTAAACGCGACAGATTTGGGGAGCAGGGACAGCCACAGAAAGCCTCGGGGAGCCCTCGGGAGCCTGGAGCTGCACGAGGGCCACAAAGGATGCCCTGGACACAGCGATGGCCCCAGCAGCGGCTCTGCCCCCCAGCACGGGGCTGTGTCCCAGACCCCCCGCTCCAGCCCGAGGTTTGGGGGCGGCAGCGGAGCTGCTGGACGCAGCTTCCAGCCCCGCCAGCCGCAGCTCCGATCCCTTGGGCCGTGACGCCGGGGACCGGTGTCCATCGGTGCTCGGGGTCTGTCTGTCAGCTTTTGCAGTCCAGATTCCAATTGTGAGAAATGAGTGAATGATAAATGTTGTTTTTCGCATCTATGATTTTAACATTTAGAAGTGATGATGTACTATGTAGAAATAGCGTTAAGGTAAAATGCAGTTAAGTAAAAACGAGATTAAGGTTAATTGTACTTCGAAATAGCTGTAATACGCTAAGAAATGTATTAATAAGCACATGGTAATAAATGTCTTTTGAGCTGAGAAACTACAGAGCCAGGAACCGAGATATCTTAGAGGAACAAAGAAGATAAACCGCGTGCATCCCAGGAAGACTGTTCTCTCCTCAGAACTCACCCCTCCCAAGGGAACTGGCAGCTGCAAATGAGGCTGGAGACTGGGGAGGCACCGGAGGGGGGTGCCTGCCTTCAGTTCTGAAGCGATCCCGAGCACCGAGGCGGCGGCGTGCTGGGGGAAGGGGCAGAGACCGGAGAGGGGGAAAGTTGAGTGAAGTGTAAATGACTTTCTGGGCTTAATGAATATGGAACAGTTTAAGAGAGTCCTTAAGTCCACAGTGAAATGAATGGAGGGCGCCTCTGGCAATATTGTCAAGCGCCCCAGCGCTGTGATTTGCCTTTGTTCTACTAATAAATGTTCAATATTATATTGCTAAAAAAATTAGCTTTTGTATTCATTTTCTTCAGAGAGAGAAGAAAAGGAGAGAGTGAAGAGAGAGTAAAGAGAGAATAAAGAAAGAGAGAGAGAATAAAGAGAGAGAGCAAAAAGAGAGAAAGACAGAGAGAGTAAAGAGAGAGTGGAAAAGAGAGAGACGATAAGGAGAAAGAGAATAGAGAGAGAGTAAAGAGAGAGAGAATAAAGACAAACATTGCTGCTAAAGAACGTCCGTGCAGCCCCAAACGCCTTCGCACACCGGCCCCAGTGTCCGTGCTCGGGGCTTGATTTACCAAGATGTGAATATCGATCTCATATCGATATCCAGCTGAGACAGACAAAAGCTCTCTAACAGGTTAGAGTTAGAAAGTGAATGTTTTATTGGCGCCGGACAGCGGCGTGGAACAGCTTCCTAATGCGCAGTGCCCAGGTATGAACGGTTACAGAGTTCATTTAGCCACAAAAGTGATGAATATCCAAACTACAAATACATATTTCTAACAGTGACCCCTCCCATTCTCCGCTTCGTATGGAAATGAGCTTTAATGGCATTAAGCATGCGCAGTGCGTGCTCTGAATTGAGTCGCTGCTCTCGAATTGGGTCGGTGGTCCCAGACAGATGAAGTAAGCTCATCTCCCTCACTTGCAACTTTTTTGCCTTTCTGATCTTTAACAATCTTAATTACTTTAGTGACCTCCCAATTTCCTCTTGCCTGACTTTTGAATAGGTTCCCACAGAGGGAGGAAATTGGGAATTGTCCTTGTTCCCTACACCAACTGATCAATATTTCTGTTCCTCGTTGTAAGCACAGCTAAACAAACATACAAATGACAGATCATCAATTATTCCGTAATCAATTACTAACATCTTAAAAACCATTTCAAATCTAGCTAACTATTTTAATTAACTCTAGTCCAGCTCAAATTCTTTCTTATTCTAACTCATTTCAACACAGCTAGCCTATAACTAAAATCTTTATGTTTCTTTTAAATCTATGTTTCAGGGTGTCACCATGGCCACGGGGCTGCCCCAGGGCAGAAATCCCCTGCGGAGATACCGGGACCGGCTGTGGGAGATGGGACACCAAACACACCGGCTTTAGTCTCTTTGGGATGAAGAAGTGAGTTTTTCAGTCTATTTGGTATAGAAAACTACTTGTGATTGCATCAGCCTGTTATACACGGGATTTAAAAAGCATAATAAATACTAAAAAGGAATAATGATAAATAGCTGTGGTTCAAAAGGCATAAAGGAATTAGGAGGAACATATCTACTGACAGAAGATTTAATAAAAAGTATACTATAAAATGATCTTCTGCAGTGCTGTCAGTGGGTGTTCTTGGATTTTTTTAAAATTTTGTATTACTTGTTTCCTCTGATCTGCTTTGATTTACAACCATTGAAGCTAAAATGAGCAACATCAGGACCAAATGAACAGTTGGGTGCAAAGCCTCAGAATGAATGTGGAACTAATGGAGGATTCACATGCTTTAGACACGTGTGTGCACAGGTGCAGAAAAGCATCGCTCCTTTTGGAGGCTGCATTACAGCACACGGGTGGTAAAATCAGATTGACTCCTGTTTTCACAGGCTTCCCGGGCAGCACTTACCAAGGATCTCCTCAAGCCCAGTGAGTGATCGAGGACAGATCAAGGGTGGTTCTGGATAATCTATTTTCATTCACATTTTCCAACTCCTTACACTGGTTTGAAGTGCCAGTGTCCATTGTTGGAGCCACCACGGTGGAAAGGAGCAGCACAGCTGAACAGAGAAAGCGACTTTTGCCCTCAGAGCAGAGCAAGCAGGAAGGCACACAGCTTGCACACATGAAGGTCTCTTGTCCATTCCAAGAAAAAGGCATCCACCAAAAGCAAACATTTGTTGAATTCAGTGTAACAATACAGCGATTTCAGGGAAACATTGAAAGGAATGTGATGAATGTGTCTTTGCAAACAGACCCTGTGAATCTGCTGGTAGGCAGGGCCAGGGACTTGTAGGTAGGGAAGTGACAGAAGAAACTATCAGCTCGAGAGTCTTCCTGATGCAGAGTGAAGTAGAACCTGAAACCAGAATCAGCATCCATTGAGCACCTTGGAACCAGCATCAGCCCTGGATCCCCCCAGCTGCCATCATCCAGCCCTGGATCCCCCCAGCTCCCATCACCCAGTCCTGGATCCCCTCAGCTCCCAGCATCCAGCCCTGGATCCTCCCAGCTCCCATCACCCAGCCCTGGATCCCCCAGCTCCCATCATCCAGCCCTGGATCCCCCCAGCTCCCAGCATCCAGCCCTGGACCTGCCCAGCCCCCTCACCCAGCTCTGGAACCACCAGCCCTCGGCTCCCAGGCCTGGACCCCCAGCTCCCATTCACCCGTCTGTGCCCCCCAGATTTCTTCTGCAGCCCCCCCGTGAGAGTGGGGGGTGGGAGCCGAATGCTGGTGCCCCCCTGCCTGCAGCAGATCCAGCGGTGAGGGGAGTTCGGGGGGTCCCTCAGCATTTGGGCTCCCCCGGGATTTGGGGTGAACCCCCGGGCCCCCCAGGATCTCCCTGAACACGCTGACGCTGCCCGTGCACAGCGAGAAGGTTCATACCCGGCACGGGGTCCCCAGCTCTGTCACCGGCATCGCCCAGGTACCCCAAAACCTCCCGGGAATCCCCAACACCCCCCCGGGGAACCCCAACCTCTCCTGGGACCCCGAAAATATCCCCGGGACCCTCCAAAAACTCCCCAGGACGGCAAAGCCCCATACAGACCCCCCAAAACCCTCTCAGAACACCAAAATTCCCACGGGACCTCCCAACACCCCCTGGACCCCCTTGAGAAGGTTTATACCTGGCACGGAGTCTCCATCTCCATCACCGGCAGGGACCCCAAAACAGCCTTGGGACCTCAAATTATTCCTCCCGGGATCGCCCAAACCCCTACTTTGTGACCCCTGAAAACCCCCCTCGGGAGCCCCCAAAAGCCACCGTGACCCAAAAAAAACCCGGGACCCACAAACCCCCCCCAGGAGTCCCTCGCGAATGTTCAGCCCCAGCACGGGGTCCCCATCGCCATCATCGGCACCACCCAGGTACCCCCAAACCTCGCTGGGACCCCCAAACCCTGCCAGGACCCCCAAACCCCCCCCGGGGCTCCGCTGTCGGAATCAACGGGAGTGGTGTTGCCCTTTTAACGGGAGTTATAGTGGGCACCGACTTTACCGGGGCATCTTAAAGCGCCGATGGCAGAGCGAACCCCAAAATTTCACCCGGGGGGCACTCTCCCGTTTGCTGCACTCGGGGGAGCCCCGAACGGCGACGGGTCCTGGGCTGAGCCCCCCACTCAGCCGGGGGTGGGGAGGGAACGGGGAGGGCTGGGACGGGGTTTGGGGCTGCTGGGGTTAACTGGGGGACCCGACTGGGACCCCTTTCCCGCTGTCCCACCTCCCCGGATCCCCCCTCTCCCACCCCTTTCCCGTTGTTGCCCCAAACCTCCGCTGCCCCAGCTCGCCCTGGGCTGACCCAGCCCTTTCCCATCGTGGCCCGGCCCGGCCCCGCTGCCCCGAGAGCTCCCGGGCCGCGGCCGCAGCGACGGAGGAAGGGCAGGAGGAGGAGGAGGCAGGACAGAGGAGGAGGAAGAGGAGGGCCGGGGGGAAGAAGGAGGAGGCGGAGCAGGCGGAGGAGGCTCCACGTGCGGGCAGCGCTCTCTGCATCCGCAGCCGCTCGGGCCGGGAGCATCGCCCGCCCCGCATCCCGCAGGTGCCCGGGGAGGGGGAGCTCGGCCCAAACATCCCGGGCGGTGCTTTTGGAGGGGGGAGGGATATTTGGAGCTCGCAGGAATCGATTTGGGGCTCGCAGTTTCATCCTCTCTGTCGGGGCGGGCGGCGCGATGTTTGGAGCTTGCGGGACTCCAAAGGCGAGTCGCAGATGCCCCTCGGGCGGATATCGGGGGGTCCCGGGCGGTGTTTTTGGGGGTCCCGGTGTCGGTGGCGGCAGAGCCCCGGCGGGGGCGGGGGGATGCGGGTCCCCCCGCGGTGGGGGTTGGGCTTCCCGGGCCGGGCCCTCCGAGCTCTGCCGGGGCCCCGTGGGGACGGCGCGGGGCCGGGGGGGCGGGGGGACACCGGTTTTGGGGACCCCCGGGAGAGCCGCGGCTTCCCTAAGCGGGACCCCAGAGAGAGGAGAGCCCCAGAAGCCCAAAGCGGGGACCCCGAGAGGGGGGACCCCTGGGATTGGCGGGACCCCGGCGGGGGAATCTGGGGGCTGGAGGGGCGGCACGGCCGGGAAGTGGGCTCGGGGGTCCCGGGGGTGGGAAAGGGGCTCGGGGGTCCCGGGGCTGGGAAAGGGGCTCGGGGGTCCCGGGGCCGGGAAATGGTTGCTCCCTGTATGAGCCCAGTATGATCCCAGTATGATCCTGGTCACTTCCCCTCACTCCCTGCAGAATCCCTGTTGCTCCCAGTATGAACCCAGTCACTCCCAGTCACTCCCCATTATGATGCAATTTGCCCCCAGCACAGTCTCAGTTGCTCCCAGTTCCTCCCATTTTGTCCAGTGTGTTCCCAGTTCTCCCAGTTGCCCCAGTATAGTCCCAGTCACTCCCAGTATGATGCCAGACTCTCCCAGCAGGGCCCCAGTCACTCACAATTGTTCCCAGTTGCCCCCAGCACATTCCCAGTCACACCCAGTGTGGTCCCAGTCACCACCTGCATGGTCTCAGACACTCCCAGTATAGCCCAGTTGCATTCCCAGGCACTCCCAGTTACCTCAGCATGGATCAGTTGCCCCCAGATTTATCCAGTCACTGCCAGTACATCCCAGTTGTCACCAGCATGCATCCTATCATTCCCAGTTCCTCCCAGTGCATCCCCAGTAGGCTCTCAGCATGGGCCTGGTAGCTCCCAGTAACCCCCACTGACACCCACTATAATGCTAGCAAGGCCCCAGTCACTCCCAGTATGATGCCAGTGACCCCCAGGGTGTTCCCAGTTGCTCCCTGTCAATGCCAGCATGAGCCCAGTAGCCTCCAGTATGATCCCTGTGACTCCCTGTCTCTCCCAGTATATCCCAGTCACCCCCAGCATGCTCCCAGTCACTCCCACTTCCCAGTTGCTTTCAGCATGATTCCAGTTGCTCACAGCCACTCCCAGTCAATCCCAGTATGATTCCAGTCACCCTCTGTATGATCCCAGTCTCACCCAGAATGGACCCACTGTGATTCCGGTATGATCCCAGTTGCCCCCAGCATAGTTCCAGTTGTTCCCAGTTCCTCCCAGTATGATCCCAGTTGCCCCTAGAATAGTCCCAGTCATGCCCAGTTTCCCTCAGCATAGATCCAGTTGCTCCCAGGTGCCCTCAGCATGGTCTCATTTCCCCCCAGCATGATCCCAGCTGTTCCCAGTGTGGTTCCAGTCACCCCCAGTATGGTTACAGACACTCCCAGTATATCCCAGTTGCCCTCAGCATGCTTGTAGTCATTCCCAGGCACTCCCAGTCTCCAGTAAAGTTCCAGTTACTGCAGAATGATCCCAGTCTTTCCCAGTTACTTCCAGGGTCCTCCAGCATGATCCCAGTTTCTGTCAGTTTCCCAAAGTGTGGTCCCAGTTGCTTCCAGTATGATGCCAGTTGTGGTCTCAGTGCCCTCAGCATGGTTCCAGTACCTTCCAGTTGATCCCAGTTGCTCCCAATGTGGCCACATTTTCCTCCCAACATGGGCCCAGCAGCTCCCAGTAACCCCCAATCAGGTTCCATTCACACCTGCTGTAATCCCAGTGGCTCCCAGGATGATCCCAGTAGGGCCCGTAGTCACTTCCAGTATGGTTCCAGTCACTTCCAGTATGGTCCCAGTGTCCCCAAATGTGATCCCAACTGCTCCCTCTCAATGCCAGTATGATCCCAGTTGCTTCCAGTCACTCCCAGTATGATCCCAGTTGCACCCAGTCACCCCCACCATGGTTACAGTCACCCCCAGTATGCCCCCAGTCACTCCCAGATACTCCCAGTATTATTCCAGTCATGCCCAGAGTGACTCCCTGTCACTCCCAGTGTGGGCCCAGTTGCTCCCAGTATGAATCCAGTCACTCCCAGTTACTCCAGATACGATCCCATTTGCTCCCAGCATGGTCTCTGTTGCTCCCAGTCACCTCCAGTATGGTTCCAGTCATGTCCAGCACCTTTCCAGTCCCTCCCAGTCTGATTCCAGTATGGTCGCAGTCACTCTCAGATACTCCCAGTATCATCCCAGTCAGTTCCATTAGGATCCCAGTATGACCCCAGCATGGGCACAGCTGCTCCCATTGTCTTCCAGTGTGGTTCCAGTTGAACCCAGTTGCCCCCAGTTCAGACCCAGTCACTCCCCACATGAGGTTGAGCGCTCCCTGAATTCACAGCCCTCCACCCGTGGGATCATCGCCCCCCATCCCACAGGTGCCTGGGGAGGGGGAGCTCGGCCCAGATATCCCAGGGGGGTTCCCTGGGTTGGGTTTTTTGGGGGGGATGTTTGGAGAGTGAAGAACTCCAAAGCTGAGCAGAAAATGCCCCTTGTGAGGACATTGGGGGTCCCCAGGAGGTGTTTCTGGGGGTCCCGGTGGCAGTGCCAGCAGAGCCCTGGCAGCGGGCAGGGGGATGTGGGGTACGCCCCGTGGTGGGGGCTGGGTCTGCCCAGGTCAGGCACGGCCACCTCCAGCCCGGAGCCAGGGGGCTGCGGGACCCCTTGGGAGAGCCGGAGGGGGAACCTCGGGACCCCCAGAGTGGGACGAACAGAGAGGGGCAGTGCCGGGACCAGGGGAGCCCCGGCAGTCTGGAGGAGCGACCCCCTGTGACCCCCAGGACCCCAAAGTGGGGAGCCCAGAGAGGGGGGAGCGCCGCCATTTGCGGGACCCTCAACAGCCTGGAGAGGGGGAGGGGGGACTCCTTGGACCCCCTGCACCCCGAAGCAGAGAATAAGGGGAGAAGGGACCTGGGGATCCCATAACCCCCAGCATCCCTAAGTGAGGAGACCAAAGCGGGGAGCTTTTGGATTCCTGGAGTCCCAGCAGCCTGGGGAGGGTGGAGACCAAGTAGAGAGGGGGACCCCAATAAAAGAGGGACCCCCAGCAGCTGGGACAGGGGGGAACCCCCAAACACCAAAGGGGAGAGACCAGAGAGGGGGAACTCCTGAGAGGCTTTTTGAGAGCAGATTTTTATGGACACACAGTGCCCAGTGACTTCTAGAGGTGGACTTTGGCAGAGGGATCTTACACTCAACGTGCTCATCCCTTGTTTCTCCCCAAATCAGGATTTGCCATTCCCAACCCGTGGCCAGATGGAGGAGGAGGCTGTGAGGAAGAGGAAGATGCCCCGGGAGCCCCAGGCAGGTGAGGAGGAAGTCAGTGCCCCTTTCCCCCTCTCTCCTGCTCCATCTCCCAGCCCAGCATCGCCCCCGGCTGCAGGACAACCCCGCTGCCGACGCCGTCCTGCCGGGGACGGACTGGGGGGATCTCCTTCCCCTTCCCTGTGGCACGGAGGCAAATCCCATCCTCTCCTTGTCCTTCCTCCCCAGACAAGGAGCTGAGGACGGAGCCCAGGGAGGACAAATCCCCAGGGCAGAACCTGGTGGAAGAGGCCGTTTTGAGCGGCTCCACAGCTCAGGAATCCAACGGGGAGGAAAAGCCCCGGAGATCCCGCAGGAGGAGGGGCTGCAAACGCAGCCCAGGGTGCTCTGAGGAGGAAAGACCCACCCTGTGCCGGGAAGGCAGCCGGAGATCCAGCCAGAGGTCAGAGCTGGTGGTTCATGAGCCGCTTCACAATGGGGAGAAGCCCCACATGTGTGGGGAATGTGGGAAGGGCTTCAGGTGGAGCTCCTACCTGATCGACCACCAGAGGATCCACACTGGGGAGAAGCCCTACGAGTGTGGGGAATGTGGGAAGAGCTTCAGCTGGACCTCCAACCTGATCCGCCACCAGCGCATCCACACTGGGGAGAGGCCCTACGAGTGTCCCCAGTGTGGAAAGAGGTTTCAGAGCAGCTCCAATCTCCTCCTGCACGAGCGGATTCACACGGATGAGAGGCCCTTCCGCTGCCCCGAATGCAGGAAGGGATTCAAGCAAAACTCTGACCTCATCAGGCACCGGCGCATCCACACTGGGGAGAGGCCCTACGAGTGTCCCCAGTGTGGGAAGAGCTTCTCCAGGAGCTCTCACTTGACCCAACACCAACGGAGGCACTGCTAAGGGAAGCCCTGTGAGTGCCCCGACTGCGGGAAGAGCTTTGTCCTCTGCTCCAGCTCCATCCCCCAACAGAGGACCCACGTTTGGCAGGGCCCTGGTGGCCCACATTCCCTGTGATCTGTGTTGGGAAGGCACCTGGCTGGTGCTCTCCACGTTCTCCTGGATCCCTGTAGGCACCTGTGTGAACGCAGGGGCAGGAACATCCATCAGGACTCAGATCAACATTGGAAATTCATTGGGAAGAGCTGATTTTTTAACTTTACGCCCTAAAAATTTTCATCTGCTCTGTCCAATTGTTTCTTCTGGTGGTATCAAGCCACCCCGGATGATCTTGGAGGTCTTTTGCAGCCTAAGTAATTTCTGTGTTAATCCCATTGAAACAGCAAAAATTGGGGTAAAAATAAAAATTTAAAGACATCTAAAGATGCACCATTTTCCTGCAATTTGGGGGTGAATTTGGGGTTCAGGGGAATATTTGGGAGGATCTGAGTGTTGTGGGGCTGTGAAGCCAGGCAGATTGAGGCCACAATCTCACAGTTGTGGGGGCAGAACGTGTGCACCTGAGCCCATCTGTTCTCCAGGAATTCCGGTTGTCTGTCCCAGTCCCTTCCCTGGGTCTGCCCATCCAGGGTGTCCCCCCCAAAGTGCCCAAATCGCTGCTGAAGTGCCTGAGCTGCTCTGGGCTGTGGATGTTCCTGTCCACCAACCTGTCCTGGTCAGTGCCATGGGAGCTGGGAGGGGGTCTGAGGGGACTGGGCTGGGCTTTTGAGCCTCTTGGGGCCATTTGAGGTGCTGGGAGGGGGTTTGGGGGGCTTTTTGTGCAGTCTTCAAGGGAGTTTTGGGGTGCTGGCAGGGCTGTGTGTCTTGGAGAGAATTTGGGAGGGTGTTG
This sequence comes from Aphelocoma coerulescens, assembly GCF_041296385.1. Lineage (NCBI taxonomy): Eukaryota > Metazoa > Chordata > Aves > Passeriformes > Corvidae > Aphelocoma > Aphelocoma coerulescens. The sequence goes on along the minus strand of NW_027183804.1, from coordinate 2,846,164 downwards.
GGGGAGATGGGAAGGGGTTTTGGTGGTTTTTGGGATCATTTATGATGCAGGGTGTGGTTGGGGGAGTCCTGGCAAGGAGATTTGGGGGGCTTTGAGAGGTCCAAGATTGACTCTGGGGCTGGGTGGGGGTTTTAGGGCAGGTGTGGCCTCCCCCAAGACCCCCAAAGCTGCCACCAGACCCCATCCCCCAAGATGCTGCCGGGGGTCAGGGGCTCCATGTTGGAGTTCATCTTCCTGACACTGCAGGAGAAGGTGAGGGGGGGTCCCCAGGGGCCGTGTGTGTCCCCCCAGAGCGTGTGTGACCCCCCCCATCCCAGTGTCACCCCCTTTTCCCTGCCCACAGGGCTCCTGAGCCAGCCCCTGCTGCCCCGGGAGGGAATTTGGGGAGGGGGCAGAGGGGGTGCGCAGCCCCCGCCGGGGGATGACCCCGGCCCAGCGCCCTTCGTTCAGCACCGAGCTGGGCTTGGGGCCGCAGGAGGAAGAGGCCGATGGGAAGCAGATCCTGCAGGGGGGACAGGGCTTGGGCTCAGGGCAAGGTCCTGCCCTGCACACCTGGCTCAGGTGTGAGCCTGCCCCGGGAAGGGAGCGGGACATTCCCATCCCCACGGATCAGGGCTGGGAGCAGCGCTGGGAGCACGGACATGGACCTGGCTGTGGGGTCAGTTGCTCTCGGCATTCTCGGAGGGAGAAGCTGCTGGTTCTTTTCGGCCGTTTTTTCTTTCCGCGGACAAAGATCCCAGGACCCCCGGCCCACCTTCCCTATCCCACTGGAGGCCGGGCTGTGGCTGCCCTGCCCCGCTGCTGCTTCGAGCCTTCGCTTCGTTGTAGCCGTGCCCGCCCTGCCTGCCTGGACCTCCGGGGGGGTTCCCCGCTTGGATACATCGCGTCTGCCCCCCAGGATTTGTGCTCATCCCTGCCATTCCAGCCTGCTGTTCCCGAGGGTCCGGCCGGACACCGGGATCAGCTGCCCAGGGGTTTGTGAAGCTTTTGTTCCATCCCTTCCCGGGATCCCAGGGCACTGGTGCCGCGTGCTCCCCGAGCTCGCTCCGGAGCGCCCCCTGCAGCCACGGGGGAACCATCGCACCTGCCCTGCTCACCGGGAGCCGCCAGCGCCCCTGCCGGCTGCGAGCGGAACTGCACCCGAGGGGAAAGGGCCTGACAGCCGAGAGGGCTGGGACTGGGTTTGTGTTTGCTGTTACTGCCAGAGTTGTTGTTGTTTGTTGGACTGGTTATATATATAATAGTAAAGAACTGTTATTCCTATTTCCCACATCATTGCCTAAAGGCCCTTGATTTCAAAATTATAATAACTCAGAGGGGAAGGGGTTATATCTGCCACTTCAAGGGAGGCTTCTGCCTTCCTTAGCAGGCACCTGTCCTTCAAAACCAAGACAACGAGCTAGCCTGCTTTTTGCAGAGGTGTCTTTGGTTCCAACAAGGCCCCGCTGTGTCTCAGTGCACCCTGGCTTCCATGCGCATCTGGAGTATCACAAAGGCTCCTTGGTTGCACCACGTCCTGCTGTGTCACAATGGATCCTGTGCTCCATGAGGCCCTCCAAAGTCATCCTGGAGGCTTGCTTCCATGAGGTTCCATGATGTATGAGCCAGTGGTCATCTTGGTTCCAGGAGTTTCCTTAGTGTCACAATGCTCTCCATGCTTCCATGATTCCCCACAATGTCCCAATGCTCTCCATGCTTCCATTAGGCCCTGCTTTGCCACAATGGTGCCCTTGTTTCCATGAGGCCCCGCTGTGTCACAATGGACCTATGGTTCCATGATGCTCCGTGGTGTCACCATGGTCTTCTTGATTCCGCAGTGTAACAATGGACCATTGGTTCCATGCGGCCTGGCCGTGTCACAATGGGCTCCTTGATTCCATGATTCCCCTCGGTGTCACCATGGAGCCTTGTTTCTAGGAGGTTCTGTACTGTCACAATTGTCTCCTTGATGCCATCCGCCCCTGCAGTGTCACAAAGGCTCCTTGGTTCCATGAGGAACACAAAAGCTTTGCATCAACATTGAGCAACAGCTGCTGAACACACCTGGCAACATCTGCTTGCATCAAAAGAGGGCTTCAAGCTGAGAATGGCACCAGCAGCTTCCATCTGCAACAGACACCCAGGGAAAGGACAGGCTGTGCCGGTCTGGACAAATGTGGAGGAAAATATCCTCTGGTAGAAGGCAGGTTACACCCAGCCCTCCCACACCAGGTTCGCGAAAAAAGAATTTTCCTCGGAAGAAAGTGAAAGAGATAGAAACTGTTTATTTAACAAACACACAGCAAAAGGATAACAATGCTAAATATTCAAACCTCTCGCTGTGGAGAGAAAGCTGGGATAATTGGAGAGTCCTTCCGTGTTTCAGTGGGGTCTCCTGAAACATCCCTAGACAGCGAGGCCCGTGGAAAGAAATAGGGAGCGATTCTTGAGAGAAGTTTCAGAGCTCTTTCTTCTCCAGCCACATGGGCGGGGCACTGCCAAAGAACTGAGCAATCCCGGGACAAGCAGGGCCCTCCTGGCACAGGGCAACACAAAAAAACCAGTGCTGAACAGGATTAGGGCACATGTGAGCAGGGAGCAGGGAGACCCCGTGCCCAGGCCATGCCTCTACCCCAGGATCCCCTCTCCCATGACCTCATGGCAGGGGGGAGGAACCCCAACACTTCTGGAGGTGTAGTCTCCCTCCTCCTCCTTGGAGCTGGGTCCTGGGCCCACATTCAGGGCCCCCACCTCGGGAGAAAATTCTCCCGGTGTGGTCTGATGTTGAAACAGCCAAGAAGAGAAGAAGGGAAAAAAAACCCCAAAGTCCCAGGAGAACAAAGTTCAACTCTCCATCTCCCTGCAGAGAAAAGGAGCTGAAAACTGGCTCAAAAGCAAGAAGGTTGCTTCCTCCGCCCTTGCTGCAAGCAGGATGCAGAGGAGTGTGTATGTGTGTCCTTGAACAAACGCTCTGAGAAGTTTGTCCGGTTTTTTTTCCTCTCCCCCCTCTCAGGCTCAGTTGAAAGGCACAGAAATGCACCAAGTTAACTTCTGGGCATAGAGCAGCCATAGGGGATACACATCCTAAAGTCACCCCAAGACACAGGCACAGAGAATTCAGTGGAAAGACTCTGAGAATTCTGCTCCCAGAGATCATTCCTGCTCACACTGACCCTTGTAGAAAGGGGACATCATTCCAGGCAGCCTGTACTGAGCATGTGGCTCCTGAGCGGGGTTTGTTGTTTAGGAAACCTGCTCAGGCTTTTCCATTCTTTCCTTGCAAACAGGAAAACTTCTCCTGGGCCTGTGTGCAGGCAGAGCCCTGAGGAGAGCAGGTGGCACATGGTGCGCTGGGCTGGGACAGCCAGCTGCAGAGCTCAAGGGAAGAAGCCCAAAGTGGCACAATGGCTCCTTGCCTTCACATGCAACACCTGGGTCACAATGGTCTCCTTGATTCCATGAGGCCCCACTGTGTCACAATGGCTCCTTGGTTCCATGCGGTTCCGCAGTGTCACCATGGTCTCCTTTGATCCGCATTGTCATCATGGACAATTGGTTCCATGAGGCCCCGCAGTGTCACAATGGTCCCTTGGTTCCACAGGTTTTATGTTGTAACAATGGACTCCTTGCTTCTATGAGCTCGCCTGCTTTTTGCAGAGGTGTCTTTGGTTCCAACAAGGCCCCGCTGTGTCTCAGTGCACCCTGGCTTCCATGCGCATCTGGAGTATCACAAAGGCTCCTTGGTTCCACCAGGTGCTGCTGTGTCACAATGGATCCTGTGCTCCATGAGGCCCTCCAAAGTCATCATGGAGGCTTGCTTCCATGAGGTTCCATGATGTGCCAGTGGTCATCTTGGTTTCAAAAGTTTCCTTAGTGTCACAATGCTCTCCATGCTTCCATGATTCCCCACAATGTCCCAATGCTCTCCATGCTTCCATTAGGCCCTGCTTTGCCACAATGGTGCCCTTGTTTCCATGAGGCCCCGCTGTGTCACAATGGACCTATGGTTCCATGATGCTCCGTGGTGTCACCATGGTCTTCTTGAATCCGCAGTGTAACAATGGACCATTGGTTCCATGCGGCCTGGCCGTGTCACAATGGGCTCCTTGATTCCATGATTCCCCACGGTGTCACAATGGAGCCATGTTTCTAGGAGGTTCTGTACTGTCACAATTGTCTCCTTGATGCCATCAGCCCCTGCAGTGTCACAAAGGCTCCTTGGTTCCATGAGGAACACAAAAGCTTTGCATCAACATTGAGCAACAGCTGCTGAACACAGCTGGCAACATCTGCTTGCATCAAAAGAGGGCTTCAAGCTGAGAATGGCACCAGCAGCTTCCATCTGCAACAGAGACCCAGGGAAAGGACAGGCTGTGCCGGTCTGGACAAATGTGGAGGAAAATATCCTCTGGTAGAAGGCAGGTTACACCCAGCCCTCCCACACCAGGTTCGGGAAAAAAGCATTTTCCTCGGAAGAAAGTGAAAGAGATAGAAACTCTTTATTTAACAAACACACAGCAAAAGGATAACAATGCTAAATATTCAAACCTCTCGCTGTGGAGAGAAAGCTGGGATAATTGGAGAGTCCTTCCGTGTTTCAGTGGGGTCTCCTGAAACATCCCTAGACAGCCAGGCCCGTGGAAAGAAATAGGGAGCAATTCTTGAGAGAAGTTTCAGAGCTCTTTCTTCTCCAGCCACATGGGCGGGGCACTGCCAAAGAACTGAGCAATCCCGGGACAAGCAGGGCCCTCCTGGCACAGGGCAACACAAAATAACCAGTGCTGAACAGGATTAGGGCACATGTGAGCAGGGAGCAGGGAGACCCCGTGCCCAGGCCATGCCTCTACCCCAGGGTCCCCTCTCCCATGACCTCATGGCAGGGGGGAGGAACCCCAACACTTCTGGAGGTGTAGTCTCCCTCCTCCTCCTTGGAGCTGGCTCATGGGCCCACATTCAGGGCCCCCACCTCGGGCGAAAATTCTCCCGGTGTGGTCTGATGTTGAAACAGCCAAGAAGAGAAGAAGCGAAAGAAACCCCCAAAGTCCCAGGAAAACAAAGTTCAACTCTCCATCTCCCTGCAGAGAAAAGGAGCTGAAAACTGGCTCAAAAGCAAGAAGGTTGCTTCCTCCACCCTTGCTGCAAGCAGGATGCAGAGGAGTGTGTATGTGTGTCCTTGAACAAACGCTCTGAGAAGTTTGTCCGGTTTTTTTTTCCTCTCCCCCATCTCAGGCTCAGTTGAAAGGCACAGAAATGCACCAAGTTAACTTCTGGGCATAGAGCAGCCATAGGGGATACACATCCTAAAGTCACCCCAAGACACAGGCACAGAGAATTCAGTGGAAAGACTCCGAGAATTCTGCTCCCAGAGATCATTCCTGCTCACACTGACCCTTGTAGAAAGGGGACATCATTCCAGGCAGCCTGTACTGAGCATGTGGCTCCTGAGCGGGGTTTGTTGTTTAGGAAACCTGCTCAGGCTTTTCCATTCTTTCCTTGCAAACAGGAAAACTTCTCCTGGGCCTGTGTGCAGGCAGAGCCCTGAGGAGAGCAGGTGGCACATGGTGCGCTGGGCTGGGACAGCCAGCTGCAGAGCTCAAGGGAAGAAGCCCAAAGTGTCACAATGGCTCCTTGCCTTCACATGCAACACCTGGGTCACAATGGTCTCCTTGATTCCATGAGGCCCCACTGTGTCACAATGGCTCCTTGGTTCCATGCGGTTCCGCAGTGTCACCATGGTCTCCTTTGATCCGCATTGTCATCATGGACAATTGGTTCCATGAGGCCCCGCAGTGTCACAATGGTCCCTTGGTTCCACAGGTTTTATGTTGTAACAATGGACTCCTTGCTTCTATGAGCTCGCCTGCTTTTTGCAGAGGTGTCTTTGGTTCCAACAAGGCCCCGCTGTGTCTCAGTGCACCCTGGCTTCCATGCGCATCTGGAGTATCACAAAGGCTCCTTGGTTCCACCAGGTGCTGCTGTGTCACAATGGATCCTGTGCTCCATGAGGCCCTCCAAAGTCATCATGGAGGCTTGCTTCCATGAGGTTCCATGATGTGCCAGTGGTCATCTTGGTTTCAAAAGTTTCCTTAGTGTCACAATGCTCTCCATGCTTCCATGATTCCCCACAATGTCCCAATGCTCTCCATGCTTCCATTAGGCCCTGCTTTGCCACAATGGTGCCCTTGTTTCCATGAGGCCCCGCTGTGTCACAATGGACCTATGGTTCCATGATGCTCCGTGGTGTCACCATGGTCTTCTTGAATCCGCAGTGTAACAATGGACCATTGGTTCCATGCGGCCTGGCCGTGTCACAATGGGCTCCTTGATTCCATGATTCCCCACGGTGTCACAATGGAGCCATGTTTCTAGGCGGTTCTGTACTGTCACAATTGTCTCCTTGATGCCATCAGCCCCTGCAGTGTCACAAAGGCTCCTTGGTTCCATGAGGAACACAAAAGCTTTGCATCAACATTGAGCAACAGCTGCTGAACACAGCTGGCAACATCTGCTTGCATCAAAAGAGGGCTTCAAGCTGAGAATGGCACCAGCAGCTTCCATCTGCAACAGAGACCCAGGGAAAGGACAGGCTGTGCCGGTCTGGACAAATGTGGAGGAAAATATCCTCTGGTAGAAGGCAGGTTACACCCAGTCCTCCCACACCAGGTTCGGGAAAAAAGCATTTTCCTCGGAAGAAAGTGAAAGAGATAGAAACTCTTTATTTAACAAACACACAGCAAAAGGATAACAATGCTAAATATTCAAACCTCTCGCTGTGGAGAGAAAGCTGGGATAATTGGAGAGTCCTTCCGTGTTTCAGTGGGGTCTCCTGAAACATCCCTAGACAGCCAGGCCCGTGGAAAGAAATAGGGAGCAATTCTTGAGAGAAGTTTCAGAGCTCTTTCTTCTCCAGCCACATGGGCGGGGCACTGCCAAAGAACTGAGCAATCCCGGGACAAGCAGGGCCCTCCTGGCACAGGGCAACACAAAATAACCAGTGCTGAACAGGATTAGGGCACATGTGAGCAGGGAGCAGGGAGACCCCGTGCCCAGGCCATGCCTCTACCCCAGGGTCCCCTCTCCCATGACCTCATGGCAGGGGGGAGGAACCCCAACACTTCTGGAGGTGTAGTCTCCCTCCTCCTCCTTGGAGCTGGCTCATGGGCCCACATTCAGGGCCCCCACCTCGGGCGAAAATTCTCCCGGTGTGGTCTGATGTTGAAACAGCCAAGAAGAGAAGAAGCGAAAGAAACCCCCAAAGTCCCAGGAAAACAAAGTTCAACTCTCCATCTCCCTGCAGAGAAAAGGAGCTGAAAACTGGCTCAAAAGCAAGAAGGTTGCTTCCTCCACCCTTGCTGCAAGCAGGATGCAGAGGAGTGTGTATGTGTGTCCTTGAACAAACGCTCTGAGAAGTTTGTCCGGTTTTTTTTTCCTCTCCCCCATCTCAGGCTCAGTTGAAAGGCACAGAAATGCACCAAGTTAACTTCTGGGCATAGAGCAGCCATAGGGGATACACATCCTAAAGTCACCCCAAGACACAGGCACAGAGAATTCAGTGGAAAGACTCCGAGAATTCTGCTCCCAGAGATCATTCCTGCTCACACTGACCCTTGTAGAAAGGGGCCATCATTCCAGGCAGCCTGTACTGAGCATGTGGCTCCTGAGCGGGGTTTGTTGTTTAGGAAACCTGCTCAGGCTTTTCCATTCTTTCCTTCCAAACAGGAAAACTTCTCCTGGGCCTGTGTGCAGGCAGAGCCCTGAGGAGAGCAGGTGGCACATGGTGCGCTGGGCTGGGACAGCCAGCTGCAGAGCTCAAGGGAAGAAGCCCAAAGTGGCACAATGGCTCCTTGCCTTCACATGCAACACCTGGGTCACAATGGTCTCCTTGATTCCATGAGGCCCCACTGTGTCACAATGGCTCCTTGGTTCCATGCGGTTCCGCAGTGTCACCATGGTCTCCTTTGATCCGCATTGTCATCATGGACAATTGGTTCCATGAGGCCCCGCAGTGTCACAATGGTCCCTTGGTTCCACAGGTTTTATGTTGTAACAATGGACTCCTTGCTTCTATGAGCTCGCCTGCTTTTTGCAGAGGTGTCTTTGGTTCCAACAAGGCCCCGCTGTGTCTCAGTGCACCCTGGCTTCCATGCGCATCTGGAGTATCACAAAGGCTCCTTGGTTGCACCAGGTCCTGCTGTGTCACAATGGATCCTGTGCTCCATGAGGCCCTCCAAAGTCATCATGGAGGCTTGCTTCCATGAGGTTCCATGATGTATAAGCCAGTGGTCATCTTGGTTCCAGGAGTTTCCTTAGTGTCACAATGCTCTCCATGCTTCCATGATTCCCCACAATGTCCCAATGCTCTCCATGCTTCCATTAGGCCCTGCTTTGCCACAATGGTGCCCTTGTTTCCATGAGGCCCCGCTGTGTCACAATGGACGTATGGTTCCATGATGCTCCGTGGTGTCACCATGGTCTTCTTGAATCCGCAGTGTAACAATGGACCATTGGTTCCATGCGGCCTGGCCGTGTCACAATGGGCTCCTTGATTCCATGATTCCCCTCGGTGTCACAATGGAGCCTTGTTTCTAGGAGGTTCTGTACTGTCACAATTGTCTCCCTGATGCCATCAGACCCTGCAGTGTCACCAAGGCTCCTTGGTTCCATGAGGAACACAAAAGCTTTGCAGAAACATTGAGCCACAGCTGCTGAACACAGCTGGCAACATCTGCTTGCATCAAAAGAGGGCTTCAAGCTGAGAATGGCACCAGCAGCTTCCATCTGCAACAGAGACCCAGGGAAAGGACAGGCTGTGCCGGTCTGGACAAATCTGGAGGAAAATATCCTCTGGTAGAAGGCAGGTTACACCCAGCCCTCCCCCACCAGGTTCGGGAAAAAAGACTTTTCCTCGGAAGAAAGTGAAAGAGATAGAAACTCTTTATTTAACAAACACACAGCAAAAGGATAACAATGCTAAATATTCAAACCTCTCGCTGTGGAGAGAAAGCTGGGATAATTGGAGAGTCCTTCCGTGTTTCAGTGGGGTCTCCTGAAACATCCCTAGACAGCGAGGCCCGTGGAAAGAAATAGGGAGCGATTCTTGAGAGAAGTTTCTGAGATCTTTCTTCTCCAGCCACATGGGTGGGGCACTGCCAAAGAACTGAGCAATCCCAGGACAAGCAGGGCCCTCCTGGCACAGGGCAACACAAAATAACCAGTGCTGAACAGGATTAGGGCACATGTGAGCAGGGAGCAGGGAGACCCCGTGCCCAGGACATGCCTCTACCGCAGGGTCCCCTCTCCCATGACCTCATGGCAGGGGGGAGGAACCCCAACACTTCTGGAGGTGTAGTCTCCCTCCTCCTCCTTGGAGCTGGCTCATGGGCCCACATTCAGGGCCCCCACCTCGGGCGAAAATTCTCCCGGTGTGGTCTGATGTTGAAACAGTCAAGAAGAGAAGAAGGGGAAAAAACCCCCAAAGTCCCAGGAGAACAAAGTTCAACTCTCCATCTCCCTGCAGAGAAAAGGAGCTGAAAACTGGCTCAAAAGCAAGAAGGTTGCTTCCTCCGCCCTTGCTGCAAGCAGGATGCAGAGGAGTGTGTATGTGTGTCCTTGAACAAACGCTCTGAGAAGTTTGTCCAGTTTTTTTTCCTCTCCCCCCTCTCAGGCTCAGTTGAAAGGCACAGAAATGCACCAAGTTAACTTCTGGGCATAGAGCAGCCATAGGGGATACACATCCTAAAGTCACCCCAAGACACAGGCACAGAGAATTCAGTGGAAAGACTCCGAGAATTCTGCTCCCAGAGATGGATCATTCCTGCTCACACTGACCCTTGTAGAAAGGGGCCATCGTTCCAGGCAGCCTGTACTGAGCATGTGGCTCCTGAGCGGGGTTTGTTGTTTAGGAAACCTGCTCAGGCTTTTCCATTCTTTCCTTGCAAACAGGAAAACTTCTCCTGGGGCTGTGTGCAGGCAGAGCCCTGAGGAGAGCAGGTGGCACATGGTGCGCTGGGCTGGGACAGCCAGCTGCAGAGCTCAAGGGAAGAAGCCCAAAGAGTCACAATGGCTCCTTGCCTTCACATGCAACACCTGGGTCACAATGGTCTCCTTGATTCCATGAGGCCCCACTGTGTCACAATGGCTCCTTGGTTCCATGCGGTTCCGCAGTGTCACCATGGTCTCCTTTGATCCGCATTGTCATCATGGACAGAAGGAGCCGGGCGGCAGCGGGGGCTGAATCCCAGCAGCAGCGAGGAGGAAGAAGAGGAAGAAGAGGAAGAAGAGGAAGGAGAGGAAGAAGAGGAAGAAGAGGAAGAAGAGGAAGAAGAGGAAGAAGAGGATGGGGCCGGGGCCGCCTGCGGTGTCCGATCCCCGGCAGCAGCGGGGAGGCCTCGGGCAGCGGCGGCGGGCGGGGCCCTTTGGAGCCGCCCCGAGGGCTCGGTGCCGCCCCGGGCCCCTGAAGGAGCCGCTCGGCGGGACGGGCGAGCTGGGAACGAGAGAAAACCCCGAGGAAAGAAGAAAATCCGATCAAAGAGCCGCACCGAGGGGCGTCTCCGCCGGCCCGTGGCACCCAGAAACCCCGGAAAATCGCTCCCGTGCACTAAAGAACCTTTCCGTGCGCAGCCAGGGGCGCAGAGGGGGGATCCTTATGAAGTCCCCTCCCCTCAGTCCCTCCTGGCACGGCCGGGCATTAGCGCAGCTCCCGGGGCTGTGTCCCGGCACCGGCTGCTGCCCCAGGGCACGGGGCTGCCGCGCTCGGGCATTAAACGCGACAGATTTGGGGAGCAGGGACAGCCACAGAAAGCCTCGGGGAGCCCTCGGGAGCCTGGAGCTGCACGAGGGCCACAAAGGATGCCCTGGACACAGCGATGGCCCCAGCAGCGGCTCTGCCCCCCAGCACGGGGCTGTGTCCCAGACCCCCCGCTCCAGCCCGAGGTTTGGGGGCGGCAGCGGAGCTGCTGGACGGAGGACGGCTGGAGGAGCAGGAGCGGGAGGAAGAGGAGGGATAAAGGGGGAGGGGCGGGAGGAAGAGGCGGGCCAGAGGGGGCCGGAAGAGGAGCCTCCATGTGCATCCATCGCTCTCTGTGTCCGCAGCTCTCGGCCTCGGGAACACCGCTCCCCCCATCCCGCAGGTGACCGGGGAGGGGCAGCTCGCCCCAAATATCTTGGGCGGTTCCTGGGGTTGTTTTGGGAGAGGGGATTTTGGAGCTTGGAGGATTCCAGCACCGAGCCCCAAATATCTTTGTTGGTTCCTGGGGAAGGGGGGTTTGGTGGGGCGGGGGAGGGGAGGCGGATGTTTGGATCTTGCAGGGCTCCGAATGTGAGTCGCAAATGCCCCTTGGGGGATATTGGGGAGCCCCCGGCACGCGGGGTTTTGGGGGTCCCGGTGGCGGCTGCCGGGAGACATGGGATGGGGCGGGATGGGGCCCGGGAAGGGTGGGATGTGGATTGGGGTGTGGGATGAAGTGTGGCGGAGGGGGATGGGCGGGATGGGGCCTGGGATGAGGCAGGCGAAGGTTGGGGATGATGAGGCCGGGGGGACCCCAGTCCTCAGGGGCCTGCGGGGTATCCGCCAGCTCCGAGGGAGTTTTGGGGCACCCCTAATCCTGAGGGGGCGGTGCTGGCAGCGGGGGACACGTGGCTCCGGCACCTCTGGCCCCAGCTGAGCCCCCCCCGCCCCCAGCGCCCCCCGGAGCGGAATTTGGGGAGGGGGAGGTGGGGGCGGCCAGGCCGGGCCCCCCCGCGCTGTCCCGGCGGGGGCCGAGTGCGGGCGGGAGCCCCGCGGGGCCCGGCCCTGCCCGGGCACGGCTGATGCCGCCCGCCCGCGCTCCGCACTGGTCCGGACTGGTGCTCCCAGTGCCGTGCGGGGCGGGGCCGCTCTGGGGACCCCCCAGGGCACAGCGCGGCTGCTTTGGGGCTGTCGGCAGCGCCCGGCGCTGGGCATGGGGCGTGTGGGGGCAGCTGGGGCCGCACTGGTGGCACTGGTGGTGCTGGGAGCCCCCCCGGGCGCGGGGTGAGCGGTGAGAAGGGGGGCGGGTCTGGGACCCCAAATGGAGCGAAATGGGGAATGGAACCCCCAAAGGGAGCAGGAGGGGCCTGGAACCCCCAAAACCAAGGCCGGGGGAGGGGAGGTGGGGATTGGGGATGGGGAAGGTGCAGAAGGAGGAGGGAAGAGGGGGCTGGGACCCCCAAAGAAAGCAGGAGGGGGATGGGACACCCAAATTGAGCTGTGGATGGGGCTGTGGATTGGGGGAATGCTGAGAAAGGGGAGGAGAGGGGAGGGTGTTCTGGTTTGGCCAAATTTAGAAATATATCCTCTGAGAGAAGGCACAACCACCCCTCCCCCACCAGGTTCGGGAAAAAATAAATTTTCCTCGAAGGAAAGTGGAGGAGATAAAACTATTTATTTACCAAACACACGGGAAAGGAAAGTAATGCTAAATTATAAAATCTGTCGCTGTGGAGGAAAAAACCTGGGAAAGTGTTAGAGTCCTCCCTTTGGTCTCCTCGGAGCTGGGGCTTGGCCCAGGCCCAGGCCCTCTGTGCCCGGTGGAAAGTCCTCCCGATGTGGTCTGATGTTAAAGCAATCAAGCAGTCCAGTAGAAAAGGGGATTTTCCAGGGGAGGAAAAATTCAGCTCTCAGTTTCTCTCGGGAGAAAAAGCAGCTGAACAACTGGCCAAAAAAGAAACTGTTCTGGGCGCAGCCGGCCGGGTGCTTCTCCCCTCCCCTGCCACAGCTGGGAAACCAATTGCTATCTGTGTGTGACCTTGAACAAGCTGCAAACTGCTTTGAAAAAACTTTGCTCAGTTTTTTCCTTCCCCCTCTCAGGCTCAGTTTAGAGGCATAGAAAGGCACAGGAATTAATTTCTGGGCATAGGCAGCGATATGGGATACACATCATAAGGTCGCCCCAAGACAGAGGGAAAGGTGGGGTTGGGACAGCAGAAGAGCGGTTCCATGGGGGTGCAGCCCTGTCCCCCAGCACCTGAGCCCTGGAGCGATTCCCTGGGGCTCTGGGGAAGGGAGGGATCCGCACTGGGGGGTCCCCAACCCCCCTGTCCATCCCTGGGCTGATCGGGGGCTCCCCCCACACAGCAGCCGGTGCTGCGGCAGCCGTGGGGCAGAGGGGGTGGGAAAGGGGGGGCAGGGTGGGAGTGGAGGAGGAGTGGGAGGAAGAGTAGGGAGAGAGGAGGAGGAGGAGCTGGAGAACCACGAGGTTCCACCGCCCGCCCACTGTGTCCGCAGCACCCCCAGCCCCGGTAGCATCTTCCCCCCCATCCTGCAGGTGAGCGGGGAGGGGGAGCTCACCCCAAATCTATCGGGGGGTCACCAGGAGAGGTTTTATATGAGGGGTGTTTGGAGCTTGCAGATTCTGGAATCGAGCCCCAGATGTCCTTGCATGTCCCTGGGAGGGATTTTTGGGCCAGAGGGGATATGTGGATCTTGCAGGACTCCAAAGCTGAGCCATAATTGCCCCTTGGGGGTCTTGGGAGGTCCATGTGAGGATTGCCCGGTCCTGGCGGGGTTGGACATTGGCTTTGGGGATCCCCAGGAGAGCTGGGGGCTGGAACACGGGACCCCTGGAGTGGGGAGAGCAGAGAGGGACGATACCAGAGCTAGGGGACCCCCAAGAGCCTGGAGGGGTGGGGGGGCCTGGAGATGAGGAGGGGCTGGGACCCCTCAGCCCTGAAAGGGGGGGTGAGGAGAGGGGGGAGCCCCAAGTGCCTGGAGTGGAATGAGGCTGAAGAGGGGACCCTGGGACCTCTGGGAGCTGAAGCAGAATCAGGAAAATTCTACTGTGGGACCCCCAAAACCCCCCAGCATCCCTAAGCAGGACCCCAGAGAGGGGGATCCCCAGGACCCATGGGACCCCCAGCAGCCCTGACAAGGGGGACCCCCAGAACCCCAAAGTGAGGAGACTGGAAAGGGGGAACTCCTGGAGCCGTTTTTAGGACTCACTGCCAATTTTTTGTTAGTTTTTGTGGACACCGGTGACTTCTAGAGGTGGACTTGGGCAGGAGGAAGCCCCAACCCAACACACTCATCTCTTGTTTCTCCCAGAATGAGGATTTCCCATTCCCAGCCCTTGGCCAGATGGAGGAGGAGGCTGTGAGGAAGAGGAAGATGCCCCGGGAGCCCCAGGCAGGTGAGGAGGAAGTCAGTGCCCCTTTCCCCCTCTCTCCTGCTCCATCTCCCAGCCCAGCATCGCCCCCGGCTGCAGGACAACCCCGCTGCCGACGCCGTCCTGCCGGGGACGGACTGGGGGGATCTCCTTCCCCTTCCCTGTGGCACGGAGGCAAATCCCATCCTCTCCTTGTCCTTCCTCCCCCAGACAAGGAGCTGAGCACGGAGCCCAGGGAGGACAAATCCCCGCGGCAGAACCTGGTGGAAGAGGCCGTTTTGAGCAGCTCCATGGCACAGGAATCCAACGGGGAGGAAAAGCCCCGGAGATCCCGCAGGAGGAGGGGCTGCAAACGCAGCCCAGGGTGCTCTGAGGAGGAAAGACCCACCCTGTGCCGGGAAAACGGCCGGAGATGCAGCCAGAGGTCAGAGCTGGTGGTTCATGAGCAGCTTCACGATGGGGAGAAGCCCCACAAGTGTGGGGAATGTGGGAGGAGCTTCAGACGGAGCTCCCATCTGATCCGCCACCAGAGGATCCACACCGGGGAGAGGCCCTATGAGTGTGGGGAATGTGGGAACAGCTTCAGGTACAGCTCCAACCTGATCCGCCACCGGCTCATCCACACCGGGGAGAGGCCCTACGAGTGTCCTGAGTGTGAGAAGAGGTTTCAGACCAGCTCCAATCTCCTCCTGCACGAGCGGATTCACACGGATGAGAGGCCCTTCCGCTGCCCCGACTGCAGGAAGGGCTTCAAACAAAACTCCCACCTCATCACCCACCGGCGCATCCACACCAGGGAGAGGCCCTACGAGTGTCCCCAGTGTGGGAAGAGCTTCTCAAAGAGCTCCTCCTTCATCATCCACCAGTGCATCCACACTGGGGAGAGGCCCTACGAGTGTCCCCAGTGTGGGAAGAGGTTTCAGAGCAGCTCCACTCTCCTCCGGCACCAGCGGATTCACACGGATGAGAGGCCCTTCCGCTGCCCCGACTGCAGGAAGGGCTTCAGGTACAACTCCACCCTCATCACCCACCGGCGCATCCACACTGGGGAGAGGCCCTACGAGTGTCCCCAGTGTGGGAAGAGCTTCTCAAAGAGCTCCTCCTTCATCATCCACCAGTGCATCCACACCGGGGAGAGGCCCTACGAGTGTCCCCAGTGTGGGAAGAGCTTCTCAGACAGCTCTAACTTGACCAGACACCAATGGAGGCACCGCTAAGGGAAGCCCTGCGGGTGCCCCGGGAAGAGCTTTGTCCTCTGCTCCAACTCCATCTCCCATCAGAGGAGCCACGTTTGGCAGAGCCCTGGTGGCCCACATTCCCTGTGATCCGTGTTGGGAAGACCTCTGGCTGGTGCTCTCCACGTTCTCCTGGATCCCTGTAGGCACCTGGGTGAACGCAGGGGCCGGAACATCCATCGGGACTCAGATTGTCACTGGAAATTCATTGGGAAGAGGTGATTTTTTAACTTTACACCCCAAAATTTTCATCTGCTCTGTCTAATTGTTTTTTCTGGTGGTATCAAGCAACCCTGGATGACCTTGGAGATCTTCTGCAGCCTAAGTAATTTCTGTGTTAATCTCACTGAAACAACCAAAATTGGGGTAGAAATAAAGAAATTAAACAAAGAGATCTAAAGCGGCACCATTTTACTGGAATTTGGGGTTGAATTTGGGGTTCAGGGGAATATTTGGGAGGATCTGAGTGTTGTGGGGCTGTGAAGCCAGGCAGACTGGGGCCACAATCTTGTACTTGTGTTGTCAGAACGTGTCCACCTGAGCCCATCTGTTCTACAGGAATTCTGGTTGTCTGTTCCAGTCCCTGCTCTGGGTCTCTCCTTTTGGAGTGTGACCTCCAAAGTGCCCAAATCGCTGCTGAAGTGCCTGAGCTGCTCTGGGCTGTGGATGTTCCTGTCCCCCAGCCTGTCCTGGTCGGTGCCATGGGGGGTGGGAGGGGGTCTGGGGGCTCCTTGGGGGACTGGGAGGGGCTTTTGTGGCTCTTGAGGGCATTTGTGGTTCTTGGAGGGGCCTTTTAGGGTGGTCTCAAAGAGTTTTGGTGATCTTGGCTGGGCCGTGTGGCTTGGAGAGAATTTTGTGGTTCTTGGGGTCATTTATGATGCAGGGAGTGGTTGGGGGGTTCCTGGCCAGGAGCTGTGGGGTGGTTTGAGGGGTCCGGGAGTGGCTGTGGGGCTGGGAGGGGGTTTTAGGGCCTCTCCCCCAGACTCCAAAGCTGCCAATAGACCCCACACCCCAAGATGCTGCTGGTGGTCGGGGATTCCATGTTGGAGTTCATCTTCCTGACACTCCAGGAGAAGGTGAGGGGGGGTCCCCAGGGGCCGTGTGTGTCCCCCCAGAGCGTGTGTGGCCCCCCCCATCCCGGTGTCACCCCCTTTTCCCTGCCCACAGGGCTCCTGAGCCCGCCCCTGCTGCCCCGGGAGGGAATTTGGGGAGGGGGCAGAGGGGGTGCGCAGCCCCCGCCGGGGGATGACCCCGGCCCAGCGCCCTTCGTTCAGCACCGAGCTGGGCTTGGGGCCGCAGGAGGAAGAGGCCGATGGGAAGCAGATCCTGCAGGGGGGACAGGGCTTGGGCTCAGGGCAAGGTCCTGCCCTGCACACCTGGCTCAGGTGTGAGCCTGCCCCGGGAAGGGAGCGGGACATTCCCATCCCCACGGATCAGGGCTGGGAGCAGCGCTGGGAGCACGGACATGGAAATCCTGGGAGCCACTGGGACCGCACTGGGGGGTGAATGATCCCCCCCAGCACCTTTCCAGGCCGCCCTGCGACCTGAGAAATGCTCGCTGGGCCTCGGCCTTGGCCAAGAGCCCCCGGGCTCAGCTGCTCTGAGCTCAGGCGCTGCCGGCTCCCGCAGCCCGCCCAGGGCCGCCCTGCCCATGCCGGGGCTGTGCTGGAATTCTCTGCTGCTGCTGGGCCACTCGGGGGGTCTGGCCCCGCAGGAAAGGTGACCCTGAGCCAGGAGCTTTCCTTGGCCGCAGCAAAGCCTCGGCACGGAAAGACCTTCCCAGCGCTGTGCCCTGGGCCGGGAGGGATTGTGCCACCAGAGCTGTCCCTCCATTTCTTCTGCCAGGCAGCTTTAGCACAGGAAAAGTGGAGAAGCCAGAGCTGCCTCCCAGCTTTCCGCAGTCCTGCAGAGGAATCCTGTGTGGGAAGCAGCCTGGGAACAGGGTTTCTGTGCCAGGGCAGGGGAATTCAGAGCCCTTTCCTCCCCTGTGAGCCCAGGCTCTGGCCCTTGCCCTTTGCAATGGCCCTGCAGCTGCCAGAGGGGCCTTTTTGGCTCAGCTGAGAGCAGTCCTGCTGCAAGGCTGTCCTCGAGCTGCTTGGGCTGCACATGTGCCCAGGGAATGCTCATTGCTTGCAGTCTCAGGCGCTGTGGGTGTGCAGGTGTAACTACTGCAGGAGGGAACAGCTCTGCTGGGGGCAGTTCTTGCAAGGTGCTGGCCCTGGCTCGGGGCTGGGCCGGGGCCAGCGGCAGAAAATCAACTTGCAGCTCGGGCCCCGCAGCAGGGAGGAGCAGCAATTGCTGGGGGAGAGAGACTCTTGCCAAGGGCCTGCGGGGCCGGGCCCCAGGGAACGGCTTCCCGCTGCCCGAGGGCAGGCTGAGATGGGATGTGGGGCAGCAATGGTTCCCTGGCAGGGCGCTCAGGGCCTGGCACAGGCTGGCCCCAGAAGCTGCGGCTGCCCCCGCATCCCTGCAAGTGTCCCAGGCCGGCTCGTCCATTGGGGCTTCCTGCCCAGGAGGGCTGGGCTGGGCTGGGGCTGCTGAGGGCGGGATGGGCTCTGGCTGAGCCAGCTGAAGGCTGCGCATGATGAGGCCGGGGGGACCCCGTTGCTGAGTGGGTTCTGGGGTATCCCACATTCCTGAAGGGATGTCAGGGTATGTCCCGTTCCTGAGGCAGTTTTGGGGTCCCCCCAGTGCTTCGGAGGGGTTCTGAGAGGGGGGCTCTGGTACTTGGAAGGGGGACCTATTGTCAGGGAGCCGGGGAGCCCATTTTGGGAAGGATGCTGCTGTTTCTGGCAATGTTGAGAGGTTCTGAATGGGCTGTGGGGCCAAGGAAGGAAGGAAGGAAGGAAAAAGAAAAGAAAGAAAAGAAAGAAAAGAAAGAAAAGAAAGAAAAGAAAGAAAGAAAAGAAAGAAAGAAAGAAAGAAAGAAAGAAAGAAAGAAAGAAAGAAAGAAAGAAAGAAAGAAAGAAAGAAAGAAAGAAAGAAAGAAAGAAAGAAAGAAAGAAAGAAAGAAAGAAAGAAAAAGAAAGAAGACCGAAAGCAACAAGGAAAGGAGGAAGGAAAGAAACGTAGAATAGAAGAAAAAAAAAAAGAAAGAAAGCAACAAACAAGAATACAAAAGAAAAAAAAAGAAAAAACATTTAAAAATTAAGAAAGCAATCAAAAAGAAAATAAAAATGAAAGAAAGAAAGAGGAAAGGAAGAAAATCAAAACACAGATATCAGCAAGAAAATGAAAGCGATGAAAAATCAGAAGAAAGAATGCAAGACTAAATAGCATGAAACCAACAAAAAATAAAAGAAAAAGAAAAAAAAAGAAGGAAGAAAGAAATAAGAAGAAAGATAAAAAGAAAGAAAAAAAGACATAAGAAAAAATAAAAGAAAAATAATAAAGAAATCAACAAAAAATAGAAAAAAGGGAGAAATAAGATTTAAAAATGAAGAAAGAAAGAAAAAAGGATTCAAGAGTTTGAAGTCAAAAAGAAAAAGGCAAATGAAAGAGAGTGAGAAAGAAAGAAAGACTCAATCATGTGAAACCATGGAGAAAAATGGAAAAAAAGGAGGAAGAAGAAAGCAACAAGAAAAAAAAAAGAATTGAAAGAAAAAAGCATAAAGAATGAAGAAGGAAAGCAAGCAAGCAAAAAGATAATAAAAATGAAAGGAAGAAAATCAAAAGACAGAAATCAACGGAACTCAAACATCAGGAAACACATGAGGAAATGGAGAATATGGTGGCCAGTTTACAAAGGCATCCAGTAAGCACAAAAATGGCAAAAAATAATAGATCAGTTGTTGAGAAAGATGTGGTTGGTTTGAAGGAAGAAGGCTGCCTCCAGGGCTGGTTAAATGGGAATCACCAGGTGATTTTGGCCAACTGATTTTGCAGAACTGCCCAGGCAGAAGGGGGACTGGCACATTTTGGCATTGGTGGATCCTTTTTCTGGATGGCCAGAAGCTTTCCCATGTGGCACCAACAAGACAAGGGAAGGCTCAGAAGTTTTGCTGAAATGAATATTTAATAGCACTGGGACTAACTCTTGTAAGCCTTAAAAGGTGCATGGTTCTCAACAGATCATTGGGGCTGGACTCGCCTGTACATCCTTTCCAACCAGGAGATGCGGTGTGCATCAGAACCTGGAATTTTGGAGCAATCCAGCCAAAGTGGAAGGGACCATCTCAAGTCCTCCTGGTAACCTACCCTGCACTCAAGGTAGAAGGAATCAAACTCGGGGTTCATCACATGCGGGTAAAACCAGAGAGCACACATTAAACACAGCAGAAACAAGACTGTCTGACACCGTGGAGTTTGGGGTTTTACATCAATCCTATTGTTTTAGGTATTGAATAGGATTTTCTAAGGGGATACTATTGATTGGATCTGGATGAAGATGATCAATAATTGTGTATTTATAATAATAATAGAAACGATGTTCCTGACTTCTGGGAAGGGAAATGCGGTTTTCAAAGTCAGTGCCAGATGTTGGCAGATGACAGAATGTAACCCCTGTAACAGCTTGTTTGCCAACACCAACCTCTGCAGAAAATCCAGTTCCGTGGGGAGCTGCAGTCAGCAATTTGACAAAAATCTGGGAACACGTGTGGGAAGGAAATAGCACCCAGGGCACCTGGACAGGGATGGAAGGAGAATATTCCTTACCATGGACACATCAGAACAATAGTGCTGAGAATTGTGACATTTCCAAACCGGGTCAGGAAATTACCTCAGGAATTATTGATCAGCTGACAGATTGCACTGATACCCCCTGGAGCTGTCAAATTCCAGAAGTATGGAATCGCCCTCAGACAGGACAGTGGGAATGTTTCCAGGCAGTTCAGGGGTGTCTGGGCTGGGAAGGGAGCCCAGGCCTCCCACAGGACCCCTTACAGGTGGACAGGTGGGTATAAAATATCCTGATTGAACAAGGTCAAGGCCAAAGGATCCCAGGACAAAGGAAAAGTGGGATTGCCCTGGGACAGACACTTGAGCTGTTTGGAATCCTGAGGTCCAGCGGCTCCTGGCTCTGGCCCAGGCTCTGAGGCTGGGCTGTGTTTGTAGAAATGATTCTGCCTTTCTCAGTGGCACCGGGGCTCAGCCGACAAACAACGAGCCTTGGAGAGGCACAGAGTGTCAGCAGGACACGGTCAGACCCTTAGGAGCCCCAGGATGGGTGGGAAGTGATGGAATTTGGAGCAGACGTTTGCCCCTGGGAGAATCAGGAGCACCATGGACACTGGGGGTATTAACGTTCCGTCCCTCGTGCAAGGAGTCACCACCGGGAACCCGACTGTGGGGAAAGGTTAAAGGGGATGGAACTTGGAAACATCCCAGTGCGGGAACTACAGCGGGATGGATTTTAGAATCCATCTCTGCTCCGCAAAGATCTGCCTTTAGGAACAGACCAGCCACACACCATTGGGCTCTGCAGATGGAAACTTTAGGGAATGCAGCTCCTTTGGGGTTTGCTGAAATAAAGGAACAATTGCCAGCCACAGCTAAAATGACCTTACAGAGCAGATTGGCTTTAGCCCTATTGCTGCTACATGGACAGGGAGTGTGTGGATTCTTGAACTGGAACAGCAACACTTGTTGTGTGCACATTCCAAATGTAATGCTGGATTGGATGATCGGGTAGAGAGGATAAAATCAGCTGCTGCATCCAGCAGGGAATTAAGGGGAGGGTTAGACAGTAACTGTTTGGATAAAATATTTAAAGGACTTGGATTTCCCCTGACTGATGGTTGGCCTCACTTTTGCAAAGTCTAACTGGGATCACAGCAATACTTGTGCTTCTGACACTTGCTTTGAGCTGTGTAAAGAACATGGTTGTGAAAGCAGCTGAGGAACTCGTGGGATGTGAGTAAAGGAGCAGAGTGAGGCTTCCGAAGGCTTGAAGGGAAGAGAAGCTTCACAACCCTCCAAGGGGGGAAATTTGCCAGATGAAAAACCGTTTGCACCTGGTGGGTTCATACAATGCTTCTTCTCCAAAAGCCACTGGCCATGGAACCGCACAAGGCTGATTCTGTGGGCAGCAACCAGCCCAGGTGTGCCAACTTTCACCAGTTCACCGGGCAGTCAGGGCTGGCTTTGGGGTCACCGAGCACCAGGGACCCCCAAAGAGACCCCCAGGGCAGAAGAAGGGATGTGCAAAGGGGTGGGGGAAATATGCAATGATTTTGGGGAAATGATTCTCGTGTGTGTGTTTGTGGTGGGACAATCTGGGAATGTGTCTGTGAAACCCAGTCTGCAAACAGGAACATTCCTGAACTCGGCACACACGACTTTGGGAGGGGCTCTCCCCTCGTGCATCCGGCCCAATAAAGAATGCTGCTGCTTCGTGCTGCGCTGGTGCTGAGGAGGTTTTGTTTCACTGAAGTTTTGGTAACAGCTCTGTGCCTGTGCCACAGAGCCACAGAGCAGCTGTGATGTCAGAAAGGGGCTGTGTGACATCACAGAGTGGGCTGTGAGATCACAGGGTATTGGTGTGACATCACAGAGAGGGCTGGGCCATCCCAGAAGAGGCTGTGACATCACAGAGTGGGTTGTGACATCACAGGGTGGCTGTGTGACATCACAGAGTCTTCTGTGACATCATGGAGCAGTTCTGTGACATCACTCCGTGGTGCTGTGACATCACAGCTTTGGCTCTGACCTTACAGGGCAGAGGTCAGACATCATCAAGCCGACTATGACATCACAGAGCAATGGTGACATCACAGAGCAGGCTGTGACATCACAGGGTGCTGGTGTGACAGCACAGAGCAGTGTTGTGACATCACAGATAGAGCTGTGACATCACTGGGCACTTGTGTGACATCACAGAGTGGGTTGTGATATCACAGGGTGGCTGTGTGACATCATGGAGTCAGCTGTGACATCACAGAGCAGCTGTGTGGTATCACAGAGAGGACTGTGACAACACAGATGGGTGGTGTGATGTCACAGAGCAGCTATGACATCACAGGGTTGCTATGTGACATCACAGAGTGAGCTGTGACATCACAGATATGGCTATGATATCACTGGGCAGAGGTCTGACATCATAGAGCAGGCTATGACATCACTGAGTGGTTGTGACATCCCAGGGTGGCTGTGTGACATCCCAGGGTGGCTGTGTGACATCCCAGGGGTTGGATGCCATGGCAACCCTCATCAGTTCCAGTTCCCTTGGAAACCCCCCCAGGAGCCATTGCTGCACTCAGGGTCCGTGGCCACTTGCCCGCAGACCTGTGGCTGCCCTCGGCTGCCATGGCAGCCCTCAGGACAGAGCGGTGCCGGGGCTGGTGCCAGCTACAATTGCACTGACACTCGCTGATGCCCTCAGGTGCCACGGCAGCGGCCACAGGGACCCGTTCCTCACTTTGGTGCCACGGACACCAACGCTTGGCCCCGCTGCCAGGGGGATTGGCACGCTCACCTGCACTCAGGGCCCGTGGCCGGCCACTGCTGCCATGGACACGGGCACGGAGCCCTGGGCTGCAGTCGGCTGCCGTGGCCACCAGCCCAAGGTCCCGTGGCCAGGGCCGGGGCCATGGAAAGGAACCCGTGGAGCCGTGGTGATGGTGGGTGGCCATGGGGTGCTGCTGTGGGCTGGGGCAGAGGGAATTTCCTTGCCAGGCCTTTCTCTGGGGCTGTGTTTGGCTCTGTGCTGAGCACAGCGTTGCTCACACGGAGATGGTTTTGTTCTTGCTGAGCTTGCACAGAGCCAAGGCCTTTCCTGCCCCTCGTCCGGCCACGCTGGGGAGGGGCTGGGGGTGCGGGGGAGCTTGGCAGGGGTCACAGCCAGGACAGGTGACCCCAACTGACCCCAGGCATATCCCAGACCACAGGACATCATGGCCAGTGTATAAAGTGGGGGGAACAAGGAGGAAGGGGGGACATTTGGAGTCAGGGTTTTTGTCTTCCCAGGTAACACTCAGGCAGGATGGGGCCCTGTTTTGCCAGTGGGCAGGGTCAGCACCAAAGACACAGACACCAACTGAAGGAATTGTGCAATTTATAGAATGCAAATCTGCAAAAAGTCACAAAAGCATAAGCTCAGCAAAGCACATAATCATTAGCAAAGAATCACAGCAGGAGCAGCTCAGTAATGCCCCCAATCATCAGTGCCAAAGATTGCCTGCAGTGATTAACCAAGATCCAGCCCCAGGGACCCTCAGACTTTACCATCACCCAGAGCCACCCATCAGCTGCGGGAAGCTGTCCCAGCCAAGGACTGCAGAGCCACTCCCGGACACTGGGAATTCCTGCAGCTGCCTCCAGCCACAGCTGAGGCTCCAACCCCGCTGCGAGAGGGCCCAGCTTTGACAGTGCTGGAGAAACAAACTGACAGCACTTCCAGTGCGGGAACATCTGCTTTCATCCTGCTCTTGGCTTCCTCCTAAGCCTGGCCAGGGCTCAAGGAGGAGCCAAGGGAGCTGACTTTGACCATACAGCCCCAAACAAGGCCAGATGTGGCCTTGTCCGGTTTCTAAATACAGAAAGGTAAATCTGTGTTTCACCAATGCACAGGTACATAGAACATATTGTTAATAGTACTTTGTTAATGAGTTAATGAGTGGGATACAAAGATACCATTTGGTTGGAAGGTTCATCAGGAGGTCAGCTTTGGCCCAGGGCCTCTTGTTCAGGCCTCACTCAGGGCCTGGTGTTCAGGCCTTGGAACTTCAATTGCTCCTTTGACCTAGAGATGAACTACAACCTTCATAACAATTCTTTCAATAACAGAGTCTTAGATTTAGGTGTTAGGCAAAATTGGAGAACAAGAGGTGATGTCTTTAAGTGCTGCTCAAGGTCATCACTCACAGCTATAATTCACATTCCTTTTAAAACAAGCCTCATTACTTGCTATTCTCTGTTATTTATCAAATCCCCCTTTTTCTAGAGACTGTGTCTCTTTTTAGACAAGTCTCAGTGCTCCATTTCCCAGCACAAAGTGTCACAACAGCTCTGACATGGAATCATAACACACCAAGTGCTCACACTGCAGTGATGACAGTGACTGCCACAAATGCATTTGGCAGCAGCCTCCAGTTTGGCAGCCCCAAAGCCAATCCCAGCAAGGAGAATTTGCTTCTTTCTGCCACTCTTCCACTGCTCTTTCCATCGAGGTGATTCCTGACTGTTGGACTTCAAACCCATCACTGATAACAGTGCAGCATTCCTGTCCTAGAATAGCCCAGGCTCCTCCTTGGCCAGCAGGCAGATAATCCAAGGCCATGCGGGTCTGCAGAGCCCCCGTTCGTGTTTGTTGGAGCTCACAGGATGTGCTGTTGGATATTTTAACAGTATCATTTGCTGCTTCTTCTAATAATCGATTCAGCTCGTTAATGTGAACTCCACAGGACGAGGCAGCGCATGTGGGGCACAGGGTGAACCAGAATCTTTGGCTTTCTGACATCCAAGGCACTCTTTGGGTGGAAAATGTTCTCTTAACATGAAGCTCTTCCTTGCAGTTGTTGCTGAAGCACCCTAAAGGGAGGCATCACTCTTTTTCCTCAGTCTCATTGGGGTTAGGAACAATAATTCCATTGTCCATGGAGCTGGCACCTTTTTAATTCCAGAATAATGCCCCCAAGGTCCTTTGCTGTTCAGCTTTACTGCGGTGTCAGGGGTAACAAGGCTTGGTGGGTCCTTTCCCCTTTGGCTGGAGAGGTGCCGGGTCCCAGTCCCTGAGGGGCACCCAGGCTCCTGGCTGGAATCCGTGTGGAAGTCACTCAGTGTCACATCAGCCTTCACATGGAGCCCCGTGGATCAGAGCATTTTCCAGAGGGGCCATTGGGGCAAACAGGGAGATTGGGTCTGGCAGGATCTGTAAAACAATATCCTGTAACATCTCCTTGTTCTCACACAGAACACTTGGCTGCAGGGACACATTCCCATCGTTCTGCCCAGGTTCCAGGAGTCAAACAGTGCTGTCTTTCCCCGGAGCTGTTCCTTCAGCTGCCTCGGGAGGGCCTTTGGGCCTCTGGACCCACACTCTGGCTCCATTATTAGGACTGCTGGATCCAACCCCTTTATCTCCACCAACAGTGGTCATTTGAGGTGGATCTCCTTTTTTCACAATTGTTTATAAAACTGCAATATCAATAATTGTGCTGGCCTGTCATGGAGTTAAATAATCCAATCTTGTTCATTATCGTTTAACAGAATTACTTTGATTTCTCCTTGATAATCTGCATCAATTCCTCCTCCCATGACACGAACACTTTGCAGGGCCAAGCTCCAGCGAGCAGTTATCAAACCAAAGTGTCCCGGAGGAATCTGAATTCCTATTCCTGCATTGATAACTCTCACTTGCTTCTGATTTATCCCAATTAATCCTAATGCAGGAAGGCCCAGCCCTGCAGCCTCTGGGGTGGCCCTGTCTGGGCCCATCGCACCCAGAAGGATTTCCCAGGAAGTCCAAGTCTCCCTGTCCATGGGTGGATTTGCAGACTGGGTGCAGCCGGGCACACCAAGGGGTTTCCATTTCCCCAGCGGGGCCGTTGTTAAGGCTATGGAGCACATCTGGGAGATGGGTTCTCCATCAGGACGGGTTCCCATCTCCTTTTTTCAGCTGCTCTTTTAACAATCCCTTCATTTGCTCAACCAATCCTGCAGCTTGTGGATAGGCTGGGATATGAAAAACCCAGCAGTCTTCATCACTGTCTTTTTCACAGGAACAGACAAAGCATTCCAGATCACAGCATCAGCAAACCCTATAAAAACAGCCAATTCCATCCCTTCCTCCTTTATTCATTGTGTGCAATCTCACAAAGTTTACCAGTGACCTTTGGGTCCTGGCCAATCCTTTTCTGGAGGGTATTTAGTGTTACATCCCTGAGCAGCCATGGCTAAAGAATTTGTATTGTCAGCATTATTTCACATTATTATTTATTATCTATACAATATAAATATCATTATATATATATATAAACTAGGATATTATTACTAGTTCACTTGCACAAAGAAATTCAAGCTCAAGATTAAAAACTTCTTCTATTGCTCCGTGTGGGAGCGTTCCAACAACAATTGTTCCTTCTGTTGGTGCTGTTTCCAATACGCTGTTAACAAAATCCATCCTCCTCTCCCCAAACCCACAAGCTCTTTTCCTTTTTCCATATCCAATTTTGGGATGCATTTTAAGACATCCAGCGCTTCAGCTCCTTTTAACCGACTGCCCCACTGCTCGCACGGTGCTCCGACCTCAGCCCACTCCAGAGCCAGGGAACTCCAGGGAAGCTCTTCCCATCCAGGATTTCAGACAGGACTGATTCCTTACATTTACATTTAAAAAGTGACATTTTGCTGTGATCCGGCCAGACTACACCAATTTTGTTGTACCGGTGGGCAGGGCCAGCACCAAAGACACAGACACCAACTGAAGGAACTGTGTCATTTGCTACAGCTCAAAGCAGCAAAGAATCACAGCAGGAGCAGCTCAGCAATGCCCCCAATCATCAGTGCCAAAGATTGCCTGCAGTGATTAACCAAGATCCAGCCCCAGGGACCCTCAGACTTTACCATCACCCAGAGCCACCCATCAGCTGCGGGAAGCTGTCCCAGCCAAGGACTGCAGAGCCACTCCCGGACACTGGGAATTCCTGCAGCTGCCTCCAGCCACAGCTGAGGCTCCAACCCCGCTGCGAGAGGGCCCAGCTTTGACAGTGCTGGAGAAACAAACTGACAGCACTTCCAGTGCGGGAACATCTGCTTTCATCCTCCTCTTGGCTTCCTCCTAAGCCTGGCCAGGGCTCAAGGAGGAGCCAAGGGAGCTGACTTTGACCATACAGCCCCAAACAAGGCCAGATGTCGGATTTCATGGCCTTGTCTGGCGTCTAAACACAGAAAGGTCAATCCATGTTTCACTAATGAGAGGATACATCAATCACAGCGCTAATGATCATGCAAATTTCGGTAATGAGCAGATACAAAGATAACCTTTGGTTGGAAGGTTCATCCAGAGGTCCCCTTTGGCTCAGGGCCTGTTGTTCAGGCCTCAGTCAGGCCTCTTGTCCAGGCCTTGGCACTTCAGGGACGTGGTTCAGTGCTGGGCTTGACTGTGCTGGCTTAATGGTTGGACTTGATGAGCTCAGAGGTCTTTTCTAACAGAAAGGAGTCTGTAATTCCAGGATTCTGTCTGCTGCATTCAGCCAGGTCCATGTTAGCAGCATTACTTTGGTCAAAAAGGCTCCTCTTGCTCAGCTCTTGTGGCCTAAGGCTTCAGCTCCTTCAGCTCCTGCTGCTGAGCTGCTCATGCTGAACGAGACGACTCGGAGAGAAGAATACAGTTCATCCAATTCCTTCTGGCACACGGAGAGGGGAGGCTGTGAAAACAGGAGCATTGTTTGCTGTGGCCTCCTCTGTGCCCTTGACGCCTTTCAGCGCTTTGAAACAACCAAGAGCTTTCTCCAAGAGTGCAATGAAGCAGCTGTTCCTGCTCCCAGCTCTCGCCCTGCCCAGTCTCTGCCCTTGACTGCTTTTGTCCCTCTTGCTGTGCCCTCTGTGGCCCCGGGGCTCGGTGGCTGCTGCCCAGGGCTGTGGCACTGGCACAGATCCAGTGCTCGAGACCCTCCTTTCTCTGCCCTTGGAGCTGCCTGCTCACAGCAGCCTTTGCCACCTGCAAGCTCCACATGGACAGGGAGTGCCCACCTCTGCTCCTTGCACACCCTGCAGGAGCCCAGGGCTGCCATCTCCAGTCCCTGCTGGCACTGAGGGCTCCCAGGTGCCCCAGGCTGCTGTGGCACCGCTGCCAACGGGAGGGAACAGCGGCAGGGGCTGTGCTGAAAGTCAGCTCCATTTGCTGCTGCTGCTGCTGCTGTGGGGGTCATTTGTCCAGCCCTGCCCCAGAGTCAGGGATCAGATCCAGGCCCTGCTGCTGCTCCCTCGGGATCAGCCACAGTTTGGGTGTTGCTGTCAGTGCCAGCAGGAGCGGGCGCTGGAGCAGCGGGTGCTGACAGTGCCCCAAGCCCCGGGGCCCGAGGGGTGCCTGGGCTGCGGGGCTGGCAGGGAGCTGCCCCTTGTTCTCCCTGTGCCTCACGCAAAGCTGGGCCGCTCACAAGTGGGGCAGCACAGCAAACAGGGAGCCTGCCAGTCTCTGCCAGCCCTGTCTGCTCTGAGATTGGGCCTTGGAGCTGCAGGGGGACAAAGGCAGCTGCTTCTGGTCCCTCTGCGTGTCCCCGTGTTCAGCAGTGCTGCTCCATCATTTAGGACATGGTTTCTGTTTAATTAATAGAAAAAACAAAAGAAAAAACCCAGAAAATATTATGAAACATAAAACCAAAACCCAAATGTGGAGTGAAAAATCTTTTGTAACTCTGGATTAAGAGGTAACTGATCTTTTCAAAAGACAACTCAGGTATTTGTAAATATGCTGATGGCATTGATCCATCTTACTGACCTCAGCAGTCCTTTTTTCAAGATTTTGGGCTTTGTTTCCAACATTGTTATTTTAAATTGTGGTTGAAGCAATAGGAAATTGATTGTGCCCTGCCAGCTCCGAGCAGGACTGGCAATCTAAACTCTGTCCCACCCCAACTCACTGAGAAGATGCCTTTCCTTCTCACCCTGCCAATGAGCTGCACATTCCCTTGGAAATGGTCAGGGGTTCTAAAATGTGAGGAATGAGACAACTCTTTGTAGAAATTAAAACAATTTATTAAAACAGAAAAATTGAAAAATTGCAAAAAAAAAAAAACTAACAAAATATAAAAATTTGGGATCCAAGTGGCTCAAGAGGTATGCCCCAGGAGCGCAGGGATTCAGGAACTTAGGCTTAAGGCAGCTCTGAACCTCAGGTAGAGGAAAGAAAAAAAACTTGCAATCTAGGCTGGTCAAAAAGAAATCTATTTCTAAAAGCCCCTAGAAAGGGGTAGGTTTCTCCAGCACTGCCTTAGCAAGCTGGAGAAGAAGGAAGACTGAGAATGGGCGTGTCTTTTGGCTCCCTTTTATAGCTTTTGCACCGCCCACAGTCCACCCACAGCCCACCCCTTTGGTTCAAGGTGATTGGTGCTCTCCCTCTGACAGACCATCTCCGTCCACCAATGGCTCCTCCTGGTCAGAGGGGTGATATTAGTTGAGATAAGGGTCATGTGCTTATGGGGGCTGGGCTGTTTGTTGCAACTGGGGTTTTTAAAATCTGCCTTGAAACCAAGATACAAGTAAAACATAAAAAAAATACATCCAACACATCTTAAAACACTTGTAAAGGTATACAGTAAACACAGGAAGACCATAAAAACTTGATTAGTGTACCTGGACTGATGGATTGATTTAACATTCAATTTAAAAATATTAAGCTCAAATTAATTAAAGCACTTAATATGCAAAGACCAAGCACAAATAGGGATTTCATGTATGACATAAAAGACACCAAGTCCCACTTAGGGCTTTTTGCTCTGGTTTGGCACTGGAGAAGGGCAATTCTTCATCCATCAGCTCCAGCCTGCACTGCCTCAGGAACACGGCCCACTCACCAGGTTGGGCCCACTCGTGGCACTTCCAGAGGAGGAAGAAAGTGCAATGGCACAATTCCAGCCCAAAAGGAAGGAAGAGTGGGACAGACAGAACACCCTGTGCAGATCCAGGCATTCAGCTGGGACTGTGGAGTTTGGGTTCTTGCCAGTGGGATGTGTGTCCCTGACTGCAATCTCTTGGCCTGCACCAGAGTCTCACTCACCTGCAAAAGCAGAAAGCTCCGTCGCTGTGCTCGCAAGGGGCTCGTCTGATGCAAAGCTGTCAGAGCCTTGTGAGGGGAGAGCGGGCCCAGCCGTGCCCGGGGCTGAGCCCCAGCAGAGCCCTGGCAGAGCCCGGAGCAGCCTCAGCATCGGCAGAGCCCGGCTGCAAGGAGAGAAAGCAGAACCCGCCCGTCAGCTGAAGCCTCCTGTCCCCTTGTCCCAGCCGCCCGCAGTGCCCAGGCCGTGCTGGCCGTGCTCAGAGCTGGGCCCAAAGCTGCCCAGCATTGCTGCCTTTGGGAGCAGAGCAGGAGGGCAGGACATGTGCCCAGCCTGCAGCCAGCCATGGCACAGCCACCTCCTCAGCAGCTGCCCAGAGCCCAAAAGCAGCTTGGCAGCCACTGAAGAATTCCCTGCAGCCGCCCCAGCAAAGGGGGAACCTTTGGTGCCCGGCCAGGCCGTGCCATGCCCATCTCTGGCAGCATCCCCCTGGCTCTGGACTCACCTGCACACTGGCCGTGGAGCGTGTCTTTGGAGAAGGTGCCAGAATCAAAGGCCATCATCTTCAGCTGCCGCTGGCCAGCTCCAGGAAGAGGTTGTCGGCCTTGAGCTCGTCCTTGGTGGCTCCAGCAGCAGCAGCCCCACCTGCTACAGCTTCTCCAGGGGCTCCTTCTCTTTCCCTGGGGCCACACCAGGCTCTCAGGGTTCTGCCCAGGGCCCCAGCCATCAGTCAACCAGACCAGCAAAACCAGGGGGGATGGTGGCCACCAGTGCTTGCCAGAGCAGGCCTCCAGCTCAGCTGCAGCCCAAGAGCTGCGTGTTCCCTTCTGATGCTCCCTGCCCAGGGCTACAGGCAGGACAAAATAGTCTGCTTTGCTTTGCCACTGATTGCCAAGAGATGTGTGGGGCTGTTACCTGCCAGGCCCCTGGATCACACTGTGCCCGTGGCTCTCTGCCATCCTCTAGGGCACATGAACACCCTGCAGCCAAGGGGCACTGAAGAGCTCTTCCAAGGACGGCCTGTCCAAGGGCTGCATGGACAAGCACCTCTTAAGAATATCCTGGCACTCTGGGCACAGAAAGCAGAAACCACCAGTCAGCTGTAGAAGGATCCCGCCCGCTTTGCCCCCCGTTCCCGTGCCCAGGCCATGCTGGCTGTGCCCAGAGCTGGGCCTAAACTTGCCCATGCATTCTGTGCTTTGGAGGGCAGCAGGAGAGCAGGACATGTGCCACCTGCTCAGAGCTGCCAGAGCGGGATGCTCCTGAGCCCGCTGCTGGCTCCCAGCACTGCTATTCCCCCCGTGCCACAGAGATGAGGGATCCACCTGGAGAGAGCCGTCGTGGGAACAGGATCCGCCCCCAGATGATCTCCTGGCCCCTCTTGAACGGGTGCTTCCCCACCACCAGCTGGTACAGCAGGATGCCCAGGGACCAGATCGTCGCTGCCTCGCCGTGGTAGCGTTGGTGGTGGATCCACTCGGGTGGGCTGTACAACAGGGTTCCTGTGGAACACAGACCGAGTCCATCGGGGGATGCTGCTGCTCCCAGAGCCTCGCCCCAGCATCCCTGGGCACGCAGGGGCTGCACCAGTGGCACACGGGGTGACCCGCTGCCCTCTCGCCTGCACCTGTGACTTGTGTACAACCTGGTGTTGGAAAAGAGGCCACTGGTGTTGGGAAAGGGCAGCGGAAGCCCTGGGGAGGCCCAACCATGACATGCAAATGAAAAACCCACCCAGTGGTGGGGAAAACCCACTCTCCTCCCTGCCTGCAGTGCCCCAAAATACAGCAATAAGCCAAGGCAAACCAGGGCAGCGGAGCAGTCCAGGCCCTTCCTCGCCTGCACACCAAACCGGCCGGTGCACGGGGTCTGACCCCCCTCTCTGCTACCCCCACGGGGGATTTTGTTGGGCTGGCTGCCCCCGCTCCAGCCCCAGCCCAGGGCAGAGTGGGTGCTGAAGGCTGCCGGCAGCGCCGGGAACTGCCCCCTCCCAGCCCCACCCAAAAGCAACTTGGCTCAAGAATTAATCCCATCCTGGCAACAATGAGGGGAAGCCCCGGTGCCACACCCAGGCTGGGCCATGAGATGCCCAGGAGCATCCCCTGGGAGGGCTCACCTGCAAACTGAGTGTAGGCTGTGTCCTGGAGGAAGGCGCCGCAGCCAAAGTCGATCAGTTTCAGCTGCCCGGTGGCCAGGTCGAGCAGGATGTTCTCGGGCTTGATGTCCCGGTGCAGGACCCCGCAGCTGGTGCAGTGCCGCACGGCCTCCAGCACCTGGCCGAACAGCCCCCGCGCCTCCTCCTCGGGCAGGAACCTCCGCACAGCGCTGGGAAGGTCTTTCCGTGCCGAGGCTTTGCTGCGGCCAAGGAAAGCTCCTGGCTCAGGGTCACCTTTCCTGTGGGGCCAGACCCCCCGAGTGGCCCAGCAGCAGCAGAGAATTCCAGCACAGCCCCGGCACGGGCAGGGCGGCCCTGGGCGGGCTGCGGGAGCCGGCAGCGCCTGAGCTCAGAGCAGCTGAGCCCGGGGGCTCTTGGCCAAGGCCGAGGCCCAGCGAGCATTTCTCAGGTCGCAGGGCGGCCTGGAAAGGTGCTGGGGGGGATCATTCACCCCCCAGTGCGGTCCCAGTGGCTCCCAGGATTTCCATGTCTGTGGTCCCAGCGCTGCTCCCAGCCCTGATCCGTGGGGATGGGAATGTCCCGCTCCCTACCCGGGGCAGGCTCACACCTGAGCCAGGTGTGCAGGGCAGGACCTTGCCCTGAGCCCAAGCCCCGTCCCCCCTGCAGGATCTGCTTCCCATCGGCCTCTTCCTCCTGCGGCCCCAAGCCCAGCTCGGTGCTGAACGAAGGGCGCTGGGCCGGGGTCATCCCCCGGCGGG
Organism: Aphelocoma coerulescens; assembly: GCF_041296385.1. NCBI lineage: Eukaryota > Metazoa > Chordata > Aves > Passeriformes > Corvidae > Aphelocoma > Aphelocoma coerulescens. Next base: position 2,813,305 of record NW_027183804.1, on the reverse strand, counting down.
GGCTGCGCACCCCCTCTGCCCCCTCCCCAAATTCCCTCCCGGGGCAGCAGGGGCTGGCTCAGGAGCCCTGTGGGCAGGGAAAAGGGGGTGACACCGGGATGGGGGGGTCACACACGCTCTGGGGGGACACACACGGCCCCTGGGGACCCCCCCTCACCTTCTCCTGCCGTGCCAGGAGGGTGAACCCCAACATGGAGCCCCCGACCCCCAGCACCATCTTGGGGGTGGGGTCTGGTGGCAGCTTTGGAGTCTGGGGGAGAGGCCCTAAAACCCCCTCCCAGCCCCACAGCCACTCCCGGACCCCTCAAACCACCCCACAGCTCCTGGCCAGGAACCCCCCAACCACTCCCTGCATCATAAATGACCCCAAGAACCACAAAATTCTCTCCAAGCCACACAGCCCAGCCAAGATCACCAAAACTCTCTGAGACCACCCTAAAAGGCCCCTCCAAGCACTACAAATGCCCTCAAGAGCCACAAAAGCCCCTCCCAGTCCCCCAAGGAGCCCCCAGACCCCCTCCCACCCCACATGGCACCGACCAGGACAGGCTGGGGGACAGGAACATCCACAGCCCAGAGCAGCTCAGGCACTTCAGCAGCGATTTGGGCACTTTGGAGGTCACACCCCAAAGGGAGAGACCCAGAGCAGGGACTGGGACAGACAACCAGAATTCCTGTAGAATAGGTGGGCTCAGGTGGACACGTTCTGACAACACAAGATTGTGGCCCCAATCTGCCTGGCTTCACAGCCCCACAACACTCAGATCCTCCCAAATATTCCTCTGAACCCCAAATTCAACCCCAAATTCTGGTAATATGGTGCCGCTTTAGATCTCTTTGTTTAATTTCTTTATTTCTACCTCAATTTTGGTTGTTTCAGTGGGATTAACACAGAAATTACTTAGGCTGCAGAAGGTCTCCAAGATCATCCAGGGTTGCTTGATACCACCAGAAAAAACAATTGGACAGAGCAGATGAAAATTTTAGAGTGTAAAGGTAAAAAATCAGCTCTTCCCAATGAATTTCCAACGTTGATCTGAGTCCCGATGGATGTTCCTGCCCCTGCGTTCATCCAGGTGCCTACAGGGATCCAGGAGAACGTGGAGAGCACCAGCCAGGGCTCTTCCCAACACAGATCACAGGGAATGTGGGTCACCAGGGCTCTGCCAAACGTGGCTCCTCTGATGGGAGATGGAGTTGGAGCAGAGGACAAAGCTCTTCCTGCAGTCGGGGCACTCGCAGGGCTTCCCTTAGCGGTGCCTCCGTTGGTGTCGGGTCAAGTGAGAGCTCCTGGAGAAGCTCTTCCCACACTCAAGACACTCGTAGGGCCTCTCCCCGGTGTGGATGCGCCAGTGGACGATCAAGGAGGACCTCTCTGAGAAGCTCTTCCCACACTCGGAACACTCGTAGGGCCTCTCCCCGGTGTGGATGCGCCGGTGCATGACGAGGGCTGAGTTTTGCTTGAAGCCCTTCCTGCATTCGGGGCAGCGGAAGGGCCTCTCATCCGTGTGAATCCGCTCATGCAGGAGGAGAGTGGAGCTGGTCTGAAACCTCTTCCCACACTCAGGACACTCGTAGGGCCTCTCCCCAGTGTGGATGCGCTGGTGGCGGTTCAGGTCAGAGCTGTACCTGAAGCTCTTCCCACATTCCCCACACTCATAGGGCCTCTCCCCGGTGTGGATCCTCTGGTGGTTGATCAGGTTGGAGCTCTGGCTGAAGCTCTTCCCACATTCCCCACACTCGTAGGGCTTCTCCCCAGTGTGGATCCTCTGGTGATTGATCAGGTAGGAGCTCCGCCTGAAGCTCCTCCCACATTCCCCACACTTGTGGGGCTTCTCCCCATCGTGAAGCTGCTCATGAACCACCAGCTCTGACCTCTGGCTGCATCTCCGGCCGCCTTCCCGGCACAGGGTGGGTCTTTCCTCCTCAGGGCACCCTGGGCTGCGTTTGCAGCCCCTCCTCCTGCGGGATCTCCGGGGCTTTTCCTCCCCGTTGGATTCCTGCTCCGTGGAGCTGCTCAAAACGGCCTCTTCCACCAGGTTCTGCCGTGGGGATTTGTCCTCCCTGGGCTCCGTCCTCAGCTCCTTGTCTGGGGGAGGAAGGACAAGGAGAGGATGGGATTTGCCTCCGTGCCACAGGGAAGGGGAAGGAGATCCCCCCAGTCCGTCCCCGGCAGGACGGCGTCGGCAGCGGGGTTGTCCTGCAGCCGGGGGCGATGCTGGGCTGGGAGATGGAGCAGGAGAGAGGGGGAAAGGGGCACTGACTTCCTCCTCACCTGCCTGGGGCTCCCAGGGCATCTTCCTCTTCCTCACAGCCTCCTCCTGCATCTGGCCAAGGGTTGGGAATGGGAAATCCTGGTTTGGGGAAAACAAGGGATGAGTGTGTTGGGTTGGGGCTTCCTCCTGCCCAAGTCCAGCTCTGGAACTCACCGGGTACCTGGTGTCCATAAAACCAACAAAAAATCAAGAATGACTCCAAAACGGCCTCCAGGAGTTCCCCCTTTCCAGTCTCCTCACTTCAGGGTTCTGGGGGTCCCCCTTGTCAGGGCTGCTGGGGGTCCCGGGGGTCCTGGGGATCCCCCTCTCCGGGGTCCTGCTTAGGGATGCTGGGGGGCTTTGGGGGTCCCAAAGGTCCCTTTTTTCCTGATTTTGCTTCAGCTCCCAGAGGTCCCAGGGTCCCCTCTTCAGCCTCCCTCCACTCCAGGCACTTGGGGCTCCCCCCTCTCCTCACCGCCCCTTTCAGGGCTGAGGGGTCCCAGCCCTGTCTCATCTCCAGGCCCCCCCACCTTTCCAGGCTCTTGGGGGTCCCCCAGCTCTGGTATCGTCCCTCTCTGCTCTCCCCACTCCAGGGGTCCCGTGTTCCAGCCCCCAGCTCTCCTGGGGATCCCCAAACCCAATGTCCAACCCCGCCAGGACCAGGCGATCCTCACATGGACCCCCCAAGACCCCCAAGGGGCAATTATGGCTCAGCTTTGGAGTCCTGCAAGATCCACATATCCCCTCTGGCCCAAAAATCCCTCCCAGGGACATGCAAGGACATCTGGGGCTCGATTCCAGAATCTGCAAGCTCCAAACACCCCTCCAAAAAAACCCCTCCTGGTGATCCCCCGATAGATTTGGGGTGAGCTCCCCCTCCCCGCTCACCTGCAGGATGGGGGGAAGATGCTACCGGAGCTGGGGGTGCTGCGGACACAGTGGGCGGGCGGTGGAACCTCGTGGTTCTCCAGCTCCTCCTCCTCCTCTCTCCCTACTCTTCCTCCCACTCCTCCTCCACTCCCACCCTGCCCCCCCTTTCCCACCCCCTCTGCCCCACGGCTGCCGCAGCACCGGCTGCTGTGTGGGGGGAGCCCCCGATCAGCCCCAGGGATGGACAGGGGGGTTGGGGACCCCCCCAGTGCGGATCCCTCCCTTCCCCAGAGCCCCAGGGAATCGCTCCAGGGCTCAGGTGCTGGGGGACAGGGCTGCACCCCCATGGAACCGCTCTTCTGCTGTCCCAACCCCACCTTTCCCTCTGTCTTGGGGCGACCTTATGATGTGTATCCCATATCGCTGCCTATGCCCAGAAATTAATTCCTGTGCCTTTCTATGCCTCTAAACTGAGCCTGAGAGGGGGAAGGAAAAAACTGAGCAAAACTTTTTCAGGGCAGTTTGCAGCTTGTTCAAGGTCACACACAGATAGCAATTGTTTTCCCAGCTGTGGCAGGGGAGGGGAGAAGCACCCGGCCAGCTGCGCCCAGAACAGTTTCTTTTTTGGCCAGTTGTTCAGCTGCTTGTTCTCCGGAGAGAAACTGAGAGCTGAATTTTTCCTCCCCTGGACAATCCCCTTTTCTACTGGACTGCTTGATTGCTTTAACATCAGAGCACATCGGGAGGACTTTCCACCGGGCACAGAGGGCCTGGCCCTGGGCCAAGCCCCAGCTCCGAGGAGACCAAAGGGAGGACTCTAAAACTTTCCTAGGTTCTTTTCCTCCACAGCGACAGATTTTATTATTTAGCATTATTTTTCTTTCCTGTGTGTTTGGTAAATAAATAGTTTTATCTCCTTCACTTTCCTTCGAGGAAAATTTATTTTTTCCCCGAACCTGGAGGGGGAGGGGTGGTTGTGCCTTCTCTCAGAGGATATATTTCTAAATTTGGCCAAACCAGAACACCCTCCCCTCTCCTCCCCTTTCTCAGCGTTCCCCCAATCCACAGCCCCATTCCAGCTCAATTTGGGTGTCCCATCCCCACCCCGCTTTGCTTGGGGGTCCCAGCCCCCTCTTCCCCTCCTCCTTCTGCACCTTCCCCATCCCCAATCCCCACCTCCCCTCCCCCGGCCTTGGTTTTGGGGGTTCCAGGCCCCTCCTGCTCCCTTTGGGGGTTCCATTCCCCATTTCGCTCAATTTGGGGTCCCAGACCCGCCCCCCTTCTCACCGCTCACCCCGCGCCCGGGGGGGCTCCCAGCACCACCAGTGCCACCAGTGCGGCCCCAGCTGCCCCCACACGCCCCATGCCCAGCGCCGGGCGCTGCCGACAGCCCCAAAGCAGCCGCGCTGTGCCCTGGGGGGTCCCCAGAGCGGCCCCGCCCCGCACGGCACTGGGAGCACCAGTCCGGACCAGTGCGGAGCGCGGGCGGGCGGCATCAGCCGTGCCCGGGCAGGGCCGGGCCCCGCGGGGCTCCCGCCCGCACTCGGCCCCCGCCGGGACAGCGCGGGGGGGCCCGGCCTGGCCGCCCCCACCTCCCCCTCCCCAAATTCCGCTCCGGGGGGCGCTGGGGGCGGGGGGGGCTCAGCTGGGGCCAGAGGTGCCGGAGCCACGTGTCCCCCGCTGCCAGCACCGCCCCCTCAGGATTAGGGGTGCCCCAAAACTCCCTCGGAGCTGGCGGATACCCCGCAGGCCCCTCAGGACTGGGGTCCCCCCGGCCTCATCATCCCCAACCTTCGCCTGCCTCATCCCAGGCCCCATCCCGCCCATCCCCCTCCGCCACACTTCATCCCACACCCCAATCCACATCCTACCCTTCCCGGGCCCCATCCCGCCCCATCCCATGTCTCCCGGCAGCCGCCACCGGGACCCCCAAAACCCCGCGTGCCGGGGGCTCCCCAATATCCCCCAAGGGGCATTTGCGACTCACATTCGGAGCCCTGCAAGATCCAAACATCCGCCTCCCCTCCCCCGCCCCACCAAACCCCCCTTCCCCAGGAACCAACAAAGATATTTGGGGCTCGGTGCTGGAATCCTCCAAGCTCCAAAAATCCCCTCTCCCAAAACAACCCCAGGCACCGCCCAAGATATTTGGGGCGAGCTGCCCCTCCCCGGTCACCTGCGGGATGGGGGGAGCGGTGTTCCCGAGGCCGAGAGCTGCGGACACAGAGAGCGATGGATGCACATGGAGACTCCTCTTCCTGCCCCCTCTGGCCCGCCTCTTCCTCCCGCCCTTCCCCTTTATCCCTCCTCTTCCTCCCGCTCCTGCTCCTCCAGCCGTCCTCCGTCCAGCAGCTCCGCTGCCGCCCCCAAACCTCGGGCTGGAGCGGGGGGTCTGGGACACAGCCCCGTGCTGGGGGGCAGAGCCGCTGCTGGGGCCATCGCTGTGTCCAGGGCATCCTTTGTGGCCCTCGGGCAGCTCCAGGCTCCCGAGGGCTCCCCGAGGCTTTCTGTGGCTGTCCCTGCTCCCCAAATCTGTCGCGTTTAATGCCCGAGCGCGGCAGCCCCGTGCCCTGGGGCAGCAGCCGGTGCCGGGACACAGCCCCGGGAGCTGCGCTAATGCCCGGCCGTGCCAGGAGGGACTGAGGGGAGGGGACTTCATAAGGATCCCCCCTCTGCGCCCCTGGCTGCGCACGGAAAGGTTCTTTAGTGCATGGGAGCGATTTTCCGGGGTTTCTGGGTGCCACGGGCCGGCAGAGACGCCCCTCGGTGCGGCTCTTTGATCGGATTTCCTTCTTTCCTCGCGGTTTTCTCTCGTTTCCAGCCCGCCCGTCCCGCCGAGCGGCTCCTTCAGGGGCCCGGGGCGGAACCGAGCCCTCGGGGCGGCTCCAAAGGGCCCCGCCCGCCGCCGCTGCCCGAGGCCTCCCCGCTGCTGCCGGGGATCGGACACCGCAGGCGGCCCCGGCCCCTTCCTCTTCTTCCTCTTCTTCCTCTTCTTCCTCTTCTTCCTCTTCTTCCTCTTCTTCCTCTTCTTCCTCTTCTTCCTCTTCTTCCTCCTCGCTGCTGCCGGGATTCAGCCCCCGCCGCCGCCCGGCTCCTTCTGCCGCTCCTGCCCGGCACGAAGCGGAGCTGCCGCTGACGGGGCCGGAGCGCGGCTGCCCCGCGACTGCCCCGCGCCTCAGGGCCGGGCCGGGGAGTGACCGCACGGGTGGGGAGGGACCCCCCGCTGGCCAGGGCAGGGACTGACCCCATGGGAGGGACCCCCCGCTGGCCAGGGCAGGGACTGACCCCATGGGAGGGACCCCCGCTGGCCAGGGCACGGACTGACCCCATGGGAGGGACCCCCCGCTGGCCAGGGCACGGACTGACCCCATGGGAGGGACCCCCCGCTGGCCAGGGCAGGGACTGACCCCATGGCAGGGACCCCCCGCTGGCCAGGGCAGGGACTGACCCCATGGGAGGGACCCCCGCTGGCCAGGGCACGGACTGACCCCATGGGAGGGACCCCCCGCTGGCCAGGGCACGGACTGACCCCATGGGAGGGACCCCCCGCTGGCCAGGACAGGGACTGACCCCATGGCAGGGACCCCGCGCCGGGGCAGGGAAGGATTCCCGTCCCCGAGGGGGAAGCAGCGGCACGAACTGAGCGCGACTCCCATCCCTTCTCCCTGCCCCGCTGGGCACAGCAGGGAGGAGCCGGGCATAAAAACTCCGGCAAGGAGAAAGAGGCCGGGGGAAGGTTCTGTTCCAGGGTTTATTTTCCTCCTCACTCTCCTGTTCTGATCCGCTCCGTCCCAAATCCAGTTCATTCCCCACGTCGGGGCTCTTGTGGCCGCGATGGCGATCCCTGAGTGACCTCTCCCTGCCCTTAGCCCGAGCCACGAGGACTCGGATCTGTTCCAGTTCCGTGCAATTCACGGGCATTTGGGGCAGCCGGAGCGAAGCAGCTGGAAACCACAGCGGGCTCGAGAGGGACTCAAGCAGGGCAGGAGCCGGGGCTGCCCCGAGGGAGCTCTCCCGACGCGAACCTTGCCGGGCTCTTTGGACGGGAATTGCGGGGAATGTTTCCATCCATCGCTACAAAGCAGAGTCACAAGTGGAGCTGAGCTTTCAGCTTGAAATGAGGGAATCGAACGTGTGCGCGGGGACTGCTGGAACCTCAAGCTGTCCCTTGATACTTTAGTTTCGGAAATATTCAGCCCCTCAGCAGCGATGTCTCTCCCAGCCCACCGGCTCCTGGCTCAGACCCAGCTCGGAGCTCGGAGAAGAGACCCGAAGTCGCAACGGAATGAGCTCTGCCGTTATTTTCTTCTTTCATAAATATTTTATGGTATTTTACTTTATAATCTATAATACTCCTTTTTTTTTTCTTATTTTTTCTTTTATTCTTAGTTTCTTTCTTCTCTTTTTTTCCAATTTTTTTCTACCACAACTTCGGGTTTTTTCTCTATTTCCCCCACACAGCCTTTGTTCCCCTCCCGGAGGTTTTCGGTGCGATGTTGTCCTACTGGTTCTCCCCTGAAACCAACGAAATCAATCGAAATAATGATTTTTGAAGTCTTCCCGCTGCTGTTTCCAGAAGGTCCTGGCCGGTCCTGCCAGGAAGAGCCGGGCGCGGGGAGGGGCCTCAGGGCTTAATTGGGGAGAACAGTTTAATCGGGGCGAGAAACACTTCAATTCTGGGGAGAAAATGTGAATGGAGGGGAGAGGAAATGAACTGCGGGGAGGAGCCCCCCAGCCCCCGGCTGTGCCCCGAAGGTGCTGCCCGCGGCTCCCCTGCTCCCACCCCCGGGCTGGGGGCGCGGAGCTGCCGCTGCTCCCGGGAACGTCACGGGATAAAAACTCCATTCAAGCTTTTCCAGCCGCGGCAGCGACGCTCAGCGTTCCTTGGACCTTCCACGGTCCGTGGACATCCCGTGTCCCTCGGCTGTTCCGCGTCCCCCGGGTGTTCCCTGTTCGCCCAGTTTGTTCCCGCACGCTCCCAGCCACTCCCAGCTGCTGCCAGCTGCACTCAGCACGCTCCCAGTTTCTCCCAGTCGCCCTCAGAGTGGTCCCTGTTGCTCGCAGTGTGACCTCTGTTACCCAGTTCTGGTCCCAGTGGGTTCCGGTCCTGGTTCTGGTCCTGGTGTATGCCGGTGTCCCAGTCTGTCCCAGTCCATCCCAGCCTGTCCCAGTCCGTCCCGGTCCCTTCCCGGCAGCCGCCGCCGTTTCCCGGATCCTGCCCCTCCCGTCCCGGAGCTGCCGCCGGACGCCCCCCAAGATGCTGACGGGGGCCGGGGGCTTCGTGTTGGGCTTCGTCCTCCTGGGCTGGGGCTCGGCCTCCACCTGCGGGAGGAGGTGAGGGGGGATCCCCGGGGGTCGTGTCCCGCCAGGAGCGCTTGAGCCCCTCCCAGAATTGCTCCTATACCGTGGTCGCCCCCTTTTCACTCTCCTAGAGCTCCTGACCCAGTTCGTGCCCCTGCGGGAGGGGGCTTTAGGGAGCCCCCCTTTTCCTTTACCTTGAGACCCCCTTGAATCCCCATTGCTGGGCACTGGGACCCCCCTGCACCCCTCATCCTGCACCAACACCCCCTGCCCCGGGTATCCTCCTATCCCAGCCCCTGCACCCCCTGTTTTCCTGACCCCGGGGACCCCCGGACCCCATTCCCGGCCATCCCGGGACACCTCAGCCCCAGGCCTCCCTTTCCTGCCAAACCCGAGCTGGGCACGGGGCTCTGCAGCCGCTCCGGGATTTATGATCACCCAAAGGAAAGGCAGAGGAGGGAGAGAGAGAGAAGGAGATGGGGAGTCAGGGATCGGGGTCACAGCGCCCAGTCCTGCTCCGCCGGGGCTGGGGCCCCGCAGCCGCAGGACAAAATGGATCCGCGGGTCCCGCTGCTTGCCCCGCTTCGGGCCGAACCCAGCGGGTTCCAGGCAGAGTTTGGCCGCGGGGCCCGGGAGCTCAGCCCAGCCCGGCCCGGGGGTCCCGCAGGGCGCGGCCGAGGAGGGTCCGGGGGATGGCAGGAGGGGATCCAGGGGAATTCCCTGGAATTGCCCCGTCCCCTCCCCCCGCGCTCCCTCGGTCCCTTTGGCTTCTCCGTCTCCCGCCCTGCGCCGCCGGGATCTGCCCGGCGCCCGGTGACGTCACGAGCAGCCCGAGCTGCCATTGGCGGGCAGGAAAGAGCGGCGCCAATGGCGGGGCCGGAGGCGGCTCTGGGGGCGGGGCCGGGCTGGGGGCGGGGCCCAGCGGAGCAGCGCGATGGCTCCAGCGCTGGGGCCGGGGGCGCTCCTGGGGGGGCGAGGGGCGAGTGGGACCCCCGGCACGGGAACCCCCGAACCGCAACTCCCGGGCACGGGAACCCCCTGAGCTCCCATTTCCGGGTACTAGAGCACCCTGCACCGCCATTCCCGGACACTGTGACCCCCCTGCATCCCCTTCCCCAGCACCGGGACCCCGCTGTTCCCCCTTGTCTGGCCCCGGGGCCTCCCCGAAACCCCCTGAACCACCATTCCCGGACACTGTGACCCCCTGCATCCCCCTGCCCAGCACCGGGACCCCCTGTTCCCCTTAGCTAGCGCAAGGACGTCCCTGAAGCCCCATTCCCGGGAAGGGGACTTCCCTGAACCCACATTTCCCGTCCCAGGAAAACCCCCTGAGCCACCGTTTCTGGGCCCCGGGACCCCCCTGAAACTCTATCTCCGGGTCGGGGACTCCGCCGTCCCCCCCGTTCCCGGCAGAGGGACCACCTGACCCCCCCCATTCCCGGCAGCGGGACCTCCTTGCACCCCCATATCCAGGTCTGAACCCCCACTCCCGTGCACGGGGACCGCCCGGCACCTCCATCCCCGGCGCTGAGACCCCCCCGAGCCCCCTTATCCCGCACCGATACCCCCTCGCACCCCCTCTTCCCCCGCCCCCGCGCTCCCTCGGGCACTTCCGCGGCTCCCAAGCTGCGCCACCGGGATCCGCCCGGCGAGCGGGGACTGCCCCCGGCACCGGGACCCCCCTCCCGCCCCCGGCTCCTCCCGGGGCCTTCTGGAAACAGCAGCGGGAAGAGTTCAACAATTCATCATTATTTCAATTGATTTCGTTGGTTTCCGGGGAGAGCCGCTGGGACAGCGCCTCACCACAAACCTCCAGCAGGGGAACAAAGGCTGCGGTAGGCGAAAATAGCGAAAAAGCCGATGAAATGGAAGAAAAAATAAAAAGGCAAAAAGAAAAAAAAGAAGACAAACGAAAAGTAAAATAGATTATAAAATAAAATAGCATAAAATAACTGGAAAAAAAAAAAAAGAAAACAACAGCAGAGCTTGTTCTGTTCGGACTTTGTGTCTCTTGTGCGGCGGCGTGCTGGGGGAAGGGGCAGAGACCGGAGAGGGGGAAAGTTGAGTGAAGTGTAAATGACTTTCTGGGCTTAATGAATATGGAACAGTTTAAGAGAGTCCTTAAGTCCACAGTAAAATGAATGGAGGGCGCCTCTGGCAATATTGCCAAGCGCCCCAGCGCTGTGATTTGCCTTTGTTCGACTAATAAATGTTCAATATTAGATTGCTAAAAAATTAGCTTTTGTATTCATTTTCTTCAGAGAGAGAATAGAGAGAGTGAAGAGAGAGGGAATAAAGAGGGGGGAAAAGAGAGAGACGATAAGAAGAAAGAGAATAGAGTGAGAGTAAAGACAGAGAGAATAAAGACAGAGAGAATAAAGACAGAGAGAATAAACACAAACATTGCTGCTAAAAATCGTCCGTGCAGCCCCAAACGCCTTCGCACACCGGCCCCAGTGTCCGTGCTCGGGGCTTGATTTACCAAGATGTGAATATCGATCTCATATCGATATCCAGCTGAGACAGACAAAAGCTCTCTAACAGGTGAGAGTTAGAAAGTGAATGTTTTATTGGCGCCGGACAGCGGCGTGGAACAGCTTCCTAATGTGCAGTGCCCAGGTATGAACGGTTACAGAGTTCATTTAGCCACAAAAGTGATGAATATCCAAACTACAAATACATATTTCTAACAGTGACCCCTCCCATTCTCCGCTTCGTATGGAAATGAGCTTTAATGGCATTAAGCATGCGCAGTGCGTGCTCTGAATTGAGTGGCTGCTCTCGAATTGGGTCGGTGGTCCCAGACAGATGAAGTAAGCTCATCTCCCTCACTTGCACCTTTTTTGCCTTTCTGAACTTTAACAGTCTTAATTGCTTTAGTGACCTCCCAATTTCCTCTTGCCTGACTTTTGAATAGGTTCCCACAGAGGGAGGAAATTGGGAATTGTCCTTGTTCCCTACACCAACTGATCAATATTTCTGTTCCTCGTTCTAAGCACAGCTAAACAAACATACAAATGACAGAGCATCAATTATTCTGTAATCAATTACTAACATCTTAAAAACTATTTCAAATCTAGCTCTCTTAACTATTTTAATTAACTCTAGTCCAGCTCAAATTCTTTCTTATTCTAACTCATTTCAACACAGCTAGCCTATAACTAAAATCTTTCTGTTTCTTTTAAATCTGTGTTTCAGGGTGTCACCATGGCCACGGGGCTGCCCCAGGGCAGAAATCCCCTGCGGAGATACCGGACCGGCTGTGGGAGATGGGACGCCAAACACACCGGCTTTAGTCTCTTTGGGATGAAGAAATGTGATTTTTAATCTCTTTGGACAGAAAACTACTTGTGATTGCATCAGTCAGTTGTACATGGTGTTCAAAAGGCATAATAAATACTAAAAAGGAATAATGATAAATAGCTGTGGTTCAAAAGGCATAAAGGAATTAGGAGGAACATATAGACTGACAGAAGATTTAATAAAAAACTATACTATGAAAAAATCTTCTGCAGTGTTGTCAGTGGGTGTTTTTGGATTTTTAAAAAATTTTGTATTTCTCATTTCCTCTGATCTGCTTTGATTTACAACCATTGAAGCTAAAATGAGCAATATCGGGAAAAAATCAACCGTTGGGTGCAAAGCCTCAGAATGAATGTGGAACTCATGGAGGATTCACGTGCTTTAGACACGTGTGTGCACAGGTGCAGAAAAGCATCGCTCCTTTTGGAGGCTGCATTACAGCACACGGGTGGTAAAATCAGATTGACTCCTGTTTTCACAGGCTTCCCGGGCAGCACTTACCAAGGATCTCCTCAAGCCCAGTGAGTGAGCGAGGACAGATCAAGGGTGGTTCTGGATAATCTATTTTCACTCACATTTTCCAACTCCTTACACTGGTTTGAAGTGCCAGTGTCCATTGTTTGAGCCACCACGGTGGAAAGGAGCAGCACAGCTGAACAGAGAAAGCGACTTTTGCCCTCAGAGCAGAGCAAGCAGGAAGGCACACGGCTTGTACACATGAAGGTCTCTTGTCCATTCCAAGAAAAAGGCATCCACCAAAAGCAAAGATTTGTTGAATTCAGTGTAACAAGACAGCGATTTCAGGGAAAGATTGAAAGGAATGTGATGAATGTGTCTTTGCAAACAGACCCTGTGAATCTGCTGGTAGGCAGGGCCATGGACTTGTAGGTAGGGAAGTGACAGAAGAAACTATCAGCTCGAGAGTCTTCCTGATGCAGAGTGAAGTAGAATCTGCAACCAGAATCAGCATCCATTGAGCACCTTGGAACCAGCATCAGCCCTGGATCCCCCCAGCTCCCAGCATCCAGCCCTGGATCCCCCCAGCTCCCATCATCCAGCCCTGGATCCCCCCAGCTCCCATCATCCAGCCCTGGACCTGCCCAGCTCCCATCATCCAGCCCTGGATCCCCCCAGCTCCCATCATCCAGCCCTGGATCCCCCCCGCTCCCAGCATCGAGCCCTGGACCTGCCCAGCCCCCTCACCCAGCTCTGGAAACACCAGCCCTCGACTCCCCAGCCTGGACCCCCAGCTTCCACCAGCCCTGGATCCCAGCCCAGCTCCCATCATCCAGCTCTGGATCCCCCCAGCTCCCAGCATCCAGCCCTGGATCCCCCCAGCTCCCATCATCCAGCTCTGGATCCCCCCAGCTCCCATCATCCAGCCCTGGATCCCCCCAGCTTCCACCAGCCCTGGATCCCAGCCCAGCTCCCATCATCCAGCCCTGGATCCCCCCAGCTCCCATCATCCAGCCCTGGATCCCCAGCTCCCACCAGCCCTGGATCCCAGCCCAGCTCCCATCGGCCAGCCCTGGTCCCTGCCCGGTCCTGTCACCCAGCTCTGCACCCTCCAAGCCCCCAGCAGCCAGCTCTGGGCTCCCAGGCACTCCAGTTCCCCCTGCACCCTCACCCCACGGCAGCCTCACTCTTGTGCGCTTTTGGGAGCGGTGCCCTCAACCACCAGCGGTGGAATGACCCTGTGCTGATTTGGGCTCAGCCCAGTTTTTGGTAGCGGGGGAAGGCCACGGAGGTGGCTTCTGTGAGAAGCTGCTGGAAGCTTCTGCTCTGTCCGGCAGAGCCGATCCCTGCTGGCTCTGAAGATGGACATGGCACTGGCCAGCTGGAGAGGTTGGCAGCGCCTCTGGGATGGCGAATGTGAGAAGGAAATCGAGCTTGGCCTGCCTGGCCGCTGTTAGCCAGCCGCGCTGCGAGCAGAAAGGCCGGGGCGGCGGCGGCGGCTTCTCCTTCTCAGCGCCCGCATGAAGAGAGGCGCTGAACGGCGGCTGCGACCGCCCGCGCAGGGGCAGCGGGGCCACGGGGCCGGCAGGGCAAACACGGCAAACGATTGCCCGGGGCAGCACCGAGACCAAATCAACTTCTCCGTGCTGCGAAACCCTGCAGAAATCCTGCAACTGGGGGAATTTGGTGGCAATGGTACTTACGAGCAGCAGTTCTTTCCTCCTAGTCGTAGAAAGAGGAGGAAGTGAGGACATGTAGAGCAAGACAACTTGGCAGCACCAAGGTCAGTGGAAAGAAAGAGGGGCAGGAGATGCTCCCAGCCTCGGAGTCGGGATTTTCTCTGCAAGCCATGGTGAGGACTGGGATAAAACAAACTGTCTCCCTGGGATCCATGAAGTCCACGGAGGGATGCAGAGATCCACTCCCAGCCCGTGGGAAAAGGTGCTCACAGCGGAGCGGCTGGGTGCTACAAAAGCTGTAATCCAGGGGGAGACCTGAACAGGGAGAGAGGGCTCCTGCTTCCAGAGAGAGAAAGAGGGCCCTTGCTTCCAAACTGAAGCAGCTGATCCTTAAAAGACTACACCCCATGGACTAATGACCACACCTGCAGTTTTGGGAAGGCTGTTTTGCCCGTGGGAGGGACTCAGGTTACAGCAGGCTGGGCGGGACTGATACTCGTGAAATTAGAAAGACGCTGGAGAAGTGCACAGAGAACTGTCTCCCGTGGGAAGGAGCCCACGGCACAGCGGAAGAAAGAGACTCCCCTCCCTGAGGGACCTGAAGAAAGATCTCGAGTGATGAACTGGCTTGAACACTCCCAGGCCCTGTCTCCCTGTGCTGTTGGAGGGAAAGAGGGAGGGGATGGAGGGGAAAAAAGGTGTTTGAAAGGCTTATTTTCTTCCTCATTATCCTACTCTGTTAATAATAAATTTACTTTATACCCTTAAGTTTGAGCCTGTTTTGAACTTAGAATGTTTTTCTCCTAATCCTTATCTCAATTCATGAGCCCTTCATTACAATATTCGTGGCTACCTGGTATTATAAGCAGTGTCAAACCACGACAGTGGCCCTTGTGTTCCATGGGGCCCCTCTCTGTCCCAAGTGACCCTTGGTTCCATGAGATTCCATTGCCCCACACTGGTCCCCAGGTTGCCCTGAGGCTGCGCTGTGTCCCAATGGACACTGGATTCCACAGGAGCTGGCGATGGCCCAGTGGCACCTGCGTCCTCTGAGGCGCCGCCTTGTCAAAGTAGAGCCTTGGATCCATGAGATTCCATGTTGGCACAGTGGCCTGCTGAGTTCCATGAGGCTGCGCTGTGTCCCAATGGACAATCTCGCTGTCCCTGGCTCTGCCCTGCCACTGCCAGCCCTGCCCTGACCTCTGCCCAGCCTCACCCTCTGTGCCTTGGACACACACACATGCCCTGAGCTCATCCTCCCTCTGGGTGCTTCTCCTGCCCCAGCGCTGCCCTGAGAGGGTTCATTCCTCACAGGAGCTGCTGTGTTTGTACTGGTGCATTTTATAGCTCTGCTTCTGCCTCTCTGTCACTTGTGTCGACACTGAGCTCTGCAGGGAGAAGATTCATGGAATCGTGGAATGACAGAGGTGGGAAGAGCCCCCTGAGCCCCCTTGGCCGGGCTGTGGCTGGGCTGGAGTTGCCTTTGCCCAGAGCAGCCCCTGGGCTGCTGTGCTTGGCACTCGTGGCTGCAGCGGGGTTGGTCCCAGCCCAAGGCTTTGGCTGTCCCTGAGCAGGGCTGGCCCCGCATGAGGCGTCCCTGCAGCCCCCCAAAACCATGGGCTGGGGGTGGGCAAGTGTTCCCGAGGGCACAGGGAGGGGACAGCTGGGCTGGACTGACCCAAGGGATCTCCCATTCCATGGGACGTCATGGTCAGCATTGAACTGGGGGAAAGGAAGGGGAGGGGGGTGGCGGGGAGGGCTGGGGGTGTTTTTTGTGAAGACATTTGTCCTACAAAGCACGGAGTACATGTGCTCGGTCCTTTCCTGCCAGGAGGTGGCTGCACATTGTCTGCTGATGGGAAGTAGAGAATTGATCTCATTTGTTATTTCTTTGCTTCCACATGTGGCCTTTACCTTTTGAGGCCCTTGCTGAGGAGGTGCAGAAGCCCAGAAGATCAGGACTGGTTTGTGTGTCCCAAACACCGAACACAGGATGGCTGCGGGACCAACCAAGGAGTGTTGGGAAGCACAGCCAAGGATTCCTGGCAATACCACGCTGTGAGGGAGAACAGGCTGTGGCTGGAGAAGGGGCCATGCAGATAAAGGCAGCACTTTTCCAGGACAAATATCCTTGCTCTGCCTCCTGGGCATAAGCACAGCACGGCACAAGAGCAGGATTGAGGTGGAGAAGTGGGCATGGACTGGGGGGGATTGAGACCACCAAAGACCCCGAAGCCTCCGAGCCATTTCCAGAGAGGTTTAGCAGAAGGAACTGCACGTGATAACTGATTTACACAGAAAGTGAGACACTTATCTCCAGGGCAGGGAAAACTGATCAGTGAAAAGGTCCTCCCACAGAGCCCAGGCACACGGGTGCCCAGCCCCCTGGACATCCCATTGGCTGAGCAGTGCTGGAACCAGGACTGGGGATCTCTTCTTCTCTCTCTGTTTTCTTTCTCTCTGCCCCTCTTTGGTTCACCTCTCTGTCTCTCTGTGTCTCTGTCTCTGTCTCTCTGTGTCTCTGTCTCTCTTCCCTTTCACCTTCCCTCTTGTGCCTTTGTACAAAACCCACTGCCATGGCCTTACATAGCTCAGGCACTGACAGACCAATTTCTATGCCAGATGTGGAATGAATTAATAAAACTCCCTAGGCTTTTCTGGACTCTCTGAGTGCTTTCATTTCATTCAGCCACGAGCATCTACAAAACTTGGGTGTTTCCTTCCCCTTCAGTCTGGTCCATCACAGAGAGAGGGAGGCTTGCTGGGCCCCTGATGGCCGGACACATTTAACCCACCAGTGTCCTTTTGCTCAGCTTTTCTCTAGCAGGCAGCGTTAACCAGATGAGGCTGCTCAAGGGCTCCCAGCAATTTTGATGTCTTAGATTTTAACTTTTATATTTTTCAAATCCTGCACTGCCTAGTGTGTAACTCAGAAGTTTCTTGTGGCCTGTCAGCTGCTGTTCTCTCATGCTGGTTAGACATAACAAGCCTCCCCAAGCTTGCTCTCCAAGGACACCCAGATTGTCCTAGGCCCAAAATGTGTAAACTAACATCTTAAGAAGGGGGGTAAACTTGGGGAAATTACATCATTAGCTGAAGTTTTAATTGGAGAATCAACCCTGATATGCAGATGAACCAAACTTATAGAAGTGTGAAGAACTTGTGACTCGGGGTCTATCCTGGGTGTTGCCTTTTTGACTGCCCAAGGTGTACCTTGAAGGCCCTTCAAATAAATACTTACCTTTATTCCCTTATTCTTGTCTAGTCTCTGTTTTCAGCTGGCATCAGTTTGGCATCGCCCACAAAGGACTTGGAAGTGCATTTTGTCCGTGGTATAGAGGGAATATATGAATGTTCCACAGCAGCCAAGGGCAGGCCACTGAGGGATGGCACCAGGGAGTGGCTGCCAAGAGGATTCTGTACCACGGGTGACACTTGACCCTCATTGTCCAGCCAAATTCCCACCCACCCCATGTTCCACTGCTTCAGCCCAGCTCTCACCAACCTGGCTCTGAGGAGAGCCCAGCAGACCCCATCACAGGCCCTGCTGAAGTCTGGGCAGACAACATCCCCTTCTTTTCCCTCCCCCAGGGGTCTGCAATCCCTGCCTTGTCCTGCCAGTGCCTGGAATGGCTGCGGGAGGATTTGCCACATCCCCTTCCCTGCTGAGCCTGACCAGTCTGGGGCTCTCCCAGTCCCCTCCCTGCCCTGTTTGCAGACTGGTTCCGTGTCTGCCCTTCCCGAGTGCCCAGGACCCTCTGCGATGGCTCCGGCCTTTCCAAGGGCTTTGAGAGAGGTCCCACAGTGACACTGCCCAGCCTTCCCAACGTCCCTGACACCAAAGGCCTTTTCCACGTCCCTCAGTTCCAGGTCAGTGCCCAGAACACAGCACAGCCCTGTCCAGGTCCTGGGGGTGATTCCAAAGGCAGGCAGCTCAGATTTCTCCCCACAGACCCACCACTCCAGTGTCTCTCTGTGCAGCCCATGGCTGTCCTGAGCATTTCCCTGGAGCCTCCCTGCCCTGGACATTTCTGCCCATCAGGCTGAGGCCAAGAGGGTTGAGCAGGTGCACGAGGATGATGGAGGAAAGGGCTGGGTCAAAGTGTCTCAGGAGGCTGTGCTGGGCAAGGCTGAGGATGCTGCAGGAAACAGTGGCACTGGTGAGGTGAGAGGAGCAGGGGAGAGACCTTGTGCCTGCCCAGGCTGGGCAGGAGCTGCCCCAGGATGGAGCTCTGAAGCACACACAGGATGCACCTGTGAACACGGGAGGGGAAGACTGGATCTAAAAATCAGGCTGGGAAAGCAGAGAGCAGGAGTGTCATGGTGTCAGTGCAGGGGAGCTGCAGCACTGAGGACTGAGCACAGAAGAACTGCTGCAGTGTGTTGGGGCTACCAAAAGTGTCAGAAGTGTCAGAACAAGAAGGAACTGCTGCCTGTAGGTGACAGAACGGCCCCGAGCCATGGTGCAGTGTTTGCTGGAGACAGCCCTTCCAGCCCAGGAGTGTTGCAGAGAGCAGGGCTGGTCACCAGCAGGAAACACTCTACGTGCCACAGGTGCAGGAAACGGGGGTGGGTCATGAGAGAGAGGAGGAAGAGATTTTTCTGAAGGTAGAGGACATTCCCCAATAGGGAAGACTCCCTTGATGTTGTCTGATTGTCCCAGTCCCCTTTTATCCACATTTGTCTTTTCACTTTACCTTCTTTAACTTCTGCGCGTCCCCGTCTCCTGCTTGGGCACCTGTGACCGAGCACTTGTTTCTCTGCTCAGTGCTCATGGAACCCGTGAAGGCAGCTCAGAGGGGTGACCCCTGGAGGTGTTTGTGCCTCTGGCCGCATTCCACTGCCCAGCTGTGCCCTGTGCTATGGGAAAGGCAGAAGTGCCGTGTGCTGGAGGGCAGTGCCGCCCCTGCCTGCAGAGCCCTTGGAGCCTGCACAGGGAGATGCTCCACACCTGGGCTGCTTGCCCCTGCAGAAGAACTTACGCCTGACTGCGCTGCTCTACAAGGGTTCTTTCCCCTCCACCTCTGCACAGAAGTCCTTGTGCTGGCAGTCAGGGGTCTGAAGAAGCATCTTGGAAAAACAGATCAGGGCAGGGTACTTTATTGTATTTAATGCACAGAAAACAAGCCTTTTGAAAGACTTTGGGTTACAGGAGAAAGGTAAATATTGATGAAAATTGCTATGAGTAAGGATAGTCATTTGTGGAAAATATTACAATAGGGCAAAAATAATAAAAAACCGCACCCATAAAAAAAAAAGAAAAGAAGAGAAAAAAGGCTGAGGTTGTAATGGGTTACATTCTGGAGACTCTGGAGCAGAAAAGAGTCAGTTTAGGGTTTCTGCAAACCAGCAATCACTTTCTTCAGAGAGTTTCTGAGCTCCTGGTTCCTCAGGCTGTAGATGAGGGGGTTCAGGGCTGGAGGCACCACCGAGTACAGAACTGACACTGCAACATCCAGGGATGGGGATGAGATGGAGGGGGGCTTCAGGTAGGAAAACATAACAGTGCTGAGGAACAGAGAGACCACAGCCAGGTGAGGGAGGCACGTGGAAAAGGCTTTGTGCCGGCCCTGCTCAGAGGGGATCCTCAGCACGGCCCTGAAGATCTGCACATAGGAGAAAACAATGAACACAAAACAGCCAAAGAGCAAACAGGCACTGACAGCGATGAGCCCAAGTTGCCTGAGGTAGGATTTGGAGCAGGAGAGCTTGAGGATGTGTGGGATTTCACAGAAGAACTGGCCCAGGGCATTGCCCTGGCACAGGGACAGGGAAAATGTATTGGCCGTGTGCATGAGAGTGTAGAGAAAGGCACTGGCCCAGGCAGCTGCTGCCATGTGGGCACAAGCTCTGCTGCCCAGGAGGGTCCCGTAGTGCAGGGCTTTGCAGATGGACACGTAGCGGTCATAGCACATGATGGTGAGGAGGAAATACTCTGCTGAGAGGAAGAACAGAAAGAAAAACACCTGAGCAGCACATGCTGAGTAGGAGATGTGGCTGGTGCCCCAGAGGGAATTGTGCATGGCCTTGGGGACAGTGGTGCAGATGGAGCCCAGGTCGCTGAGGGCCAGGTTGAGCAGGAAGAAGAACATGGGGCTGTGCAGGTGCTGGCCGCAGGCTCCGGCGCTGATGATGAGGCCGTTGCCCAGGAGGGCAGCCAGGGAGATGCCCAGGAAGAGGCAGAAGTGCAGGAGCTGCAGCTGCCGCGTGTCTGCCAATGCCAGCAGGAGGAAGTGGCTGATGGAGCTGCTGTTGGACATTTGGAGCCTCTGGCCATGGAGTGCTGTTGAAGGATGAGACAGTGAGGAGTCAGGGGAGACTTTGCTGAGCAATGTCCAAGCCCTTTCTCGCGGCCCTGCCTCCCAGTTTTCCTTTTCTCAGAGCCCTTCCCTCAGCCCCGTGCCTGGAGCTCTGCTGGGATCAGGCCCCATTGCTGTGACGAGCAGGGGCTGTGCCCATGGACAGCGAGGAGTCAGCTCTGCTCTGCTGCAGCAGGGACATGGGAATGGGGACAGGGGCTGGTCCTGGGGCTGAACTCCATCAGCCCAAACTGCTCCTGAGGCAGAGGAGCTGGGCAGCATCTCCCGTGCCAGGGCTAAGGAACGGTGACGGCCAAAGGCACTTTGAGAGGGTTTCCTGCTGTGCCCAGGGAGAGCAGAGAGAGCTGTGCAAGGCAAGAGCATTGGCTGTAACTCAGGGAAGGGTGAGGGGAGCTGCTCTGTCACTCCATCTGTCCCCAGCTGCCCTTGCTGAGATGGAGGGCAGTCACTGTGTTCCCCTGAAAATCAGCCTGGCACAGCTGAGAGCAGAGGGACCCACAGCAGAGCAAAGTGGCTCAGCCTTTCTCAGAGTCTCAGCCCCACTGCTGGCCAAGGACACTCGCGGCCCCAGTGTCCCCTGGAAGGCAGCTGACAGCTGGGATGGCATCCCGAGGGCACAGCCAGGCTCCTGTCCATGGCACTGCTGGAGGAGAGCCGGCTCATTGCCAGCCTCCCAGCCCGGCCTGCCCAGAGCTCCCGGGGCAGAGGGAGCTGGGACACCCCATTGCTGTGCTCAGCCTGCACAGGAGGAGCCCCAGGGCTGGGCCTGAGCCTGCAGCTGGAAGTGCCATTCCCAGAGAGCCCCTCAGCAGCGCCAGGAGCAGCTGAGCAGGGCAAGGAGAGAGAGCCGGGCCCTGAGGAAAAGCCTTTCCCTGCCCAGCGCTGCCCAGCCCCTCCCGGGCAGCACCAGGGCAGGACAGTCGCCCTCAGGCCCCGGGCAGCAGGAACGGGCCCGTGGCCGCAGAGATGCCCTTCATCTCTGCTGCTGCTCTGCCGGCCCAGGAGGGCACCGAGGGCCCCGAGCCCCCGGGCTGAGGGCCCCGAGCCCCCGGGCTGAGGGCCCCGAGCCCCCGGGCTGAGGGCCCCGAGCCCCCGGGCTGAGGGCCCCGAGCCCCCGGGCTGAGGGCTGTGCTGGCTGCGAGGGGACACCGGAGCTGCGCTGCTCAGGGCGGTGTCTGCACTGCAGGGCAGCGCCGGCAGCTGCCACAGCTCCCCTCAGCAGGGCTGCCCTCAGCGCTGCCTCCCTCCCTCCCTGCCCACGGCTCTGCTGCTGGAGCTGGCCCAGCCGGGAGCTGCTCCTGCGGCCCGGGCTCCGTCCCTGCCGCTGCTGCCGGAGCCCAGCCCAGCCCCTGGGCCAGCCCTGCCCGGCAGCCGCTCGGGGCTGCGGCGATTAAAGAACAGCTCCCCCGGGCCTGGGCACCATGGAAAGGTGATGCTGGCTGGAGCTGGGGGCTGGCGAGGTGCAGGCACTTGCTGAGGCTCCCAGGAATCCTCAGTGTGATGGTTTAAGAGCCTCAGCCCCTGCTCTGCCTGCACAGCTGAGTTTCCATTCCCACCAAGGTGAGCCAGAGAAAAGTGGGAGCACAGATTGAGGAAAGCAGAAACTCAAGCAGGAAACTCCTGCCCTGAATGTGCTCATGAAAATCCCCTCAGAAATGACCTGGGCATGAGCTGGAGCTCTGAGCAGCCCTGGCCCCACAGCAGCCTCTCCACAGCAGCAGGACCTGCCCTGCAGGAGTCACTCCTTGCAGCCACAGCTCCTCCCCACCACCCATGGGGAGCTCCCAGGCAGGCTGAGAGCTGCCCCTGGCAGGTGGCAGATGCCCTGGCCTGGCAAAGAGCCCTCAGGGCTGCAGGAACTGCTCTGCAGGACAGCCCTGGGCACCCCTGGCTGCTGCCCACCTTCAGAGCCTGCAGCCGGCCCTGGCAGCAGGAGCCGTCCTGCCCTGTCCCTCTGACGGTGCCCAGGGCAGCCCCGCTCTGCAGCACATCCTCCCCCAAGGCAGGAACGGCAGCAGAGCCATCCTCACAGCCATGGCAGCCGTGTCATGGGCCAGCTCTAGAGGATCCCTGCAGCCAGAGACTCACTGTGTCCCATGCTGTGAAGGTTTCTCCAGGAATGAGTTCAGAGCTGTCCTTCCAGCTGCTTTAGCCAGCTCTCTGCTCACTCCTCGCAGGTACCTGCAGGCAGTGCCCTCAGCCCTGCTGGGCTGGCAGAGGAGCTGCTCCTCAGCAGAGCTGCCTCTTTGAAGCTCTCCTTGGTTGCCAGGAGCTTGAGAGTTCCCTCTGTGCCAGGAGCCCGGCCCAGCTCAGCAGCACAGCAGCAGCACAAGGACTTTAATGACCCTCTTGGGGCTTTGGTGTTGTTCACATCAGACTCAGTCCCTCAGAGTGTCTTCAAAAAACTTCTCGAGAATTCAAAGATTCAAAGTCCAAAGTTTCTTTAACTTTTAATGGGTCCCATCAGGACACGACTCACGTGAAAGTGTGCCCAGGTTCCAGTGAGAGCAGAACTCTGGAGGCAGCGATGGCAGGTGAGGACAAGCAAGGGAAAGGTGTCTCTGGTGCTGAGCAAAGCTGGCTGTGTTCCATGAGTGCAAAGGGCCAAGGCCTGAGCCCCAGCCCATGGCAAGGCAGATCCTGTCCCTCCCTCAGTGCTCAGGGCTCTTGCCGGGGCACTGGGATGTGGGGATGGGCAGTGCCCAGGGCAGCACCATGGGGCAGCCCCTGCCAGGCTGCTGGGCAGGGACAAGGAGGCACTGAGGCCCCAGGGCTGCAGGGGTCACTTGTCCCCTCCTGGCCTCAGGGCCAGGGCCAGCAGCCGTGGCCAAAGGGCTGCACAAGTTGGCTCTGTCAGGGCCTTGCAGCTGCTGCCCATCCCTCTGCCCTCTGCAGCCCAGGCTGTGCCACGCTGTCCCTGCCCTGCGCCTCTGTCCCTGCAGGCTGTCCTCATCCCCCCGGCTGCCCCACCTGGCTGGCCCCTTCCTTTGCCGGCAGCTCTGTGTCCTGCCTGCCTCTGCCTGGCCACACAAAGCCTTGGGCTGCTCCAGACTCCTTCTGGGGGACGTGTTGCACCCCAGCCCTGCCTGGGATGGAAATTCCTTTCTCCTGGTGTCCACTCTGGGCCTCCCCAGTTGCCCTGTCACAAAGGCCCCTCGGTTCTTTGGGGCCAGCAGTGCCACAGTGGCCCCTTGGCTCCATGGAACGCCACAGGGTCACAATGGTGCCCTTGGTGCCACCAGCCCTGCAGGGTCACAACGGCCCCTGGGTTCCACGAGGCCACGCAGGGTCACAGTGGACTCCAGAGGAAGGGCAGCACCGAGCCCCAGGGTTTCAGGGGCAGATGAGACACAGCCACCAGAGGCCAAGGCCAGCCACATCTGTCTGTCCGTCCTGCCAGGTTTGTCTGGGAGCAGCCCTTGGATATTGGGAATCTGGGAGGTGGAATCCCAGTTTTGGCCATTTGTGCCTGGACAAGCAGGACTAGTCTTTTCCATAGGTAGGAAAGCACAGAGCCCCAATGTTTGGACGGTGGGTGAGATCTGGCCCTCAGGAGGCCAAGCCAGCCAGACTTGATGGTAATGGCAGCTTTTGTCTGGGAGCAGCCCTTGGATATCTGGAATTTGGAAGGTGGAATCCCAGTTTTGGCCATGGGCACCTTGTTGAGAAGGATGGGTTTATTCCACATGAAGGAAAAGCACAAAGTCCAAGAGTTTTGGAAGAAGATGAGAGGTGGTCACCATGGGCAAGGGCAGCCAGACCTGTCTCTCATGGCAGCTTTGGTCTGGGAGCAATCCTTGGATATCTGGAACTTTGGAGGTGGATTCTCAATATCGGCATGGATGCCCAGACATAAAAGATGTTTAATTCCTTGGGAAGATGAGAGGTGGTCCCTGGGAGGCCAAGCCAGGCAGAGCTGTCTGTCCTGGAAGGTTTCATCTGGGAACAACCCTTGGATATACAGAAATTTGGAGGTGGAATCCCAGTTTTGGCCCTGGGCACCTGCACGGGAATGACGGTTCTTTTCCACTGTAGGGAAAGGGCGGAGTGTTGCTGTTGGGATGGGCACGACACACACAAACCCCACCAACAACCCCAGGCAAAAGGCTGTTTATTCTAAAAAGTCAGTGTCATTTATACACTTTTGTATGTTTATCATTCATGTTACTTATCCATTGGTTGCTTAACTTCTACAACAGAGTCGTTGGCTATTATTTAACTGCAACATACTGTTATTGGTTACCTATAGCATAGGCATTCTGAGCATTCAGAAAAACACCAGGTGCAGCCTTGTTGCTGTTTTCTCTTTCTGTTGTTTAGGTTTCTTGCTTCTGTTCACGCTAAGTTTCTCATGGGTACAAACGGGTTGTGCTAAGATCGATGTCGGAATCAGACAGGCTTGCTGACCTGCTGTTAATTCCCACAGTGGAGCCCCAGTGTTTTGAAGGTTGATGAGAAGTGGCCCCCAGGAGGCCGAGGCCAGCCAGGCCTGTCTGTCCTGGCAGCTCCTGCCTAGGAGCAATCCTTGGATAGACAGAATATGGGAGATAGAATCCCACTTTTGGCCATTTGTTTCTGGAGGAGAAGGACGTTTCTTTTACATGGGAAGAAATCACGGAGCCCCAGTGTCTGGAAGGCAGATGAGAGGTGACCTCCAGAGGCCAAGGCCAGCCAGACCCTTCTGTCCTGGCACCTTTCGTCACAGAGCAATCCTTTGACAGACGGAATTTTGAAGGCAGAATTCCACTTTGGACCACGGGGCCCTGGAGGAGAAGGACAGTTCTGTTCCACAGGAAGGAAAGCACGGAGACCCAGCGCTCCAGGGGCAGATGAGAATCGGCCCTGGACATGCCAAGGTCAGCCGGAGCTGCCAGGCGGCCCCAGGAGCCCAAGGCAGCCAGAGCTGCTTCATGTTCCCTTGGTTCCATGGGCCCTGCAGTGTCACTGTAAGAGCCTAATAATAAGAGAAAGACTCCAAAAAGTGCTTTGTCGTTATGACTGCTCAAAACCTGAAAAGCTTCAAAAATGCCTGGTCATTTGGTCTGCTTATCATAAAACGGGCGGTACGGACCGTGGGTAGCTCGCCTTGAGGCCCATAAAAAGGAAGGTGAAACTGGTGCAGGGTGTGGAGGGGAAAGCGAGGGGCAGAGTCCCTGACCTTTGCCTTTCCCCCCCACCACCATCGCCTGCTGCGAGACACTCTGAGGCCTCCTGGAGCCGACGCTGCCCGCCTGAGGAGAACCCCCCTGATCCTGCACCCCTGGGCCGGAGCCACGAGTGAGTTGTGGAGCCCCTGCCCTGCTGCTGCGTCCCGTGCTGGGAGCACCGGGAGTGGGCCAAGGCTCGGCTGCAGGACCGGGCACCGCGCCTGACACTCGGAGGACGGGCGGCCGCATTCCAGCCAAACTGCTCCCGAGGCCAGAGAAGGCGGATAAGAGGCTTCAAACGACAGGAAAAAAGAGCAAAACCTGCTTCGCTCCCCCCAGCCCCTCTTGGCAGCACTAAAGGTAGCACAGCGTGGTGGTGACCGATCCTATGCTATTTTTTAAAATAACCTTGGCTTTTTAACTTTTCTCTACTTTTCTCTTTCTTTCTCTTTGCCTCTCTACTGTTAACTAAAATACATCAGTTTTTTGGCATCAACATTTAATCTCATTTGGTTTTAATCTCGTTTCTGGGAATATTTTGAACCTTCTAAGTTCTTTCCAGTTTATGGACAGAGACTTAGCTTTCTTTGCTTTTCTGGGTTTAAACCAGACTGTGACAGGATGAAACTTGGAAACATCCCAGTGCGGGAACTACAGTGGGATGGATTTTAGAATCCATCTCTGCTCCGCAAAGATCTGCCTTTAGGAACAGACCAGCCACACACCATTGGGCTCTGCAGATGGAAACTTTAGTGAATGCAGCTCCTTTGGGGTTTGCTGAAATAAAGGAACAATTGCCAGCCACAGCTAAAATGACCTTACAGAGCAGATTGGCTTTAGCCCCATTGCTGCTACATGAACAGGGAGTATGTGGATTCTTGAACTGGAACAGCAACACTTGTTGTGTGCACATTCCAAATGTGATGCTGGATTGGATGATCGGGTAGAGAGGATAAAATCGGCTGCTGCATCCAGCAGGGAATTAAGAGCAGGATTATAAAGTAACAAGTTGGAAAAAATACTTAATGGATTTGAATTTTCTCTGACTGGCTGGTTAGCCTCACTTTTGCAAAATATAATTGTGATCATAGTAATACTTGTAATTGTGATACTTTCCTTTGAGCTACATAAAACCCATGATTGCTAATGCAAGGCGAGTCAGAGAAGATAATCTTCACAAAGGTGGGGATGTTATCAGATGATCAATTTTCCACACCTGTTGATCTGACACAATGCTTGTTCTTCCAAACCCACTGGCCCATGGAACTGCACACTGCCCACAGTGTAAGAAGGAGAACTGGAAAGCGACCGGCCTCATTTGTGAACTTTTACCAGTTCACCAGGCAGTCAGGCGTGACTTTGGGGTCACCAAACACCAGGGACCCCCAAAGAGACCCCCAAAACAGAAGAACACATGTGTAAAGGGGAGGGAAAATATGTTAATGATTTTGGGGAAATGATTATCATCTGCATGTTTATTCTGGGACAATCACTGAATATGTCTGTAAAACACAGGATATAAACAAGAACTGTCCTGTCCTCAGCATGCATGGCTTTAGGAGGAGCTATCCCCTCGTCCATCCAGCCAAATAAAGAATGCTGCTTCTTATTCTTAGTGCTACATTGGTGTTAAGGAGGTTCTTTTGTTTTTACTGACTTTTGTTAACAGCCTCACAGTGATCTCCCTGCTTCCATGAGGCCTTGCAGTGTCACAATGGTTGCCTTGGTTTGATGGGGCCCCAAAGTGACACAATGGCCCCCTGGTTCCACGAGGCCCCGTATTGTCACAGTGGTCTTGGTTCCATGGGGCCCAACAGTGCCATGACACCCTTGGTTACACGAAGCCCTGCAATGTCACAATGGCCCCTGTGTTGCACAAGGCCCCCAAGTGTCACTATTGATTCTAAGGTTCCATGGGGCCCTGCAGCATGACAGTGGATTCCATTGTTTCACAATGGGCTGCAGTGTCATCGTGGCCTCTTGGTTCCTTGGAGCCCCACACTGACACAAGAGCTCCTTGGTTCTGTGAAGCCTGTCAGTGTCAGAATGGTCTCCTTGGTTCCATGGAGCTCCACACTGACACAACAGCCCCTTGGTTCTGTGAAGCCTGTCAGTGTCAGAATGGTCTCCTTGGTTCCATGGAGCCCCACAGCTTCAAAATGGCCTCTTGGTTGCATCAGGCCCAGCAGTGTCACAATGGTCTCCATGATTCCATGAGGCCCTGCAGTGTCACAATGGCCCCTTGGTTCTGCGGGGCCCCACAGTGTCACAATGGTCCCCTTGGTTCTGCAGTATCCCAAAGGTTACTTGGTTCCTCAAGGCTCTGAAGAATCAGAATGGTCTCCCTTATTCCTTGAGGCCCTGCAGTTCCACAATGGTCTCCTTGGTTTCACAAGGCCCTAATGATCTCCATGGTTTTATGAGGCCCTTCAGTGTAACAGTGGTCTCCTTGGTTCCACAGTGTCACAATGGACCCATTTTTCCATAAGGTTTTGCAGTGTTACAGGGGTCTTGTTGGTTCGGGAGTGTCGCAATGGCCCCTTGATTCCATGGTGCCCCACAGTGCCACAGTAATCTCCTTGATTCCATGAGGCCCCACAGTGCCACAGTAATCTCCTTGATTCCATGGTGCCCCACAGTGTCACAGTGGTCTCCTTGATTCCATGAGGCCCCACAGTGTCACAGTGATCTCCTTGATCCCATGAGGCCCCACAGTGCTACAATGATCTCCTTGGTTGGGGCCCCACAGTGTCACAGTGATCTCCTTGATTCCATGGGGCACCCCAGTGTCACAATGGTCTCTTACGTCCCACAGTGTGACAATGGACCCTTGGTTACACGAAGTCCCGCAGTGTCACACGGGACACTTGCAGGGCTGGAACACCTCTGTTCTGGAGCCAGGCTGGGAGAGCTGGAGCTGCTCAGCCTGGGGGAGAGAAGGCTCCAAGGAGACATGAGAGTCCCTTCCAGTGCCTAAAGGGGCTCTGAGAGAGCTGGAGAGGGGCTTTGGACAAGGTCTGGAGTGACAGGACAAGGGGAATGTCCATGAGGGGAAGGAGGGTGGGTTTAGATGGGATATTGGGAAGAAATTCTTCCCCGTGAGGGTGGTGAGCTCCTGGCACAGGCTACCCAGAGAGGCTGCAGACTCCCCACCTCTGGAGGTGTTCAAGGCCAGGTTGGACAGAGCAATCTGGGCCAGTGGAAGGTGTCCCTGCCCATGGCAGGAGATTGGAACCTGATGATCGAGGTTCCAGCCCAAGCCATTCCATGATTTAGATTCTCCTCCCCACCCCCATTCAGCAGCAGGTTGACATGTTCCTTTTGCAGCCATTTACTGCAAACACAGCGACTGAATTAATTTTGCTCTGGATATTGCCTGAAGCCTCCATCAGCTCCAGCCGGACTTTGGCTTTCCTAAACACAGGAACACAGGCTCGGGTCAGATTTCTGAATGCCTCCTCCACAGCCTGTCCTCGCTTCCACCTCCTGGTCGCTGTGTTGTGGCTCATGCCTGTGATTTGTGCCTGAGGCAGCACAGCCCCCCTGCCCAGCACAGGCCCCACACGCCCCTCACCAGACACGGCACAGCACGGGGTGTGTTTTGGGTGGGCAAATGTTCCCCACCAGAGCGTCCATGCCAGACCTCAATGTCCAGTCCCACCACCCACATCCCGTGCCAGGGTTCACAGAGAGCCCTGCCCTGGGCTCTGCCAAGGTCTGGGTGAGGAGGGAGCCCGGGGCAGGGCTGACGCTGCCCCTGCACCAGCACTGAACTCAGCAGGAAGAAGGAGATGACCACAGAACAGAGACCAAAAAACTGGGGCGAGTGGCCAGATCTGAAAGTGGCCGATGAAAGAGGCTGGGGGGGTGATCAAAGCCCTGGGGCACCTTCTCGGACTGTCCATGCCACCAAGGGCCCAGACCGGCGCCCTCAGTGCTGCACCTGCCTGTCTGAGATCCCTGCCAGGGGACTGGCACAGCACCACACACCCACTGGAACGAGTCCTGGCCCTGCAGAGTCACACAGCTCAGCTGATATGGGTGGGTTTTATCTCCTGGGCACTTCCCAGTCCAGCCCAGCCTCTGCCCAGCTCTGCCCACCTCCCCTGCCCTCCTCCCAGCCCAGCCCAGCCCGTTCTGGGTGAGCCCCATGGCAGTGCCAGCCCTGGGGTATGCCAGCACTGGGGACACTCCCCCCACTGCTCAGCCCCTCTGAAGGGCCCAGCAGCTGCCGAGGGGCAGAGAGGGAGGTCAGCCTCCACAGCAGCCCCAGGGCTGGAGCTCCCCATGGCAGGGGAAATGGAGCCCAGTGACGGCGCAGAACTCCCAGCCCCGGCTCCAGGAGATGCCCAGCACAGGCTGCCTCTGCCCCTCAGTGCCAGCCCCTCTGCCCAGGCCAGCACAGCACAGCAGCCCTGGGCAGGGGACAGAGGGGCCTGGCCAGAGCCGGTGCCTGCAGCAGCAGCTTCCTCTGGATTGCACCCTGCAGGCACAGAAACGTTCCCTTGCCCTTCTCCTGGACATCCCTTTCCCCAGCTGAGGTGTCCCGGCCGGCCGGGCTGCCTTGTGCTGCTGCCCAGCCCCTGCTCCCCACAGGGCCCTGAGCTGGCACTGCTGCTCTGGACACGGCCGCTTCTGCTGCTCTCCGTGGCCAGGGCTGCAGGGAAGCAGCAGCCCCAGGGAGAAGGAGCAGAAAGGCTCTGGGCACTGAGGCCAACAGGGGCACCCCAAGGCCCACAAGTTCTCTGTGTGGCAGCTGAGCTTGTGAGCCCCTGAGCCCTCCCAGGTGCTGGGGCTGCAGCTCCAGCTCCAGAGGAGATGTGAAGGATGGGAACAGAGACAAATAATTTCTGCTGGACTCTTTAGTGTGTTTGTTTGTACAGGGAGCCTGGATCCACATGTACAGGATGTGTCTGGGGTCAGATAACACTGGGAGAGTGATAACAAAAATATTAAGGTGAAATACTATTTGCTGTATAATGAACAAAGGAAAAATAAGACATATGATCTAAGGGGCATCTGAGTTTTTCATATTCCTTAGGGACTCTCCAGCAGTCAAAGAAGTCCAGAGAGTTTTCTCAGGGTCTCCTTGAGCTCCTGGTTCTTCAGGCTGTAGATGAGGGGGTTCAGTGCTGGAGGCACCACCGAGTACAGAACTGACACTGCAACATCCAGGGATGGCGAGGAGAGAGAGGGGGGCTTCAGGTTGGAAAATATGCCAGTGCTGACAAACAGGGAGACCACGGCCAGGTGAGGGAGGCACGTGGAAAAGGCTTTGTGCCGGCCCTGCTCAGAGGGGATCCTCAGCACGGCCCTGAAGATCTGCACATAGGAGAAAACAATGAACACAAAACAGCCAAATACCAAACAGGCACTGACAGCGATGAGCCCAAGTTCCCTGAGCTTGTAGTATGAGCAGGAGAGCTTGAGGATCTGGGGCACTTCACAGAAGAACTGGCCCAGGGCATTGCCCTGGCACAGGGGCAGGGAAAATGTATTGGCTGTGTGCAGCAGACCATTGAGAAGGCCACTGGCCCAGGCAGCTGCTGCCATGTGGGCACAAGCTCTGCTGCCCAGAAGGGTCCCGTAGTGCAGGGGTTTGCAGATGGACACGTAGCGGTCGTAGCACATGATGGTGAGGAGGGAATACTCTGCTGAGATGAAGAACAGAAAGAAAAACACCTGAGCAGCACATGCTGAGTAGGAGATGTGGCTGGTGCCCCAGAGGGAATTGTGCATGGCCTTGGGGACAGTGGTGCAGATGGAGCCCAGGTCGCTGAGGGCCAGGTTGAGCAGGAAGAAGAACATGGGGCTGTGCAGGTGCTGGCCGCAGGCTATGGCACTGATGATGAGGCCGTTGGCCAGGAGGGCAGCCAGGGAGATGCCCAGGAAGAGGCAGAAGTGCAGGAGCTGCAGCTGCCGCGTGTCTGCCAATGCCAGCAGGAGGAAGTGGCTGATGGAGCTGCTGTTGGACATTTGGAGCCTCTGGCCATGGAGTGCTGTTGAAGGATGAGACAGTGAGGAGTCAGGGGAGACTTTCCTGGGCAATGCCCAAGCCCTTTCTCCCAGCCCTGCCCCCCACTTTTCCTTTTCTCAGAGCCCTTCCCTCAGCCCCGTGCCTGGAGCTCTGCTGGGATCTGGCCCCGTTGCTGTGACGAGCAGGGGCTGTGCCCATGGACAGCGAGGAGTCCGCTCTGCTCTGCTGCAGTGGGGACATGGGAATGGGGACAGGGGCTGGTCCTGGGGCTGAACTCCATCAGCCCAAACTGCTCCTGAGGCAGAGGAGCTGGGCAGCATCTCCTGTGCCAGGGCTAAGGAACGGTGATGGCCAAAGGCACTTTGAGAGGGTTTCCTGCTGTGCCCAGGGAGAGCAGAGAGAGCTGTGCAAGGCAAGAGCATTGGCTGTAACTCAGGGAAGGGTGAGGGGAGCTGCTCTGTCACTCCATCTCTCCCCAGCTGCCCTTGCTGAGATGGAGGGCAGTCACTGTGTTCCCCTGAAAATCAGCCTGGCTCAGCTGAGAGCAGAGGGACCCACAGCAGAGCAAAGTGGCTCAGCCTTTCTCAGAGTCTCAGCCCCACTGCTGGCCAAGGACACTCGCGGCCCCGGTGTCCCCTGGAAGGCAGCTGACAGCTGGGATGGCATCCCGAGGGCACAGCCAGGCTCCTGTCCATGGCACTGCTGGAGGAGAGCCGGCTCATTGCCAGCCTCCCAGCCCGGCCTGCCCAGAGCTCCCGGGACAGAGGGAGCTGGGACACCCCATTGCTGTGCTCAGCCTGCACAGGAGGAGCCCCAGGGCTGGGCCTGAGCCTGCAGCTGGAAGTGCCATTCCCAGAGAGCCCCTCAGCAGCGCCAGGAGCAGCTGAGCAGGGCAAGGAGAGAGAGCCGGGCCCTGAGGAAAAGCCTTTCCCTGCCCAGCGCTGCCCAGCCCCTCCCGGGCAGCACCAGGGCAGGACAGTCGCCCTCAGGCCCCGGGCAGCAGGAACGGGCCCGTGGCCGCAGAGATGCCCTTCATCTCTGCTGCTGCTCTGCCGGCCCAGGAGGGCACCGAGGGCCCCGAGCCCCCGGGCTGAGGGCCCCGAGCCCCCGGGCTGAGGGCTGTGCTGGCTGCGAGGGGACACCGGAGCTGCGCTGCTCAGGGCGGTGTCTGCACTGCAGGGCAGCGCCGGCAGCTGCCACAGCTCCCCTCAGCAGGGCTGCCCTCAGCGCTGCCTCCCTCCCTCCCTGCCCACGGCTCTGCTGCTGGAGCTGGCCCAGCCGGGAGCTGCTCCTGCGGCCCGGGCTCCGTCCCTGCCGCTGCTGCCGGAGCCCAGCCCAGCCCCTGGGCCAGCCCTGCCCGGCAGCCGCTCGGGGCTGCGGCGATTAAAGAACAGCTCCCCCGGGCCTGGGCACCATGGAAAGGTGATGCTGGCTGGAGCTGGGGGCTGGCGAGGTGCAGGCACTTGCTGAGGCTCCCAGGAATCCTCAGTGTGATGGTTTAAGAGCCTCAGCCCCTGCTCCATCTGCACAGCTGAGTTTCCATTCCCACCAAGCTGAGCCGGAGAAAAGTGGGAGCACAGATTGAGGAAAGCAGAAACTCAAGCAGGAATCTCCTGCCCTGAATGTGCTCATGAAAAGCCCCCTCAGAAATGACCTGGGCATGAGCTGGAGCTCTGAGCAGCCCTGGCCCCACAGCAGCCTCTCCACAGCAGCAGGACCTGCCCTGCAGGAGTCACTCCTTGCAGCCACAGCTCCTCCCCACCGCCCATGGGGAGCTCCCAGGCAGGCTGAGAGCTGCCCCTGGCAGGTGGCAGATGCCCTGGCCTGGCAAAGAGCCCTCAGGGCTGCAGGAACTGCTCTGCAGGACAGCCCTGGGCACCCCTGGCTGCTGCCCACCTTCAGAGCCTGCAGCCGGCCCTGGCAGCAGGAGCCGTCCTGCCCTGTCCCTCTGACGGTGCCCAGGGCAGCCCCGCTCTGCAGCTCATCCTCCCCCAAGGCAGGAACGGCAGCAGAGCCATCCTCACAGCCATGGCAGCCGTGTCATGGGCCAGCTCTAGAGGATCCCTGCAGCCAGAGACTCACTGTGTCCCACGCTGTGAAGGTTTCTCCAGGAATGAGTTCAGAGCTGTCCTTCCAGCTGCTTTAGCCAGCTCTCTGCTCACTCCTCCCAGGTACCTGCAGGCAGTGCCCTCAGCCCTGCTGGGCTGGCAGAGGAGCTGCTCCTCAGCAGAGCTGCCTCTTTGAAGCTCTCCTTGGTTGCCAGGAGCTTGAGAGTTCCCTCTGTGCCAGGAGCCCGGCCCAGCTCAGCAGCACAGCAGCAGCACAAGGACTTTAATGACCCTCTTGGGGCTTTGGTGTTGTTCACATCAGACTCAGTCCCTCAGAGTGTCTTCAAAAAACTTCTCAAGAACTCAAAGATTCAAAGTCCAAAGTTTCTTTAACTTTTAATGGGTCCCATCAGGACACGACTCACGTGAAAGTGTGCCCAGGTTCCAGTGAGAGCAGAACTCTGGAGGCAGCGATGGCAGGTGGGGACAAGCAAGGGAAAGGTGTCTCTGGTGCTGAGCAAAGCTGGCTGTGTTCCATGAGTGCAAAGGGCCAAGGCCTGAGCCCCAGCCCCTGGCAAGGCAGATCCTGTCCCTCCCTCAGTGCTCAGGGCTCTTGCCGGGGCACTGGGATGTGGGGATGGGCAGTGCCCAGGGCAGCACCATGGGGCAGCCCCTGCCAGGCTGCTGGGCAGGGACAAGGGGGCACTGAGGCCCCAGGGCTGCAGGGGTCACTTGTCCCCTCCTGGCCTCAGGGCCAGGGCCAGCAGCCGTGGCCAAAGGGCTGCACAAGTTGGCTCTGTCAGGGCCTTGCAGCTGCTGCCCATCCCTCTGCCCTCTGCAGCCCAGGCTGTGCCACGCTGTCCCTGCCCTGCGCCTCTGTCCCTGCAGGCTGTCCTCATCCCCCCGGCTGCCCCACCTGGCTGGCCCCTTCCTTTGCTGGCAGCTCTGCGTCCTGCCTGCCTCTGCCTGGCCACACAAAGCCTTGGGCTGCTCCAGACTCCTTCTGGGGGACGTGTTGCACCCCAGCCCTGCCTGGGATGGAAATTCCTTTCTCCTGGTGTCCACGCTGGACCTCCCTAGTTGCACTGTCACAAAGGCCTCTCAATTCTTTATGGCCCCTTGGCTCCATGGAACGCCACAGGGTCACAATGGTGCCCTTGGTGCCACCAGCCCTGCAGGGTCACAACGGCCCCTGGGTTCCACGAGGCCACACAGGGTCACAGTGGTCTCCAGAGGAAGGGAAGCACCGAGCCCCAGAGTTTCAGGGGCAGATGAGACACAGACACCAGAGGCCAAGGCCAGGCAGATCTGTGTGTCCTGGCAGGTTTGTTCGGGAGCAACCCTTGGATATTGGGAATTTGGGAGGTGGAATCCCAATTTTGGCCATGGGCACCTTGTCGAGAAGGATGGGTTTATTCCACATGAAAGAAAAGCACAAAGTCCAAGAGTTTTGGAAGAAGATGAGAAGTGGCCACCATGGGCGAGGGCAGCCAGATCTGTCTCTCATGGCAGCTTTTGTCTGGGAGCAATCCTTGGATAGACAGAATTTGGGGGGTAGAATCTCAGTTTTGGCAATGGGCACCTGGAGAAGGACAGTTCTTTTCCTTTGGAAGGAAAGCACGGAGCCCTAGGAGCCCCAGGGCTCCTGAGCCAGCCCCTGCTGCCCCGGGAGGGAATTTGGGGAGGGGGCAGAGGGGGTGCGCAGCCCCCGCCGGGGGATGACCCCGGCCCAGCGCCCTTCGTTCAGCACCGAGCTGGGCTTGGGGCCGCAGGAGGAAGAGGCCGATGGGAAGCAGATCCTGCAGGGGGGACAGGGCTTGGGCTCAGGGCAAGGTCCTGCCCTGCACACCTGGCTCAGGTGTGAGCCTGCCCCGGGAAGGGAGCGGGACATTCCCATCCCCACGGATCAGGGCTGGGAGCAGCGCTGGGAGCACGGACATGGAAATCCTGGGAGCCACTGGGACCGCACTGGGGGGTGAATGATCCCCCCCAGCACCTTTCCAGGCCGCCCTGCGACCTGAGAAATGCTCGCTGGGCCTCGGCCTTGGCCAAGAGCCCCCGGGCTCGGCTGCTCTGAGCTCAGGCGCTGCCGGCTCCCGCAGCCCGCCCAGGGCCGCCCTGCCCGTGCCGGGGCTGTGCTGGAATTCTCTGCTGCTGCTGGGCCACTCGGGGGGTCTGGCCCCGCAGGAAAGGTGACCCTGAGCCAGGAGCTTTCCTTGGCCGCAGCAAAGCCTCGGCACGGAAAGACCTTCCCAGCGCTGTGCCCTGGGCCGGGAGGGATTGTGCCACCAGAGCTGTCCCTCCATTTCTTCTGCCAGGCAGCTTTAGCACAGGAAAAGTGGAGAAGCCAGAGCTGCCTCTCAGCTTTCCGCAGTCCTGCAGAGGAATCCTGTGTGGGAAGCAGCCTGGGAACAGGGTTTCTGTGCCAGGGCAGGGGAATTCAGAGCCCTTTCCTCCCCCGTGGGCCCAGGCTCTGGCCCTTGCCCTTTGCAATGGCCCTGCAGCTGCCAGAGGGGCCTTTTTGGCTCAGCTGAGAGCAGTCCTGCTGCAAGGCTGTCCTCGAGCTGCTTGGGCTGCACATGTGCCCAGGGAATGCTCATTGCTTGCAGTCTCAGGCACTGTGGGTGTGCAGGTGTAACTACTGCAGGAGGGAACAGCTCTGCTGGGGGCAGTTCTTGCAAGGTGCTGGCCCTGGCTCGGGGCTGGGCCGGGGCCAGCGGCAGAAAATCAACTTGCAGCTCGGGCCCCGCAGCAGGGAGGAGCAGCAATTGCTGGGGGACAGAGACTCTTGCCAAGGGCCTGCGGGGCCGGGCCCCAGGGAACGGCTTCCCGCTGCCCGAGGGCAGGCTGAGATGGGATGTGGGGCAGCAATGGTTCCCTGGCAGGGCGCTCAGGGCCTGGCACAGGCTGGCCCCAGAAGCTGCGGCTGCCCCCGCATCCCTGCAAGTGTCCCAGGCCGGCTCGGCCATTGGGGCTTCCTGCCCAGGAGGGCTGGGCTGGGCTGGGGCTGCTGAGGGCGGGATGGGCTCTGGCTGAGCCAGCTGAAGGCTGCGCATGATGAGGCCGGGGGGACCCCGTTGCTGAGTGGGTTCTGGGGTATCCCACATTCCTGAAGGGATTTCAGGGTATGTCCCGTTCCTGAGGCAATTTTAGGGTCCCCCCAATGCTTCGGAGGGGTTCTGAGAGGGGGGCTCTGGTACTTGGAAGGGGGGCCTATTGTTCAGGGATGTGGGGAGCCCATTTTGGGAAGGATGCTGCTGTTTCTGGCAATGTTGAGAGGTTCTGAATGGGCTGTGGGGCCCTGGCTGTCATTTTGGGACTTGAGGTGAGCCCATGGGCACAGCAAGGGCTGAGGAGAGGTTCCAAGCTCCCATTTGGGATGGAGGGATTGAGCGGGTGCCTCCAATAATCTCAATCCCAGCCCCAGTGTGTCGATGGCAGCCCCAAATGGCTCAATCCGTCAGCCCCAAGGCCCGGCTGTGGGGAGTCAGGAGCCACAGAAGGGGAATTGGTGTCCAGGAGGGGTGGGATGGGATGGGATGGGATGGGATGGGATGGGATGGGATGGGATGGGATGGGATGGGATGGCATCATTGCGGTGGGATGAAGTTTGGGAGGGCTGCGGTGGTTTGGGAACTTGGAGTGGGGCAATCCCAGGAGGAAATCTAGGAGCTGCTTTTGGGGAGGCTCCTGCTGCTTTTTGACAATTTTGGGGCCTCTAAGTGGCTTCTGGGAGGTTGCACTGAATTTGGGGACAGTGCCGTAAACCCCCGCAATTTGGGGGGCTGAGGTGAAGTCCCCACATTTTGGGAGGGTGAGGGGAGCCCAACTGGGAAGGAATCCTGCTGCTTTGCACCCCTTCAATGGGGTGAGAAGCAGCTTGTCAGGGAAGGAAGGAATTCGGAAGGAATTCGGAAGGAATTCGGAAG
Organism: Aphelocoma coerulescens; assembly: GCF_041296385.1. Taxonomy (NCBI): domain Eukaryota; kingdom Metazoa; phylum Chordata; class Aves; order Passeriformes; family Corvidae; genus Aphelocoma; species Aphelocoma coerulescens. The sequence continues at coordinate 2,776,020 of NW_027183804.1, read as the reverse complement.
GAAGGAAGGAAGGAATTCGGAAGGAAGGAAGGAATTCGGAAGGAAGGAATTCAGAAGGAAGGAATTCGGAAGGAAGGAATTCGGAAGGAAGGAATTCGGAAGGAAGGAAGGAAGGAAGGAAGGAAGGAAGGAAGGAAGGAAGGAAGGAAGGAAGGAAGGAAGGAAGGAAGGAAGGAAGGAAGGAATTCGGAAGGAATTCGGAAGGAATTCGGAAGGAATTCGGAAGGAATTCGGAAGGAAGGAATTCAGAAGGAAGGAAGGAAGGAAGGAAGGAAGGAAGGAAGGAAGGAAGGAAGGAAGGAAGGAAGGAAGGAAGGAAGGAAGGGAGGGAGGAAGGAAGGGAGGGAGGAAGGAAGGGAAGAAGGAAGGAAGGAAGGAGTGAAAACAATATAAGTAGTGAATGAAAATAAAAAAAGGGTAAATAACTGAGTTCTCTTTTAAAAAATATCAATTCCCTCTGAATCCAAAGGTGCAGAAGACTTTTCACTCCACATTTGGGGTTTGTTTTTATGTTTCATACTTCTTCAGGTTCTTTTATTTTTTCTCTTGTTTTTAATAGATAACACCTGGTAGGAAAGGAATGCAGAGCAAAATGAGACCCATTTCTGGCAGGCACTGAAAGTGTGGGCTCCTGGTCTGGTTCCTTTTGTGTGGATCCCTCATCTCTGTGGCACGGGGGGAATAGCAGTGCTGGGAGCCAGCAGCGGGCTCAGGAGCATCCCGCTCTGGCAGCTCTGAGGAGGTGGCACATGTCCTGCTCTCCTGCTGCCCTCCAAAGCACAGAATCCATGGGCAAGTTTAGGCCCAGCTCTGGGCACAGCCAGCATGGCCTGGGCACGGGAACGGGGGGCAAAGCGGGCAGGATCCTTCTGCAGCTGCCTGGTGGTTTCTGGTTTCTGTGCCCAGAGTGCCAGGGTGTTCTTAAGAGGTGCTTGTCCATGCAGCCCTTGGACAGGCCGTCCTTGGAAGAGCTCTTCAGTGCCCCTTGGCTGCAGGGTGTTCATGTGCCCTAGAGGATGGCAGAGAGCCACGGGCACAGTGTGATCCAGGGGCCTGGCAGGTAACAGCCCCACACATCTCTTGGCAATCAGTGGCAAAGCAAAGCAGACGATTTTGTCCTGCCTGTAGCTCTGGGCAGGGAGCATCAGAAGGGAACACGCAGCTCTTGGGCTGCAGCTGAGCTGGAGGCCTGCTCTGGCAAGCACTGGTGGCCACCATCCCCCCTGGTTTTGCTTGTCTGGTTCACTGATGGCTGGGGCCCTGGGCAGAACCCTGAGAGCCTGGTGTGGCCCCAGGGAAGGAGAAGGAGCCCCTGGAGAAGCTGTAGCAGGTGGGGCTGCTGCTGCTGGAGCCACCAAGGACGAGCTCAAGGACAACAACCTCTTCCTGGAGCTGGCCAGCGGCAGCTGAAGATGATGGCCTTTGATTCTGGCACCTTCTCCAAAGACACGCTCCACGGCCAGTGTGCAGGTGAGTCCAGAGCCAGGGGGATGCTGCCAGAGCTGGGCATGGCACGGCCTGGCCGGGCACCAAAGGTTCCCCCTTTGCTGGGGCGGCTGCAGCCAATTCTTCAGTGGCTGCCAATACATGTGTGTCAGTACAAAGCTCTCAAGGGACTGATTAAAGCAGAGGACTGGAGACCATGGCTGCACAAAGCTCTCAGAGACTCAAGTGTGGAAAAAGGAAAGTACCTTAGAAAAACCAGAAGTACCTTGAAGCATTAATGAACTCTTGTTAATGACCAAGGCTCTCAAAGGACTGAGTAAAGCAGATAATTGGGGACCATGACTGCAGAAACCTCTCAGAGAGTCAGTGTGAAAAAGAGGTACTTTAATTACCCTGGAGTATCTCAAAGCATTAATGAGCCCCACTGAGCCTTGTTAGTGACAAAGAATCTCCAGGGACTCATTAGAGCACAGAATTGGGGGCCAGGATTGCACAAAGCTCTTGGAGACTCCCAGGTAAAAGCCAAAGCCAAAGTCCTTTGAAAACCCTGCAGTCCCTGGGAGCATTCAGGAGCCCCCAGGGCCATTCCTGACCAAGGCTCCCCAGGGACTCCTTGCAGCAGATCCCTGAGGCCACTGGGATGTGGGGGGATGCTGAGGGCAGGACAAGGGGCTGACAGTGCCCAGCCTTGCTGGGGCTGTGCCAGGAGGCCCCAGGGCCTCAGGACAAGGTGTCTCCTCCCAGCCCTTGGTGGCACAGACGCTGCTGTGCCCCAGGGCACCAAGGCTTGGCTTCTCCTGGGCACTGCCAGCCCTGCCAGGGCCCTTGGCCATGTCCAGCACAGCTTGTCCTGCACTGTCCCACCGCTGCTGCTGTGTCCCTGCAGGCTGCACACTCCCATCTCGCTGCCCCGCCAGCTCTGCCCTGCCACTGCCAGCCCTGGCCTGAGCTGTGCCCAGCCTCACCCTCTGTGCCTTGGGCACACACACATGCCCTGAGCTCATCCTCCCTCTGGGTGCTTCTCCTGCCCCAGCGCTGCCCTGGGAGGGACATTTCCTCCTCCTCATGCCCAGTGTCCCCCTGCCCAGCTGCTCTGTGGGGCACTGCGTGTCTCTCCTGCTGTTCCCTCCCTCCCAGGAAAGCTGCACCATGTGGGGCACGGCCCTTCCAGCAGCCTCCCAGCCCCTCAGCCTTGTTGGACCCTTTCCCCTGAGCAGACAGCAGCAGCATCTCCGTGCTCTTCCCAGCGTGCTCCTTTCATCACCAAACTGCAGGAAAATAGAAACTGTCCAACACCATCTCTGAAGTGTCAGAGAATCAGGCCCTGTGGAACCAAGGAGCCCTTGGGACACAGGAGGATCTCGTGTAACCCAGGGTCAGTTCTGCCACTGCAGATCCAAAGAGATCCTTGTGACACTCTGGGGCCTTGTGGAACCCTTCTGCCCTGGTCTCTGCACCAAGGAGACCCTTGTGCCACTCCGGGACCTTGTGCAGCCAAGGAGAGCATTGTGAGAGTGCGGGGCCGTGGAACCAAGGGACCATTGTGACCTTGTGGGGCCTCATGGACTCAAGGGACCATTGCCACACTGTGGGGCCTCATGGAATGAAGGGTCCATTGTGACACTGCAGAACCAAGGACACCATGGTTACACTGTGGGGCCCATGGAACCAAGGCACCATTGGGACACCCCGTGGCCTCATCCTCTTGAATTTCAACAGATCTGAGGGATGGCAGCACCTGCAGGCAGCACTGAAGGATTCTGGGGAGAACCTTTGATCCCTGCTCCAAAGGAAATCAGAGAAAGACCCCTGGTAAGATAAAGGCACCTTCTCCTTCTCCTTCTCCTTCTCCTTCTCCTTCTCCTTCTCCTTCTCCTTCTCCTTCTCCTTCTCCTTCTCCTTCTCCTTCTCCTTCTCCTTCTCCTTCTCCTTCTCCTTCTCCTTCTCCTTCTCCTTTCCCTTCCCCTTTCCCTTTTCCTTTCCTGGTGTAAACTGTTGACCTGCCTGTAAGGTGCAGCAAAAGCTTTGCAGGGTTTGGATCAAGGTACCCAAGGTTGGAACAGGGAAGTGTTCGAGTCCCTTCTAAGAGAAGGCTTGCAGTCTTTGTGCCATGACTGCCTGGGATCCATGGAACAAGTGTGTTCTGGCAGACTCTGGGACCTCCACAGCAATCCCATGCAGGAGCCAGCACTGGACCTGCACCCTGGTGGGAGCAGCGTGGTACGGATGGGAAACGGGCAGCTGGGTGTGCAGTGGCAACCTCAACCCAGGTCATAGAAGCCCAGGCTTTAGCTTTGAACACAGCAGCACAAAAAGCAGAATGAATGACCTTTCCTAGAAATCACTGAAGGAAAAAGGGTGAACATATGGACTGATTTGAAATCTGGGTTTGGAATAATGCACGCCCAGGGAGCCACATGGAAGGAAAGGGCACAGAGGTCTCCAGTGAGTACAAAAAGAAATCAGTCACCTACTGCAGAGTGTGCCAAAGCCAAAAGAAGTGGCCCTGATGCCCTTGTAAAGCCCATGGGTTTGGAGACTCCCCAGGTAATCCAGGGAATCCATTGGCTGACCAAACAGCTCAAGAGGGTGCTGAAAAAGCTCTCCTTGCACTAATACCTGGCAAAAACTGGAATGTTCTGCAACAAAAACCAGATTCAAATGATCAGGACAGGCAGTCAGCCCCAGCAGCAGCAGCTACGGAAAATCCCAGCAGGTGATTGGTAACCCCGTGTGGGCAGGTAATTGTAGCTCCACAATTAATGTATAACGGAACTCAAACATCAGGAAACACATGAGGAAATGGAGAATATGGTGGCCAGTTTACAAAGGCATCTAGTAAGCACAAAAATGGCAAAAAATGATAGATCAGTTGTTGAGAAAGATGGGATTGGTGTTGAAGGAAGAAGGCTGCCTCCAGGGCTGGTTAAATGGGAATCACCAGGTGATTTTGGCCAACTGATTTTGCAGAACTGCCCAGGCAGAAGGGGGACTGGCACATTTTGGCATTGGTGGATCCTTTTTCTGGATGGCCAGAAGCTTTCCCATGTGGCACCAACAAGACAAGGGAAGTCTCAGAAGTTTTGCTGAAATGAATATTTAATAGCACTGGGACTAACTCTTGTAAGCCTTAAAAGGTGCATGGTTCTCAACAGATCATTGGGGCTGGACTCGCCTGTACATCCTTTCCAACCAGGAGATGCGGTGTGCATCAGAACCTGGAATTTTGGAACAATCCAGCCAAAGTGGAAGGGACCATCTCAAGTCCTCCTGGTAACCTACCCTGCACTCAAGGTAGAAGGAATCAAACTCGGGGTTCATTGTCGAAAGTGATCGGGATGAGGGTGATGAGGGTGTGGGTTCGGTCGGGCCCGGCCGGAGATGGACGGATGGAGACGAGAGATCTCTACAGGTCTTTGGAGCATGCAGTTTATTGCAAAGGGCGTGGGTGCAGGGGCACTGCTTAGAGCTGCCAGCTGCAGCTCCAAGCAGGCCCAAGGTGTAGGAGAGAGAGAGATGAATCAAGAGCAAGAGGCTAAGAGCTAAGAGAGTAAAGAGCAAGAGAGATGAATTAAGAGGAGAGCTGAATTAAGAAGAGTTACTAAGAGCGTTACTAAGAGAGTTACTAAGAGAGCGAGGTCCTTGTTACAATACAATAAATCATCTTCTGTAGTGAATATTCTAATTCTCACTAGCCAATCTAATACAAGGTACAAATCCTATAGCATTTACATACAGCCTATAAGAGTTCTTACATTACCATAGAGTGTTACATTTTAACTTCTAAAAACTACTCCTTGGACCCCTTCTGCTGAGCTAGTAGGGTCTGCTCTGACCCTTGGACCTGTCTGCAAGCAGAGGGTATTGTTCAATCAAGAGGGGATTACCTTCAGCCGGCTATACCATTGTTTTCCAGTTGTTCAGTAACTAAGACTCTATATCTCAAAGATGGCCTTCATTTCGATGTCGCTCACAGTTTTCATATTCCCAAAATCTTTTGTTAGGCAATCATATTTATAAGGCTTTCCTGTTTCATCTTCCCCAACATCTCCCCCGTTCTGATGAACAACTAAGATATTAGATACAGTCCTACTTGTTATTTTTTGCACACACTGAAGTATACAAGGTACTGCTACTAAAACTATAATTATTACTACTAGAATAATCAAGCCTATTTTACAGAGTTCCCTTAGCCAAGGGGCAAAGCTCCAACCATCAAACAGTCTAGCCAAGATGGTCATCTGTTGTAATTTGGTTAGCTAGGTCAGATTTATCAATTTTAGAATTATCAATATAAGTTTGGTGTCTATGGCTGGGAGTTGGAGATACATGATGATCGTCATATGGCCAATACTTATCAAGAGTAATATTATCAAAACCTTCTGGAAGAGGTATTCCAACTAAACAGGTTGAAAAAGGTTTGTCAGGGCTTGTCTCAGATAGACAGATGGTATCGGAGCCTGCGGATTTGGCTAAAGCAACCCAGACATTTGTCTTTGGTTGATTCACAGGTAAAGCTTCACTACAAAAACTAAAACAAAATAATAAAAGCAACATGCACGCGCGCAAATGAGAAAACTCCATTCTTTTCTTGAGCTGTTTTTGGCAGATCACTTTCTTCTGGTGATTCTGCGCAGTTCAGGTCTGGGTGCTTGCTTCCTGGCTTCCACTTGCAGGGTCACTGGCTGGTGTGGTGGCATCAGCAGGCTTTGATGCGAGGTATGGCTTCACGCTTTTTGCTGGAACCCACTTGATTCCTTCACCTGTGGAAACACATGCAAACCCCTTCCCCCACATTATAAGATTGTATGGTCCTTCTATTTTTCCTGAATCTAGATTTTTAATCAAAACTGGGGGACGTTCTTTCAGTTTTGCTTTTTTGTTGTTCAAAAAATGTCTATAAATGGGGGGATCAGGCTCTTCTGCAGAGCTATTCAAAAAATTGTAAACATACAAAGCCTTGTTCAACCTCCTTTGAGGTGTGTCCTGGGCTTCTCCCCCTTTCTGTTGATCTAAAATGCGTTTTAGGGTTTGATGTGTTCTTTTTAGGGTACTTTTTAGCAATTGTTTAAGATACGGTGAGCAAATACCACTATCTCTTACAGCCCTTCTTAGTTCTTTAATTTCGTGAGTGGGGATGGGAACCCACGTTTTAGGACTGTCAGGCTGTTGGCTAGCTATCACAGGCTTAGCTAATAGACTAAGACTTTCATCTTTACAGATTTGGCGTCTTATTTCATGCCAATCTGTTAATTGAGAATAATCTGAGCACTTTGGAGGATTTTTTGATTCAGAAAGTAGCGCTAACAAACTCTCAGAACTCGTTTTCTCCTTATGGGTTGCAAGATCCCAGCCGCTCGCTGGCGGGACTCTGGGGCTCATTGCAAACAAATCTGGCTGCTTTTCAGGGTTTCCTGGTGTTAGATTTAAAGCATCAGCTCCGGCAGAGCGGCTCTCCGTCTCCCTTGCCATTGGAGCTGCACCATTGCCCTCCGTTCCCCCCCTGTTTGCGGCTTGTGAGGCGAGGCTGAGCTGCGCGGAGGGATGTTGCTGGGCGGCGGTAGCCGAGGGATACAGCTGTGCGGTGCCGGAGGGCCCCGGCGGGGGCGGCGATGGCACTGCCGATCTCCGCGGTGGCGGGCGAGGAGGCGGCGGGGCCGCGGGGGCCTGGCTCCGCGGCAGCGGGCGAGGGGGTGCGGGTGGCTGTATCGAAGGCGAGGTGAAAGCCGTGGGGGGCGGTGGCGGAGCTAGTTCCGTGAGCAGTGCTGTGGTTGGAGAAGTGTGAGCATACTTGGGTTGCGCCATCAGGTCAACGTGGCGGACTGTGATGGCCGCTGTCTGTGTGTCGGGGAGAGCGGGGGGTGGCAGGGCTGTCCCGTCGGCAGGAGATGATCCCGGGGCTGCGGGAGGCGGGAGGGCCGGCGTGGAGGCGGCGGGAGTATGTTGCGGTGGGGCCATGGCGAACGGTGGGCCAGTCGGCGGCTGGACCGCGGCGTGCTGCCGCTGGGAGCTTGCAGGCTGGGCTGGTGTGGCTGCCGGCGCGGCGGTGCCGGGAGACGGGGCTGGAGCAGCGGCAGGCACGGGAGAGGCAGCAGCCATCTGTGTAGGCGCTGCAGCGCCGGCACCAGGTGGCTGGCGGGGCTGGGGCGCTCCGTGTCCCACGGACGCGGACGGGACGTTGGCCACCACCGGCGCCGTGTCGGTGGCGGCGAGGGGGACCTGGGGGGCTGGAAGAAGGGTCGCCGCCTGGCTTTGCGGGGGGCCGGCTATGATGGCGGCTACAGCCATAACAGGCGCGGCTGGGGGATCGGTAGGACCCGTAGGTGGCAGGGGAGCAGCCGCTGGCCCCGCGGGGCTATCGGCGGGGGGCGGGGCCGCGATGACGCTGGAGCCGAGGGCGGGGACCGCGGGAGCCGGGGCAGCAGGGAGGAACGGGATGGGGGGGGTGGGGATGGGGGTCGTAGGGTCCGGTGGGACAGGGGTGACGGCTGCCGGGACAGCGGGGGCGGGGGGCGGGGCGGCACGAGTCAGTCGGACCGCGGCTACCGGAGCCGCGAGAGGCGGGACAGCAGGGACTAACGGGACCGTGGGGGTGGGGATGACGGGGGCGGTGGGGGGGGCGGTGGGGTCCGGTGGGGCAGGGGTGACCGGTGCAGGGACCGCGGTGGGGTGGGGCGGGGCGGCACGAGACAGCCGGACCGCGGGTACCGGAGCCCTGAGGTCCGGCGGCGGGGCGGGGGCCGTGCCCGGTTGCAGGCTCGCGGCGGTGAGGGGCGGGCTCGCAGCAGGAGCGGGACCCGGCGGGGTGAGTGCTGCGGGCGGCGCCTTCGCAGCAAACAGCTCCACAAGCGCTCTGCAAGCCGGGAGCAGCTCCGCGGCAGCCCAATCCCGGCGGGAGATATTATTAAAGAGCTTAACCCCAACTGTGTCCCAGAAGTCTCTTGTAAAGACGGCTGAACGGTCAGCATTTGGGAAATTAATCAGAGTCCATTCTAAGAGGTTTTTTAGCTCCTGTTTAGGTAATTGACTTGGACCGGAGCTTAGTAAATACTTAAGTTGCTTATAGAGATGTCTGTCATGGGCAGAGTGAGTTTGTCCCATTATTGACCAGTATGATACTCACCTAGATGTCGCAGGGGGCAGGGTCCTTAATCAGAGGTCCGTCGTGGGGGGCTGGCCAGGCTCTCCACACGGCGCTCAGGACGCTGCTGTCGGGTCCCTCCTCAGAGCTCCGGTTTCAGGCGTCGCTTGGCAACGGCTTTCCGTGCTCGGGACCTCGCAGGTGTCTCCACTCAGAGCTCCAGCGCGGGCGGTGCTGAGCAATACCCGCCTGTGCTCGGGCGCGCGGCTGGGTCCCTCCGTAGAGCTCCGGTCTGCACTGCTTAGCAGCGTGGCTGTGCTCGAGGGGTACCACGGCAAACTTCCTCAAAGAGCTCCAGGTAACCGCTGCGCAGCAGTGGCCGTCTGTGCTCGAGGACTGCCAGGCAATTTCCTCCCTCCGAGAGCTCCAGGTAATTGCTACGAAGTAACGGCTCCCCGTGCTCGAGGGCTGCCTCAGCAGAGTTATAGAGCTCCGGCTTTTACGCTGCGCAGCAACGGTATGCCGTGCTCACGACACGTTCCAGGTGGCTATAACTGGTCTTTTAGTTACCGTCCATGGCGAAGTCTCTCACAGGTGGAAGGAGCTGAATCGGGCCTTCACTCACGTTTGGGCGCCAGTTTGTCGGAACTGAAGGCGAGATGATGGTGATGAGGGTGTGGGTTCGGTCGGGCCCGGCTGGAGATGGACGGATGGAGACGTCTCTATAAGCGGGTCTTTGGAGCATGCAGTTTATTGCAGAGGGCGTGGGTACAGAGGCACTGCTTAGAGCTGCCAGCTGCAGCTCCAAGCAGGCCCAAGGTGTAAGAGAGAGAGAGATGAATCAAGAGCAAGAGGCTAAGAGCTAAGAGAGTAAAGAGCAAGAGAGATTAATTAAGAGGAGAGCTGAATTAAGAAGAGTTACTAAGAGCGTTACTAAGAGAGTTACTAAGAGAGCGAGGTCCTTGTTACAATACAATAAATCATCTTCTGTAGTGAATATTCTAATTCTCACTAGCCAATCTAATACAAGGTACAAATCCTATAGCATTTACATACAGCCTATAAGAGTTCTTACATTACCATAGAGTGTTACATTTTAACTTCTAAAAACTACTCCTTGGACCCCTTCTGCTGAGCTAGTAGGGTCTGCTCTGACCCTTGGACCTGTCTGCAAGCAGAGGGTATTGTTCAATCAAGAAGGGATTACCTTCAGCCGGCTATACCATTGTTTTCCAGTTGTTCAGTAACTAAGACTCTATATCTCAAAGATGGCCTTCATTTCGATGTCGCTCACAGTTTTCATATTCCCAAAATCTTTTGTTAGGCAATCATATTTATAAGGCTTTCCTGTTTCATCTTCCCCAACATCCTGGGACCCCAAAAATATCCCCGGGACCCTCCAAAAACTCCCCAGGATGCAAAGCCCCATACAGACCCCCCAAAACCCTCTCAGGGCACCAAAATTCCCATGGACCTCCCAACACCCACTGGACCCCCTTGAGAAGGTTTATGCCTGGCACGGGGTCCCCATCTCCATCACCGGCAGGGACCCCAAAACAGCCTTGGGACCTCAAATTATTCCTCCCGGGATCGCCCTAACCCCCACTTTGTGACCCCTGAAAACCCCCCTCGGGAACCCACAAAAGCCACCGTGACCCAAAAAAAACCCGGGACCCACAAAACCCCCCCAGGAGCCCCTCGCGAATGTTCAGCCCCAGCACGGGGTCCCCATCGCCATCATCGGCACCACCCAGGTACCCCCAAACCCTGCCGGGACCCCCAAACCCTGCCGGGACCCCCAAACCCCCCCGGGGCTCCGCTGCCGGAATCAACGGGAGTGGTGTTGCCCTTTTAACGGGAGTTATAGTGGGCACCGACTTTCCCGGGGCATCTTAAAGCGCCGATGGCAGAGCGAACCCCAAAATTTCACCCGGGGGGCACTCTCCCGTTTGCTGCACTCGGGGGAGCCCCGAACGGCGACGGGTCCTGGGCTGAGCCCCCCACTCAGCCGGGGGTGGGGAGAGAACGGGGAGGGCTGGGACGGGGTTTGGGGGTGCTGGGGTTAACTGGGGGACCCCACTGGGACCCCTTTCCCGCTGTCCCACCTCCCCGGATCCCCCCTCTCCCACCCCTTTCCCGTTGTTGCCCCAAACCTCCGCTGCCCCAGCTCGCCCTGGGCTGACCCAGCCCTTTCCCATCGTGGCCCGGCCCGGCCCCGCTGCCCCGAGAGCTCCCGGGCCGCGGCCGCAGCGACGGAGGAAGGGCAGGAGGAGGAGGAGGCGGGACAGAGGAGGAGGAAGAGGAGGGCCGGGGGGAAGAAGGAGGAGGTGGAGCAGGCGGAGGAGGCTCCACGTGCGGGCAGCGCTCTCTGCATCCGCAGCCGCTCGGGCCGGGAGCATCGCCCGCCCCGCATCCCGCAGGTGCCCGGGGAGGGGGAGCTCGGCCCAAACATCCCGGGCGGTGCTTTTGGAGGGGGGAGGGATATTTGGAGCTCGCAGGAAATCTATTTGGGGCTCGCTGTTTCATCCTCTCTGTCGGGGCGGGCGGCGCGATGTTTGGAGCTTGCGGGACTCCAAAGGCGAGCCGCAGATGCCCCTCGGGCGGATATCGGGGGGTCCCGGGCGGTGTTTTTGGGGGTCCCGGTGTCGGTGGCGGCAGAGCCCCGGCGGGGGCGGGGGGATGCGGGTCCCCCCGCGGTGGGGGTTGGGCTTCCCGGGCCGGGCCCTCCGAGCTCTGCCGGGGCCCCGTGGGGACGGCGCGGGGCCGGGGGGGCGGGGGGACACCGGTTTTGGGGACCCCCGGGAGAGCCGCGGCTTCCCTAAGCGGGACCCCGGAGAGAGGAGAGCCCCAGAAGCCCAAAGCGGGGACCCCGAGAGGGGGGATCCCTGGGATTGGCGGGACCCCGGCGGGGGGGTCTGGGGGCTGCAGGGGCGGCACGTCCGGGAAAGGGGCTCGGGGGTCCTGGGGCCGGGAAAGGGGCTCGGGGGTCCCGGGGCCGGGAAAGGGCTGCTCCAGTATGAGCCCAGTTCCCTCCCCGAGTGGTTCCAGTTTCCTCATCAGTCCCAGTATGAGCCCAGTCAGACCCAGTATGATCCTGGTCATTTCCCCTCACTCCCTGCAGAATCCCTGTTGCTCCCAGTATGAACCCAGTCACTCCCAGTCATTCCCCATTATGATGCAATTTGCCCCCAGCACAGTCTCAGTTGCTCCCAGTTCCTCCCACTTTTGTCCAGTGTGTTCCCAGTTCTCCCAGTTGCCCCAGCATAGTCCCAGTCACTCCCAGTATGATGCCAGACTCTCCCAGCAGGGCCCCAGTCACTCACAATTGCTCCCAGTTCTCCCCAGCACATTCCCAGTCACACCCAGTGTGGTCCCAGTCAGCACCCACATGGTCTCAGACACTCCCAGTATAGCCCAGTTGCCCTGAATATTCTCATGGTCATTCCCAGGCACTCCCAGTTACCTCAGCATGGATCAGTTGCCCCCAGATTTATCTCAGTCACTGCCAGTACATCCCAGTTGTCACCAGCATGCATCCTATCATTCCCAGTTCCTCCCAGTGCATCCCCAGTAGGATCTCAGCATGGGCCTGGTAGCTCCCAGTAACCCCCACTGACACCCACTATAATCCCAGGATGATCCCAGTCACTCCCAGTAGGATGCCAGTGGCCCCCAGGGTGTTCCCAGTTGTTCCCTGTCAATGCCAGCATGAGCCCAGTAGCCTCCAGTATGATCCCCGTGACTCCCTGTCTCTCCCAGTATATCCCAGTCACCCCCAGCATGCTCCCAGTCACTCCCACTTCTTCCCAGTTGCTTTCAGCATGATTCCAGTTGCTCACAGCCACTCCCAGTCAATCCCAGTATGATTCCAGTCACCCTCAGTGTGATCCCAGTCTCATGCAGAATGGACCCACTGTGATTCCGGTATGATCCCAGTTGCCCCCAGCATAGTTCCAGTTGTTCCCAGTTCCTCCAAGTATGATCCCAGTTGCCCCTAGAATAGTCCCAGTCATGCCCAGTTTCCCCCAGCATAGATCCAGTTGCTCCCAGGTGCCCCCAGCATGGTCCCATTTCCCCCCAGCATGATCCCAGCTGTTCCCAGTGTGGTTCCAGTCACCCCCAGTATGGTTACAGACACTCCCAGTATATCCCAGTTGCCCTCAGCATGCTTGTAGTCATTCCCAGTTGCTCCCAGTTGCCCAAGTAAGGTTCCAGTTACCACAGAATGATCCCAGTCTTTCCAAATTACTTCCAGGGTCTTCCAGCATGATCCCAGTTTCTGTCAGTTTCCCAAAGTGTGGTCCCAGTTGCTCCCAGTATGATCCCAGTTGTGGCCTCAGTGCCCTCAGCATGGTTCCAGTACCTTCCAGTTGATCCCAGTTGCTCCCAATGTGGCCACATTTTCCTCCCAACATGGGCCCAGCAGCTCCCAGTAACCCCCAGTCAGGTTCCATTCACACCTGCTGTAATCCCAGTGACTCCCAGGATGACCCCAGTAGGACCCGTAGTAACTTCCAGTATGGTTCCAGTCACTTCCAGTATGGTCCCAGTGTCCCCAAATGTGATCCCAACTGCTCCCTCTCAATGCCAGTATGATCCCAGTCACCCCCAGCATGGTTACAGTCACTCCCAGTATGACCCCAGTCACTCCCAGATACTCCCAGTATTATTCCAGTCATGCCCAGAGTGACTCCCTGTCACTCCCAGTGTGGGCCCAGTTGCTCCCAGTATGAATCCAGTCACTCCCAGTTACTCCAAATACAAACCCATTTGCTCTCAGCACGGTCTCTGTTGCTCCCAGTCACCTCCAGTATGGTTCCAGTCATGTCCAGCACCTTTCCAGTCCCTCCCAGTCTGATTCCAGTATGGTCGCAGTCATCCTCAGACACTCCCAGTATCATCCCAGTCACTTCCAATAGGATCCCAGTATGACCCCAGCATGGGCACAGCTGCTCCCATTATCTTCCAGTGTGGTTCCAGTTGAACCCAGTTGCCCCCAGTTCAGACCCAGTCACTCCCCACATGAGGTTGAGCGCTCCCTCCCCCCACCCATGGGATCATCGCCCCCCATCCCACAGGTGCCCGGGGAGGGGGAGCTCGGCCCAGATATCCCGGGGGGGTTCCCTGGGTTGGGTTTTTTGGGGGGGATGTTTGGAGAATGAAGAACTCCAAAGCTGAGCAGAAAATGCCCCTTGTGAGGACATTGGGGGTCCCCAGGAGGTGTTTCTGGGGGTCCCGGTGGCGGTGCCAGCAGAGCCCTGGCAGCGGGCAGGGGGACGTGGGGTACGCCCCGTGGTGGGAGCTGGGTCTGCCCGAGTCAGTCACGGCCACCTCCAGCCCGGAGCCAGGGGGCTGCGGGACCCCTTGGGAGAGCCGGAGGGGGAACCTCGGGACCCCCAGAGTGGGACAAGCAGAGAGGGGCAGTGCCGGGACCAGGGGAGCCCCGGCAGTCTGGAGGAGCGACCCCCTGTGACCCCCAGGACCCCAAAGTGGGGAGCCCAGAGAGGGGGGGAGTGCCATCATTTGCGGGACCCTCAACAGCCTGGAGAGGGGGAGGGGGGACTCCTTGGACCCCCTGCACCCCAAAGCAGAGAATAAGGGGAGAAGGGACCTGGGGATCCCATAACCCCCAGCATCCCTAAGTGGGAAGACCAAAGCAGGGAGCTTTTGGATTCCTGGACTCCCAGCAGCCTGGGGAGGGTGGAGACCAAGTAGAGAGGGGGACCCCAATAAAAGAGGGACCCCCAGCAGCTGGGACAGGGGGAACCCCTGAACACCAAAGGGGAGAGACCAGAGACAGGGAACTCCTGGTAGGTTTTTTCAGAGCAGATTTTTATGGACACACAGTGCCCAGTGACTTCTAGAGATGGACTTGGGCAGAGGGACCTTCAACTCAATGTGCTTCTTCCTTGTTTTCCCCAAACCAGGATTTCCCATTCCCAACCCTTGGCTGGATGGAGGAGGAGGCTGTGAGGAAGAGGAAGATGCCCTGGGAGCCCCAGGCAGGTGAGGAGGAAGTCAGTGCCCCTTTCCCCCTCTCTCCTGCTCCATCTCCCAGCCCAGCATCGCCCCCGGCTGCAGGACAACCCCGCTGCCGACGCCGTCCTGCCGGGGACGGACTGGGGGGATCTCCTTCCCCTTCCCTGTGGCACGGAGGCAAATCCCATCCTCTCCTTGTCCTTCCTCCCCAGACAAGGAGCTGAGGACGGAGCCCAGGGAGGACAAATCCCCACGGCAGGACCTGGTGGAAGAGGCCGTTTTGAGCAGCTCCACGGCGCAGGAATCCAACAGGGAGGAAAAGCCCCGGAGATCCCGCAGGAGGAGGGGCTGCAAACGCAGCCCAGGGTGCTCCGAGGAGGAAAGACCCACCCTGTGCCGGGAAGGCAGCCGGAGATGCAGCCAGAGGCCAGAGCTGGTGGTTCATGAGCAGCTTCACAATGGGGAGAAGCCCCACAAGTGTGGGGAATGTGGGAAGAGCTTCAGACGGAGCTCCCACCTGATCGACCACCAGAGGGTCCACACCGGGGAGAGGCCCTACGAGTGTCCTGAGTGTGGGAAGAGGTTTCACATCAGCTCCACTCTCCTCCGGCACGAGCGGATTCACACGGATGAGAGGCCCTTCCGCTGCCCCGACTGCAGGAAGGGCTTCAACTGCAACTCCACCCTCGTTAGGCACCGGCGCATCCATACCGGGGAGAGGCCCTATGAGTGTCCCCAGTGTGGGAAGAGCTTCTCCTGGAGCTCTAACTTGATCATCCACCAGCGCATCCACACCAGGGAGAGGCCCTACGAGTGTCCGCAGTGTGGGAAGAGCTTCTCTCAGAGGTCTCACTTGATCGTCCACCAGCGCATCCACACCGGGGAGAGGCCCTACGAGTGTCCCCAGTGTGGGAAGAGGTTTCAGACCAGCTCCACTCTCCTCCGGCACGAGCGGATTCACACGGATGAGAGGCCCTTCCGCTGCCCTGACTGCAGGAAGGGTTTCAACCGCAACTCCACCCTCATCATCCACCGGCGCATCCACACCGGGGAGAGGCCCTACGAGTGTCCCCAGTGGGGGAAGAGCTTCTCAGACAGCTCAGCCTTGACCCAACACCAACGGAGGCACCACTAAGGGAAGCCCTGCGAGTGCCCCGACTGTGGGAAGAGCTTTGTCCTCTGCTCCAACTCCATCTTCCATCAGAGGACCCACGTTTGGCAGAGCCCTGGTGACCCACATTCCCTGTGATCCAGGTTGGGAAGAGCCCTGGCTGGTGCTCTCCACGTTCTCCTGGATCCCTGTAGGCACCTGTGTGAACGCAGGGGCAGGAACATCCATCGAGACTCAGATCAACATTGGAAATTCATTGGGAAGAGCTGATTTTTTACCTTTACACCCTAAAATTTTCATCTACTCTGTCCAATTGTTTTCTCTGGTGGTATCAAGCAACACTGCATAATCTTGGAGATCTTCTGCAGCCTAAGTAATTTCCATGTTAATCCCACTGAAACAGCAAAAATTGGGGTAAAAATAAAGAAATTAAACAAAGAGATCTAAAGCGGCACCATTTTACCAGAATTTGGGAGTGAATTTGGGGTTCAGGGGAATATTCAGGAGGATCTGAGTGTTGTGAAGCCACGAAGCCAGGCAGATTGGGGCCACAATCTCACAGTTGTGCTGGCAGAACGTGTCCACCTGAGCCCATCTATTCTCCAGGAATTCTGGTTGTCTGTCCCAGTCCCTGGCCTGGGTCTGCCCATCCAGGGTGTCCCCCCCAAAAGTGCCCAAATCGCTGCTGAAGTGCCTGAGCTGCTCAGGGCTGTGGATGTTCCTGTCCCCCAGCCTGTCCTGGTCAGTGCCAAGGGGCTGGGAGGGGGTCTAGGGGTGCCTTGGGGGACTGGGAAGGGCTTTTGTGGCTCTTGAGGGCATTTGTGGTTCTTGGAGGGGCCTTTTAGGGTGGTCTCTGAGAGAGTTTAAGTGATCTTGGCTGGGCCGTCTGTCTTGGAGAGAATTTTGTGGTTCTTGGGGTCATTTATGATGCAGGGAGTGGTTGGGGGGTTCCTGGCCAGGAGCTGTGGGGTGGTTTGAGGGGTCCGGGAGTGGCTGTGGGGCTGGGAGGGGGTTTTAGGGCAGATCTGATCTCTCCCCCAGACCCCAAAACTGCCACCAGACCCCACCCCCAAGATGGTGCTGGTGGTCAGGGGTTCCATGTTGGGGTTCATCCTCCTGGCACTGCAGGAGAAGGTGAGGGGGGGTCCCCAGGGGCCGTGTGTGTCCCCCCAGAGTGTGTGTGACCCCCCCATCCCGGTGTCACCCCCTTTTCCCTGCCCACAGGGCTCCTGAGCCAGCCCCTGCTGCCCCGGGAGGGAATTTGGGGAGGGGGCAGAGGGGGTGCGCAGCCCCCGCCGGGGGATGACCCCGGCCCAGCGCCCTTCGTTCAGCACCGAGCTGGGCTTGGGGCCGCAGGAGGAAGAGGCCGATGGGAAGCAGATCCTGCAGGGGGGACAGGGCTTGGGCTCAGGGCAAGGTCCTGCCCTGCACACCTGGCTCAGGTGTGAGCCTGCCCCGGGAAGGGAGCGGGACATTCCCATCCCCACGGATCAGGGCTGGGAGCAGCGCTGGGAGCACGGACATGGAAATCCTGGGAGCCACTGGGACCGCACTGGGGGGTGAATGATCCCCCCCAGCACCTTTCCAGGCCGCCCTGCGACCTGAGAAATGCTCGCTGGGCCTCGGCCTTGGCCAAGAGCCCCCGGGCTCAGCTGCTCTGAGCTCAGGCGCTGCCGGCTCCCGCAGCCCGCCCAGGGCCGCCCTGCCCGTGCCGGGGCTGTGCTGGAATTCTCTGCTGCTGCTGGGCCACTCGGGGGGTCTGGCCCCGCAGGAAAGGTGACCCTGAGCCAGGAGCTTTCCTTGGCCGCAGCAAAGCCTCGGCACGGAAAGACCTTCCCAGCGCTGTGCCCTGGGCCGGGAGGGATTGTGCCACCAGAGCTGTCCCTCCATTTCTTCTGCCAGGCAGCTTTAGCACAGGAAAAGTGGAGAAGCCAGAGCTGCCTCTCAGCTTTCCGCAGTCCTGCAGAGGAATCCTGTGTGGGAAGCAGCCTGGGAACAGGGTTTCTGTGCCAGGGCAGGGGAATTCAGAGCCCTTTCCTCCCCCGTGGGCCCAGGCTCTGGCCCTTGCCCTTTGCAATGGCCCTGCAGCTGCCAGAGGGGCCTTTTTGGCTCAGCTGAGAGCAGTCCTGCTGCAAGGCTGTCCTCGAGCTGCTTGGGCTGCACATGTGCCCAGGGAATGCTCATTGCTTGCAGTCTCAGGCACTGTGGGTGTGCAGGTGTAACTACTGCAGGAGGGAACAGCTCTGCTGGGGGCAGTTCTTGCAAGGTGCTGGCCCTGGCTCGGGGCTGGGCCGGGGCCAGCGGCAGAAAATCAACTTGCAGCTCGGGCCCCGCAGCAGGGAGGAGCAGCAATTGCTGGGGGACAGAGACTCTTGCCAAGGGCCTGCGGGGCCGGGCCCCAGGGAACGGCTTCCCGCTGCCCGAGGGCAGGCTGAGATGGGATGTGGGGCAGCAATGGTTCCCTGGCAGGGCGCTCAGGGCCTGGCACAGGCTGGCCCCAGAAGCTGCGGCTGCCCCCGCATCCCTGCAAGTGTCCCAGGCCGGCTCGGCCATTGGGGCTTCCTGCCCAGGAGGGCTGGGCTGGGCTGGGGCTGCTGAGGGCGGGATGGGCTCTGGCTGAGCCAGCTGAAGGCTGCGCATGATGAGGCCGGGGGGACCCCGTTGCTGAGTGGGTTCTGGGGTATCCCACATTCCTGAAGGGATTTCAGGGTATGTCCCATTCCTGAGGCAGTTTTGGGGTCCCCCCAATGCTTAGGGAGGGGTTCTGAGAGGGGGGCTCTGGTACTTGGAAGGGGGGCCTATTGTTCAGGGATGTGGGGAGCCCATTTTGGGAAGGATGCTGCTGTTTCTGGCAATGTTGAGAGGTTCTGAATGGGCTGTGGGGCCCTGGCTGTCATTTTGGGACTTGAGGTGAGCCCATGGGCACAGCAAGGGCTGAGGAGAGGTTCCAAGCTCCCATTTGGGATGGAGGGATTGAGCGGGGGCCTCCAATAAACTCAATGCCAGCCCCAATGTGTCGATGGCAGCCCCAAATGGCTCGATCCGTCAGCCCCAAGGCCCGTGTGTGGGGAGTCAGGAGCCACAGAAGGGGAATTGGTGTCCAGGAGGGGTGGGATGGGATGGGATGGGATGGGATGGGATGGGATGGGATGGGATGGGATGGGATGGGATGGGATGGGATGGGATGGGATGGGATGGGGTGGGGTGGGGTGGGGTGGGATGGGATGGGATGGGGTGGGGTGGGATGGGATGGGATGGGATGGGATGGGATGGGATGGGATGGGATGGGATGGGATGGGATGGGATGGGATGGGGTGGGGTGGGGTGGGGTGGGATGGGATGGGATGGGGTGGGGTGGGATGGGATGGGATGGGATGGGATGGGATGGGATGGGATGGGATGGGGTGCGATGGGATGGGATGGGATGGGATGGGATGGGATGGGATGGGATGGGATGGGGTGCGATGGGATGGGATGGGATGGGATGGGATGGGATGGGATGGGATGGGATGGGATGGGATGGGATGGGATGGGATGGGATGGGATGGGATGGGATGGGGGTGGCATTGTGGGGGTGGGATGAAGTTTTGGAGGGATGGGCGTGGTTTGGGCACTTGGAGTGGGACATTTCAGGGAGGGAAAGCAGGAGCTGCTTTTGGGGAGGCTCCTGCTGCTTTTTGACAATTTTGGGGCCTCTAAGTGGCTTCTGGGAGGTTGCAGTGAATTTGGGGAAACCCCCCGCAACTTGGGGGGCTGAGGTGAAGTCCCCACATTTTGGGAGGGTGAGGGGAACCCAATTGGGAGGGGATCCTGCTGCTTTGCACCCCTTCAATGGGGTGAGAAGCAGCTTGTGAGGGAAGGAGTTACGGAAGGAATTACGGAAGGAAGGAAAGGAAGAAAGAAAGAATGGAAGAGAGAAAGAGAGAAAGGGAGAATGAGAGAAGGAAAGAAAGAAAAGAAAGAAAAGAACGAAAGAACGAAAGAAAGGAAGGAGGGAAGGAAGGAAGGGAAGGAAGGAATGAAGGACTGAAAGCAACAAGGAAAGGAGGAAGAAAAGAAAAGTAGAAAAGAAGAAAGAAAAAAAATGAAATCAACAAGAAACTATAAAAAATAAAGAAAAAAGAAAAAACATTTAAAAATGAAGAAAGCAAGCAATCAAAATATAATAAAATTGAAAGAAAGAAAAGAAGAAAGGAAGAAAATCAAAAAACAGATATCAACAGGAAAATGAAAGTGATGAAAAAGGAAAAGAAAAAGAAAGAAAGCAAGACTAAATAACATGAAACCAACAAGAAAAGTGTCATACATGAAATCCCTATTTGTGCTTGGTCTTTGCATATTAAGTGCCTTAATTAATTTGAGCTTAATCTTTTTAAATTGAATGTTAAAATCAATCCATCAGTCCAGGTACACTAATCAAGTTTTTATGGTCTTTCTGTGTTTACTGTATACTTTTACAAGTGTTTTAAGATGTGTTGGATGTATTTTTTATGTTTTACTTGTATCTTGGTTTCAAGGCAGATTTTAAAAACCCCGGTTGCAACAAACAGCCCAGCCCCATAAGCACATGACCCTTATCTCAACTAATATCATCCCTCTGACCAGGAAGAGCCATTGGTGGACAGAGATGGTCTGTCAAGGGGAAAACACCAACCGCCTTGAACCAGGGGGGTGGGCTGTGGGCGGACTGTGGGCGGACTGTGGGCGGAGCAAAAGCTATAAAAGTGTAAGAGAAGACACGCCCACTCTCTTCTCCCTTCCTCTCCAGCTTGCTAAGGCAGTGCTGGAGAAGCCTACCCCTTTCTAGGGGCTTTTAGAAATAGATTTCTTTTTGACCAGCCTAAACTGCAAGTTTATTTTTTTCTCTACCTGAGGTTCAGAGCTGTCTTAAGCCTAAAGTTCCTGAATCCCTGCGCTCCTGGGGCATATCTCTCGAGCCATCTGGATCCCAAATTTTTATATTTTGTTAGTTTTTTTTTGCAATTTTTCAATTTTTTTTCTGTTTTAATAAATTGTTTTAATTTCTACAAAGAGTTGTCTCATTCCTCACAACTCTTTTGGGGGCTCTCCGGGATCCTATTTTTGCCCTAAAATCCAGGTATTTTGGTTAATTTTACTATTTTTGAATTTTTGCGATTTTTTTGGTTTTTCTCCTTGGATTTTCTGGGCTCCCACAAGGATTACTGCAGCAGAGAAAGGACACCTCCGGTGGAGAAAGACTTGTGGTAAGGCTTGAACCCTTCTTAAAGGGAACTTAGTTAGGGACTTACCCTTTTTAAGGGCTATTAGTTTTTGGGGAACCTCCGAGTGGAATTCCTTTTGTGAGAGAGTGTGTGGGGGGGTTGGCCGCCCCCAGTGTGTGTGTGAGTGTGCTTGAAAGGGTTCATTTTTAAGGGCACCACGAGGGATCACCCCTTTAGAGACACAGAGGGGAAGATCGAGTGTGGTGATCAGCCTTTCTGGGGGGAGGTTTCCACGTTTTAGGGGTGTGCGCAGCCCCAAATTCATTTTTATTAGTGTCTCAGTCTCCTCGGGTCTAGAACTGAGGAGAAACCTCATTTTAAACCCCTCTCTTTTTCTTTCCGCCGCGTGGTCGGCCGCCATTTTGAAATTTCGCGCCGCCGCGTGGTCGGCCGCCATTTTGAAATTTCGGGCTGCCGCGTGGTCGGCCGCCATTTTGAAATTTCGCGCCGCCGCGTGGTCGGCCGCCATTTTGAAATTTCGGGTTTCCACGTGGTCGGCCGCCATTTTGAAATTTCGGGCCGCCACGTGGTCGGCCGCCATTTTGTGTCCTTTTAATTTGAACTGCACCCCTTTTGCTGTTCTAAGTGCATGTGTGAACTTGTTTTAGCTGCACTCTTCTGGTCAGTGCTATCTAGCACCTTTATACTTCCTGTTAGTTTGGAGTGTTTGGGTTATTGGATTGTAGTTGTAATTTGCTTTATCTGCTTTAATCATAAGACACTACTTTGATATTTTGAATTACTGTTTGTGTTATTCATTATAATCTTTTTCCTTTAATTCGATTATAAATATTTTAAATTTATCTCTCCTTTGCTAATAAAGACAACTCTTGTTTCTTAAATTCTAAGTATATATGTATAAAACTATCTAAATTTCAGTTATACTTTAACCAATTTAAATATTCACTAATTATTCTTTTTATAATTAAAATTAATATTTTCTTGCAACATATTTGTTTCTCACCAGCCTACCATATTTAATTTTCCCACAGATTCGCCATCATTCATTCCCTTATATATCTACTAACCCTGCTTGCTTTTCTCTATATTAGTTGTATTGTATTTTATGCTTATAACTTTATTATCATTTTTTTAATTGTGATAGTGTATTGAATTTAGGTTATTTTGTAACATTATTTCCTTATGCAATATTTTAATTGTTTTATATAATACAATACTTTGGTTTATTTAATTAATTAAAAAAAAAAAAAAAAAAAAAAAAAAAAAAAAAAAAAGGAAATTTTTTTTTCTTCTGCACTAGCTACTTGTTTGCTTCCCAGTAACAAAATGGGACAAGCAAATAGCAAAAAGAAAGACCTAATGAAGAAATACAAAATTTTCCCAGAGAGCCCGTTAGGGCAAATGCTCCTAAAGTGGGAAGAAAATCTTTTAACTAAAGAAAAAGACCAGTGTCAAATGATTAGGTACTGTGTTTTTAAGTGGCCAAAACATAGAATTAACAAAGATGGACTCAGATGGCCCAAGTATGGGTCTTCTGAAAAATGGCTTTGTGAGGCTTTGCATTCTTATGTACATTACAAAGCTCCAAAACATTCTGATGAATTAGACTATGCTAAAATTTGGTTAAATTATTGGCAAAAACAAAATGAAGACCAAAGCAAAAAATTAGAATTGGAAGAGGAAACTAAATCTAATTCAATTGGACTTAATAAAAATTCAAACCAAATTTTTTCCATTGCAGAAGAACACAAACAGAAAGAAAAACAAAAACCTAAATTAAATAAACCAAAGTGGGACCCCCTAGACTACCTTCCTCCAGTAACTCCTCCAGAAAGGAGGGTCCAAATTGAACAAGAAAGGGTCCTTCCTTCATCGAGCCACCCAATCGAAAGGGACTCAGAAAATGAGAATGAAAGTGAAAAAGAAAATTCTGTTCCTTCCTGCTCTCACAAAAAGACAACCAAACAAAGGATTTCTTCTAGCCAGGATGGCCCAGCATCTTGCACTAGAAAGAAATCATTTAAAACACCTGACTGTCCCACCTGCCTTAGCACTCCCCATGAGTCTAAAATTTTACCTCTTAGGGAGGTACCCATGGGAAATGCTCAAGGAGGAATTGGTTATGTAGTTGTACCTCTAGCTTCATCTGAGGTACGGGAATTTAAAAAAGAAATGAAAAGTCTGATGGCTGACCCCATTGGTCTAGCTGACCAATTTGATCAATTCCTCGGCCCTAATATTTATAATTGGGGAGAGATACAATCCATCCTTCACTCCTTATTCACCATTGAGGAAAGAAAATTGATTAGAGCTGCAGGAGTGACAGTCTGGGACAGAGAAAATAATTCTAATCAAGGCCCAATTGGAGAACAAAAATTACCACTGACAGACCCTGAATGGAACCCAAATTCAGAAGAGGGCAGGAGGAACATGAAGGACTACAGAAATTTAATTATAAAAGGGATTAGAGAAGCTGTTCCTCGAGTTAATAATATGAAAAAAGCATTTTGTGGGGAACAGGAAAAGGATGAGTCCCCAACAGCTTGGATGGCTCGGTTAAGGAATAACATTCAACTTTATTCTGTCATTGACTTAGACAGTGAGGGAGGCAAAACTATGCTAAAGGTACATTTTGTGCTTCACTCCTGGCCTGACATCAGGAAAAAATTGGAAAAATTGGAAAAATGGCCAGAGAGGGAACTAGATGAATTACTAGAGGAAACCCAAAAAGTCTTTGTTAGGAGGGATGAAGAGAGGATGAAGGCTAAAAGCCGAATAATGAATAACAGTACTAATGCTCCAAACCACAACCCTCCTACACAAAGAACTTCCCAAAGGGGCATCCCACAACAGCAAACCCAAATCTGCTCTCAGCAACAGCCACAGGTTTGTGTTTGCAATAAACAATCTACCCCAATTGTTCAAAGACCTGAGAGGTTAATTTGCACATACTGTAATAAACCAGGCCACGGGCAGTGGTACTGTTTTAAAAAGCAGAGAGATCAAGGAGTCCTTCAAATGGAGGGACAAATTTTGAACAACTGAAGGGGTCAGGGGCTTTATTCTCTGGGGCAAAAACATCTTAAAGAGCCCTTGATAAAATTAGAAGCTGGACCCCAGAGACAACAAGTGGAGTTTTTAGTGGACACAGGTGCTGAAAGAACCTGTGTCACTAAAACACCTCCAGGATGTTTTATTTCTCAAGATACATTAGATATATATGGTGCTAATGGTGAAAGCTTTGCTGTTCCTGTAATTAAAAATGTAATCCTTTCCATACAAGGACGTACCCATACAGGGGATGTGCTATACCTACCTCAAGCTGGGATCAATCTTTTAGGACGTGACTTCCAAATACCTCTGAGGGTTGGGGTGGTACCGCAGGGTGGAAAAATGACCACTAAATTGTTTGTTTTATCTTTAGTAGATGAGCAACACATTGACCCGGTAGTGTGGGCCAAACCTGGCAACCGGGGAAAAATGGACATCACACCTCTAACAATTGAGTTGCTCCCAAATAGCCAGCCAGTACGTGTACCACAATATCCCCTCTCCAAGGACAAAAGAAAGGGCCTGAAGCCTGTTATCATGGACTTATTACAAGATGGAATTCTTGAGACCTGCAAATCCAGTTACAACACTCCAATTTTGGCTGTCCAGAAACCAGATAAGTCATTCCGGCTTGTACAAGATCTGCGTGAGGTCAATAAGAGAGTCCAAACCAGGTACCCACTGGTGCAGGACCCCTATACACTCCTGAGTCGGGTACCCCCAGCACATGCCTGGTTCTCTGTTATTGACCTTAAAGATGCTTTCTGGTCATGTCCTCTAGATTCTCATTGCAGAGACATCTTTGCATTTACCTGGGAGGATCCAGACACTGGACGGAGGCAGCAGCTGCGCTGGACTCGCCTGCCTCAAGGGTACACCGAGTCACCCACACTCTTTGGCCAAGCGCTAGAAGATTTGCTAAGTTCCTTTTCTCCACCCGAAGGGATTCAGGTAACTCAGTACGTAGACGACCTGCTCCTCTCTGGGGAACAGGAGTCTACGGTAAGAACTGCTACAATTCAGTTACTGAATTTTCTAGGGAGGAACGGGCTGAGGGTGTCAAAACCTAAATTACAATTTGTGCTACAGGAGGTGAAGTATTTGGGACATCTAATTGGCCATGGCACAAAAAAACTCAGTGCTGAAAGAGTAGAAGGAATCCTAAATCTACCACCTCCAACTTCAAAACGAGAAATCCGGCAATTATTAGGCCTATTTGGATACTGCAGACTGTGGATTGATCAGTATTCACAATCTGCCAAATTTTTATATGAAAAACTAATAGAAGAAGAACCTTTTAATTGGACTAATTCAGACACACAAAAATTACAAAATCTGAAAGAGAAATTAACAAAAGCACCTGTTTTAAGCCTTCCTTCACTAGAAAAACCCTTCGATCTATTTGTTAATGTGGAGAAGGGAATTGCCTATGGCGTCTTGACCCAGGAGTGGGGAGGAGTCAGGAAGCCAGTGGCTTTTCTTTCCAAATTACTGGATCCAGTGTCCAGAGGATGGCCCGTCTGCATCCAGTCCATCGCCGCAGCAGCTGTTCTGGTCTCGGAGAGTCAAAAACTCATTTTTGGTGGAGACTTGACAGTGCATACACCACACTCAATCAAAACCATTTTAGCTCACAGGGCTGCAGAGTGGTTAACTGACCCAAGAATAGTCAAATATGAAGCCATTCTCATGCACTCAGACCACCTGAGGTTAGTTGTGTGTACACACCAAAATCCAGCTCAATTTCTTTATGGGACCCCATCAGAAAAAGAAATTGAACACAATTGCATTGAGATAATTGATATCCAAACAAAAGTCAGAGAGGACCTGGTGGACTGTCCCCTCAATGAAGGGGAAATCCTCTTCATTGACGGGTCATCTCGAGTGGTGGATGGAAAGCGATGCTCTGGCTATTCAGTGGTCGATGGACACCAAATGTGTGTGCTAGAAAAGGGCAGATTGCCACCAACCTGGTCAGCTCAGGTCTGTGAGCTCTATGCCCTAGAAAAAGCACTCCACCGACTAGCAGGAAGCATCGGGACCATTTACACTGACTCCAGATACGCTTATGGCGTAGTCCACACCTTTGGAAAAATCTGGTCCGAAAGGGGGTTCCTAAACACCAAAGGGAAAGATATCCTACATAAGGAATTGATCCTAAAAATTCTAAAAGCACTGCAACTGCCTCAGGTGATCTCAGTGGTGCATATTCCAGGTCATCAATCGGGAACCACAAAAGAAGCTCGGGGGAACAACCTAGCAGACTTGGCAGCAAAAGAAGCAGCAGTGGAAGAAGAGGTAAAAGTGATGGAAGTAAACCAACTTCCAACTAACACCACCACATCTGACACTATTCCACAAACTAACATTTTACCCACGCCCATTTTTACTGATCAGGAAAAACAGAAATTAGTTTTAATTGGAGCTAATGAGGATTCTCAAGGCCGCTGGTATTTACCAGATAAACGCCAAATTTTAAACAAAAATTTAACCCGAGAAATTCTACAAAATATCCACCAAAGCAATCATTGGGGTTCAAAAGCTCTGGCGGATCACTATCTCAGAACCTTTGGATGCACTGGTGTTTATGAAATAGCCAACCAAATAACCCGGGACTGTGTAATCTGTCAAAAAGTTAACAAAAAGGTAATGAAAAAGAACACGGGCGGAGGAATTGAATTAGCAATCAGGCCTTTCCAAAACATTCAAATTGACTTTACAGAAATGCCTCCTGTCCAGAGGTGGAAATACCTGTTGGTAATCGTTGATCACCTTACCCACTGGGTGGAAGCTATTCCAACTGTCAATGCAACAGCCCAGACAGTGAGTAAGGTGATCCTCGAGCAAATTATCCCCCGTTATGGGATAGTCCACCGCATAGATTCAGATCGAGGTACTCATTTTACCTCCCAAATTGTACAACAATTGGCTCAGCAATTAGGAACAAATTGGAGATTACACACCCCGTGGCATCCACAGAGCTCTGGGAGAGTGGAACGGATGAACCAGACAATCAAGAACACCCTCACAAAATTAATGCTGGAAACAAAATGGACCTGGGTAAAATGCCTTCCACTTGCTCTTCTTAGAATTAGGACACAGCCAAGATCTGATTTGGGTTGTTCACCATATGAGATGTTGTATGGATTACCCTACCTTGCTACGCCACAAGAGTTGAATGTGAAAGAGTGTGGAAACACCAATGTACAACAATATGTACAGATAATTGCCAAAAATCTAGAGTTGCTAAGGGAAAGAGGTTTTCTACCACAAACTCCCCCACTTGATTTTAATTTACATCACATCAATCCAGGTGACTGGGTGTTAATAAAATCCTGGAAAGAAAAGTCATTAACCCCATCCTGGGAAGGTCCATTTCAGGTCCAGCTAACCACTGAAACAGCTGTCCGGACATTTGAAAAGGGCTGGACGCATGTCAAGAGGGTGAAGGGTCCGGTGGCACCACCAATTGAAGAGAAGAAACCTCCAGACAAACCATCAAACTAAACACCCTGTTTGAAAGCTCCACTCAGCATCCCTCACTCCAAGTTAATAAGATCCTGTACTCCCAGTTCTTCCCCAGTTATACCTCAGTAATAAGTGCTAGCTACAAGTTGTTAAACTAAGTTGAAAATATTTTGCTGTTAATTCTGTTCTTTGTTATTCCCTTTTACAGATTCTGCCTTCACACAACCATATTGTCACATCAACTGTATAGTAAGGCTCCATTTGAAGCCAGCATTCTCTTCCAATAACAGTCCAATCAGACTCCAAAATTATGGGCACGATAACTCTAATCTTTGACAAGGCCAACCCTAAAATAACCATGAGTTTCCAGAAGCCTGAGGTCACTGAAGAACCATCTGAAGGTGAGATGCCTAAAGAAAGGACGAAAGAAGCAAAGATGACAACCCCCACCAGCAGAGGCAACCCAAATGCTGACAGCTCCTCTCGGGTATGCCTAAAGGGGAAAGTGAGCAACATCCTGCTACTGAGTGTCATCTGTCTCTGGGTCCTCTGGCCTCCCTTTACACAAGCAGCCGACAGCCGCTGTAACAGATGTTACAAGACTGTGTACCAGGCAGAAGGAGGCTCATTTCAAATTCGACACTTTTTCCGAGCACATACTTATGTTAATCCATCTTGTTACAACATAACAAGGTTGAGTATCTGCTCAGAAAAAGGTCACAAGTACTGGATTGGCAAAAACATTGGCACCCAAATACATAAGCAGAAGGGAGAGTGCCCCTCCCAAGATGATTGGCTCTGTTTCAATTTTAGATACATAACCAAGACAGAAGATTTGTTAAAAAGAAAGACCTATGACACTGACCTGATCCAAGAGGTGGTCATAGAAGAAAAGGAAAAACAAAAAGAAAACAATCCTTTGATGTCAAGGAAAAACTTGTTTATTGACCTGGCAGAAAGGATTGGACAACAGCTAAATTTAACAAATTGCTGGGTGTGCGGAGGAACTTTAGAATCGGAGAGTTGGCCTTGGCGGGGAGTCAGTCTTGGACCCCCCGATTTACTCCGACTGAGTAATCTCTCCCCCACAACCCGACATGACAATGAAACCTGGCTGCTAAGCAATACTGTTATTGGAGAAGAATGCATCTGGAGGAAAGGAAGAAAATTTTTAAAAGAAGTTGGTGAGACAATATGCAAAAGGTACCTGGTAACTGATGGGCAAAAACATTGGTGGATACCTCAAGAACCAGATGTATTCTGGTCTGCAGAAAAGGTTAAAAACAAAAATTGCATTTTGAATCCTGTTAAAAAACTCTGGCAGTGCTGGGATCAAGGAAATCCATATTCTGTCCTGCCACAAATTTCCAAGTACTGGATTACAGCAGCAAGTATACAACCCCACTTCTGGGAAGCACCACAAGACCTCTACTGGATCTGTGGTAACCGAGCTTATTCCAACTTACCACCTCGCTGGAAAGGGAGCTGCACTCTTGGAGCCATTCAACCAAACTTCTTCCTACTTGCTGAAAACGCTGGAGCCCACCTTGGAATCTCCCTTTATGATGAACTTTTCCGTACTAAGAGACATGTAATAGGAGGGACCCAGAGATGGGGAGAAGAAGAGTGGCCACCTGAGAGGATCCTAGAGACTTATGGACCTGCAACATGGGCACAGGATGGGAGCTGGGGGTACCGAACTCCCATCTACATGCTAAACCGGATCATCAGACTGCAAGCACTAATTGAGGTAATCACTAATGAGACCTCTCTTGCTCTTGAACTACTTAACACACAGCAAGGGCAAACTCGAGCAGCCGTGTACCAAAATAGGCTGGCATTGGACTATTTACTAGCTGAAGAAGGTGGAGTATGCGGCAAGTTTAACACCTCAGACTGCTGCATCCATATTGATGATCACGGCGAAGCCATCACCAAGATTACCCAAAACATCAGGAAACTAGCCCATGTTCCAGTGCAGAAATGGCAGCCCTTGATCACTTCTGAATGGTGGGAAAATATTTTCCAAGGACAATGGTGGAAGAAAGCTTTAATTATTGTTGGACTTTCCCTTACAGGACTTATTTTTCTCCCTTGTTTAATCCCTTGTTTCATCCGTCTAATCACCACTGTCGTCCAAGGCATGCCACTGATCCAGGATCTTCAAGGACAACAGCAGCGTCCACCATTCGCTCAAAAGATTATGCATATCAATAATAGTAACAATAAGAAAACTAGAAAGGAGAGAAAAATTGCCCAGCAAGTGTGGGACAGTTTTAAAGAGCTTGAATCTATCCCTGAAGAGTTATCCACCTCCACTTAAATGCAAAGACCAAAGATGTGAGCATAAGAGAAAAAGGGGGGACTTGTCATACATGAAATCCCTATTTGTGCTTGGTCTTTGCATATTAAGTGCCTTAATTAATTTGAGCTTAATATTTTTAAATTGAATGTTAAAATCAATCCATCAGTCCAGGTACACTAATCAAGTTTTTATGGTCTTCCTGTGTTTACTGTATACTTTTACAAGTGTTTTAAGATGTGTTGGATGTATTTTTTTATGTTTTACTTGTATCTTGGTTTCAAGGCAGATTTTAAAAACCCCGGTTGCAACAAACAGCTCAGCCCCTTAAGCACATGACCCTTATCTCAACTAATATCACCCCTCTGACCAGGAAGAGCCATTGGTGGACAGAGGTGGTCTGTCAAGGGGAAAACACCAACCGCCTTGAACCAGGGGGGTGGACTGTGGGCGGACTGTGGGCGGAGCAAAAGCTATAAAAGTGTAAGAGAAGACACGCCCACTCTCTTCTCCCTTCCTCTCCAGCTTGCTAAGGCAGTGCTGGAGAAGCCTACCCCTTTCTAGGGGCTTTTAGAAATAGATTTCTTTTTGACCAGCCTAAACTGCAAGTTTATTTTTTTCTCTACCTGAGGTTCAGAGCTGTCTTAAGCCTAAAGTTCCTGAATCCCTGCGCTCCTGGGGCATATCTCTCGAGCCATCTGGATCCCAAATTTTTATATTTTGTTAGGTTTTTTTTGCAATTTTTCAATTTTTTTTCTGTTTTAATAAATTGTTTTAATTTCTACAAAGAGTTGTCTCATTCCTCACAAAAAGAAAAGGGAAAGAAAAAGGAGGGAAGAAAGAAACAAGGAAGGAAAAAAAAAAAGAACAGAGAGACACAAGAAAGAATAAAAGAGAAAAAGAAAGAAGATAGAAAGCAATAAAAAACAGAAAAATGGGAGAAAAAGGATTTGAAAATGAAGAAGGAAAGAAAAAAGGATTCATAACGTGAAGCGAACAAGAAAAAGGAAAAAGAAAGAAAAAAGTACAGAAAGAACGGCACAAGGAAAAGGTTTAAAAAGGAAGAAAGCAACAAAAGAAAGAAGAAAGGGAGAAAGCGAAAAAAAAAGGAAGAGGAAGAAAGAAGATAAAAGAATAAAGAAAGAAAGAAAGCTAAAAGAAATCAACAAGAAAATGAAAAAAGTGAAGAAAAATAAAAGATGAAAAAGCAACTCAATAACGTGAAACCAAGGACAAAAATGAAAAAACGAAAGAAGAAAGCAACAAGAAACACAAAATGGAAAAAAAAAGAAAGAAAAAATATAAAAAGTGAAGAAGGAAAGAAAAAAAGAATGCAAGAAGATAAAATCATGAATGAAAGAAAAAACAAGACAGAAAGAAACAAGAAAGAGATAAAAGGAAGAAAAGTAGAATAAGAGAAGACAGCAAGTAACAAGAAACAGGAAAAGAAAGATAGCAAAGGTATAAAAAAATGAAACAAAAATGAAAGAACGAAAGAAAGAAAGGAAAGAGCAAAAGACAGAAATCAACAAAGAAAATGAAAAAAGAGAAGGAAAAAAAACAGAAGAAAGAAAAAGCAAGCAACAAGAAACAGAAAGAGAAAGCAAAAAGATATAAAAATGAAAGCAAGAAAGCAGGGAAGGAAGGAAGGAAGGAATTCGGAAGGAAGGAATTCGGAAGGAAGGAATTCGGAAGGAAGGAAGGAAGGAATTCGGAAGGAAGGAAGGAATTCGGAAGAAAGGAATTCGGAAGGAATTCGGAAGGAATTCGGAAGGAAGGAATTCGGAAGGAAGGAATTCGGAAGGAAGGAATTCGGAAGGAAGGAAGGAAGGAATTCGGAAGGAAGGAATTCGGAAGGAAGGAATTCGGAAGGAAGGAAGGAATTCGGAAGGAAGGAATTCGGAAGGAATTCGGAAGGAATTCGGAAGGAAGGAAGGAAGGAAGGAAGGAAGGAAGGAAGGAAGGAAGGAAGGAAGGAAGGAAGGAAGGAAGGAAGGAAGGAAGGAAGGAAGAAAGGAATTCGGAAGGAATTCGGAAGGAAGGAAGGAATTCGGAAGGAATTCGGAAGGAAGGAAGGAAGGAAGGAATTCGGAAGGAAGGAATTCGGAAGGAAGGAAGGAATTCGGAAGGAAGGAAGGAATTCGGAAGGAAGGAATTCGGAAGGAAGGAATTCGGAAGGAAGGAATTCGGAAGGAAGGAATTCGGAAGGAAGGAAGGAAGGAAGGAAGGAAGGAAGGAAGGAAGGAAGGAAGGAAGGAAGGAAGGAAGGAAGGAAGGAAGGAAGGAAGGAAGGAAGGAAGGAAGGAAGGAAGGAAGGAAGGAAGGAGTGAAAACAATGTAAGTACTGCATGAAACAAAAATAAAAGGTAAATAACTGAGTTCTCTTTTAAAAAATATCAATTCCCTCTGAATCCAAAGTTGCAGAAGACTTTTCACTCCACATTTGGGTTTTGTTTTCATTTCTCATACTTTTTCTGGTTCTTTTCTTTTTCCTCTTGTTTTTAATAGATAACCCCCGCTAGGAAAGGAATGCAGAGCAAAATGAGACCCATTTCTGGCAGGCAATGAAAGTGTGGGCTCCTGGTCTGGTTCCTTTTGTGTGGATCCCTCATCTCTGTGGCACGGGGGGAATAGCAGTGCTGGGAGCCAGCAGCGGGCTCAGGAGCATCCCGCTCTGGCAGCTCTGAGCAGGTGGCACATGTCCTGCTCTCCTGCTGCCCTCCAAAGCACAGAATCCATGGGCAAGTTTAGGCCCAGCTCTGGGCACAGCCAGCATGGCCTGGGCACGGGAACGGGGGGCAAAGCGGGCGGGATCCTTCTGCAGCTGACTGGTGGTTTCTGGTTTCTGTGCCCAGAGTGCCAGGATGTTCTTAAGAGGTGCTTGTCCATGCAGCCCTTGGACAGGCCATCCTTGGAAGAGCTCTTCAGTGCCCCTTGGCTGCAGGGTGTTCATGTGCCCTAGAGGATGGCAGGGACCCACGGGCACAGTGTGATCCAGGGGCCTGGCAGGTAACAGCCCCACACATCTCTTGGCAATCAGTGGCAAAGCAAAGCAGACTATTTTGTCCTGCCTGTAGCCCTGGGCAGGGAGCATCAGAAGGGAACACGCAGCTCTTGGGCTGCAGCTGAGCTGGAGGCCTGCTCTGGCAAGCACTGGTGGCCACCATCCCCCCTGGTTTTGCTTGTCTGGTTCACTGATGGCTGGGGCCCTGGGCAGAACCCTGAGAGCCTGGTGTGGCCCCAGGGAAGGAGAAGGAGCCCCTGGAGAAGCTGTAGCAGGTGGGGCTGCTGCTGCTGGAGCCACCAAGGACGAGCTCAAGGCCGACAACCTCTTCCTGGAGCTGGCCAGCGGCAGCTGAAGATGATGGCCTTTGATTCTGGCACCTTCTCCAAAGACACGCTCCACGGCCAGTGTGCAGGTGAGTCCAGAGCCAGGGGGATGCTGCCAGAGCTGGGCATGGCACGGCCTGGCCGG
Organism: Aphelocoma coerulescens; assembly: GCF_041296385.1. NCBI lineage: Eukaryota > Metazoa > Chordata > Aves > Passeriformes > Corvidae > Aphelocoma > Aphelocoma coerulescens. The sequence continues at coordinate 2,742,903 of NW_027183804.1, read as the reverse complement.
GCACCAAAGGTTCCCCCTTTGCTGGGGCGGCTGCAGCCAATTCTTCAGTGGCTGCCAATACATGTGTGTCAGTACAAAGCTCTCAAGGGACTGATTAAAGCAGAGGACTGGAGACCATGACTGCACAAAGCTCTCAGAGACTCAAGTGTGGAAAAAGGAAAGTACCTTAGAAAAACCAGAAGTACCTTGAAGCATTAATGAACTCTTGTTAATGACCAAGGCTCTCAAGGGACTGAGTAAAGCAGATAATTGGGGACCATGCCTGCAGAAACCTCTCAGAGACTCAGTGTCAAAAAGAGGTACTTTAATTACCCTGGAGTATCTCAAAGCATTAATGAGCCCCACTGAGTGTTCTTACTGACAAAGAATCTCCAGGGACTCATTAGAGCACAGAATTGGGGGCCAGGATTGCACAAAGCTCTCAGAGACTCCCAGGCAAAAGCCAAAGCCAAAGTCCTTTGAAAACCCTGCAGTCCCTGGGAGCATTCAGGAGCCCCCAGGGCCATTCCTGACCAAGGCTCCCCAGGGACTCCTTGCAGCAGATCCCTGAGGCCACTGGGATGTGGGGGGATGCTGAGGGCAGGACAAGGGGCTGACAGTGCCCAGCCTTGCTGGGGCTGTGCCAGGAGGCCCCAGGGCCTCAGGACAAGGTGTCTCCTCCCAGCCCTTGGTGGCACAGACGCTGCTGTGCCCCAGGGCACCAAGGCTTGGCTTCTCCTGGGCACTGCCAGCCCTGCCAGGGCCCTTGGCCATGTCCAGCACAGCTTGTCCTGCGCTGTCCCACCGCTGCTGCTGTGTCCCTGCAGGCTGCACACTCCCATCTCGCTGCCCCGCCAGCTCTGCCCTGCCACTGCCAGCCCTGGCCTGACCTCTGCCCAGCCTCACCCTCTGTGCCTTGGGCACACACACATGCCCTGAGCTCATCCTCCCTCTGGGTGCTTCTCCTGCCCCAGCGCTGCCCTGGGAGGGACATTTCCTCCTCCTCATGCCCAGTGTCCCCCTGCCCAGCTGCTCTGTGGGGCACTGCGTGTCTCTCCTGCTGTTCCCTCCCTCCCTCCCAGGAAAGCTGCACCATGTGGGGCACGGCCCTTCCAGCAGCCTCCCAGCCCCTCAGCCTTGTTGGGCCCTTTCCCCTGAGCAGACAGCAGCAGCATCTCCGTGCTCTGCCCAGCGTGCTCCTTTCGCCACCAAACTGCGGGAAAATAGAAACTGTCCAACACCATCTCTGAAGTGTCAGAGAATCAGGCCCTGTGGAACCAAGGAGCCCTTGGGACACAGGAGGATCTCGTGTAACCCAGGGTCAGTTCTGCCACTGCAGATCCAAAGAGATCCTTGTGACACGCTGGGGCCTTGTGGAACCCTTCTGCCCTGGTCTCTGCACCAAGGAGACCCTTGTGCCACTCCGGGACCTTGTGCAGCCAAGGAGAGCATTGTGAGAGTGCGGGGCCATGGAACCAAGGGACCATTGTGACCTTGTGGGGCCTCATGGACTCAAGGGACCATTGCCACACTGTGGGGCCTCATGGAATGAAGGGTCCATTGTGACACTGCAGAACCAAGGACACCATGGTTACACTGCGGGGCCCATGGAACCAAGGCACCATTGGGACACCCCGTGGCCTCATCCTCTTGAATTTCAACAGATCTGAGGGATGGCAGCACCTGCAGGCAGCACTGAAGGATTCTGGGGAGAACTTTGATCCCTGCTCCAAAGGAAATCAGAGAAAGATCCCTGGTAAGATAAAGGCACCTTTTCCTTTTCCTTTTCCTTTTCCTTTTCCTTTTCCCTTTTCCCTTTTTCCTTCTCCTTCTCCTTCTCCTTCTCCTTCTCCTTCTCCTTCTCCTTCTCCTTCGCCTTCTCCTTTTTCCTTTCCCTTTCCCTTTCCATTTCCCTTTTTCCTTTTCCTTTTCCTTTCCCTTTCCCTTTCCCTTTCCCTTTCCCTTTCCCTTTCCCTTTCCCTTTCCCTTTCCCTTTCCTTTTCCCTTTCCTGGTGTAAACTGTTGACCTGCCTGTAAGGTGCAGCAAAAGCTTTGCAGGGTTTGGTTCAAGGTACCCAAGGTTGGAACAGGGAAGTGTTCGAGTCCCTTCTAAGAGGAGGGTTGGAGTCTTTGTTCCATGACTGCCTGGGATCCATGGAACAAGTGTGTTCTGGCAGACTCTGGGACCTCCACAGCAATCCCATGCAGGAGCCAGCACTGGACCTGCACCCTGGTGGGAGCAGCGTGGTACGGATGGGAAACGGGCAGCTGGGTGTGCAGTGGCAACCTCGACCCAGGTCATAGAAGCCCAGGCTTTAGCTTTGAACACAGCAGCACAAAAAGCAGAATGAATGACCTTTCCTAGAAATCACTGAAGGACAAAGGGTGAACATATGGACTGATTTGAACTATGGGTTTGGAATAATACACGCCCCGGGAGCCACATGGAAGGAAAGGGCACAGAGGTCTCCAGTGAGTACAACAAGAAATCAGTCACCTACTGCAGAGTGTGCCAAAGCCAAAAGAAGTGGCCCTGATGCCCTTGTAAAGCCCATGGGTTTGGAGACTCCCCAGTTAATCCAGGGAATCCATTGGCTGACCAAACAGCTCAAGAGGGTGCTGAAAAAGCTCTCCTTGCACTAATACCTGGCAAAAACTGGAATGTTCTGCAACAGAAACCAGATTCCAGTGATCAGGACAGGCAGTCAGCCCCAGCAGCAGCAGCTACGGAAAATCCCAGCAGGTGATTGGTAACCCCGTGTGGGCAGGTAATTGTAGCTCCACAATTAATGTAAAACGGAACTCAAACATCAGGAAACACATGAGGAAATGGAGAATATGGTGGCCAGTTTACAAAGGCATCCAGTAAGCACAAAAATGGCAAAAAACAATAGATCAGTTGTTGAGAAAGTTGGGATTGGTTTTGAAGGAAGAAGGCTGCCACCAGGGCTCGTTAAGTGGGAATCACCAGGTGATTTTGGCCAACTGATTTTGCAGAACTGCCCAGGCAGAAGGGGGACTGGCACATTTTGGCATTGGTGGATCCTTTTTCTGGATGGCCAGAAGCTTTCCCATGTGGCACCAACAAGACAAGGGAAGGCTCAGAAGTTTTGCTGAAATGAATATTTAATAGCACTGGGACTAACTCTTGTAAGCCTTAAAAGGTGCATGGTTCTCAACAGATCATTGGGGCTGGACTCGCCTGTACATCCTTTCCAACCAGGAGATGCGGTGTGCATCAGAACCTGGAATTTTGGAACAATCCAGCCAAAGTGGAAGGGACCATCTCAAGTCCTCCTGGTAACCTACCCTGCACTCAAGGTAGAAGGAATCAAACTCGGGGTTCATCACATGTGGGTAAAACCAGTGAGCACACATTAAACACAGCAGAAACAAGACTGACTGACACCGTGGAGTTTGGGGTTTTACATCAATCCTATTGTTTTAGGTATTGAATAGGATTTTCTAAGGGGATACTATTTATTGGATCTGGATGAAGATGATCAATAATTGTGTATTTATAATAATAATAGAAACGATGTTCCTGACTTCTGGGAAGGGAAATGCGGTTTTCAAAGTCAGTGCCAGATGTTGGCAGATGACAGAATGTAACCCCTGTAACAGCTTGTTTGCCAACACCAACCTCTGCAGAAAATCCAGTTCTGTGGGGAGCTTCAGTCAGCAATTTGACAAAAATCTGGGAACACGTGTGGGAAGGAAATAGCACCCAGGGCACCTGGACAGGGATGGAAGGAGAATATTCCTTACCATGGGCACATCAGAACAATAGTGCTGAGAATTGTAACATTTCCAAACCGGATCTGGAAATTACCTCAGGAAATATTGATCAGCTGACAGATTGCACTGATACCCCCTGGGGCTGTCAAATTCCAGAAGTATGGAATCACCCTCAGACAGGACAATGGGAATGTTTCCAGCCAGTTCAGGGGTGTTTGGGCTGGGAAGGGAGCCCAGGCCTCCCACAGGACCCCTTACAGGTGGGTATAAAATATCCTGATTGAACAAGGTCAAGGCCATAGGATCCCAGGACAAAGGAAAAGTGGGATTGCCCTGGGACAGACACTTGAGCTGTTTGGAATCCTGAGGTCCAGCGGCTCCTGGCTGTGGCCCAGGCTCTGAGGCTGGGCTGTGTTTGTAGAAATGATTCTGCCTTTCTCAGTGACACCTGGGCTCAGCCAACAAACAGCGAGCCTTGGAGAGGCACAGAGTGTCAGCAGGACACGGTCAGATCCTTAGGAGCCCCAGGATGGGTGGGAAGTGATGGAATTTGGAGCACACATTTGGCCCTGGGAGAATCAGGAGCACCGTGGACACTGGGGGTATTAACGTTCCGTCCCTCGTGCAAGGAGTCACCACCGGGAACCCGACTGTGGGGAAAGGTTAAAGGGGATGGAACTTGGAAACATCCCAGTGCGGGAACTACAGCGGGATGGATTTTAGAATCCATCCCTGCTCCGCACAGATCTGCCTTTCGGAACAGACCAGCCACACACCACTGGGCTCTGCAAATGGAAACTTTAGGGAATGCAGCTCCTTTGGGGTTTGCTGAAACAAAGGAACAATTGCCAGCCACAGCTAAAATGACCTTACAGAGCAGATTGGCTTTAGCCCTATTGCTGTTACATGGACAGGGAGTATGTGGATTCTTGAACTGGAACAGCAACACTTGTTGTGTGCACATTCCAAATGTGATGCTGGATTGGATGATCGGGTAGAGAGGATAAAATCGGTTGCTGCATCCAGCAGGGAATTAAGGGGAGGGTTAGACAGTAACTGTTTGGATAAAATATTTAAAGGACATAGATTTCCCCTGACTGATGGTTGGCCTCACTTTTGCAAAGTCTAACTGGGATCCCAGCAATACTTGTGCTTCTGACACTTGCTTTCAGCTGTGTAAAGAACATGGTTGTGAAAGCAGCTGAGGAACTCGTGGGATGTGAGTAAAGGAGCAGAGTGAGGCTTCCGAAGGCTTGAAGGGAAGAGAAGCTTCCCAACCCTCCAAGGGGGGGAAATTTGCCAGATGAAAAACCGTTTGCACCTGGTGGGTTCATACAATGCTTCTTCTCCAAAAGCCACTGGCCATGGAACCGCACAAGGCTGATTCTGTGGGCAGCAACCAGCCCAGGTGTGCCAACTTTCACCAGTTCACCGGGCAGTCAGGGCTGGCTTTGGGGTCACCGACCACCAGGGACCCTCAAAGAGACCCCCAGGGCAGAAGAAGGGATGTGCAAAGGGGTGGGGGAAATATGCAATGATTTTGGGGCAATGATTGTCGTGTGTGTGTTTATTGTGGGACAATCTGGGAATGAGTCTGTGAAACCCAGTCTGCAAACAGGAACATTCCTGACCTCGGCACACATGACTTTGGGAGGGGCTCTCCCCTCGTGCATCCGGCCCAATAAAGAATGCTGCTGCTTCGTGCTGCGCTGGTGCTGAGGAGGTTTTGTTTCACTGAAGTTTTGGTACCACCTCTGTGCCTGTGTCACAGACCCACAGAGCAGCTGTGATGTCAGAAAGGGGCTGTGTGACATCACAGAGTGGGCTGTGACATCACAGGGTATGGGTGTGACATCCCAGAGAGGGCTGGGCCATCCCAGAACAGGCGGTGACATCCCAGAGTGGGTTGTGACATCACAGGGTGGCTGTGTGACATCACAGAGCGGGCTGTGACATCACAGGGTATGGGTGTGACATCACAGAGAGGCCTGGGCCATCCCAGAAGAGGCTGTGACATCACAGAGTGGGTTGTGACATCACAAGGTGGCTGTATGACATCATAGAGTCTACTGTGACATCACAGAGCTCTGTGACCTCACAGAGTGGTGCTGTGACATCATAGAGTAGGGCTGTGACATCACAGCTTGGGCTATGACATCACAGGGCAGAGGTCAGACATCATCGTGCAGACTATGACATCACAGAGCAATGGTGACATCACAGGGTGCTGGTGTGACATCACAGCGCAGAGTTGTTACATCACAGACAGGGCTGTGACATCACAGAGTGGTCGAGTGACATCCCAGAACAGACTGTGACATCACAGAGTGGGTTGTGACACCACAGGGTGGCTGTGTGACATCATAGAGTCAGCTGTGACATCACAAAGCAGCTGTGTGATATCACAGAGATGACTGTGACATCACAGGTGGTGTGACATCACAGAGTGGCTATGACATCACAGGGTTGCTATGTGACATCTCAGAGTGAGCTGTGACATCACAGATATGGCTATGATATCACTGGGCAGAGGTCTGACATCCTATAGCAGACTATGACATCACTGAGTGGTTGTGACATCCCAGAGTGGCTGTGTGACATCCCAGGGTGGCTGTGTGACATCCCAGGGGTTGGATGCCATGGCAACCCTCATCAGTTCCAGTTCCCTTGGAAACCCCCCCAGGAGCCATTGCTGCACTCAGGGTCCGTGGCCACTTGCCCGCAGACCTGTGGCTGCCCTCGGCTGCCATGGCAGCCCTCAGGACAGAGCGGTGCCGGGGCTGGTGCCAGCTACAATTGCACTGACACTCGCTGATGCCCTCAGGTGCCACGGCAGCGGCCACAGGGACCCGTTCCTCACTTTGGTGCCACGGACACCAACGCTTGGCCCCGCTGCCATGGGGATTGGCACGCTCACCTGCACTCAGGGCCCGTGGCCGGGCACTGCTGCCATGGACACGGGCACGGAGCCCTGGGCCACAGTCGGCTGCCGTGGCCACCAGCCCAAGGTCCCGTGGCCAGGGCCGGGGCCATGGAAAGGAACCCGTGGAGCCGTGGTGATGGTGGGTGGCCATGGGGTGCTGCTGTGGGCTGGGGCAGAGGGAATTTCCTTGCCAGGCCTTTCTCTGGGGCTGTGTTTGGCTCTGTGCTGAGCACAGCGTTGCTCACACAGAGATGGTTTTGTTCTTGCTGAGCTTGCACAGAGCCAAGGCCTTTCCTGCCCCTCGTCCGGCCACGCTGGGGAGGGGCTGGGGGTGTGGGGGAGCTCGGCAGGGGTCACAGCCAGGACAGGTGACCCCAACTGACCCCAGGCATATCCCAGACCACAGGACATCATGGCCAGTGTATAAAGTGGGGGAACAAGGAGGAAGGGGGGACATTTGGAGTCAGGGTTTTTGTCTTCCCAGGTAACACTCAGGCAGGATGGGGCCCTGTTTTGCCAGTGGGCAGGGTCAGCACCAAAGACACAGACACCAACTGAAGGGATTGTGCAATTTATAGAATGCAAATCTGCAAAAAGTCACAAAAGCATAAGCTCAGCAAAGCACATAATCATTAGCAAAGAATCACAGCAGGAGCAGCTCAGCAATGCCCCCAATCATCAGTGCCAAAGATTGCCTGCAGTGATTAACCAAGATCCAGCCCCAGGGACCCTCAGACTTTACCATCACCCAGAGCCACCCATCAGCTGCGGGAAGCTGTCCCAGCCAAGGACTGCAGAGCCACTCCCGGACACTGGGAATTCCTGCAGCTGCCTCCAGCCACAGCTGAGGCTCCAACCCCGCTGCGAGAGGGCCCAGCTTTGACAGTGCTGGAGAAACAAACTGACAGCACTTCTAGTGCGGGAACAGCTGCTTTCATCCTCCTCTTGGCTTCCTCCTAAGCCTGGCCAGGGCTCAAGGAGGAGCCAAGGGAGCTGACTTTGACCATACAGCCCCAAACAAGGCCAGATGTGGCCTTGTCCGGTTTCTAAATACAGAAAGGTAAATCTGTGTTTCACCAATGCACAGGTACATAGAACATATTGTTAATAGTACTTTGTTAATGAGTTAATGAGTGGGATACAAAGATAACATTTGGTTGGAAGGTTCATCAGGAGGTCAGCTTTGGCCCAGGGCCTCTTGTTCAGGCCTTACTCAGGGCCTGGTGTTCAGGCCTTGGAACTTCAATTGCTCCTTTGACCTAGAGATGAACTACAACCTTCATAACAATTCTTTCAGTAACAGGGTCTTAGATTTAGGTATTAGGCAAAATTGGAGAACAAGAGGTGATGTCTTTAAGTGCTGCTCAAGGTCATCACTCACAGCTATAATTCACATTCCTTTTAAAACAAGCCTCATTAGTTGCTATTCTCTGTTATTTATCAAATCCCCCTTTTTCTAGAGACTGTGTCTCTTTTTAGACAAGTCTCAGTGCTCCATTTCCCAGCACAAAGTGTCACAACAGCTCTGACATGGAATCATAACACACCAAGTGCTCACACTGCAGTGATGACAGTGACTGCCACAAATGCATTTGGCAGCAGCCTCCAGTTTGGCAGCCCCAAAGCCAATCCCAGCAAGGAGAATTTGCTTCTTTCTGCCACTCTTCCACTGCTCTTTCCATCGAGGTGATTCCTGACTGTTGGACTTCAAACCCATCACTGATAACAGTGCAGCATTCCTGTCCTAGAATAGCCCAGGCTCCTCCTTGGCCAGCAGGCAGATAATCCAAGGCCATGCGGGTCTGCAGAGCCCCCGTTCGTGTTTGTTGGAGCTCACAGGATGTGCTGTTGGATATTTTAACAGTATCATTTGCTGCTTCTTCTAATAATCGATTCAGCTCGTTAATGTGAACTCCACAGGACGAGGCAGCGCATGTGGGGCACAGGGTGAACCAGAATCTTTGGCTTTCTGAAATCCAAGGCACTCTTTGGGTGGAAAATGTTCTCTTAACATGAAGCTCTTCCTTGCAGTTGTTGCTGAAGCACCCTAAAGGGAGGCATCACTCTTTTTCTTATTAGGAAAAGGACTGCTGGATCCAACCCCTTTATCTCCACCAACAGTGGTCATTTGAGGTGGATCTCCTTTTTTCACAATTGTTTATAAAACTGCAATATCAATAATTGTGCTGGCCTGTCATGGAGTTAAATAATCCAATCTTGTTCATTATCATTTAACAGAATTACTTTGATCTCTCCTTGATAATCTGCATCAATTCCTCCTCCCAGGACATGAACACTTTGCAGGGCCAAGCTCCAGCGAGCAGTTATCAAACCAAAGTGTCCCGGAGGAATCTGAATTCCTATTCCTGCATTGATAACTCCCACTTGCTTCTGATTTATCCCAATTAATCCTGATGCAGGAAGGCCCAGCCCTGCAGCCTCTGGGGTGGCCCTGTCAGGGCCCATCGCACCCAGAAGGATTTCCCAGGAAGTCCAAGTCTCCCTGTCCATGGGTGGATTTGCAGACTCCCACTTGCTTCTGATTTATCCCAATTAATCCTGATGCAGGAAGGCCCAGCCCTGCAGCCTCTGGGGTGGCCCTGTCAGGGCCCATCGCACCCAGAAGGATTTCCCAGGAAGTCCAAGTCTCCCTGTCCATGGGTGGATTTGCAGACTGGGTGCAGCCGGGCACACCCAGGGGTTTCCATTTCCCCAGCGGGGCCATTGTTAAGGGTATGGAGCACATCTGGGAGATGGGTTCTCCATCAGGACGGGTTCCCATCTCCTTTCTTCAGCTGCTCTTTTAACAACCCCTTCATCTGCTCAACCAATTCCTGCAGCTTGTGGATAGGCTGGGATATGAAAAACCCAGCAGTCTTCATTACTGTCTTTTTCACAGGAACAGACAAAGCATTCCAGATCACAGTATCAGCAAACCCTATAAAAACAGCCAATTCCATCCTTCCCTCCTTTATTCATTGTGTGCAATCTCACAAAATTTACCAGTGACCTTTGGGTCCTGGCCAATCCTTTTCTGGAGGGTATTTAGTGTTACATCCCTGAGCAGCCATGGCTAAAGAATTCGTATTGTCAGCACTATTTCACATTATTATTTATTATCTATACAATATAAATATCATTTTATAGATATATAAACTAGGATATTATTACTAGTTCACTTGCACAAGAAATTCAAGCTCAAGATTAAAAACTTCTTCTATTGCTCCACGTGGGAGCGTTCCAACAACAGTTGTTCCTTCTGTTGGTGCTGTTTCCAATACGCTGTTAACAAAATCCATCCTCCTCTTCCCAAACCCACAAGCTCTTTTCCTTTTTCCATATCCAATTTTGGGATGCATTTTAAGACATCCAGCGCTTCAGCTCCTTTTAACCGACTGCCCCACTGCTCGCACGGTGCTCTGACCTCAGCCCACTCCAGAGCCAGGGAACTCCAGGGAAGCTCTTCCCATCCAGGATTTCAGACAGGACTGATTCCTTACATTTACATTTAAAAAGTGACATTTTGCTGTGATCTGGCCAGACTACACCAATTTTGTTGTACCGGTGGGCAGGGCCAGCACCAAAGACACAGACACCAACTGAAGGAACTGTGTCATTTGCTACAGCTCAAAGCAGCAAAGAATCACAGCAGGAGCAGCTCAGCAATGCCCCCAATCATCAGTGCCAAAGATTGCCTGCAGTGATTAACCAAGATCCAGCCCCAGGGACCCTCAGACTTTACCATCACCCAGAGCCACCCATCAGCTGCGGGAAGCTGTCCCAGCCAAGGACTGCAGAGCCACTCCCGGACACTGGGAATTCCTGCAGCTGCCTCCAGCCACAGCTGAGGCTCCAACCCCGCTGCGAGAGGGCCCAGCTTTGACAGTGCTGGAGAAACAAACTGACAGCACTTCCAGTGCGGGAACATCTGCTTTCATCCTCCTCTTGGCTCCCTCCTAAGCCTGGCCAGGGCTCAAGGAGGAGCCAAGGGAGCTGACTTTGACCATACAGCCCCAAACAAGGCCAGATGTCAGATTTCATGGCCTTGTCTGGCGCCTAAACACAGAAAGGTCAATACGTGTTTCACTAATGAGAGGATGCATCAATCACAGCGCTAATGATCATGCAAATTTCGGTAATGAGCAGATACAAAGATAACCTTTGGTTGGAAGGTTCATCCAGAGGTCCCCTTTGGCTCAGGGCCTGTTGTTCAGGCCTCAGTCAGGCCTCTTGTCCAGGCCTTGGCACTTCAGGGACGTGGTTTAGTGCTGGGCTTGACTGTGCTGGGTTAATGGCTGGACTCGATGAGCTCAGAGGTCTTTTCTAACAGAAAGGAGTCTGTAATTCCAGGATTCTGTCTGCTGCATTCAGCCAGGTCCATGTTAGCAGCATTACTTTGGTCAAAAAGGCTCCTCTTACTCAGCTCTTGTGGCCTAAGGCTTCAGCTCCTTCAGCTCCTGCTGCTGAGCTGCTCATGCTGAACGAGACGCCTCGGAGAGAAGAATACAGTTCATCCCATTCCTTCTGGCACACGGAGAGGGGAGGCTGTGAAAACAGGAGCATTGTTTGCTGTGGCCTCCTCTGTGCCCTTGACGCCTTTCAGCGCTTTGAAACAGCCAAGAGCTTTCTCCAAGAGTGCAATGAAGCAGCTGTTCCTGCTCCCAGCTCTCGCCCTGCCCAGTCTCTGCCCTTGACTGCTTTTGTCCCTCTTGCTGTGCCCTCTGTGGCCCTGGGGCTCGGTGGCTGCTGCCCAGGGCTGTGGCACTGGCACAGATCCAGTGCTCGAGACCCTCCTTTCTCTGCCCTTGGAGCTGCCTGCTCACAGCAGCCTTTGCCACCTGCAAGCTCCACATGGACAGGGAGTGCCCACCTCTGCTCCTTGCACACCCTCCAGGAGCCCAGGGCTGCCATCTCCAGTCCCTGCTGGCACTGAGGGTTCCCAGGTGCCCCAGGCTGCTGTGACACCGCTGCCAACGGGAGGGAACAGCGGCAGGGGCTGTGCTGAAAGTCAGCTCCATTTGCTGCTGCTGCTGCTGCTGCTGCTGTGGGGGTCATTTGTCCAGCCCTGCCCCAGAGTCAGGGATCAGATCCAGGCCCTGCTGCTGCTCCCTCGGGATCAGCCACAGTTTGGGTGTTGCTGTCAGTGCCAGCAGGAGCGGGCGCTGGAGCAGCGGGTGCTGACAGTGCCCCAAGCCCCGGGGCCCGAGGGGTGCCTGGGCTGCGGGGCTGGCAGGGAGCTGCCCCTTGTTCTCCCTGTGCCTCACGCAAAGCTGGGCCGCTCACAAGTGGGGCAGCACAGCAAACAGGGAGCCTGCCAGTCTCTGCCAGCCCTGTCTGCTCTGAGATTGGGCCTTGGAGCTGCAGGGGGACAAAGGCAGCTGCTTCTGGTCCCTCTGCGTGTCCCCGTGTTCAGCAGTGCTGCTCCATCATTTAGGACATGTTTTCTGTTTAATTAATAGAAAAAACAAAAGAAAAAACCCAGAAAATATTATGAAACATAAAACCAAAACCCAAATGTGGAGTGAAAAGTCTTTTGTAACTCTGGATTAAGAGGTAACTGATCTTTTCAAAAGACAACTCAGGTATTTGTAAATATGCTGATGGCATTGATCCATCTTACTGACCTCAGCAGCCCTTTTTTAAAGATTTTGGGCTTTGTTTCCAACATTGTTATTTTAAATTGTGGTTGAAGCAATAGGAAATTGATTGTGCCCTGCCAGCTCCGAGCAGGACTGGCAATCTAAACTCTGTCCCACCCCAACTCACTGACAAGATGCCCTTCCTTCTCACCCTGCCAATGAGCTGCACATTCCCTTGGAAATTGTCAGGGGTTCTAAAAGACACCAAGTCCCACTTAGGGCTTTTTGCTCTGGTTTGGCACTGGAGAAGGGCAATTCTTCATCCATCAGCTCCAGGCTGCACTGCCTCAGGAACACGGCCCACTCGCCAGGTTGGGCCCACTCGTGGCACTTCCAGAGGAGGAAGAAAGTGCAATGGCACAATTCCAGCCCAAAAGGAAGGAAGAGTGGGACAGACAGAACACCCTGTGCAGATCCAGGTGTTCAGCTGGGACTGTGGAGTTTGGGTTCCTGCCAGTGGGATGTGTGTCCCTGACTGCAATCTCTTGGCCTGCACCAGAGTCTCACTCACCTGCAAAAGCAGAAAGCTCCGTCGCTGTGCTCGCAAGGGGCTCGTCTGATGCAAAGCTGTCAGAGCCCTGTGAGGGGAGAGCGGGCCCAGCCGTGCCCGGGGCTGAGCCCCAGCAGAGCCCTGGCAGAGCCCGGAGCAGCCTCAGCATCGGCAGAGCCCGGCTGCAAGGAGAGAAAGCAGAACCCGCCCGTCAGCTGAAGCCTCCTGTCCCCTTGTCCCAGCCGCCCGCAGTGCCCAGGCCGTGCTGGCCGTGCTCAGAGCTGGGCCCAAAGCTGCCCAGCATTGCTGCCTTTGGGAGCAGAGCAGGAGGGCAGGACATGTGCCCAGCCTGCAGCCAGCCATGGCACAGCCACCTCCTCAGCAGCTGCCCAGAGCCCAAAAGCAGCTTGGCAGCCACTGAAGAATTCCCTGCAGCCGCCCCAGCAAAGGGGGAACCTTTGGTGCCCGGCCAGGCCGTGCCATGCCCAGCTCTGGCAGCATCCCCCTGGCTCTGGACTCACCTGCACACTGGCCGTGGAGCGTGTCTTTGGAGAAGGTGCCAGAATCAAAGGCCATCATCTTCAGCTGCCGCTGGCCAGCTCCAGGAAGAGGTTGTCGGCCTTGAGCTCATCCTTGGTGGCTCCAGCAGCAGCAGCCCCACCTGCTACAGCTTCTCCAGGGGCTCCTTCTCCTTCCCTGGGGCCACACCAGGCTCTCAGGGTTCTGCCCAGGGCCCCAGCCATCAGTGAACCAGGCAAGCAAAACCAGGGGGGATGGTGGCCACCAGTGCTTGCCAGAGCAGGCCTCCAGCTCAGCTGCAGCCCAAGAGCTGCATGTTCCCTTCTGATGCTCCCTGCTCAGAGCTACAGGCAGGACAAAATCGTCTGCTTTGCTTTGCCACTGATTGCCAAGAGATGTGTGGGGCTGTTACCTGCCAGGCCCCTGGATCACACTGTGCCCGTGGCTCTCTGCCATCCTCTAGGGCACACGAACACCCTGCAGCCAAGGGGCACTGAAGAGCTCTTCCAAGGATGGCCTGTCCAAGGGCTGCATGGACAAGCATCTCTTAAGAATATCCTGGCACTCTGGGCACAGAAACCAGAAACCACCAGTCAGCTGTAGAAGGATCCCGCCTGCTTTGCCCCCCGTTCCCGTGCCCAGGCCATGCTGGCTGTGCCCAGAGCTGGGCCTAAACTTGCCCATGCATTCTGTGCTTTGGAGGGCAGCAGGACAGCAGGACATGTGCCACCTCCTCAGAGCTGCCAGAGCGGGATGCTCCTGAGCCCGCTGCTGGCTCCCAGCCCTGCTATTCCCCCCGTGCCACAGAGATGAGGATCCACCTGGAGAGAGCCGTCGTGGGAACAGGATCCGCCCCCAGATGATCTCCTGGCCCCTCTTTAACGGGTGCTTCCCCACCACCAGCTGGTACAGCAGGATGCCCAGGGACCAGATCGTCGCTGCCTCGCCGTGGTAGCGTTGGTGGTGGATCCACTCGGGTGGGCTGTACAACAGGGTTCCTGTGGAACACAGACCGAGTCCATCAGGGGATGCTGCTGCTCCCAGAGCCTCGCCCCAGCATCCCTGGGCATGCAGGGGCTGCACCAGTGGCACACGGGGTGACCCGCTGCCCTCTCGCCTGCACCTGTGACTTGTGTACAAACTGGTGTTGGAAAAGAGGCCACTGGTGTTGGGAAAGGGCAGCAGAAGCCCTGGGGAGGCCCAACCATGACATGCAAATGAAAAACCCACCCAGTGGTGGGGAAAACCCACTCTCCTCCCTGCCTGCAGTGCCCCAAAATACAGCAATAAGCCAAGGCAAACCAGGGCAGCGGAGCAGTCCAGGCCCTTCCTCGCCTGCACACCAAACCGGCCGGTGCACGGGGTCTGACCCCCCTCTCTGCTACCCCCACAGGGGATTTTGTTGGGCTGGCTGCCCCCGCTCCAGCCCCAGCCCAGGGCAGAGTGGGTGCTGAAGGCTGCCGGCAGCGCCGGGAACTGCCCCCTCCCAGCCCCACCCAAAAGCAACTTGGCTCAAGAATTAATCCCATCCTGGCAGCAATGAGGGGAAGCCCCGGTGCCACACCCAGGCTGGGCCATGAGATGCCCAGGAGCATCCCCTGGGAGGGCTCACCTGCAAACTGAGTGTAGGCTGTGTCCTGGAGGAAGGCGCCGCAGCCAAAGTCGATCAGTTTCAGCTGCCCGGTGGCCAGGTCGAGCAGGATGTTCTCGGGCTTGATGTCCCGGTGCAGGACCCCGCAGCTGGTGCAGTGCCGCACGGCCTCCAGCACCTGGCCGAACAGCCCCCGCGCCTCCTCCTCGGGCAGGAACCTCCGCTGCGCCAGCAAACCCGACAGGTCCTGGCACCGCTCCGGACGCTCCAGCACCAGCAAGAAGCTGCTGGGCAGCTCAACCCACTCCAGGAGCTGGATGACACCACGGAACCCAGTGGACACCTTGTCCAGCAGCACGATCTCCAGGGGCGCACGGGCGCCGTCGGGCTGCGGGAGGAGCACGGTGCCGTCGGTGGGGCTGAGGCCGTGCCAGGGCTCTGGGACCCCTCACCCAGCCCGGGACGCTCTGCGCCCCCCGCTCACCCCCCGCCCGCTCTCCCTCCGGGGCTCCCGGCGGCTCCCACCCCGCCGGGCCCCGGCTCCTCGCCGCCCGGCACGCCCCGCCTCTGCCGCTGGCCCCGCTCACTCACCAGCTCGCCCCAGTGCCGGACGCGGTCCCGCGGCACGCATTTGATGGCCACCTGCGAGCAAGGGGCAGCAGCGGGCTGAGCTCGCCGCCCGCCCCGCCGCGCCCCGGCCTCCTCCCCCTCCTCCTCCTCCTCCGCCCTCCGCCCTCCTCCTGCACCCTCCTCCTCCTCCTCCTCCTCCTCCGCCGCCTCCTCCGCCCTCCTCCTCCTCCTCCTCCTCCTCCTGCACCCTCCTCCTGCATCCTCCTCCTGCATCCTCCTTCTCCTTCTCCTTCTCCTTCTCCTTCTCCTTCTCCTTCTCCTTCTCCTTCTCCTTCTCCTTCTCCTTCTCCTCCTCCTCCTCCTCCTCCTCCTCCTCCTCCTCCTCCTCCTCCCCGCCGGCCCCGCCACTCACCAGGGCGCCGTCCGCGAGCCGCGTGCCCGAGAAGACGCTGCCGAAGCCGCCGCTGCCCAGCAGCGAACCCAGCCGGTACCGCTCCTGCAGGGCCTCCTGCGCCTTCCCTGCGGGCGACACGCGGCCGTCAGCGCTCGGCCCGGGGCCAGACACGGCCCCCGACCGCCCCCCGACCGCCCCGGCCCGGGCATCCCCATCCGAACGGGACACCGGCGGCTCGGGGCCGGCGGCCGCGCTGCCGAGCGGCGGAGCTCGGGCCGGGGAAGCCGCAGCGGAGGCGGCGGGAGCGGCCGCGCCCCGGGTGTCCTCCGCGGGCCCCGGGAGGAGCCGGGCCCGGAGCCGAGGCCGGAGCCGGGGCCGGAGCCGGAGCCCGCGTCGGGGCCGGGACCGGGCTCGGCACAGGCGGAGCCAAAGGGTGGCGATGCCGCCCCAGCCCCGGGCACCGATGCCCGCCCGGCAGCGCCACAGCCAGGACGGCGAGAGCCGGGCGGAGGCGAGACCGCGGCGGGACGCCCGGGGCCGGGGAGGGGGCGGCCCCGCCCGGGGCCGGGGGCGGGCCTGGGGCATGGCCCGGCCCGGCAGGGGGAGGGGGAGAGACCGGGAGAGGAGGGGGACACCGGGAAGGGGACACCGAGAGACGAGGGGGACACCGGGAAGGGGAGGCGGGGGGAAGGTGCGGAACACAGGGAGAGGGAGAGGAGGAGCAAGAGCACGAAGAGGAGAGAGTCTGTAGAGTCGCTTGTGATCGCTGCTGCCGCTGCAACTGAAGCGCCGGGGCCGTTTGTCCGCATGTCCGAATGTCCGCGTGTCCGAGTGTCCGAGTGCCCGCGTGTCCGCGTGTCCGCGTGTCCGAGTGTCCGCGTGTCCGTTCCGCGCTCGCCCCACGCTCCCCACGGCCGAGCCCCGCTCGCCCCGGGGGCAGCCCCTGAGTCTGTGCAAACACGGCAACTTTGCCGTGTCCAGCCCGGATCCAGAGTCCTGGCTCCTGCACGGTGGCAGAGGAATCCCCTCGGCTGCTGCTGTGCCTTGGCCCTGCTGAGGGTCAGACACTGCCGGGCCACATTCCCTGCCTGTAGAATTCGTGCCCCACCCAAGCTCTGCACTTTTGTCTCCAGCATTGCTTTCCAATAAAAACAGGGGAAGGCAAACTGTGTGCAGCTCACGGTATTTCAGAGTGTCTAAAACTCGCTAAGGCACAGATCTTAGAGGTGAGATCCATTTGGAATTCATGGCATGGAGAAGCAGTGCAACATGGAAAAGGGGAGCACAGAAATAGAGAGGGAAACACCTTGGATTGTTTCTTTCCATTTTCATTTCACTTCTGGAAAGCTGTTTCAGTTTTCTGGGAATCTTCTCCACAGTCCTGTCTGCTCTTTTCAAGAACCTTTCCTGGGGAACGAGGTGCAGCTCCTGTCACAAGATGTGCCCCCAACTGCAGCTTCTCTTGGCTTCCCACACTGTGAGTGCAGCACGACTGCTGCAGCAAAGCAGGACAAATGCTGGGACAACTTTACAAGTTGTCCTTTCTTTTCCCTGTGGGCTGGGCACTTGTGCCATCGGTGAGGTTTTCATTGTGGCTGTTGTAACCTAAGAAACCAGGAGGTGGAACCAGCAATTGTTAGGGACTGCAAGCCAGGGGTGTCACTTTGCCTTTAGGTGGCAGGGACGACACTACGCACTCAGCACATTGCCCCAGGCATGTGTGCACGGCCCAACAATTTGTCATCGAACAGCGGTGAGCACTTGGATGAAATCAAACTGACTCCTCATACGCAACTCATTCATTATAGAGATGACATCTTGGGCCAGGGCAGCAATGAGGAGGAAGTGCAACAAGTCCTTGAATTAGTTGTGGATCATAGGAAACAGAAAGACTGGGAAATTAACCCTACCAAAATTCAAGTGAAATTTTTGGGAATTCAGTGGCAATGTGAGCATCAGGAAATCTTCCCCAAAGCCCAGCAGAAAATGTTAGAGTTTGCCGTGCCACAAAATAAAAAGGAGGCACCAAGATTTATTGGATTATTCGTCTTTTGGAGACAACATATTCTGCATCTGAGACAAATCTCAACCCCTCTGCATAAAGTAACCAGGGGAAATAGGGAATTGGAATGGGGGAGTGAGCAGCAGGCTGCCTTTGAATTAGCCAAAGAGGCTATTAGCCAAAAAGGCCTTTAGATCTATGGCCTATGCAAAAGGGAGAAGTTGAGTTAAATGTACCTGTAAATGGGTCACATGCTGATGGGAGCCTCTGGCAGAAACAGGGAAAGAAAAAGGTTCCCCCGGGGTTTTGGGGGAGGAAGTTGCCAGAAGCAGGAAACAACTACACACCTTTTGAGAAACAGTTATTGGCAGGTTATTGGGCACTGATGGAAACAGAACAACTTACCATAGGGTATGAAGTGGCTCTTCATCCGGAAATTCCTACAGTGCAGTGGGTCAGAAGGTCCCCAAAAGCCCATTGGATTGGGCACGCTCCGGAGTGTGGTACTGTAAAGTGGAAGTGGTATATTCGGGATAGGGCCAAGGTGGGAATGGGGCGGATAGCCACTCTTCATGAGCCAGTAGCAGCTGCCCCCGGGAGGGACCAAGAGGTGAGTGCCAACTTCACAGCTGAGAGGGAATCTCCAGGGAAGTGGGAAAAGCCTTCAGATCAACTAATGCCACAGGAAAAAGAACATGCTTGGTTTACGGATGGGTCAGCTGAATATATAGGAGGGAAAAGGTTTTGGAAAGCAGTAGCTGACCATCCTCATTCAGAAAAGTTTTTAGAAATGACCAGAGAAGGGAAAAGCAGTCAGTATGCTGAATTCTATGCAATTGATATGGCTTTAAAACAAGAAGATCTAGGAGAATGCCTTTCCTATACTGCTTCTTGGTCGGTAGCTAAATGGGTTCGCTCCGTGGCTACCGACATGGGTAGGCAGAGCCTGGAAAATCTACTCCAAAGAGGTCTGGGGAAAGGAACTGTGGAGTGACCTTTGGGAAATGGTACAAAGAACTGATGTGACTGTGATTCATGTTGATGCCCATAGTAACACAGACACTTTAGAGCTACTTTATAACTCTGTTGCAGGCAACCGGGCAAAGATTTCCAAGCAAGACCGGAGTTCCCTCCAAAGGCGGGTCACGAAGGCCTGGCAAAATGTGCACACCAAAAATGTGTGCACCTTGGACAAAAAGCCCCTTACAGGTGGGCTCAAGAGCGTGGCATTGCCATGTCACTCGATATGAGTAGAACTAGAATTGCTCACTGCCCCGTGTGCCAACATATGTACAAATGCCCGGTGCCAAACATTGTAAAAGGACAGCTGGGGAGAGGAAAATTGCCCGGACCAACTTGGCAAATGGATTACATTGGACCTTTACCCCAGGACCGAGGGTGTAAATATATCTGCCATAGACACATATCCTGGGTATTTGATTGCCCATCCTTGTGAGAAGGCCACTCAGCATAGCACCATCTGTACTATAGGCACAATAATTCTGTATTACGGAATGCCATTACCGAGTCAAACAGATAATGGGTCTCATTTCCAGAACAAATTCATTCAGCAGTACGCTGAGCAGAAAAACATTCAGTGGGGTTTTCACACACCATATTATCCCCAAGCTGTGGGATTATCTGAGCAAATGAATGGGCTATTGAAAGAGCAGTGGAGAAACCTGGGAGATGGACACCTGTCCTGGTGGAGAACCCATCTCACTGATGCACTGCACATCCTTAACAATAGGCCCATCAGGGACATGGACACAAAGTCAGGGGATGGCGCTCAGAGTCAAAGTATATCATGATTTGGTCAGAGAAACATGGTCTCTTGACACCTCCCTAAGTAAGGGAAGCTCCCAAAGATGGGGACATGATGAACGGCCACCTGAGAGAGTTCTACAACATTATGGACCGGCTCCATGGAGCCCTCGCCAATTGGTGCCAGGGGCCAGAGAACCTGCCTATCATCTGAATTGGATAAGAAGACTGCAAGCTGTCTCAGAGATAATAACTAACCAGAGGGCTGCCGCCCCTGACCTTATGGCCGACCAATCCACGCAAACGCGGAATGCGATTTTCCAGCATCGCGGGGTTTTAGACTACCGGCAGAAGAAGGAGGAGTTTGCAGGAAAGAAAATGAATCCAACTGTCGCTTACAAATTGATGACAATGGAAAAGTAGGAAAACAGACAACTCGGGAGATGAGAAAATTAGCCCATGTACCAACCCAGACATGGGAATGTTGGGAACCAGATATATTCTTGTGGCTGCCAGGGAGTCTGTGGCTCAAAGGGGCCCTTTCTCCTTTCCCTTTGTGCAGCTGCTACCTTCTTGTTTATTCCTTGTTTCATTCCTTGTATTGTACCACTCATCCAGCACAGAGTACAGGGAAGGCAGCTCGCAGCTACACCTCAAGATCAACCAACCCTATGTGCAACAACTGCAGAGGCCGTCTGACAGCCGTGATTCATCCTGTAAGTCAGAGGAGCGACTGATGTGCTGAGGCCTGAGCAGCAGGCCTCAGCCGGAGCTGACCTACAAGATGAACCCTGGCCAATCTGTGACTAACACCCTCAGTATTATTTAGCTAAAAACAGATGACAAAGATGCTTCTGCTAGCCATTTAACGCCAAATGGGCTGCTTTAGAAACTTTCCCATAACCGTGTACAGTTATCTGCAAGAAATGGATAATATAGGAAACTTTCCCCAGCTGACATGAATAAAGGTTTGTTTGCAGGGTGTTTGAGGGGAAACCCTCCCAGGCAAGGCCTGGGCACTGGCCAAGCTGTGGCCCCTGCTGGTTGCAAAGTGTGCCATCAGACCCAGGTGTTTCCGGACTAAAAACTCAATCAAGTTACTTGGACTTCCTGATTTGGGCCTATAAAAGCTGGAGCCATGTTAGGGGCAAATTTGGAGGCCTCACATACAGGTAGATGCACCCATAGGATTCTCCCAATTGACGGGAAGGGTTCTCCAGATCCTTGCTGCGAAACGGGGCTCCCCAACGACTGCAGATCTGGATGATGGTAAGGTATTTAGGCAGTTGGTGATGCATCTTTCTAAATCACTCTCCTTTCTCTTGGATAGTAATAATTAGGTGCATTACCTTGCTTATTTTTGCTTGTTGCTAAATCCAAGCCCCTAGTTTTACTGAATGTATCGTTTTACATTTGAGGTTCCTTAATTTCACAGTAAAATAAGAGCATTCTTTCCAGTGCTGTCTGTGTCCTTTAAATCGCCTCTGCCCCTTGGCAGAACAACAGGAGGCCCCTGAGGGGCTGGGGTGGTGGGAAGGCCCGAGGAAGTGGCTGTCAGAGGCCATAAGCAGCCTCCAGGCAGCCGCCTCGTTCCTGCCGCCCGGCTGCTCTGGCGCTTCCCCGAAGCATCTCCCAGGCCTGCGGCAGAAGCCCTCAAGGCCGGGCCTCAGCAGGAGGGTGGGGAGCACCCTGAGGTGCCGAGGCTGGGCTGGCTGGGGACAAGGAGGGCGGGGGGGCCCTGCTGGGGCACGGCCCCTGGCTGCTGCCAAGAAGGGGCGGTGGGCAGAGGCAGGGCTGGCGGCCAGCCCGGGCCCCCGCGGCTGCCCAGGCCACGGGGCTGTGACCGAGGCCCCCCTGGCACAGAGCTCTGGGCCCGCACAGCTGCTGCCACCATGGGGAGGGCGGCGATGTCTCCTCGAGCAGGGCTGCCGAGTCGCTGCTGCCGAAACAGCTCTGGACGCCACAGAAACAGCACCAGAGCGTGCACAGGAACAGCAGGAGCCCCAGTGCCGGCACCAGCCCAACAAGGCATCCGCACCAGCCGGGACGCCAAACGGGGCCATACTGTGGGCACAGCTGCACGTGGCTTGGCAAAAGGCTCCAGCAGAATTGGCCACAATGGCTTCCTCTTGCCTTGCCAGCCTCACAGCGACGCTTGGCAGCTTCAGCTGCAGCCTGTGCCCCTGACTGACCAGTGGCCGTGCTTGAGGGCAGACTCGCCTTCCACAGTCAGGCGTCCCAAGGCAGCGGCATTGGTGCCATCGTGAGAGAGAGACTCTGATGGGACACAAGCCCTGCACTGCAGGTGCCATCCCTCTCCTGCATGCAGGCCCCTTAAAGACACGTACATGAGCTTCCAAATGAAATCCTGGACTTGTTTGGAACAAAGGAAGATGCAGCTGGCACTAAAGAAAAGCAGGGAGTGCTGGCAGACGTTCGGGGGCGGAGGGAAGCACTTTGCTGTGTGCAGAGGAGATGGCCCGGTTCACAAGCTCAGGCTTTGCTGCCAGAGGATCCTGCTTTGCTCTTGCTGGAGGCCATTCCCTACCAGTGCATGGCCCTCCATTGTTCCTGCATCACGACTGCTGGACCTGTGTGTCCCGAGTCCATGTGACAGCAGAAAAGGGTGGGACCTGTGTGCTTCCAGCGCCTGTCTTGGCTGCTCCTTCAGGGTGCTGGCACCATCATCAGAGACACAGAACAGCTTCTCCTCCCACAGCTATCCCTATCCTCTGCACTTCCCCAGGTGTCTCCCTTGATGTTCCCTGGGGAACCTCCCTGTTTGTGGCCGTCCATTGCCCTGCTCAGCAGGGACGCAGTTGTGTTTGGACGTGAGCTGCCACAGCCAGACACACAGCAACAGGAATGTTGAATATCAGAGGCTGGGACAATTCTTTCATTTCCAGAACGCAAGAAAGACAGAAAAGCACAAGGAAATGTCACAGTGTCTCTGTAGAATCTCTTTGCCCTGTGAAACTCAGCAGCTGATGCTGTTCTGGTGCTACTGCTAATCCCTTCCATGAAAAAATTCACTCCAGGAAGGAGCAACATCTCCTGTCGGATACCAAGTGCTGCCCCCAGTCACTCCAGGTGCTCCTGCCAACAGCCCCCTGTAGGAAGGAGCACAGACCCCAATGCACCTTGGCTTTGGCTGCCCTCTGGCAGAGAAGCCCCCGGGGGCACAGGTCTCTGGGGCAGGAGATGGGCACCAGCGCTGCCAGGGCTCGGGGGCGGCAGGTCTGCTTCGGAGGGGACTCTGCCACCCCTGCTGATTTCAGCGCTCCCCGGGCCCCAGGGGTCAGAGCAGCATTCGCACCCTGGCCCACACGTTCCTTGTCTGTGTCACAGCCCCGGCTTTAGGATGGCCACCGGCCGGGACGTGTCCCAAGGAGGCCGTGCCAGCTTCTGTGGAAGACCCCGAGCCCTTCCCGCGGCGGCTGCGGCGGCAGCCGTGGGGGCTCCTGGTGCTGCCCTGAGCCCGCAGAGCAGGGGAGCGTTTGCTTATGGCTGGAGCCGATGCTAAAGTTCCTGTTGGGCTGCCTTAGACACTTGGGGCAAGGCATTCCTTCCAACCTGGGCCACTTGGGGTGGGCTGGGGGCGGCCCCAGGGCAGGTGGGGTGTGTGCAAGGGCCCTTTGTGACGCGGCGCAGCACGGTCACCGTGGGATGGAACGGGACAGGATGTCCCAGGGCCCTTTGTGACACGTGCTGACATTGGGGCTGGCGGCGAAGCGGCCACGCCACAGTGCTCGGAGCACGCGACGGGACAGGACGGGACAGAGCGGTGCCGTGAGGAGCCCCCACACAGCGCACTCGTTCCTCGCTGACCCGGAGCTTTTCCGAGGCGTTATTCCTGCAGGTGACCTCGAGGCCAGACCACAGGACTTGGTGACCTGTGGCCTTCTCGAGGCTTCTCTTTTGCAGGTGACCTCGAGGGCAGACCGTGGGACTTGGTGCCCCGGAGCTTTTCCGAGGCATCTCCCATCCCTGTGGCCGGTGCCCTCAAGGCCAGACCGTTGGCTTTGCTGACCACAATCCTTGACGAGGAGTCTCCTGTCCTTGTGGCAAGAGCCCTCTGAGACCAGAGTGCAGGACTTGCTGTCCTGTAGCCTTCCTGAGGCTTCTCTGCTGCTGGTGCCTTCAAGGCACAAGTGCAGGACTTGTTCACTCAGAGCTTTCCCCAGGCATCTCTCTTGAAGGTGCCCTCGAGGCCAGACTGTGGCATGGCGGGCAGATTCCGTGGCCTGTTCAAAGTGTTCAGGGGGAAAAAAGGCCCTGCAGCTGCCCCAGCACAACAGCCCGAAGAGCTGGAGCAGTTCCAGCCACAGCAGGATGGTGAGTGACAGAGCTGGGCCACAGGGCTGATGGCAGCAGCCAGCTTGGTGCCTCCCATCCCATCCCATCCCATCCCATCCCATCCCATCCCATCCCATCCCATCCCATCCCTGGAGAACAGGCCCATGGATAGGACGGAAGAGGGGCCAGGCCAGACCCCCCGCAGCAGCCGTGCTCCATCCCCTGGGCATCCCAGGGCTGTCCCTGCCTGGGGAGCGCAGGGCTGGGCTGCGTTCTCCGGCCTCTCCCGCAGCCCCTCAGCTCTGGCTGCGCTCCCTCTTTGCCAGATGCAGCCCTGGACCGGACACAAGAGCAGGACCGTGCCCACGGCCACTTCCGGAGAAGAACAGTGCAGGTACCTGCAGCCATCCCCACCTGGGCTGGGCCTGCTGTCGCTGCTCAGCCGAGCACCGCGCCTGGAGCACCCCTTGGAACATCCCTCTCTTCCCTGTCCTCTGTTCTCCTGCAGATGTTCCGGAAGTTCATCCGCATTCGGCGTGGAAAGACCAGCACCACAGCAACTGAGGGCACAGCTGAGCCTGACTCTGGGCTGACCGAGCTCCAGGCAGAGCCTGGTGTCAGCACAGATTCACCTGAGTGCTCAGAAGACTCTGACAGTCCCATGAATGATCACACGGCGAAGACTCTCATGGCAGGGACTGAGGACATGGGAGGGACTGAGGATATGGCAGTGACAAAGGACACGGCAGGGACTGAGGACATGGGAGGGACTGAGGATATGGCAGTGACTGAGGACATGGCAGTGACTGAGGATATGGCAGGGACTGAGGATATGGCAGTGACAAAGGACATGGCAGGGACTGAGGACATGGGAGGGACTGAGGATATGGCAGTGACAAAGGACATGGCAGGGACTGAGGACATGGGAGGGACTGAGGATATGGCAGTGACAAAGGACATGGCAGGGACTGAGGACGTGGCAGGGACTGAGGACATGGCCATCACAAACACCGACACCAGAGAGACTCAGGGCATCGCAAATCCTGACACCACGCCCACTCCCACTGGGATTCATGCTCCCGAACTGGATTTTTTTGAAGAGAGTGCTGTTTCTCCTCAGCAGCAGGTAAGCAGCCTGGGGCCAGGGCTGGACACTCCAAGGATCGTGTGCCCCCTCAAGCCACGGCTTCTGGGCCCCCTCAGCTTTTGAGACCAGAGCAGTGAGTCGAGAAGGGAAGCATTTCTTGGGGGCGGCTGGGGAAGTTGCTCCCTTGGACAGTGCTCCGAGTCTTCCCCATGCCTCCTCCAGGTGCCAGCCATGGTGAGGAACATTCACCAGAGACTCGGGTTCCATGTCACTGTGGATGCCAGGCTGCCCATTAACCTTCTGAGGCTGGCTGAAGAGCACCCCGCTGATGTGGTGCTGACCCTCCTGCGCTGTGCCCCATCGTGCGACAGGTACGGGGCCCAGCTGCCTTGAGAGCTCAGGGCTCACCAGCCCTTAGGGCCCATTGCCCTGTGCCGCCTGTCCTATGGGGTCTGCCAGACAGGCGGAGAGCTCCAGGACCCTCGGGCCCCTCTGTTTCCTGAGCCTGCTGCCATGCTCCCTCCCTGCCCCTCAGGGCACTGGGGCTCTGTCACCTGGGCCCCCACAGCTGCATAGGGCATGGTACTGTGACTGAGACGCCCCTGACTCAGAGCTCCGATCCCACAGAGCTGCCACAATGATGTGGAGACTCATAGGCTTGTCAGCCAGCACACTGGAGAAGGTGCTGCCAACACTGCTCTGTGTGATGGAGGACTGGCCTCTGCACAGCATGTCCACCTCTGATGGGGACGACACACCTGTCCTTGCCCTGGCTGTGAGTTTCTGGAACTGGCCTTTGTTCACCCCCAAGCTGCCGCTCCAGCAGCTCTCCATCCTCTCCCTGCCTCAGGCGCTGGGTGAAACCTGGGCTAGGGGCAGGCTCAGGGGGGCATCAGTCCTGGTACTCCCCCTGCGTCTCCCCTCGGGCCCTGCCACATGGACAGCTCGGCACTGAGCGCTGTCTCGGGCTGCTTCTTTTGCAGGCAACTCTGGCGCTGTGGGTGATTGTCCAGGTGCCTCGGTGCCACGAGGCAATGAACCTTTACTCCTCCCGCATCTTTGTGGCTCTGCTCTCCCATGTTGTCATCACCACACAGCAGACGCCAGAGGAAGTTGATCACTTCTGGAGAGCGTGCCGGGAGGAACACGGCCTTCCCACCAACCCCAACAGGTCCCAGTCCTCCTGTCCTTCCCATGCCCTTGTGGCCAGCACCAGTGCTCCCAGTGTGACCTGGGCTTTGCTCTGCACACAGGTTTGCAGTGCAGGCCATGAAGGCTCTGCTCTGTCAACTGCGCTGTGACAATGAGGTGGTGGCTGTGGAGCGCAAGCGTGGCTGGGACACGCTGCTGTGTGCTGACACCCAGCACTATGCAGTGGGTCTGCTGGCCAGGTGAGACCCCCTTCTCCCCACTGCCCCCGGCACTTGTGCCCTGTGCCCGAGGTGCCCCACATCGTCCTTGTGGCCATGGGCCAGAGGGCCTGGTCAATGAGGGATGGCCAAGGGCACTGGAAAAGGCTGGAGAAGGGTGCTCAGGAGCAGCCACCTCCCAGAGCACCCACATCCCCTGCAGGGATGCTGGGGAAAGACCAGACCTCTGTGAGTCAGTCCTGGGAGATGTTTGCCCCTCACATCAGGGTCTTGGTGCGTTTTTTCCTCTGCCAGAGAGATGCGCCAGGTCTTGATGCCTTTGTGTTCCCGCATCACACTCCACCTGCTCAGGCTGCTCAGCAGGGAGGAGCCACGCTGGGATCTGCCCTTCCTGGCATTCCTTGTGGAGGTGAGCCTGACGGCCAGCGCTTCCTCGCTGAGCTGCCTCCCGCCTCTCTGCCCTCTCGTAGCCGCAGCTGCCTGGGACGGTGCCCACGCCCTGCGCTGCTGCCTGGGCCCAGCCCTGGGCGGTTCCGGGCTCCTGCCGGCCGGCTCCCCTGTCACTGCCCTGTGCCTTTCAGGTCCTCGAGTGCCTGGACTTGAGGGAATGCGGTGACAGTGTCCTGGAGATGATGTCCAGGTACCTGCTGAGCGAGTGCAGGCAGAGATGTCGCCTGGCACTCAGAGGCCTCGTGGTGCTCAGCAAGGATCCCGCGATGGTGAGAAGGCGGCAGCGGCTGAAGCTGCGCTGGGGAAAGCAGTCACATGGGCTTGGCTGGGCTTCAGGAGCTGAGGCAGCTGCTCCCAGCTCTGCTGCCTCCCGGCTCAGCTGCCCCAGTGCTTCGGGACAGGCCTTTGGCCTCCGGGCCCTGCGGCAGCAGGGTGGGCTTGCAGGGCCAGGGTGGTGTAGGCAGTGCAGCCGTTCATGGCTTCACAGCACAGCCTTGTGTTCCACACAGGCCAGAAGGATGGGCAGCCTGTCCCAACGGCTGGTGGAGCTGCTGGATGATGCAGACGGAGAGGTGGTCAGGATGTCCCTCTCTGTGTTCATGAATGTGCTGGAGAACAAAGACATCCTGGTATCCAGCACCACCGCCCCGAAACTGGCTGAGGCGCTCCTGCCACTCTTTGCAAATGTAAGGCTCTGTGCCCCAGCCATAGGCACTGGGTGCTGCCCAGAAATGCTGTGCCTTTTGCATTTTCAGGCTTTTGCCTAGGTGGGCCTGGAGTAGTTTGATGCCTTTTCCTGGTCTTAAAATCAAGAGTCAAACACGCTTAGAAGGGAGAAAGGGCTTTTACCTCTGTATTTATTATAAGGATCCTTAGGTGCACCACGCCCACGTGGAATGGGCCGAAATGCGCCCCGCAATGCACACACACGATAGATTGGGTATAACATTATAGATCTTACTAATTAGCATATCTATCAAAGATTCCCCAGTGAGAGGCTCAATTGAGCCCCCCTTCCCAAGGAACCTTCCCCCTCGATGGTCCTATCTTAGTTGACAAAATGTGTTCTGGAGAGGACCTTGGTGTCTGGTGTTTCTAAGATGTTTAGTCTCCTAGCTTAACAAAATAAGTCTAAGAATGTAGGCTAAAAAACACTAAGAATACAAAAAGCTATAAAAAGGTATATAAACAGGGTATGAAAGAAAAGGCAAAAAACTCATCATGGCATCAAGTTGGTTTCCTTTCCTCCAGGACAACAGCCATGTGCAGCTGCTCTCCATTCACCTCTTCTCCAAGGTGATGGAGTTGGTAGTGGAGGAGGGAAAAAAGCCCCTGAAGACGATTGTGAACCAGAGCCTTTACCCACTTTTAATCTATGGGGATGATGAGAACTGGCGTGTGGCAAAGGTAAGGTTTTGTGGGATGCTGCTGCATCCCTGCGAGGGGGCTCGGCTGCCTCCAGCCCTGGCGCCTCCCGGGCTGCAGCCTCCTCCCAGCCTTGGCACAGGGACACGAGTCCTGTGCCCTGGGCCGTGGTGCCATCTCTGGGTCTCTGCTGCTCTCCAGGCTTCTCGCGAAACGCTGATTTGTGCAGCCAAGTTCCTGAAGAGGACAGATCTCGAGCAGCTGCTGAAGAAGGACCAGAGGTTGAAGTTTGCCGAGTGCCTGGTAAGGACTGCCTGGAAGCCCAAGCTGAGCCTGGAGAAGCCCCCTGCCCCTGGTGCCCAGTGTGGGGTTGGCTGCGGTGCTGCACCAGGAGCGCCAGCCTGCGCCCCACACGCCGCTCCCTTGCCTGGGCTCTTCTCCAGGCTCCTGTGGCCCCGAGCCGGCTGCCGATGGAGCCCCGGCCCCGCTGGGCTGTGGCGCGGGGCGGCACCGCGGCTCCCCGGGCAGCAGCCGGCCCTCGGCCCCCTCCAGAGCCCGGCGCCAGCGGCTGCTGGCCGGGCCTCGGGGCCGTGCGGGCAGGGGAGGCCAGGGCTGGGCGCAGAGAGCCCGGCCAAGGGCTGAGCCCGCGCCAACCCTTCCCTCCTGGCGCTCTCTGCAGCTGGCAGTGGACAGGAGCCGAGCGGCCGAGCTCCTGCTCCAGGCCCTGCCGTTCGTGGGCAGCCCACAGGAGTCCCTGCGGGAGGCGGCCGCCAGGTTCATGGGTGAGCCACGAGCCCGGGGCCCCTCCCCGCCCCGCCGCAGCTCGGCCCCAGCCCCGGCTGCTGCCCCGGCAGCGGGATCCGGGCCCGGGGCCGTGCAGCCCCGCCTGCCCTCGGGGCCGCTGCCGCCCTCTCGCAGCCGTGCCCTCGGGCGTCAGGATGCGGCACGGGCCCGGGCTGAGCCCTGCCGGGGCAGGAGAGCGAGTGGCCACGGGGCTGGCAGCGCCGCTGCGAGGGAGCTGTGCTGCGGGGCCGTGACCGCCTCTGTGCTCCCAGGGACTGCCAGGGTGCTCTTGAGGGGGCAGAAGGAAGAGCTCCAGGTCCTCAGTGAGGGTGAGTGAGGGCAGCGGGCTGTCAGCAGGGGCTGGCGGGGGCGAGCTGCAATGCCTGGCTCGGGAGCTGCAATCCCTGCCCTGGCTGTGGGGGCTTTGCTCCATGTGTGGACTCGGGGTGAAGTGGGCAGAGCACAGAGAGGTTTCAGGGACACGGTGGGGAGCTTCATGGCCAGCACCTTCGGGCTGATCTCCTTGGCCCCTGCTGTCTTCTGGCCATGGCAGGAGCTGGGTGAGATGGCCCTGGCAGGAAGGTCTGCTTGGATTCCCGCAGATCCAGGCTCTGACCGTGGCTCTGTTCCTGTCTCTTCCAGCCCTTCAAGCCCTGAGGAGAGATGACAGCCCTTCCCAGACAAACATCGTAGTTCAGGAAATATTCAACAAAAGAGCTGCAGAACTACGTTCATCTGCTGGCTCAGAACCAGAGTCCCTTTAAGACCTCCAGATATCCTGCAAGATGAGACCATCTGGAGACAGAGTAGAGCAGCTGGACCTCCAGGCACAGCTGATGCTGGTCACAGCTGAGCCTGTGGAAAGCTCCCATAGCTCCTGCCCTCCCTCCCTTTTGACAGCTCCATCCCTCCAGCCCTCAGACCCTGCCCATCCCCTTTTTTCCTCCCAGCTCATCCCCTTCGCTTCGCCTCCTATTAATAAACAGTTTGGCTTCTTCACTTGATCTGCATCTCTGTGGTGCTGAAGCGGCGCAAAACCTGAGCCCTGGGACACACAGGCCTCTCCTGCCGCTCTCTTCCGTGCTATTACTGCAACCCTAGGGTATATCACAATGTCCCTCAGCCGTAGGGAGGAGGAGAGAAGATCCAGCAGGCAGGAATTGTGCAGCAAGATTGATTTATTTAATTATTTTACAAACTCTTTCATAAACTTTTTTCTTCATAGTCTAATTGGACAAAGGATCAGCCACCCCTTGGGGTGATTGGCTAAAATCCTAAAGCATCCATTGTCAAAATATTTTTCTACTGTACTATAAACAAGACTTTTCAAGGCTGCAGGTGTTTGGTTGTTTACATAACTCTGCTGCCTCTTCTGTGAGAGAGAAAAGTCTCTCACGGGCTTAGAAAATAGCAAGAAAATCCTTGCTAGCAGCATTTTTGTATCCACACCATGCCATATTTTATGCAGAGACACAGAGGAACGAGGGCAGCTCAGGCTGGAAAGGTCCCTGTCCTGAAGGTCCAGTTCCACAACACTGTGGAGTCAGAGGTCTTGCTGAGCACCCCAAAGGCCCTGGATTTTAGAACAGCCAACAGGAGTATGCTCCGGAGGCAGCTGTGAGGGATTCCGTGGCAAGCCTCCACAGAGGGCAAAGGAGCTTGGAATGCTGGAAGCTTTCAAGAGCAGCTTCCTGAAAGCACAGCAGTGCTCCATCCCTGCACGGGATCAGGGAGAGGGCAGAACCAGAGACCATCCGGGCTTAACAGTGGCCTCTGGGTGTTTGCCTACGAGCAAACGAAGCAGCAGCACAGTGGCCGAGACTCGGACGCGCGACCATCCCGGTGTCCAGAGCGCTGTCAGGCAGTGTTGGGATCCTGGGGGCGGTTCTGGTCTCCACAAGTGTGGAATTGCAGCCCCTGCTGATGCCTTGAGAGGCCACCTAAAAACAGGAGGCTAGACCAGAATAAGGGAATAAAGGTAGGTATTTATTTGAAAGGCCTTCAAAGGTACATCCAGGGTAGCCAGAGGCTACTGCCAAGAGGGACCCCAAGATGGACAACAGGTCACGAGTTCTTCACAGTTTTGTAAGTTTGGTTCATTTGCATATGTGCCAGTTTGGCCAAATTTAGAAATATATCCTCTGAGAGAAGGCACAACCACCCCTCCCCTGAACCTGGTTCAGGAAAAAATAAGTTTTCCTCAAAGGAAAGTGAAGGAGATAAAAACTATTTCTTTAACGAACACACGGGAAAAGGAAAATAATGCTAAATAATAAAATCTTTCAGTGTGGAGGAAAAACCTGAGAAAGTGTTAGAGTCCTTCCTTTGGTCTCCTCGGAGCTGGGGCTTGGGCCAGGGCCAGGCCCTCTGTGCTCGGTGGCAAGTCCTCCCAATGTGCTCTGATATTGAAGCAGTCCATCAGAAAAGGGAGAAAATCCAAAATTCCAGGGAATGAAAAAAAAATCAGCTCTCAGTCTCCCTTTGGAGAAAAAGAAGCTGAAGAACTGGCCAAAAGCTGACCAGGGAAGCAGCAAGCTGGGTGCCTCCTCCCTCCCCTGCTGCAGCTGGGAAAAAGAAAGTCCCTATCTCTGTGTGACCTTGAACAAGCTGCAAACTGCTTTGAAAAAGTTTTGCTCAGTTTTTCCTTCCCCCTCTCAGGCTCAGTTTAGAGGCACAGAAAGGCACAAAGTTAATTTCTGGGCATAGGGCAGTGATATGGGATACACATCACAAAGTCACCCCAAGACATTCCACCCCTTATCCCATATCACTGGCTCAATGCCCAAACTAAGATATTCTAACTCTACACACACACATCAATACATATACATATACATATACATATACATATACATATACATATACATATACATATATACAGCTATGTACGAACAGTGACAGTGACAATCAGCAAGCAGTGGTACCCAGGCATTCCACATTACAGATGGTTTTCACACAACAATCAGATCTCCCTGTGGTACACAACGTGTTGTTCCATCTTTCTGCATTACCCACCACGTGCAACCAGGTCCCTGAGCAAAGACAACCCCACGGGTGGGTTTGTCTGTACTCGAGGCAGAATTTATCCACACAGTCTTTCCTAACAGACCTCTGACATGCACTACTGGGACCTTATCTCCATCTGTTGTATGCAGGGATTCAGATTGGGCTGGACCAGCTCTCTTGGTGGAACCTCGGGTGTTAACTAACCAGGTGGCCTTTGCCAGATGCTGCTCCCAATTTTTGAAAGTTCCCCCACTCAGTGCCTTCAAGGTGGTTTTCAACAATCCATGGCACTGTTCCACTTTGCCTGCAGCTGGTGCATGGTAAGGGATGTGGTACACCCACTCAATGCCATGTTCTCTAGCCCAGGTGTTAATAAGGCTATTCTTAAAATGAGTCCCATTGTCAGATTCAATTCTCTCAGGGGTGCCATGCCTCCAAAGGACTTGCTTTTCCAGGCCCAGGATGGTGTTCCGGGCTGTAGCGTGAGGCACAGGGTAGGTCTCCAGCCATCCTGTGGTGGCTTCTACCATTGTGAGCACACAGCGCTTGCCTTGGCGGGTTTGAGGCAGTGTGATGTAATCAATCTGCCAGGCCTCCCCATACTTGTATTTGGACCACCGCCCACCATACCACAGGGGCTTCACCCGCTTGGCCTGCTTGATTGCAGCGCATGTCTCACAGTCATGGATCACCTGGGAGATACTGTCCATGGTTAGATCCACCCCTCGGTCTCGTGCCCACTTATAGGTGGCATCTCTGCCCTGATGGCCTGAGGCATCATGGGCCCATTGAGCTAGGAACAACTCTCCTTTACGTTTCCAATCTGAATCTATCTGTGACACTTCTATCTTTGCAGCCTGATCTACCTGCCTGTTGTTTTGGTGTTCCTCATTAGCCCTACTCTTGGGGACATGGGCATCTACATGGCGGACTTTCACAACCAGCTTTCTTACTCGGGCAGCGATGTCTTTCCACTCTTCAGCAGCCCAGATTGGTTTTCCCCTACGCAGCCAATTAGCTTTTTCCCACTTTTCCAACCATCCCCACAGAGCATTGGCTACCATCCATGAATCAGTGTAGAGGTAGAGCTTTGGCCACTTCTCTCTTTCAGCAATGTCCAGGGCTAGTTGAACAGCTTTGAGTTCAGAGAATTGGCTTGATCCACCTTCTCCTTCAGTAGCTTCTGCAACCCGTCGTGTGGGACTCCATACGGCTGCTTTTCACTTTCGTTTCATCCCTACGATGCGACAAGAACCGTCGGTGAAAAGAGCGTAGCGTCTATCTTCTGATGGCAGTTGGTTGTACGGTGGAGCTTCTTCAGCACGTGTCACTTGTTCTTGTTCATCAGCGAGACCAAAGTTTTCACCTTCTGGCCAGTTTGTGATTATTTCCAAAATTCCAGGGCGATTCAGTTTTCCAATACAGGCGCGCTGTGTGATGAGAGCAATCCATTTGCTCCATGTGGCATTGGTGGCGTGGTGGGTAGAGGGAACCTCTGCTTTGAACATCCACCCCAGCACCGGTAGTCGGGGTGCCAGGAGGAGTTGTGCCTCTGTGCCGATTACCTCTGAGGCGGCTTGGATTCCTTCATAAGCTGCCAAGATTTCCTTCTCTGTGGGAGTGTAGTTGGCTTCAGACCCTCTGTAGCTTCGGCTCCAAAATCCCAGTGGTCGACCTCGAGTCTCACCAGACACCTTCTGCCAAAGGCTCCAGGACAGACCATGGCTCCCAGCTGCAGAGTAGAGCACGTTCTTCACTTTGGGTCCTGTCCTGACTGGGCCAAGGGCTATGGCATGAGCGATTTCCTGCTTGATTTGGGCAAAAGCTTGTTGCTGTTCAGGGCCCCAGTGGAAATTGTTCTTCTTGCAGGTAACCAGGTAAAGAGGACTCACAATCTGGCTGTACTGAGGAATATGCATCCTCCAAAAGCCTATGGCACCTAGGAAAGCTTGTGTTTCCTTCTTGTTGGTCAGTGGAGACATTGCTTTGATCTTATTGACAACCTCAGTGGGAATCTGACGCCGTCCATCTTGCCACTTCACTCCCAGGAACTGGGCTTAATGAATATGGAACAGTTTAAGAGAGTCCTTAAGTCCACAGGAAAATGAATGGAGGGCGCCTCTGGCAATATTGCCAAGCGCCCCAGCGCTGTGATTTGCCTTTGTTCGACTAATAAATGTTCAATATTAGATTGCTAAAAAATTCAGCTTTTGTAGTCATTTTCTTCTGAGAGAGAATAAAGAGAGAAAGAGAGAGAGGGGAAATGAGAGAGACAATAAGAAGAAAGAGAATAGAGTGAGAGTAAAGATAGAGAGAATAAAGACAAACATTGCTGCTAAAGAACGTCCGTGCAGCCCCAAACGCCTTCGCACACCGGCCCCAGTGTCCGTGCTCGGGGCTTGATTTACCAAGATGTGAATATCGATCTCATATCGATATCCAGCTGAGACAGACAAAAGCTCTCTAACAGTTTAGAGTTAGAAAGTGAATGTTTGATTGGCGCCGGACAGCGGCGTGGAACAGCTTCCTAATGCGCAGTGCCCAGGTATGAACGGTTACAGAGTTCATTTAGCCACAAAAGTGATGAGTATCCAAACTACAAATACATATTTCTAACAGTGACCCCTCCCATTCTCCGCTTCGTATGGAAATGAGCTTTAATGGCATTAAGCATGCGCAGTGCGTGCTCTGAATTGAGTGGCTGCTCTCGAATTGGGTCGGTGGTCCCAGACAGATGAAGTAAGCTCATCTCCCTCACTTGCACCTTTTTTGCCTTTCTGAACTTTAACAATCTTAATTACGTTAGTGACCTCCCAATTTCCTCTTGCCTGACTTTTGAATACGTTCCCACAGAGGGAGGAAATTGGGAATTGTCCTTGTTCCCTACACCAACTGATCAATATTTCTGTTCCTCGTTCTAAGCACAGCTAAACAAACACAGAAATGACAGAGCATCAATTATTCCGTAATCAATTACTAACATCTTAAAAAGCATTTCAAATCTAGCTCTCCTAACTATTTTAATTAACTCTAGTCCAGCTCAAATTCTTTCTTATTCTAACTCATTTCAACCCAGCTAGCCTATAACTAAAATCTTTCTGTTTCTTTTAAATCTATGTTTCAGGGTGTCACCATGGCCACGGGGCTGCCCCAGGGCAGAAATCCCCTGTGGAGATACCGGGACCGACTGTGGGAGATGGGACGCCAAACACACCGGCTTTAGTCTCTTTGGGATGAAGAAGTGAGTTTTTCAGTCTGTTTGGGATAGAAAACTACTTCTGATTGCATCAGCCTGTTATACATGGGGTTTAAAAAGCATAACAAATACTAAAAAGGAATAACGATAAATAGCTGTGGTTCAAAAGGCATAAAGGAATTAGGAGGAACATATCTACTGACAGAGGATTTAATAAAAAGTATACTGTAAAAAAATAATCTGCAATGTTGTCAGTGGGTGTTCTTAGTTTTTTTAAAAATTTTGTATTTCTCATTTCCACTGATCTGCTTTGTTTTGCAACCATTGAAGCTAAAATGAGCAACATCAGGACCAAATCAACAGCTGGGTGCAAAGCCTCAGAATGAATGTGGAGCTAATGGAGGATTCCCGTGCTTTAGACACGTGTGTGCACAGGGGCAGAAAAGCATCGCTCCTTTTGGAGGCTGCATTACAGCACACGGGTGGTAAAATCAGATTGACTCCTGTTTTCACAGGCTTCCCGGGCAGCACTTACCAAGGATCTCCTCAAGTCCAGTGAGTGATCGAGGACAGATCAAGGGTGGTTCTGGATAATCTATTTTCACTCCAATTTCCCAACTCCTTACACTGGTTTGAAGTGCCAGTGTTCATTGTTGGAGCCAGCACAGTGGAAAGGAGCAGCACAGCTGAACAGAGAAAGCGACTTTTGCCCTCAGAGTAGAGCAAGCAGGAAGGCACACGGCTTGCACACATGAAGGTCTCTTGTCCATTCCAAGAAAAAGGCATCCACCAAAAGCAAAGATTTGTTGGATTCAGTGTAACAATACAGCGATTTCAGGGAAACATTGAAAGGAATGTGATGAATGTGTCTCTGCAAACAGACCCTGTGAATCTGCTGGTAGGCAGGGCCAGGGACTTGTAGGTAGGGAAGTGACAGAAGAAACTATCAGCTCGAGAGTCTTCCTGATGCAGAGTGAAGTAGAATCTGCAACCAGAATCAGCATCCATTGAGCACCTCGGAACCAGCATCAGACCTGGATCCCCCCAGCTCCCAGCACCCAGCCCTGGATCCCCCCAGCTCCCATCATCCAGTCCTGGATCCCCTCAGCTCCCATCATCCAGCCCTGGATCCCCCCAGCTCCCATCACCCAGCCCTGGATCCCCCCAGCTCCCAGCATCCAGCCCTGGATCCCCCCAGCTCCCATCACCCAGCCCTGGATCCCCCCAGCTCCCATCACCCAGCCCTGGATCCCCCCAGTTCCCATCATCCAGCCCTGGATCCCCCCAGCTCCCAGCATCCAGCCCTGGACCTGCCCAGCCCCCTCACCCAGCTCTGGAACCACCAGCCCTCAGCTCCCAAGCCTGGACCCCCAGCTCCCATTCACCCGTCTGTGCCCCCCAGATTTCTTCTGCAGCCCCCCCGTGAGAGTGGGGGGTGGGAGCCGAATGCTGGTGCCCCCCTGCCTGCAGCAGATCCAGCGGTGAGGGGAGTTCGGGGGTCCCTCAGCATTTGGGCTCCCCCGGGATTTGGGGTGAACCCCCGGGCCCCCCAGGATCTCCCTGAACACGCTGACGCTGCCCGTGCGCAGCGAGAAGGTTCATACCCGGCACGGGGTCCCCAGCTCTGTCACTGGCATCGCCCAGGTACCCCAAAACCTCCCGGGAATCCCCAACACCCCCCCGGGGAACCCCAACCTTTCCTGGGACCCCAAAAATATCCCCGGGACCCTCCAAAAACTCCCCAGGATGCAAAGCCCCATACAGACCCCCCAAAACCCTCTCAGGACACCAAAATTCCCACGGGACCTCCCAACACCCCCCGGACCCCCTTGAGAAGGTTTATAACTGGCACAGGGTCCCCATCTCCATCACCGGCAGGGACTCCAAAACAGCCTTGGGACACACAAATATTCCCACCGGGATCACCCAAACCCCCACTTTGGGACTCCTGAAAACCCCCCTCGGGAACCCACAAAACCACCGGGACCCACAAAACCCCCCAGGAGCCCCTCGCGAATGTTCAGCCCCAGCACGGGGTCCCCATCGCCATCATCGGCACCACCCAGGTACCCCCAAACCCTGCCGGTACCCCCAAACCTCGCTGGGACCCCCAAACCCTCCCGGGACCCCCAAACCCCGACCCGGGGCTCTGCTGCCGGAATCAACGGGAATGGTGTTGCCCTTTTAACGGGAGTTATAGTGGGCACCGACTTTCCCGGGGCATCTTAAAGCGCCGATGGCAGAGCGAACCCCAAAATTTCACCCGGGGGGCACTCTCCCGTTTGCTGCACTCGGGGGAGCCCCGAACGGCGACGGGTCCTGGGCTGAGCCCCCCACTCAGCCGGGGGTGGCGAGGGAACGGGGAGGGCTGGGACGGGGTTTGGGGGTGCTGGGGTTAACTGGGGGACCCCAGTGGAACCCCTTTCCCGCTGTCCCACCTCCCCGGATCCCCCCTCTCCCACCCCTTTCCCATTGTTGCCCCAAACCTCCGCTGCCCCAGCTCGCCCTGGGCTGACCCAGCCCTTTCCCATCGTGGCCCGGCCCGGCCCCGCTGCCCCGAGAGCTCCCGGGCCGCGGCCGCAGCGACGGAGGAAGGGCAGGAGGAGGAGGAGGCGGGACAGAGGAGGAGGAAGAGGAGGGACGGGGGGAAGAAGGAGGAGGCGGAGCAGGCGGAGGAGGCGGAGCAGGCGGAGGAGGCGGAGCAGGCGGAGGAGGCGGAGCAGGCGGAGGAGGCGGAGCAGGCGGAGGAGGCTCCACGTGCGGGCAGCGCTCTCTGCATCCGCAGCCGCTCGGGCCGGGAGCATCGCCCGCCCCGCATCCCGCAGGTGCCCGGGGAGGGGGAGCTCGGCCCAAACATCCCTTGCGGTGCTTTTGGAGGGGGGAGGGATATTTGGAGCTCGCAGGAATCTATTTGGGGCTCGCAGTTTCATCCTCTCTGTCGGGGCGGGCGGCGCGATGTTTGGAGCTTGCGGCACTCCAAAGGCGAGCCGCAGATGCCCCTCGGGCGGATATCGGGGGGTCCCGGGCGGTGTTTTTGGGGGTCCCGGTGTCGGTGGCGGCAGAGCCCCGGCGGGGGCGGGGGGATGCGGGTCCCCCCGCGGTGGGGGTTGGGCTTCCCGGGCCGGGCCCTCCGAGCTCTGCCGGGGCCCCGTGGGGACGGCGCGGGGCCGGCGGGGCGGGGGGACACCGGTTTTGGGGACCCCCGGGAGAGCCGCGGCTTCCCTAAGCGGGACCCCGGAGAGAGGAGAGCCCCAGAAGCCCAAAGCGGGGACCCCGAGAGGGGGGACCCCTGGGATTGGCGGGACCGCGGCGGGGGGGTCTGGGGGCTGCAGGGGCGGCACGGCCGGGAAGTGGGCTCGGGGGTCCCGGGGCCGGGAAAGGGGCTCGGGGGTCCCGGGGCTGGGAAAGGGGCTCGGGGGTCCCGGG
Organism: Aphelocoma coerulescens; assembly: GCF_041296385.1. Classification (NCBI taxonomy): domain Eukaryota; kingdom Metazoa; phylum Chordata; class Aves; order Passeriformes; family Corvidae; genus Aphelocoma; species Aphelocoma coerulescens. The sequence continues at coordinate 2,704,315 of NW_027183804.1, read as the reverse complement.
GCTGGGAAAGGGGCTCGGGGGTCCCGGGGCCGGGAAGGGCTGCTCCCAGTATGAGCCCAGTTCCCTCCCCGAGTGGTTCCAGTTTCCTCATCAGTCCCAGTATGAGCCCAGTATGATCCCAGTATGATCCTGGTCACTTCCCCTCACTCCCTGTTGCTCCCAGTATGAACCCAGTCACTCCCAGTCACCGCCCATTATGATGCAATTTGCCCCCAGCACAGTCTCAGTTGCTCCCAGTTCCTCCCACTTTTGTCCAGTGTGTTCCCAGTTCTCCCAGTTGCCCCAGCATAGTCCCAGTCACTCCCAGTATGATGCCAGACTCTCCCAGCAGGGCCCCAGTCACTCACAATTGCTCCCAGTTGCCCCCAGCACATTCCCAGTCACACCCAGTGTGGTCCCAGTCAGCACCCACATGGTCTCAGACACTCCCAGTATATCCCAGTTGCCCTGACCATTCTCGTGGTCATTCCCAGGCACTCCCAGTTACCTCAGCAGGGATCAGTTGCCCCCAGATTTATCCCAGCCCCTGCCAGTACATCCCAGTTGTCACCAGCATGCATCCTATCATTCCCAGTTCCTCCCAGTGCATCCCCAGTAGGCTCTCAGCATGGGCCTGGTAGCTCCCTGTAACCCCCACTGACACCCGCTATAATCCCAGCAAGGCCCCCGTCACTCCCAGTATGATGCCAGTGGCCCCCAGGGTGTTCCCAGTTGCTCCCTGTCAATGCCAGCATGAGCCCAGTAGCCTCCAGTATGATCCCCGTGACTCCCTGTCTCTCCCAGTATATCCCAGTCACCCCCAGCATGCTCCCAGTCACTCCCATTTCTTCCCAGCTGCATTCAGCACAAATCCAGTTGCTCACAGCCACTCCCAGTCAATCCCAGTATGATTCCAGTCACCCTCAGTATGATCCCCGTCTCCCCCAGCATGGACCCACTGTGATTCCAGTATGATCCCAGTTGCCCCCAGCATAGTTCCAGTTGTTCCCAGTTCCTCCCAGTATGATCCCAGTTGCCCCTAGAATAGTCCCAGTCATGCCCAGTTTCCCCCAGCATAGATCCAGTTGCTCCCAGGTGCCCCCAGCATGGTCTCATTTCCCCCCAGCATGATCCCAGCTGTTCCCAGTGTGATTCCAGTCACCCCCAGTATGGTTACAGACACTCCCAGTATATCCCAGTTGCCCTCAGCATGTTTGTAGTCATTGCCAGGCACTCCCAGTTGCCCCAGTAAGGTTCCAGTTACCGCAGAATGATCCCAGTCTTTCCCAGTTACTTCCAGGGTCCTCTAGCATGATCCCAGTTTCTGTCAGTTTCCCAAAGTATGGTCCCAGTTGCTCCCAGTATGATCCCAGCTGTGGCCCCAGTTGTGGCCTCAGTTGTGGTCTCAGTGCCCTCAGCATGGTTCCAGTACCTTCCAGTTGATCCCAGTTGCTCCCAATGTGTCCACATTTTCCTCCCAACATGGGCCCAGCAGCTCCCAGCAACCCCCAGCATGGTTCCATTCACACCTGCTGTAATTCCAGTGCCTCCCAGTATGGCCCCAGTAGGACCCGTAGTTACTTCCAGTATGGTCCAGTCACTTCCAGTATGGTCCCAGTGTCCCCAAATGTGATCCCAACTGCTCCCTCTCAATGCCAGTATGATCCCAGTCACCCCCAGCATGGTTACAGTCACTCCCAGTATGACCCCAGTCACTCCCAGATACTCCCAGTATTATTCCAGTCATGCCCAGAGTGACTCCCTGTCACTCCCAGTGTGGGCCCAGTTGCTCCCAGTATGAATCCAGTCACTCCCAGTTACTCCAAATACAAACCCATTTGCTCTCAGCACGGTCTCTGTTGCTCCCAGTCACCTCCAGAATGGTTCCAGTCATGTCCAGCACCTTTCCAGTCCCTCCCAGTCTGATTCCAGTATGGTCGCAGTCATCCTCAGACACTCCCAGTATCATCCCAGTCAGTTCCATTAGGATCCCAGTATGACCCCAGCATGGGCACAGCTGCTCCCATTATCTCCCAGTGTGGTTCCAGTTGAACCCAGTTGCCCCCAGTTCAGACCCAGTCACTCCCCACATGAGGTTGAGCGCTCCCTCCCCCCACCCGTGGGATCATCGCCCCCCATCCCACAGGTGCCCGGGGAGGGGGAGCTCAGCCCAGATATCCCGGGGGGGTTCCCTGGGTTGTGTTTTTTTGGGGGGGATGTTTGGAGAATGAAGAACTCCAAAGCTGAGCAGAAAATGCCCCTTGTGAGGACATTGGGGGTCCCCAGGAGGTGTTTCTGGGGGTCCCGGTGGCGGTGCCAGCAGAGCCCTGGCTGCGGGCAGGGGGATGTGGGGTACGGCCCGTGGTGGGGGTTGGGTCTGCCCGAGTCAGTCACGGCCACCTCCAGCCCGGAGCCAGGGGGCTGCGGGACCCCTTGGGAGAGCCAGAGGGGGAACCTCAGGACCCCCAGAGTGGGACGAGCAGAGAGGGGCAGTACCGGGACCAGGGGAGCCCCAGCAGTCTGGAGGAGCGACCCCCTGTGAGCCCCAGGGCCCCAAAGTGGGGAGCCCCAAAAGGGGGGAGCACCACTATTTGCGGGACCCTCAACAGCCGGGAGAAGGGGAGGGGGGACTCCTTGGACCCCCTGCACCCCGAAGCAGAGAATAAGGGGAGAAGGGACCTGGGGACCCCATAACCCCCAGCATCCCTAAGTGAGGAGACCAAAGCAGGGAGCTTTTGGATTCCTGGACTCTCAGCAGCCTGGGGAGGGTGGAGACCAAGTAGAGAGGGGGACCCCAATAAAAGAGGGACCCCCAGCAGCTGGGACAGGGGGGAACCCCCAAACACCAAAGGGGAGAGACCAGAGAGGGGGAACTCCTGAGAGGCTTTTTCAGAGCAGATTTTTATGGACACACAGTGCCCAGTGACTTCTAGAGATGGACTTGGGCAGAGGGATCTTACACTCAACACCCTTGTTTCACCCCAAATCAGGATTTCCCATTCCCAACCCTTGGCCAGATGGAGGAGGAGGCTGTGAGGAAGACGAAGATGCCCCGGGAGCCCCAGGCAGGTGAGGAGGAAGTCAGTGCCCCTTTCCCCCTCTCTCCTGCTCCATCTCCCAGCCCAGCATCGCCCCCGGCTGCAGGACAACCCCGCTGCCGACGCCGTCCTGCCGGGGACGGACTGGGGGGATCTCCTTCCCCTTCCCTGTGGCACGGAGGCAAATCCCATCCTCTCCTTGTCCTTCCTCCCCAGACAAGGAGCTGAGGACGGAGCCCAGGGAGGACAAATCCCCGCGGCAGAACCTGGTGGAAGAGGCCGTTTTGAGCAGCTCCACAGCTCAGGAATCCAACGGGGAGGAAAAGCCCCGGAGATCCCTTAGGATGAGGGGCTGCAAACGCAGCCCAGGGTGCTCTGAGGAGGAAAGACCCACCCTGTGCCAGGAAGGCAGCCAGAGATCCAGCCAGAGGCCAGAGCTGGTGGTTCATGAGCAGCTTCACAATGGGGAGAAGCCCCACATGTGTGGGGAATGTGGGAAGAGCTTCAGGTGGAGCTCCTACCTGATCGACCACCAGAGGATCCACACTGGGGAGAAGCCCTATGAATGTGGGGAATGTGGGAAGAGCTTCAGCTGGACCTCCAACCTGATCCGCCACCGGCGCATCCACACTGGGGAGAGGCCCTACGAGTGTCCTGAGTGTGGGAAGAGGTTTCAGAGCAGCTCCAATCTCCTCCTGCACGAGCGGATTCACACGGATGAGAGGCCCTTCCGCTGCCCCGACTGCAGGAAGGGATTCAAGCAAAACTCCACCCTCATCACCCACCGGTGCATCCACACCGGGGAGAGGCCCTACGAGTGTCCCCAGTGTGGGAAGAGCTTCTCCAGGAGCTCTCACTTGACCCAACACCAATGGAGGCACCACTAAGGGAAGCCCTGCGAGTGCCCCGACTGCGGGAAGAGCTTTGTCCTCTGCTCCAAATCCATCTCCCATCAGAGGAGCCACGTTTGGCAGAGCCCTGGTGACCCACATTCCCTGTGATCCAGGTTGGGAAGACCCCTGGCTGGTGCTCTCCACGTTCTCCTGGATCCCCGTAGGCACCTGGGTGAACGCAGGGGCAGGAACATCCATCAGGACTCAGATCAACATTGGAAATTCATTGGGAAGAGCTGATTTTTTAACTTTATGCCCTAAAAATTTTCATCTACTCTGTCCAATTGTTTCTTCTGGTGGTATCAAGCCACCCCGGATGATCTTGGAGGTCTTTTGCAGCCTAAGTAATTTCTATGTTAATCCCATTGAAACAGCAAAAATTGGGGTAAAAATAAAAATTTAAAGACATCTAAAGCTGCACCATTTTCCCGCAATTTGGGGGTGAATTTGGGGTTCAGGGGAATATTTGGGAGGATCTGAGTGTTGTGGGGCTGTGAAGCCAGGCAGATTGGGGCCACAATCTCACAGTTGTGGGGGCAGAACGTGTGCACCTGAGCCCGTCTGTTCTCCAGGAATTCCAGTTGTGTGTCCCAGTCCCTTCCCTGGGTCTGCCCATCCAGGGTGTCCCCCCCAAAGTGCCCAAATCGCTGCTGAAGTGCCTGAGCTGCTCTGGGTTGTGGATGTTCCTGTCCACCAACCTGTCCTGGTCAGTGCCATGGGGGCTGGGAGGGGGTCTGAGGGGACTGGGCTGGGCTTTTGAGCCTCTTGGGGCCATTTGAGGTGCTGGGAGGGGGTTTGGGGGGCTTTTTGTGCAGTCTTCAAGGGAGTTTTGGGGTGCTGGCAGGGCTGTGTGTCTTGGAGAGAATTTGGGAGGGTGTTGGGGGAGATGGGAAGGGGTTTTGGTGGTTTTTGGGATCATTTATGATGCAGGGTGTGGTTGGGGGAGTCCTGGCAAGGAGATTTGGGGGGCTTTGAGAGGTCCAAGATTGGCTCTGGGGCTGGGTGAGGGTTTTAGGGCAGGTGTGGCCTCCCCCAAGACCCCCAAAGCTGCCACCAGACCCCATCCCCCAAGATGCTGCCGGGGGTCAGGGGCTCCATGTTGGGGTTCATCCTCCTGGCACTGTGGGAGAAGGTGAGAGGGGGTCCCAAGAGGCCGTGTGTGTCCCCCCAGAGCGTGTGTGACCCCCCCCATCCCAGTGTCACCCCCTTTTCCCTGCCCACAGGGCTCCTGAGCCAGCCCCTGCTGCCCCGGGAGGGAATTTGGGGAGGGGGCAGAGGGGGTGCGCAGCCCCCGCCGGGGGATGACCCCGGCCCAGCGCCCTTCGTTCAGCACCGAGCTGGGCTTGGGGCCGCAGGAGGAAGAGGCCGATGGGAAGCAGATCCTGCAGGGGGGACAGGGCTTGGGCTCAGGGCAAGGTCCTGCCCTGCACACCTGGCTCAGGTGTGAGCCTGCCCCGGGAAGGGAGCGGGACATTCCCATCCCCACGGATCAGGGCTGGGAGCAGCGCTGGGACCACGGACATGGACGTGGCTGTGGGGTCAGTTGCTCTCGGCGTTCTCGGAGGGAGAAGCTGCTGGTTCTTTTCGGCCGTTTTTTCTTTCCGCGGACAAAGATCCCAGGACCCCCGGCCCACCTTCCCTATCCCACTGGAGGCCGGGCTGTGGCTGCCCTGCCCCGCTGCTGCTTTGAGCCTTCGCTCGCTGTAGCCGTGCCCGCCCTGCCTGCCTGGGCCTCCGGGGGGGTTCCCCGCTTGGATACATCGCGTCTGCCACCCAGGATTTGTGCTCATCCCTGCCGTTCCAGCCTGCTGTTCCCGAGGGTCCGGCCGGACACCGGGATCGGCTGCCCAGGGGTTTGTGAAGCCTTTGTTCCATCCCTTCCCGGGATCCCAGGGCACCGGTGCCGCGTGCTCCCCGAGCTCGCTCCGGAGCGCCCCCTGCAGCCGCGGGGGAACCATCGCACCTGCCCTGCTCACCGGGAGCCGCCAGCGCCCCTGCCGGCTGCGAGCGGAACTGCACCCGAGGGGAAAGGGCCTGACAGCCGAGAGGGCTGGGACTGGGTTTGTGTTTGCTGTTACTGCCAGAGTTGTTGTTGTTTGTTTGATTGGTTATATATATAATAGTAAAGAGCTGTTATTCCTATTTCCCACATCATTGCCTAAAGGCCCTTGATTTCAAAATTATAATAACTCAGAGGGGAAGGGGTTATATCTGCCAATTCAAGGGAGGCTTCTGCCTTCCTTAGCAGACACCTGTCTTTTAAAACCAAGACAATGAGCTAGCCTGCTTTTTGCAGAGGTGTCTTTGGTTCCAACAAGGCCCCGCTGTGTCTCAGTGCACCCTGGCTTCCATGCGGATCTGGAGTATCACAAAGGCTCCTTGGTTCCACCACGTCCTGCTGTGTCACAATGGATCCTGTGCTCCATGAGGCCCTCCAAAGTCATCCTGGAGGCTTGCTTCCATGAGGTTCCATGATGTACCAGTGGTCATCTTGGTTCCAGGAGTTTCCTTAGTGTCACAATGCTCTCCATGCTTCCATGATTCCCCACAATGTCCCAATGCTCTCCATGCTTCCATTAGGCCCTGCTTTGCCACAATGGTGCCCTTGTTTCCATGAGGCCCCGCTGTGTCACAATGGACTATGGTTCCATAATGCTCCGTGGTGTCACCATGGTCTTCTTGAATCCGCAGTGTAACAATGGACCATTGGTTCCATGTGGCCTGGCCGTGTCACAATGGGCTCCTTGATTCCATGATTCCCCACGGTGTCACAATGGAGCCTTGTTTCTAGGAGGTTCTGTACTGTCACAATTGTCTCCTTGATGCCATCAGCCCCTGCAGTGTCACAAAGGCTCCTTGGTTCCATGAGGAACACAAAAGCTTTGCAGAAACATTGAGCAACAGCTGCTGAACACAGCTGGCAACATCTGCTTGCATCAAAAGAGGACTTCATGCTGAGAATGGCACCAGCAGCTTCCATCTGCAACAGAGACCCAGGGAAAGAACAGGCTGTGCCGGTCTGGACAAATTTGGAGGAAAATATCCTCTGGTAGAAGGCAGGTTACACCCAGCCCTCCCCCACCAGGTTCGGGAAAAAAGAATTTTCCTCGGAAGAAAGTGAAAGAGATAAAAACTGTTTATTTTACAAACACACAGGAAAAGGATAACAATGCTAAATATTCAAACCTCTCACTGTGGAGAGAAACCTGGGATAACTGGGGAGGACTTTCGTGTTTCAGTGGGGTCTCCTGAAACATCCCTAGACAGCGAGGCCCGTGGAAAGAAATAGGGAGCGATTCTTGAGAGAAGTTTCAGAGCTCTTTCTTCTCCAGCCACATGGGCGGGGCACTGCCAAAGAACTGAGCAATCACGGGACAAGCAGGGCCCTCCTGGCACAGGGCAACACAAAATAACCAGTGCTGAACAGGATTAGGGCACATGTGAGCAGGGAGAAGGGAGACCCCGTGCCCAGGCCATGCCTCTACCCCTGGGTCCCCCCTCCCATGACCTCATGGCAGGGGGGAGGAACCCCAACACTTCTGGAGGTGTAGTCTCCCTCCTCCTCCTTGGAGCTGGCTCATGGGCCCACATTCAGGGCCCCCACCTCGGGCGAAAATTCTCCTGGTGTGGTCTGATGTTGAAACAGTCAAGAAGAGAAGAAGGGAAAAAAAACCCCAAAGTCCCAGGAGAACAAAGTTCAACTCTCCATCTCCCTGCAGAGAAAAGGAGCTGAAAACTGGCTCAAAAGCAAGAAGGTTGCTTCCTCCACCCTTGCTGCAAGCAGGATGCAGAGGAGTGTGTATGTGTGTCCTTGAACAAACGCTCTGAGAAGTTTGTCCGGTTTTTTTTTCCTCTCCCCCCTCTCAGGCTCAGTTGAAAGGCACAGAAATGCACAAAGTTCACTTCTGGGCATAGAGCAGCCATAGGGGATACACATCCTAAAGTCACCCCAAGACACAGGCACAGAGAATTCAGTGGAAAGACTCCGAGAATTCTGCTCCCAGAGATCATTCCTGCTCACACTGACCCTTGTAGAAAGGGGACATCATTCCAGGCAGCCTGTACTGAGCATGTGGCTCCTGAGCGGGGTTTGTTGTTTAGGAAACCTGCTCAGGCTTTTCCATTCTTTCCTTGCAAACAGGAAAACTTCTCCTGGGCCTGTGTGCAGGCAGAGGCCTGAGGAGAGCAGGTGGCACATGGTGCGCTGGGCTGGGACAGCCAGCTGCAGAGCTCAAGGGAAGAAGCCCAAAGTGGCACAATGGCTCCTTGCCTTCACATGCAACACCTGGGTCACAATGGTCTCCTTGATTCCATGAGGCCCCACTGTGTCACAATGGCTCCTTGGTTCCATGCGGTTCCGCAGTGTCACCATGGTCTCCTTTGATCCGCATTGTCATCATGGACAGAAGGAGCCGGGCGGCGGCGGGGGCTGAACCCTGGCAGCAGCGAGGAGGAAGAACAGGAAGAAGAGGAAGAAGAGGAAGAAGAGGAAGAAGAGGAAGAAGTGGAAGAAGTGGAAGAAGAGGAAGAAGAGGAAGGGGCCGGGGCCGCCTGCGGTGTCCGATCCCCGGCAGCAGCGGGGAGGCCTCGGGCAGCGGCGGCGGGCGGGGCCCTTTGGAGCCGCCCCGAGGGCTCGGTGCCGCCCCGGGCCCCTGAAGGAGCCGCTCGGCGGGACGGGCGAGCTGGGAACGAGAGAAAACGCCGAGGAAAGAAGAAAATCCAATCAAAGAGCCACACCGAGGGGCGTCTCCGCCGGCCCGTGGCACCGAAGGAGCTGCACCGCGAGACCAGCGAGGAGCCCGGCGCTGAAAGAGCCGCAGCGGAGGGCGTGGGATGGGAGGTGCGAATGGAATAAAAGAAGGAGAATGGAATAATAAATTCTAGAAGAAGTGCACGGGGAGTGGCGGCTGCGCAGCGACTGAAAGAGCTGCAGCGAGGGAGCGTCGGGGCAGCAGCGCGGGGTCTCGGCCGCTCCGTGTGACCGAAAGAGCGGCAGCGAGGGACGGGCGGGGCGCGGCTCGGATCGAGCCCTCCAGCTGCGCCAAGAGCGGCGACCCCGCGGGACCGCGCCGGGGCCGGGCGGCGGCGGCAGCCGGAGCCGGGGAAGCGGCTTGGAGCGGCGGAGACGAGCGGGGTGTTCCCGTCAGCTCCGCTCAGCCCTCGGGCACCGGGGGGTTCCGGGGCTTGTTCCCGTCAGCTCCGCTCAGCCCTCGGGCACCGGGGGGTTCCGGGCCTTGTTCCCGTCAGCTCCGCTCAGCCCTCGGGCACCGGGGGGTTCCGGGGCTTGTTCCCGTCAGCTCCGCTCAGCCCTCGGGCACCGGGGGGTTCCGGGGCTTGTTCCCGTCAGCTCCGCTCAGCCCTCGGGCACCGGGGGGTTCCGGGGCTTGTTCCCGTCAGCTCCGCTCAGCCCTCGGGCACCGCGCTGGGGCCCCGCGCACTTTCCCAGCCCGGCCGCCCCCACGGGCCGGGCCCCGCGGCTCCCGCTGCCGCCGCCTCGGCCCCGCCGAGCCCAGAAACCCCGAAAAATCGCTCCCATGCACTAAGGAACCTTTCCGTGCGCAGCCAGGGGCGCAGAGGGGGGATCCTTATGAAGTCCCCTCCCCTCAGTCCCTCCTGGCACGGCCGGGCATTAGCGCAGCTCCCGGGGCTGTGTCCCGGCACCGGCTGCTGCCACAGGGCACGGGGCTGCCGCGCTCGGGCATTAAACGCGACAGATTTGGGGAGCAGGGACAGCCACAGAAAGCCTCCGGGAGCCCTCGGGAGCCTGGAGCTGCACGAGGGCCACAAAGGATGCCCTGGACACAGCGATGGCCCCAGCAGCAGCTCTGCCCCCCAGCACGGGGCTGTGTCCCAGACCCCCCGCTCCAGCCCGAGGTTTGGGGGCGGCAGCGGAGCTGCTGGACGGAGGACGGCTGGAGGAGCAGGAGCGGGAGGAAGAGGAGGGATAAAGGGGGAGGGGCGGGAGGAAGAGGCGGGCCAGAGGGGGCAGGAAGAGGAGTCTCCATGTGCATCCATCGCTCTCTCTGTCTGCAGCTCTCGGCCTCGGGAACACCGCTCCCCCCATCCCGCAGGTGACCGGGGAGGGGCAGCTCGCCCCAAATATCTTGGGCGGTGCCTGGGGTTTTTTCGGGAGAGGGGATTTTTGGAGCTTGGAGGACTCCAGCACCGAGCCCCAAATAGCTTTGTTGGTTCCTGGGGAACGGGGGTTTGGTGGGGCAGGGGAGGGGAGGCGGATGTTTGGATCTTGCAGGGCTCCGAATGTGAGTCGCAAATGCCCCTTGGGGGATATTGGGGAGCCCCCGGCACGCGGGGTTTTGGGGGTCCCGGTGGCGACTGCCGGGAGAAATGGGATGGGGCGGGATGGGGCCCGGGAAGGGTGGGATGTGGATTGGGGTGTGGGATGAAGTGTGGCGGAGGGGGATGGGCGGGATGGGGCCTGGGATGAGGCAGGCGAAGGTTGGGGATGATGAGGCCGGGGGGACCCCAGTCCTCAGGGGCCTGCGGGGTATCCGCCAGCTCCGAGGGAGTTTTGGGGCACCCCTAATCCTGAGGGGGCGGTGCTGGCAGCGGGGGACACGTGGCTCCGGCACCTCTGGCCCCAGCTGAGCCCCCCCCGCCCCCAGCGCCCCCCGGAGCGGAATTTGGGGAGGGGGAGGTGGGGGCGGCCAGGCCGGGCCCCCCCGCGCTGTCCCGGCGGGGGCCGAGTGCGGGCGGGAGCCCCGCGGGGCCCGGCCCTGCCCGGGCACGGCTGATGCCGCCCGCCCGCGCTCCGCACTGGTCCGGACTGGTGCTCCCAGTGCCGTGCGGGGCGGGGCCGCTCTGGGGACCCCCCAGGGCACAGCGCGGCTGCTTTGGGGCTGTCGGCAGCGCCCGGCGCTGGGCATGGGGCGTGTGGGGGCAGCTGGGGCCGCACTGGTGGCACTGGTGGTGCTGGGAGCCCCCCCGGGCGCGGGGTGAGCGGTGAGAAGGGGGGCGGGTCTGGGACCCCAAATTGAGCGAAATGGGGAATGGAACCCCCAAAGGGAGCAGGAGGGGCCTGGAACCCCCAAAACCAAGGCCGGGGGAGGGGAGGTGGGGATTGGGGATGGGGAAGGTGCAGAAGGAGGAGGGGAAGAGGGGGCTGGGACCCCCAAGCAAAGCGGGATGGGGATGGGACACCCAAATTGAGCTGGAATGGGGCTGTGGATTGGGGGAACGCTGGGAAAGGGGAGGAGAGGGGAGGGTGTTCTGGTTTGGCCAAATTTAGAAATATATCCTCTGAGAGAAGGCACAACCACCCCTCCCCCACCAGGTTTGGGAAAAAATAAATTTTTCTCGAAGGAAAGTGGAGGAGATAAAACTATTTATTTACCAAACACGGGAAAGGAAAATAACGCTAAATTGTAAAATCTGTTGCTGCGGAGGAAGAAACCTGGGAAAGTGTTAGAGTCCTCCCTTTGGTCTCCTCGGAGCTGGGGCTTGGCCCAGGGCCAGGCCGTCTGTGCCCAGTTGAAAGTCCTCCCGATGTGCTCTGATATTAAAGCAATCAAGCAGTCCAGTAGAAAAGGGGATTTTCAAGGGGAGGAAAAATTCAGCTCTCAGTTTCTCTCCGGAGAAAAAGCAGCTGAACAACTGGCCAAAAAAGAAACTGTTCTGGGCGCAGCCGGCCGGGTGCTTCCCCCCTCCCCTGCCACAGCTGGGAAACCAATTGCTATCTGTGTGTGACCTTGAACAAGCTGCAAACTGCTTTGAAAAAGTTTTGCTCAGTTTTTTCCTTCCCCCTCTCAGGCTCAGTTTAGAGGCATAGAAAGGCACAGGAATTAATTTCTGGGCATAGGCAGCGATATGGGATACACATCATAAGGTCACCCCAAGACAGAGGGAAAGGTGGGGTTGGGACAGCAGAAGAGCGGTTCCATGGGGGTGCAGCCCTGTCCCCCAGCACCTGAGCCCTGGAGCGATTCCCTGGGGCTCTGGGGAAGGGAGGGATCCGCACTGGGGGGGTCCCCAACCCCCCTGTCCATCCCTGGGCTGATCGGGGGCTCCCCCCACACAGCAGCTGGTGCTGAGGCAGCCGTGGGGCAGAGGGGGTGGGAAAGGGGGGGCAGGGTGGGAGTGGAGGAGGAGCGGGAGGAAGAGTAGGGAGAGAGGAGGAGGAGGAGCTGGAGAACCACGAGGTTCCACCGCCCGCCCACTGTGTCCGCAGCACCCCCAGCCCCGGTAGCATCTTCCCCCCATCCTGCAGGTGAGCGGGGAGGGGGAGCTCACCCCAAATCTATCGGGGGGTCAGCAGGAGGGGTTTTTTTTGGAGGGGTGTTTGGAGCTTGCAGATTCTGGAATCGAGCCCCAGATGTCCTTGCATGTCCCTGGGAGGGATTTTTTGGGCCAGAGGGGATATGTGGATCTTGCAGGACTCCAAAGCTGAGCCATAATTGCCCCTTGGGGGTCTTGGGGTGTCCATGTGAGGATTGCCTGGTCCTGGTGGGGTTGGACATTGGCTTTGGGGATCCCCAGGAGAGCTGGGGGCTGGAACATGGGACCCCTGGAGTGGGGAGAGCAGGGAGGGACGATACCAGAGCTGGGGGACCCCCAAGAGCCTGGAGGGGTGGGGGGGCCTGGAGAAGAGGTGGGGTTGGGATCTCTCAGCCCTGAAAGGGGCAGTGAGGATAGGGGGGAGCCCCAAGTTCCTGGAGTGGAGGGAGGCTGAAGAGGGAGACCCTGGGACCTCTGGGAGCCAAAGCAGAATTGGGAAAAAAGGGACCTGTGGGACCCCCAAAACCCCCCAGCATCCCTAAGCAGGACCCCGGAGAGGGGGATCCCCAGGACCCATGGGACCCCCAGCAGCCCTGACAAGGGGAACCCCCAGAACCCCAAAGTGAGGAGACTGGAAAGGGGGAACTCCTGGAGCCGTTTTTAGGACTCACTGCCAATTTTTTGTTAGTTTTTGTGGACCCCGGTGAGTTCCAGAGATGGACTTGGGCAGGAGGAAGCCCCAACCCAACACACTCATCTCTTGTTTCTCCCAGAATGAGGATTTCCCATTCCCAACCCTTGGCCAGGTGGAGGAGGAGGCTGTGAGGAAGAGGAAGATGCCCCGGGAGCACCAGGCAGATGAGGAGGAAGTCAGTGCCCCTTTCCCCCTCTCTCCTGCTCCATCTCCCAGCCCAGCATCGCCCCCGGCTGCAGGACAACCCCGCTGCCGACGCCGTCCTGCCGGGGACGGACTGGGGGGATCTCCTTCCCCTTCCCTGTGGCACGGAGGCAAATCCCATCCTCTCCTTGTCCTTCCTCCCGCAGACAAGGAGCTGAGCACGGAGCCCAGGGAGGACAAATCCCCGCGGCAGAACCTGGTGGAAGAGGCCGTTTTGAGCGGCTCCATGGCGCAGGAATCCAACAGGGAGGAAAAGCCCCGGAGATCCCACAGGAGGAGGGGCTGCAAATGCAGCCCAGGGTGCCCTGAGGAGGAAAGACCCACCCTGTGCCGGGAAGGCGGCCGGAGATACAGCCAGAGGTCAGAGCTGGTGGTTCATGAGCAGCTTCACGATGGGGAGAAGCCCCACAAGTGTGGGGAATGTGGGAGGAGCTTCAGGTGGAGCTCCAACCTGATCAATCACCAGAGGATCCACACTGGGGAGAGGCCCTATGAGTGTGGGGAATGTGGGAAGAGCTTCAGCCAGAGCTCCAGCCTGATCCGCCACCAGTGCATCCACACTGGGGAGAGGCCCTATGAGTGTCCTGAGTGTGAGAAGAGGTTTCAGACCAGCTCCAATCTCCTCCTGCACCAGCGGATTCACACGGATGAGAGGCCCTTCCGCTGCCCCGACTGCAGGAAGGGCTTCAAACAAAACTCCCACCTCATCACCCACCGGCGCATCCACACCAGGGAGAGGCCCTACGAGTGTCCCCAGTGTGGGAAGAGCTTCTCAGACAGCTCTAACTTGACCAGACACCAACGGAGGCACCGCTAAGGGAAGCCCTGCGAGTGCCCCAACTGCAGGAAGAGCTTTGTCCTCTGCTCCAAATCCATCTCCCATCAGAGGAGCCACGTTTGGCAGAGCCCTGGTGACCCACATTCCCTGTGATCCGTGTTGGGAAGACCCCTGGCTGGTGCTCTCCACGTTCTCCTGGATCCCTGTAGGCACCTGGGTGAACGCAGGGGCAGGAACATCCATCGGGACTCAGATCGTCATTGGAAATTCATTGGGAAGAGCTGATTTTTTAACTTTACACCCCAAAATTTTCATCTACTCTGTCCAATTGTTTTCTCTGGTGGTATCAAGCAACCCTGGATGACCTTGGAGATCTTCTGCAGCCTAAGTAATTTCTGTGTTAATCTCACTGAAACAACCAAAATTGGGGTAGAAATAAAGAAATTAAACAAAGAGATCTAAAGCGGCACCATTTTACTGGAATTTGGGGTTGAATTTGGGGTTCAGGGGAATATTCGGGAGGATCTGAGTGTTGTGGGGCTGTGAAGCCAGGCAGACTGGGGCCACAATCTTGTACTTGTGTTGTCAGAACGTGTCCACCTGAGCCCACCTATTCATCAGGAATTCTGGTTGTCTGTCCCAGTCCCTGCTCTGGGTCTCTCCCTTTGGAGTGTGACGTCCAAAGTGCCCAAATCGCTGCTGAAGTGCCTGAGCTGCTCAGGGCTGTGGATGTTCCTGTCCCCCAGCCTGTCCTGGTCGGTGCCATGGGGGCTGGGAGGGGGTCTGGGGGGCTCCTTGGGGGACTGGGAGGGGCTTTTGTGGCTCTTGAGGGCATTTGTGGTTCTTGGAGGGGCCTTTTAGGGTGGTCTCAGAGAGTTTTGGTGATCTTGGCTGGGCCGTGTGTCTTGGAGAGAATTTTGTGGTTCTTGGGGTCATTTATGATGCAGGGAGTGGTTGGGGGGTTCCTGGCCAGGAGCTGTGGGGTGGTTTGAGGGGTCTGGGAGTGGCTGTGGGGCTGGGAGGGGGTTTTAGGGCCTCTCCCCCAGACTCCAAAGCTGCCACCAGACCCCACCCCCAAGATGCTGCTGGTGGTCGGGGATTCCATGTTGGGGTTCATCCTCCTGGCACTGCAGGAGAAGGTGAGGGGGGGTCCCCAGGGGCCGTGTGTGTCCCCCCAGAGCGTGTGTGACCCCCTCATCCCGGTGTCACCCCCTTTTCCCTGCCCACAGGGCTCCTGAGCCAGCCCCTGCTGCCCCGGGAGGGAATTTGGGGAGGGGGCAGAGGGGGTGCGCAGCCCCCACCGGGGGATGACCCCAGCCCAGCGCCCTTCGTTCAGCACCGAGCTGGGCTTGGGGCCGCAGGAGGAAGAGGCCGATGGGAAGCAGATCCTGCAGGGGGGACAGGGCTTGGGCTCAGGGCAAGGTCCTGCCCTGCACACCTGGCTCAGGTGTGAGCCTGCCCCGGGAAGGGAGCGGGACATTCCCATCCCCACGGATCAGGGCTGGGAGCAGCGCTGGGAGCACGGACATGGAAATCCTGGGAGCCACTGGGACCGCACTGGGGGGTGAATGATCCCCCCCAGCACCTTTCCAGGCCGCCCTGCGACCTGAGAAATGCTCGCTGGGCCTCGGCCTTGGCCAAGAGCCCCCGGGCTCAGCTGCTCTGAGCTCAGGCGCTGCCGGCTCCCGCAGCCCGCCCAGGGCCGCCCTGCCCGTGCCGGGGCTGTGCTGGAATTCTCTGCTGCTGCTGGGCCACTCGGGGGGTCTGGCCCCGCAGGAAAGGTGACCCTGAGCCAGGAGCTTTCCTTGGCCGCAGCAAAGCCTCGGCACGGAAAGACCTTCCCAGCGCTGTGCCCTGGGCCGGGAGGGATTGTGCCACCAGAGCTGTCCCTCCATTTCTTCTGCCAGGCAGCTTTAGCACAGGAAAAGTGGAGAAGCCAGAGCTGCCTCTCAGCTTTCCGCAGCCCTCCAGAGGAATCCTGTGTGGGAAGCAGCCTGGGAACAGGGTTGAGGTGCCAGGGCAGGGGAATTCAGAGCCCTTTCCTCCCCCGTGGGCCCAGGCTCTGGCCCTTGCCCTTTGCAATGGCCCTGCAGCTGCCAGAGGGGCCTTTTTGGCTCAGCTGAGAGCAGTCCTGCTGCAAGGCTGTCCTCGAGCTGCTTGGGCTGCACATGTGCCCAGGGAATGCTCATTGCTTGCAGTCTCAGGCGCTGTGGGTGTGCAGGTGTAACTACTGCAGGAGGGAACAGCTCTGCTGGGGGCAGTTCTTGCAAGGTGCTGGCCCTGGCTCGGGGCTGGGCCGGGGCCAGCGGCAGAAAATCAACTTGCAGCTCGGGCCCCGCAGCAGGGAGGAGCAGCAATTGCTGGGGGAGAGAGACTCTTGCCAAGGGCCTGCGGGGCCGGGCCCCAGGGAACGGCTTCCCGCTGCCCGAGGGCAGGCTGAGATGGGATGTGGGGCAGCAATGGTTCCCTGGCAGGGCGCTCAGGGCCTGGCACAGGCTGGCCCCAGAAGCTGCGGCTGCCCCCGCATCCCTGCAAGTGTCCCAGGCCGGCTCGGCCATTGGGGCTTCCTGCCCAGGAGGGCTGGGCTGGGCTGGGGCTGCTGAGGGCGGGATGGGCTCTGGCTGAGCCAGCTGAAGGCTGCGCATGATGAGGCCGGGGGGACCCCGTTCCTCAGTGGGTTCTGGGGTATCCCACATTCCTGAAGGGATGTCAGAGTATGTCCCGTTCCTGAGGCAGTTTTGGGGTCCCCCCAGTGCTTCGGAGGGGTTCTGAGAGGGGGGCTCTGGTACTTGGAAGGGGGACCTATTGTCAGGGATGCGGGGAGCCCATTTTGGGAAGGATGCTGCTGTTTCTGGCAATGTTGAGAGGTTCTGAATGGGCTGTGGGGCCCTGGCTGTCATTTTGGGACTTGAGGTGAGCCCATGGGCACAGCAAGGGCTGAGGAGAGGTTCCAAGCTGCCATTTGGGATGGAGGGATTGAGCGGGGCCTCCAATAAACTCAATGCCAGCCCCAGTGTGTCGATGGCAGCCCCAAATGGCTCGATCCGTCAGCCCCAAGGCCCGGCTGTGGGGAGTCAGGAAGCACAGAAGGGGAATTGGTGTCCAGGAGGGATGGGATGGGATGGGATGGGATGGGATGGGATGGGATGGGATGGGATGGGATGGGATGGGATGGGATGGGGATGGGATGGGATGGGATGGGATGGGGATGGGATGGGATGGGATGGGATGGGATGGGATGGGATGGGATGGGATGGGATGGGATGGGATGGGATGGGATGGGATGGGATGGGATGGGATGGGGATGGGATGGGATGGGGATGGGATGGGATGGGATGGGATGGGATGGGATGGGATGGGATGGGATGGGATGGGATGGGATGGGATGGGATGGGATGGGATGGGATGGGATGGGATGGGATGGGATGGGGATGGCATCGTTGGGGTGGGATGAAGTTTGGAAGGGATGGGGTGGTTTTGCCGCTTGGAGTGGGGCATTTCAGGGAGGAAAACCAGGAGCTGCTTTTGGGGAGGCTCCTGGTGCTTTTTGACAATTTTGGGGCCTCTAAGTGGCTTCTGGGAGGTTGCAGTGAATTTGGGGCAGGTACCATAAAACCTCTGCAATCTGTGGGACTGAGGCGAAGTCCCCACATTTTGGGAGGGTGAGGGGACCCCAATTGGGAGGGGATCCTGCTGCTTTGCACCCCTTCAATGGGGTGAGAAGTGGCTTGTGAGGGAAGGAAGGAAGGAAGGAAGGAAGGAAGGAAGGAAGGAAGGAAGGAAGGAAGGAAGGAAGGAAGGAAGGAAGGAAGGAAGGAAGGAAGGAAGGAAGGAAGGAAGGAAGGAAGGAAGGAAGGAAGGAAGGAAAACAATGTGAGTACTGAATGAAACAAAAAAAAAGGTTAATAACTCAGTTCTCTTTTAAAAAATATCAATTCCCTCTGAATCCAAAGTTGCAGAAGACTTTTCACTCCACATTTGGGGTTTGTTTTTATCTCTCATACTTTTCTGGTTCTTTTCTTTTTTCTCTTGTTTTTAATAGATAACCTCTCCTAGGAAAGGAATGCAGAGCAAAATGAGACCCATTTCTGGCAGGCACTGAAAGTGTGGGCTCCTGGTCTGGTTCCTTTTGTGTGGATCCCTCATCTCTGCGGCACGGGGGGAATAGCAGTGCTGGGAGCCAGCAGCGGGCTCAGGAGCATCCCGCTCTGGCAGCTCTGAGGAGGTGGCACATGTCCTGCTCTCCTGCTGCCCTCCAAAGCCCAGAATCCATGGGCAAGTTTAGGCCCAGCTCTGGGCACAGCCAGCATGGCCTGGGCACGGGAACGGGGGGCAAAGCGGGCGGGATCCTTCTACAGCTGCCTGGTGGTTTCTGCTTTCTGTGCCCAGAGTGCCAGGATGTTCTAAAGAGGTGCTTGTCCATGCAGCCCTTGGACAGGCCGTCCTTGGAAGAGCTCTTCAGTGCCCCTTGGCTGCAGGGTGTTCATGTGCCCTAGAGGATGGCAGAGACCCACAGGCACAGTGTGATCCAGGGGCCTGGCAGGTAACAGCCCCACACATCTCTTGGCAATCAGTGGCAAAGCAAAGCAGACGATTTTGTCCTGCCTGTAGCCCTGGGCAGGGAGCATCACAAGGGAACACGCAGCTCTTGGGCTGCAGCTGAGCTGGAGGCCTGCTCTGGCAAGCACTGGTGGCCACCATCCCCCCTGGTTTTGCTGGTCTGGTTCACTGATGGCTGGGGCCCTGGGCAGAACTCTGAGAGCCTGGTGTGGCCCCAGGGAAAGAGAAGGAGCCCCTGGAGAAGCTGTAGCAGGTGGGGCTGCTGCTGCTGGAGACACCAAGGACGAGCTCAAGGCCGACAACCTCTTCCTGGAGCTGGCCAGTGGCAGCTGAAGATGATGGCCTTTGATTCTGGCACCTTCTCCAAAGACACGCTCCACGGCCAGTGTGCAGGTGAGTCCAGAGCCAGGGGGATGCTGCCAGAGCTGGGCATGGCACGGCCTGGCCGGGCACCAAAGGTTCCCCCTTTGCTGGGGCGGCTGCAGCCAATTCTTCAGTGGCTGCCAAGCTGCTTTTGGGCTCTGGGCAGCTGCTGAGGAGGTGGCTGTGCCATGGCTGGCTGCAGGCTGGGCACATGTCCTGCCCTCCTGCTCTGCTCCCAAAGGCAGCAGTGCTGGGCAGCTTTGGGCCCAGCTCTGAGCACGGCCAGCACGGCCTGGGCACTGCGGGCGGCTGGGACAAGGCCATGAAATCCGACATCTGGCCTTGTTTGGGGCTGTATGGTCAAAGTCAGCTCCCTTGGCTCCTCCTTGAGCCCTGGCCAGGCTTAGGAGGAAGCCAAGAGGAGGATGAAAGCAGCTGTTCCCGCACTGGAAGTGCTGTCAGTTTGTTTCTCCAGCACTGTCAAAGCTGGGCCCTCTCGCAGCGGGGTTGGAGCCTCAGCTGTGGCTGGAGGCAGCTGCAGGAATTCCCAGTGTCCGGGAGTGGCTCTGCAGTCCTTGGCTGGGACAGCTTCCCCCAGCTGATGGGTGGCTCTGTGCAAGCTCAGCAAGAACAAAACCATCTCTGTGTGAGCAACGCTGTGCTCAGCACAGAGCCAAACACAGCCCCAGAGAAAGGCCTGGCAAGGAAATTCCCTCTGTCCCAGCCCACAGCAGCACCCCATGGCCACCCACCATCACCACGGCTCCACGGGTTCCTTTCCATGCCCCCAGCCCTGGCCACGGGACCTTGGGCTGGTGGCCACAGCAGCCGACTGTGGCCCAGGGCTCCGTGCCCGTGTCCATGGCAGCAGTGGCCGGCCACGGGCCCTTGAGTGCAGGTGAGCGTGCCAATCCCCATGGCAGCGGGGCCAAGCGTTGGTGTCCGTGGCACCAAAGTGAGGAACGGGTCCCTGTGGCCGCCGCCGTGGCACCTGAGGGCATCAGCGAGTGTCAGTGCAATTGTAGCTGGCACCAGCCCCGGCACCGCTCTGTCCTGAGGGCTGCCATGGCAGCCGAGGGCAGCCACAGGTCTGCGGGCAAGTGGCCACGGACCCTGAGTGCAGCAATGGCTCCTGGGGGGGTTTCTGAGGGAACTGGAACTGATGAGGGTTGCCATGGCATCCAACCCCTGGGATGTCACACAGCCACCCTGGGATGTCACACAGCCACCCTGGGATGTCACAACCACTCAGTGATATCATAGTCTGCTATAGGATGTCAGACCTCTGTCCTGTGGTATCATAGCCATATCTGTGATGTCACAACCCACTCTGTGATGTCACAGCCTGTTCTGTGATGTCACAGCCCTCTCTGTGACGTCACACCAATACCCTGTGATCTCACAGCCCACCCTGTGATGTCACACAGCCCCTTTCTGACATCACAGCTGCTCTGTGGCTCTGTGACACAGGCACAGAGGTGGTACCAAAACTTCAGTGAAACAAAACCTCCTCAGCACCAGCGCAGCACGAAGCAGCAGCATTCTTTATTGGGCCGGATGCACGAGGGGAGAGCCCCTCCCAAAGTCGTGTGTGCCGAGTTCAGGAATGTTCCTGTTTGCAGACTGGGTTTCACAGACACATTCCCAGATTGTCCCACAAGAAACACACACACGAGAATCATTGCCCCAAAATCACTGCATATTTCCCCCACCCCTTTGCACATCCCTTCTTCTGCCCTGGGGGTCTCTTTGGGGGTCCCTGGTGGTCGGTGACCCCAAAGCCAGCCCTGACTGCCCGGTGAACTGGTGAAAGTTGGCACACCTGGGCTGGTTGCTGCCCACAGAATCAGCCTTGTGCGGTTCCATGGCCAGTGGCTTTTGGAGAAGAAGCATTGTATGAACCCACCAGGTGCAAACGGTTTTTCATCTGGCAAATTTCCCCCCCTTGGAGGGTTGGGAAGCTTCTCTTCCCTTCAAGCCTTCAGAAGCCTCACTCTGCTCCTTTACTCACATCCCATGAGTTCCTCAGCTGCTTTCACAACCATGTTCTTTACACAGCTCAAAGCAAGTGTCAGAAGCACAAGTATTGCTGGGATCCCAGTTAGACTTTGCAAAAGTCAGGCCAACCATCAGTCAGGGAAAATCCAAATCCTTTAATTTTATCCAACCAGTTACTGTCTAACCCTCTCTGAACTGCCTGGAAACATTCCCATTGTCCTGTCTGAGGGTGATTCCATACTGCTGGAATTTGACAGCTCCAGGGGGTATCAGTTCAATCTGTCAGCTGATCAATATTTCCTGAGGTAATTTCCAGATCTGCTTTGGAAATGTTACAATTCTCAGCACTATTGTTCTGATGTGCCCATGGTAAGGAATATTCTCCTTCCATCCCTGTCCAGGTGCCCTGGGTGCTATTTCCTTCCCACATGTGTTCCCAGATTTTTGTCAAATTGCTGACTGAAGCTCCCCCACAGAACTGGATTTTCTGCAGAGGTTGGTGTTGGCAAACAAGCTGTTACAGGGGTCACATTCTGTCATCTGCCAACACCTTGCACTGACTTTGAAAACCGCATTTCCCTTCCCAGAAGTCAGGAACATCGTTTCTATTATTATTATAAATACACAATTATTGATCATCTTCATCCAGATCCAATAAATAGTATCCCCTTAGAAAATCCTATTCAATACCTAAAACAATAGGATTGATGTAAAACCCCAAACTCCCCGGTGTCAGTCAGTCTTGTTTCTGCTGTGTTTAATGTGTGCTCACTGGTTTTACCCGCATGTGATGAACCCCGAGTTTGATTCCTTCTACCTTGAGTGCAGGGTAGGTTACCAGGAGGACTTGAGATGGTCCCTTCCACTGCGGCTGGATTGTTCCAAAATTCCAGGTTCTGATGCACACCGGATCTCCTGGTTGGAAAGGATGTACAGGCGAGTCCAGCCCCAATGATCTGTTGAGAACCATGCACCTTTTAAGGCTTACAAGAGTTAGTCCCAGTGCTATTAAATATTCATTTCTGCAAAACTTCTGAGCCTTCCCTTGTCTTGTTGGTGCCACACGGGAAAGCTTCTGGCCATCCAGAAAAAGGATCCACCAATGCCAAAATGTGCCAGTCCCCCTTCTGCCTGGGCAGTTCTGCAAAATCAGTTGGCCAAAATCACCTGGTGATTCCCATTTAACCAGCCCTGGAGGCAGCCTTCTTCCTTCAAAACCAATCCCATCTTTCTCAGCAACTGATCTATTATTTTTTGCCATCTTTGTGCTTACTGGATGCCTTTGTAAACTGGCCACCATATTCTCCATTTCCTCATGTGTTTCCTGATGTTTGAGTTCCATTATACATTAATTGTGGAGCTACAATTACCTGCCCACATGGGGTTACCAATCACCTGCTGGGATTTTCCGGAGCTGCTGCTGCTGGGGCTGACTGCCTGTCCTGATCACTGGAATCTGGTTTTTGTTGCAGAACATTCCAGTTTTTGCCAGGTATTAGTGCAAGGAGAGCTTTTTCAGCACCCTCTTGAGCTGTTTGGTCAGCCAATGGATTCCCTGGATTAACTGGGGAGTCTCCAAACCCATGGGCTTTACAAGAGCATAAGGGCCACTTCTTTTGGCTTTGGCACACTCTGCAGTAGGTGACTGATTTCTTGTTGTACTCACTGGAGACCTCTGTGCCCTTTCCTTCCATGTGGCTCCCTGGGTGTGCATTATTCCAAACCCAGAGTTCAATCAGTCCATATGTTCACCTTTTGTCCTTCAGTGATTTCTAGGAAAGGTCATTCATTCTGCTTTTTGTGCTGCTGTGTTCAAAGCTAAAGCCTGGGCTTCTATGACCTGGGTCGAGGTTCCCACTGCACACCCAGCTGCCCGTTTCCCATCCGTACCACGCTGCTCCCACCAGGGTGCAGGTCCAGTGCTGGCTCCTGCATGGGATTGCTGTGGAGGTCCCAGAGTCTGCCAGAACACACTTGTTCCATGGATCCCAGGCAGTCATGGCACAAAGACTGCAAGCCTTCTCTTAGAAGGGACTCGAACACTTCCCTGTTCCAACCTTGGGTACCTTGATCCAAACCCTACAAAGCTTTTGCTGCACCTTACAGGCAGGTCAACAGTTTACACCAGGAAAGGAAAGGGAAAAGGAAAGGGAAAGGAGAAGGAGAAGGAGAAGGAGAAGGAGAAGGAGAAGGAGAAGGAGAAGGAGAAGGAGAAGGAGAAGGAGAAGGAGAAGGTGCCTTTATCTGAGCAGGGGTCTTTCTCTGATTTCCTCTGGACCAGGGATCAAAGGCTCTCCCCAGAACCCTTCAGTGCTGCCTGCAGGTGCTGCCATCCCTCAGATCTGTTGAAATTCAAGAGGATGAGGCCACGGGGTGTCCCAATGGTCCCTCGGTTCCATGGGCCCCGCAGTGTAACCATGGTGTCCTTGGTTCTGCAGTGTCACAATGGACCCTTCATTCCATGAGGCCCCACAGTGTGGCAATGGTCCCTTGAGTCCATGAGGCCCCACAAGGTCACAATGGTCCCTTGGTTCCATGGCCCCGCACTCTCACAATGCTCTCCTTGGCTGCACAAGGTCCTGGAGTGGCACAAGGGTCTCCTTGGTGCAGAGACCAGGGCAGAAGGGTTCCACAAGGCCCCAGAGTGTCACAAGGATCTCTTTGGATCTGCAGTGGCAGAACTGACCCTGGGTTACACGAGATCCTCCTGTGTCCCAAGGGCTCCTTGGTTCCACAGGGCCTGATTCTCTGACACTTCAGAGATGGTGTAGGACAGTTTCTATTTTCCTGCAGTTTGGTGGCGAAAGGAGCACGCTGGGCAGAGCACGGAGATGCTGCTGCTGTCTGCTCAGGGGAAAGGGCCCAACAAGGCTGAGGGGCTGGGAGGCTGCTGGAAGGGCCGTGCCCCACATGGTGCAGCTTTCCTGGGAGGGAGGGAACAGCAGGAGAGACACGCAGTGCCCCACAGAGCAGCTGGGCAGGGGGACACTGGGCATGAGGAGGAGGAAATGTCCCTCCCAGGGCAGCGCTGGGGCAGGAGAAGCACCCAGAGGGAGGATGAGCTCAGGGCATGTGTGTGTGCCCAAGGCACAGAGGGTGAGGCTGGGCAGAGGTCAGGCCAGGGCTGGCAGTGGCAGGGCAGAGCTGGCGGGGCAGCGAGATGGGAGTGTGCAGCCTGCAGGGACACAGCAGCAGCGGTGGGACAGTGCAGGACAAGCTGTGCTGGACATGGCCAAGGGCCCTGGCAGGGCTGGCAGTGCCCAGGAGAAGCCAAGTCTTGGTGCCCTGGGGCACAGCAGCGTCTGTGCCACCAAGGGCTGGGAGGAGACACCTTGTCCTGAGGCCCTGGGGCCTCCTGGCACAGCCCCAGCAAGGCTGGGCACTGTCAGCCCCTTGTCCTGCCCTCAGCATCCCCCCACATCCCAGTGGCCTCAGGGATCTGCTGCAAGGAGTCCCTGGGGAGCCTTGGTCAGGAATGGCCCTGGGGGGCTCCTGAATGCTCCCAGGGACTGCAGGGTTTTCAAAGGACTTTGGCTTTGGCTTTTACCTGGGAGTCTCTGAGAGCTTTGTGCAATCCTGGCCCCCAATTCTCTGCTCTAATGAGTCCCTGGAGATTCTCTGTCAGTAAGAACACTCAGTGGGGCTCATTAATGCTTTGAGATACTCCAGGGTAATTAAAGTACCTCTTTTTGACACTGACTCTCTGAGAGGTTTGTGCAGTCATGGTCCCCAATTCTCTGCTTTACTCAGTCCCTTGAGAGCCTTGGTCATTAACAAGAGTTCATTAATGCTTCAAGGTACTTCTGGTTTTTCTAAGGTACTTTCCTTTTTCCACACTTGAGTCTCTGAGAGCTTTGTGCAGCCATGGTCTCCAGACCTCTGCTTTAATCAGTCCCTTGAGAGCTTTGTACTGACACACATGTATTGGCAGCCACTGAAGAATTGGCTGCAGCCACCCCAGCAAAGGGGGAACCTTTGGTGCCCGGCCAGGCCGTGCCATGCCCAGCTCTGGCAGCATCCCCCTGGCTCTGGACTCACCTGCACACTGGCCGTGGAGCGTGTCTTTGGAGAAGGTGCCAGAATCAAAGGCCATCATCTTCAGCTGCCACTGGCCAGCTCCAGGAAGAGGTTGTCGGCCTTGAGCTCGTCCTTGGTGGCTCCAGCAGCAGCAGCCCCACCTGCTACAGCTTCTCCAGGGGCTCCTTCTCCTTCCCTGGGGCCACACCAGGCTCTCAGGGTTCTGCCCAGGGCCCCAGCCATCAGTGAACCAGACAAGCAAAACCAGGGGGGATGGTGGCCACCAGTGCTTGCCAGAGCAGGCCTCCAGCTCAGCTGCAGCCCAAGAGCTGCGTGTTCCCTTCTGATGGTCCCTGCTCAGAGCTACAGGCAGGACAAAATCGTCTGCTTTGCTTTGCCACTGATTGCCAAGAGATGTGTGGGGCTGTTACCTGCCAGGCCCCTGGATCACACTGTGCCCGTGGGTCCCTGCCATCCTCTAGGGCACATGAACACCCTGCAGCCAAGGGGCACTGAAGAGCTCTTCCAAGGACGGCCTGTCCAAGGGCTGCATGGACAAGCACCTCTTAAGAACACCCTGGCACTCTGGGCACAGAAACCAGAAACCACCAGGCAGCTGCAGAAGGATCCCGCCCGCTTTGCCCCCCGTT
The DNA here is from genome assembly GCF_041296385.1 of Aphelocoma coerulescens. Classification (NCBI taxonomy): domain Eukaryota; kingdom Metazoa; phylum Chordata; class Aves; order Passeriformes; family Corvidae; genus Aphelocoma; species Aphelocoma coerulescens. The sequence goes on along the minus strand of NW_027183804.1, from coordinate 2,678,909 downwards.
CCCGTGCCCAGGCCATGCTGGCTGTGCCCAGAGCTGGGCCTAAACTTGCCCATGGATTCTGTGCTTTGGAGGGCAGCAGGAGAGCAGGACATGTGCCACCTCCTCAGAGCTGCCAGAGCGGGATGCTCCTGAGCCCGCTGCTGGCTCCCAGCACTGCTATTCCCCCTGTGCCACAGAGATGAGGGATCCACACAAAAGGAACCAGACCAGGAGCCCACACTTTCAGTGCCTGCCAGAAATGGGTCTCATCTTGCTCTGCATTCCTTTCCTACCAGGTGTTATCTATTAAAAACCAGAGAAAAAAGAAAAGAACCAGAAAAGTATGAGAGATAAAAACAAACCCCAAATGTGGAGTGAAAAGTCTTCTGCAACTTTGGATTCAGAGGGAATTGATATTTTTTAAAAGAGAACTGAGTTATTAACCTTTTTTTTTGTTTCATTCAGTACTCACATTGTTTTCCTTCCTTCCTTCCTTCCTTCCTTCCTTCCTTCCTTCCTTCCTTCCTTCCTTCCTTCCTTCCTTCCTTCCTTCCTTCCTTCCTTCCTTCCTTCCTTCCTTCCTTCCTTCCTTCCTTCCTTCCTTCCTTCCTTCCTTCCTTCCTTCCTTCCTTCCTTCCTTCCTTCCTTCCTTCCTTCCTTCCTTTCCTTCCTTCCTTCACAAGCTGCTTCTCACCCGATTGAAGGAGTGCAAAGCAGCAGGATCCCCTCCCAGTTGGGCTCCTCTCACCCTCCCAAAATGTGGGGACTTCACCTCAGCCGCCCAAATTGCGGGGGGTTTACGGCACCCTCCCCAAATTCACTGCAACCTCCCAGAAGCCACTTAAGAGGCCCCAAAATTGTCAAAAAGCAGCAGGAGCCTCCCCAAAAGCAGCTCCTAGATTTCCTCCTGGGATTGCCCCACTCCAAGTGCCCAAACCACCGCAGCCCTCCCAAACTTCATCCCACCCCAACGATGCCATCCCATCCCATCCCATCCCATCCCATCCCATCCCATCCCATCCCATCCCATCCCATCCCATCCCATCCCATCCCATCCCATCCCATCCCATCCCATCCCATCCCATCCCATCCCCATCCCATCCCATCCCATCCCATCCCATCCCATCCCATCCCATCCCTCCTGGACACCAATTCCCCTTCTGTGGCTCCTGACTCCCCACAGCCGGGCCTTGGGGCTGACGGATCGAGCCATTTGGGGCTGCCATCGACACACTGGGGCTGGCATTGAGTTTATTGGAGGCCCCCGCTCAATGCCTCCATCCCAAATGGCAGCTTGGAACCTCTCCTCAGCCCTTGCTGTGCCCATGGGCTCACCTCAAGTCCCAAAATGAGAGCCAGGGCCCCACAGCCCATTCAGAACCTCACAACATTGCCAGAAACAGCAGCATCCTTCCCAAAATGGGCTCCCCGCATCCCTGACAATAGGTCCCCCTTCCAAGCACCAGAGCCCCCTCTCAGAACCCCTCCCGAAGCATTGGGGGGACCCCAAAACTGCCTCAGGAACGGGACATACCCTGACATCCCTTCAGGAATGTGGGATACCCCAGAACCCACTGAGGAACGGGGTCCCCCCGGCCTCATCATGCGCAGCCTTCAGCTGGCTCAGCCAGAGCCCATCCCGCCCTCAGCAGCCCCAGCCCAGCCCAGCCCTCCTGGGCAGGAAGCCCCAATGGCCGAGCCGGCCTGGGACACTTGCAGGGATGCGGGGGCAGCCGCAGCTTCTGGGGCCAGCCTGTGCCAGGCCCTGAGCGCCCTGCCAGGGAACCATTGCTGCCCCACATCCCATCTCAGCCTGCCCTCGGGCAGCGGGAAGCCGTTCCCTGGGGCCCGGCCCCGCAGGCCCTTGGCAAGAGTCTCTGTCCCCCAGCAATTGCTGCTCCTCCCTGCTGCGGGGCCCGAGCTGCAAGTTGATTTTCTGCCGCTGGCCCCGGCCCAGCCCCGAGCCAGGGCCAGCACCTTGCAAGAACTGCCCCCAGCAGAGCTGTTCCCTCCTGCAGTAGTTACACCTGCACACCCACAGCGCCTGAGACTGCAAGCAATGAGCATTCCCTGGGCACATGTGCAGCCCAAGCAGCTCGAGGACAGCCTTGCAGCAGGACTGCTCTCAGCTGAGCCAAAAAGGCCCCTCTGGCAGCTGCAGGGCCATTGCAAAGGGCAAGGGCCAGAGCCTGGGCCCACGGGGGAGGAAAGGGCTCTGAATTCCCCTGCCCTGGCACAGAAACCCTGTTCCCAGGCTGCTTCCCACACAGGATTCCTCTGCAGGACTGCGGAAAGCTGAGAGGCAGCTCTGGCTTCTCCACTTTTCCTGTGCTAAAGCTGCCTGGCAGAAGAAATGGAGGGACAGCTCTGGTGGCACAATCCCTCCCGGCCCAGGGCACAGCGCTGGGAAGGTCTTTCCGTGCCGAGGCTTTGCTGCGGCCAAGGAAAGCTCCTGGCTCAGGGTCACCTTTCCTGCGGGGCCAGACCCCCCGAGTGGCCCAGCAGCAGCAGAGAATTCCAGCACAGCCCCGGCACGGGCAGGGCGGCCCTGGGCGGGCTGCGGGAGCCGGCAGCGCCTGAGCTCAGAGCAGCTGAGCCCGGGGGCTCTTGGCCAAGGCCGAGGCCCAGCGAGCATTTCTCAGGTCGCAGGGCGGCCTGGAAAGGTGCTGGGGGGGATCATTCACCCCCCAGTGCGGTCCCAGTGGCTCCCAGGATTTCCATGTCCGTGCTCCCAGCGCTGCTCCCAGCCCTGATCCGTGGGGATGGGAATGTCCCGCTCCCTTCCCGGGGCAGGCTCACACCTGAGCCAGGTGTGCAGGGCAGGACCTTGCCCTGAGCCCAAGCCCTGTCCCCCCTGCAGGATCTGCTTCCCATCGGCCTCTTCCTCCTGCGGCCCCAAGCCCAGCTCGGTGCTGAACGAAGGGCGCTGGGCCGGGGTCATCCCCCGGCGGGGGCTGCGCACCCCCTCTGCCCCCTCCCCAAATTCCCTCTCGGGGCAGCAGGGGCTGGCTCAGGAGCCCTGTGGGCAGGGAAAAGGGGGTGACACCGGGATGGGGGGGTCACACACGCTCTGGGGGGACACACACGGCCCCTGGGGACCCCCCTCACCTTCTCCTGCAGTGTCAGGAAGATGAACCCCAACATGGAGCCCCCGACCCCCAGCAGCATCTTGGGGTGTGGGGTCTATTGGCAGCTTTGGGGTCTGGGGGAGAGGTCACAACTGCCCTAAAACCCCCTCCCAGCCCCACAGCCACTCCCGGACACCTCAAACTGCCCCACAGCTCCGGGCCAGGAACCCCCCAACCACTCCCTGCATCATAAATGACCCCAAGAACCACAAAATTCTCTCCAAGACACACGGCTCAGCCAGGATCACCAAAACTCTCTCAGAGACCACCCCAAAAGGCCCCTCCAAGCACTACAAATGCCCTCAAGAGCCACAAAAGCCCCTCCCAGTCCCCCAAGGAGCCCCCCAGACCCCCTCCCACCCCCCATGGCACCGACCAGGACAGACTGGGGGACAGGAACATCCACAGCCCAGAGCAGCTCGGGCACTTCAGCAGCGATTTGGGCACTTTGGACATCACACCCCAAAGGGGGAGACCCAGGCCAGGGACTGGGACAGACAACCAGAATTCCTGATGAATAGGTGGGCTCAGGTGGACACGTTCTGCCAGCACAACTGTGAGATTGTGGCCCCAATCTGCCTGGCTTCGTGGCTTCACAACACTCAGATCCTCCCGAATATTCCCCTGAACCCCAAATTCACCCCCAAATTCCGGTAAAATGGTGCCGCATTAGATCTCTTTGTTTAATTTCTTTATTTCTACCCCAATTTTGGTTGTTTCAGTGGGATTAACACAGAAATTACTTAGGTTGCAGAAGATCTCCAAGATCATCCAGGGTTGCTTGATACCACCAGAGAAAACAATTGGACAGAGTAGATGAAAATTTTAGAGTGTAAAGGTAAAAAATCAGCTCCTCCCAATGAATTTCCAATGTTAATCTGAGTCCTGATGGATGTTCCTGCCCCTGCGTTCACCCAGGTGCCTACAGGGATCCAGGAGAACGTGGAGAGCACCAGCCAGGGGTCTTCCCAACACAGATCACAGGGAATGTGGGTCACCAGGGCTCTGCCAAACGTGGCTCCTCTGATGGGGGATGGAGCTGGAGCAGAGGACAAAGCTCTTCCCTCAGTCGGGGCACTCGCAGGGCTTCCCTTAGCGGTGCCTCCGTTGGTGTCTGGTCAAGTGAGAGCTGCTGGAGAAGCTCTTCCCACACTGGGGACACTCGTAGGGCCTCTCCCCGGTGTGGATGCGCCGGTGGGTGATGAGGGTGGAGTTGTACCTGAAGCCCTTCCTGCAGTCGGGGCAGCGGAAGGGCCTCTCATCCGTGTGAATCCGCTCATGCAGGAGGAGAGTGGAGCTGCTCTGAAACCTCTTCCCACACTGGGGACACTCGTAGGGCCTCTCCCCAGTGTGGATGCGCCGGTGGCGGATCAGGTGGGAGCTGTGGCTGAAGCTCTTCCCACATTCCCCACACTCGTAGGGCCTCTCCCCAGTGTGACTCCTTTGATGGACAATCAGGCTGGAGCTGCACCTGAAGCTCTTCCCACATTCCCCACACTCGTAGGGCCTCTCCCCAGTGTGGATCCTCTGGTGCTCCATCAGGCTGCAGATCCGGCTGAAGCTCTTCCCACATTCCCCACATTCATAGGGCCTCTCCCCAGTGTGGATCCTCTGGTGATTGATCAGGTGGGAGCTCCACCTGAAGCTCTTCCCACATTCCCCACACTTGTGGGGCTTCTCCCCATCGTGAAGCTGCTCATGAACCACCAGCTCTGACCTCTGGCTGGATCTCCGGCCGCCTTCCCGACACAGGGTGGGTCTTTCCTCCTCGGAGCACCCTGGGCTGCGTTTGCAGCCCCTCCTCCTGTGGGATCTCCGGGGCTTTTCCTCCCCGTTGGATTCCTGAGCTGTGGAGCCGCTCAAAATGGCCTCTTCCACCAGGTTCTGCCCTGGGGATTTGTCCTCCCTGGGCTCTGTCCTCAGCTCCTTGTCTGGGGAGGAAGGACAAGGAGAGGATGGGATTTGCCTCCGTGCCACAGGGAAGGGGAAGGAGATCCCCCCAGTCCGTCCCCGGCAGGACGGCGTCGGCAGCGGGGTTGTCCTGCAGCCGGGGGCGATGCTGGGCTGGGAGATGGAGCAGGAGAGAGGGGGAAAGGGGCACTGACTTCCTCCTCACCTGCCTGGGGCTCCCGGGGCATCTTCCTCTTCCTCACAGCCTCCTCCTCCATCTGGCCATGGGTTGGGAATGGGAAATCCTGGTTTGGGGAAAACAAGGGATGAGTGTGTTGGGTTGGGGCTTCCTCCTGCCCAAGTCCACCTCTAGAAGTCACCGGGTACCTGGTGTCCATAAAACCAACAGAAAACTGAGAGTGACTCCAAAAAAAGCCTCCAGGAGTTCCCCCTTTCCAGTCTCCTCACTTTGGGGTTCTGGGGGTCCCCCTTGTCAGGGCTGCTGGGGGTCCTGTGGGTCCTGGGGATCCCCCTCTCCGGGGTCCTGCTTAGGGATGCTGGGGGGCTTTGGGGGTCCCACAGGTCCCTTTTTTCCTGATTCTGCTTTGGCTCCCAGAGGTCCCAGGGTCCCCTCTTCAGCCTCCCTCCACTCCAGGAACTTGGGGCTCCGCCCTCCCCTCACCGCCCCTTTCAGGGCTGAGAGATCCCAACCCCACCTCATCTCCAGGCCCCCCCACCTTTCCAGGATCTTGGGGGCCCCCAGCTCTGGTATCGTCCCTCTCTGCTCTCCCCACTCCAGGGGTCCAGTGTTCCAGCCCCCAGCTCTCCTGGGGATCCCCAAAGCCAATATCCAACCCCGCCAGGACCGGGCGATCCTCACATGGACCTCCCAAGACCCCCAAGGGGCAATTATAGCTCAGCTTTGGAGTCCTGCAAGATCCACATATCCCCTCTGGCCCAAAAAATCCCTCCCAGGGACATGCAAGAACATCTGGGGCTCGATTCCAGAATCTGCAAGCTCCAAACACCCCTCCAAAAAAAACCCCTCCTGCTGACCCCCCGATAGATTTGGGGTGAGCTCCCCCTCCCCGGTCACCTGCGGGATGGGGGGAGCGGTGTTCCCGAGGCCGAGAGCTGCGGACACCGAGAGCGATGGATGCACGTGGAGGCTCCTCTTCCTGCCCCCTCTGGCCCGCCTCTTCCTCCCGCCCTTCCCCTTTATCCCTCCTCTTCCTCCCGCTCCTGCTCCTCCAGCCGTCCCCTCCCTCGCTCCTCCTCCTCCTCCTGTTGTTTGTGGCTCCCATCCCGGCTTTGTCTGGCATCAGCCCTGGGGCCGTGCCGTGCTCAGCAGCAGCAGCAGCAGCAGCAGCATCCTGTGCTCTGGCAGCACTCCCTGCTCCTTAGGGAAGGCTTTGGCATTTCTGCCGGGCACAGACACTGAAGCTCACCCCGACCTGCCCCGCTCCCATTGCTGTCCCCTGGGCGCTGGGCAGCTGCTGGGCCAGGGCAGCCCGAGACACAGAGGAAGCCAAGTCCAGCCCAGCTGCCCGGGCTGATGCAGACGAGCCCCAGGGCCGAGGTCCTGCAGAGCCCCACGGAGCCCTCGGCTCCTGGCTGGGAACGGGCTGTGCTGCGGCTGCCACAGCGGCCACAGCGAGTCCTGGGGCTCCCCCGGCGCCGCTGCAGCAGCACCCGGGTTCCACCTCCTGTGCCAGGCCCTGGCCAGGGGCCAGCAGATCCATGGGCTCCGTGCCGAGGGGGAACAGAGCAGCAATGGATCGGCTGCAGCCCCCAAGGACCTCGAGCAAATCGTGCAGGAACATCCAGACCTGGAGCTGACGTTTGCAAAGCTGCAGCCGGCAGAGTTCTGTGGCGCAGGAGAGCCGGCACGGCGAGAGGAGACCTGCAAGGAGCTGCAGGAGAAACGCCCTGAGCCTCAAAGGCCGCCACGGCCTGAATCTGTGCTGGGGAAAGTTCTTCGTGTCCGGGAAGAGATCCCGGGATGAGGCGAAAGCCAAGTTCATGGCTGGTGACAAGACTGCCGTGCAGGGAGGGCAGAGGAGGGACTGCGGGCGGAGCCTGGGAGCCCGGGAAGGAGGGAGGGGTGGGGAAGGTGTATTTTTAGAATTTGTTTTAGTTCTCCTTGTCCTGGTGTGATTGGTTTGGAAATAAATTCCATTAATTTCCCCAGCTTGGGTCTGTTGTGGCCCTGGCAGTGAGCAGTGAGTGAGCTCTCCCTGCACCGATCCCAGCCCATGAGCCTTTCCTTCTGTGTTCCGTGTGCTGCAGCTGTGGGCAGAGTGCCAGAGCGGCTTTGGTGGCACCGGGCACCCGGCCAGGGCCAGCCCAGCCCAGCGGTGCCTGCAATTCATTCCCTGGGCTGCAGCGCGGAGCGGCCGCAGGGCGGGTCCGGCTGCGCGGGCAGGCGGCTCCAGAAGCACCAACTGCGCCCCACGGGACAGGAGGAGGAGGCAGCGGGTGCCGGGGGAATCTCCTTCCTCCGAGCCGGCAGCAACAGGCGGGAGAGACTGGAGAGAAGGAAACGGGAGAGGAGGGACGAGGCTGGAGCTGTGGAGAGCTGCAGGGATGCCGGGGCAGCCGGGAATTTTGTTTTCCAAATCTCTGGGGCGAAAGGAAGCGCTGGGAAATCCGTCATGGAAAAGAGAGGAGAAATAGCGATTGATGGAAAGCGACACCCCTTGGGACTCAGTTTCTCCCCCTGGATTGCAAAAGCTGACAGACAGACCCCGAGCGCCGACGGACACCCGTCCCCGGCGTCACGGCCCAAGGGATGGGAGCTGCGGCTGGCGGGGCTGGAAGCTCCGTCCAGCAGCTCCGCTGCCGCCCCCAAACCTCGGGCTGGAGCGGGGGGTCTGGGACACAGCCCCGTGCTGGGGGGCGGCAGCGGGAGCCGCGGGGCCCGGCCCGTGGGGGCGGCCGGGCTTGAAAAGTGCGCGGGGCCCCAGCGCGGTGTCCCGGTCTTGTTCCTCACCTTAACACAATGTCTTCAACTCCCTACGTGCCCTTCATTTAATCAGCATTTCCTAAATGCTGACTCATCCCATCATCATCTCTACCCGGAACAGAATTTCCCAGGCCATTCCAAGTCCTTTATAGTTCTTAAAATACTGCGGCCAACCCCTGAGCGTGATTTCCCCCACCCCCGCCTCCGTGCAGACCTTGTCTCCCAGCACCAGGATCGTTCCCACTGCCCCAGGTCTGCGTTTAGCGAAGCCAACAGTGCTTCTACCACTGCTTTCAGCAAGACCCCAATTGAGTCTTTACATTTCAACATAACCAGATGATGTCTACTTAGCATGAAATGTAGTTACTGTCCAAGAGTTGCACATCCCAAGCAAATTCTTAGCAGAATACATTTTAAATCCTTTGGATTGAAGTGTTTGGAAATCATCTGCTAGCGTATTCACTACATTCTTTTCAATATCTATGCAGAGCTAAGGAATTCCAATTATGAGAGGCTGTCTTCTGTAAGCTCATTAAAAGTTAATATCCACCACAACACTGTCTCTCTATTTCATTGGTTCTTTGCAATTGCTTAGCAAAGATAACAAGCACCAGGCTTTTAAAGAGAGAGAGAGACATGCTTTCTTACTTAAAAAGACACAATCTTGTTCCCACCAAAGCACTCACACAGGTGAAAGTCACAAATTTCCTGCCTCTTCCTTCCTTTCCAAACCAGTGCAGCATGAGAGAAAGCAGCTGTTTCCCGAGGCCGATGGGTCACAGACAGGTCAGATGACATTGAGGCTTGTTCCTCAGAGGCAGTCAGCAAGCAGCAGATGATGATTGCAAGGATCCAGGTGACACCATCACCCTCTCAAGAGAGGAATCCTTTAAGCAAGCACATTGCTCATCACTCCCATCCTGCTTTGGTTTAATGAACCAGCTCTTCCTGGCAATGAGCAGCAAGGGGATCTAATTTGACTGTTGCTACCCTTTTACATTTTATTGAATCATTACATCAGAACAGGCATTTTACCTTTGCTTCAGTTACTCCAGAGGACCTTGGCACAAAGCAAAATGAAGTCAAATGAGAAATAGCTAGCTTAAATTTATATACACCAACAAAACATGCTGTGTTTCAACAAGTGTAAGAGAGACGTGGGACTTTCCTTCCCTCTGAGCAGCTGCAAGCATAAAAAAAGCAATGATGCAACATTCATTAATAAAACTTTCTTAGAAAGCTCTTCTTATGGCCAGATTCAACATCTGCAGGAGATACCCAAAACACACTCATTGTGCTGCACTTCCCTTTTTCCATTCACGTGTTATATGTACTGAAAATATGTTATCGAGTAGGTATGAACACACCATGCTCCCAAATTTTCCCGAAGTAAAACATATATCTGTGTATGTTATAAACAATCAAACACAAGGGAGAAAAGCATAGCACAGATGCTGCAGGAAAGGAAATTCATCACATTACAGATCTCCCCTGATATGGAGATTGGCCAGGACTTTCATCAGTGATGGGAAGGAATTTCTCATCTTCCCATTTACAGCACCTGAAGCAAGAAGGACCCAACACCTTAAGCGGTGTCCAAGATAGCACAGAAATTTAAACAGAGCCATTTACAAAGGGCAGCAATTCATCTGGCCAGTTCACACCTCAGATAACTATCTGCAGAACCCAGAGCAACATAATACTCCAAGGAGCAGTGAGATAGCCAGAGGATTCTCAGCTAAAGAAAATCAGGCAAGAACAGGATGTTCCTTAGCCTGGCTAACCCAGGTAACATCTCCCAGCCATTAGCATGAGAGGAAACAGAAAGAGAGAGGCTGAATTACTTGCAGTGTACAGATACTGCCCGAGGGAAATGTGACAGGGGACCTACAACATAAAAAATGCACTTAACTGTAAAAACTAGGAAGTGAAGCTAAAAATGAGAAAAATTAAAAGCTGTCCTTGGATATGCAGTAAAAGGCACACTGACACCATCAACGGGAGAAGGAACACAAAAGCACCCAGCTGCTCAAAAGCTGTGCTATTCAGGTACAAAGAAATCAATGTTTTTTTAAAGAAAAAGTCCCTCACAACGTGAATGAGCTAAGTAACACTCAAAACAATATTATTTGTTAGAAAAATCATCTGCTCCAGTGCCTGAAGGAAAAGGTTTGCAGTTTATTCCATCATTCCTTCAAATCCAGGGATTAGTGAGAACTTCTTAACAAATTCCTGCCTTGCCTTATGGTCCTTCAGTTTCACCAGGGCCAAAGCTTGCTGCTCACAGTCAGTACAGGAATCCCCGGGGTGTTACCATCCTCTCGGAGTGAGAAAAGCACTCGAGATGGTGAACAAAGAGATGGGGCAGTTTCCTGATGCCTGAGAAGGATGTTCTCAACTCAGTGGCACAAAGTCTGCTTTTGTTCAGACAGGAATGAAGAGGAAAAATGGCAGAAATTCATGATAGGGCCGATGAGGAGAAACATTGGGCTGTGCACACATTCAGTCCAAGCAACATCAGCTCCAGGTGTGGTTTAAAATTCACGTTTGTGCTTTATTGAAGCCATGCACTGTATTTGTGGTTCTCAGTGAATTCTGTATCCAAAAGGGACATGTTAGATGATTAAAAATTAGTTGGATTTCTTTCCTTCTCCTGTAGCAGTGCCAGTAGGAGAGGTAACAAAGGCAGTTCCCTGGCCTTCAGACATTGCACAGAAGTGGGATCCATTGATACACACTCATGCAGCCAAACTGCAGGTATTTAATTCAGGGCCTAAGACATGAAGCCAGGCTTCTTTGAATTAATCACGGACAGGGATGAGCTCCTGACATTAACATTCCACTCCTCCCTCTTTCTGCTGAGACAGTCTGGACAACACGAATATCCCTAATACAGATCCAGGGCTCTGGTATAACAGCCACCCCAAAAAGCCATAGTTCCAGCTACCTTTCCTTTCTTTGCATCATACCAGGAGGAATCAAAAGGAATGAAAGCTATTTCATTTATTATTACAGGTGAGAACCCCTCAAAGTACACAGGAAGAGAAGTTGTATTTTGTAACCTTGTTCTCCATCTAGAAGTAAAACAGGGGCTGGTGTGAGGCACCGAGGGGAACAGAGAAAATGCTGAAAAGAAACTGAGGAATGTGAAGCCAAATTTTCAAGCATTCCAGGCAATCACACCACTCAGGGACATTCTACAGCTCAGCAAATCACATGCTGGAATGCAGTGGAGTATGGAGTAGGGAAATAGGGAACTGCTCAACAAAATAGGTGCTACAGCCTCTTGTGCTCAGGCTCTTAGCCCAAAGTATGTTCCAGCTCCAACTGAAGGGCATTCTGAACCAGAGGAGTACTGACCTTTTGATTTTGGCAGTTCACAGTTCTCAGACATCACAACGTCTGTGGCTCCTCTCATCATTATTTTTGCTGTTTTCACTACTGGCCATCAAGTTTCCTGCAGTAGCCATCCATGAACCCGGGACCACTACTACATGAATAACACAGAACATGGCTCTGAGAGTGCGTTAGTGAGGCACCAAGAGAAAACCCAAATGATGATCCTCCTCACAGAAAAGGTAACAGACAAAAAAAAAAAGTGTGAAAATACTTTTTTAAAAGATGGCTGAAATTAGGTGAATTCTTAAAATTAAGTAAATGTCTGAAGTTAAATTTAAGCAAATTTAACTGTTGCAAAGTATTCTGAATACACATACAGTACAATATACTAGAGTCCAAAATTAAAAAACTTCCAGTCATGGAAATATGGGGTAAGGGATATATTTATTTGGGAAAATCAGTTCAGCAGAGATCTCTTTGCTACAAATACCTTGAATTTAATTCTTCTGCCTTGATACAACCTCCTGAGAAAGTAAAAAATAAAATAAAAATCCTACAGGAAAAACTTGTGTTGGATGCAATCTACTCCCTCAGACCTGATACAAAAGTCTGATTTATTCTCTTGCTTTATTGTCTTAAGGAGAATGAATTAATTATTCTTCCACTCAGAAGTCTATGGCATTAATCCTTGAGTTGAATCAGAGAAAATTCAATCTCTCTTGAGTTCCCACTCCATTTACTTTTCTTGTAGTGTTCCGTTTTGTTGGAGTGAAAGCTCCTCTGGACTCAGGCCCAGAGGGAAGCCAAAGCACAGGGGCTGAATTAAAACCTTTGGACAAGCTGAGATACATGAAGTCACACCAAAGTGAAATAGAAATAGAGATTTTTTACCCTTTAGTAGAAATATATGCGGAGTGCCTTAAACATTGAAAAGCTGCAGCAGAGACCTTAAACACAGTTCTTACTGCAGCAGTGTTACCTTTTCACAGAATTTTTTACTTTAGACAAAATATGGATAGAATTACACTGTTCACATTTTTTAGATGGAGTGTTCACATAAACAATAAGAGCTGATAGAAACTGCATCCACAAATCTGTGCAATACCTGTGTAACACTGGTGGTGAGGCTTACGACTGTTAGAATTAGACCAGGATAGGTTAAGAAAAGGAAAACTAGAATTGTGTGTTAATCTTATTGGTCAATTAACAAATCTAATCCACACTTCTGCAAGAAAAAATATAGAGTCTAGAGTATAGAGCATATAGAGTATAGAGCATATAGAGTATAGGCTACAGAGCATAAAGAGTATAGAGCATATAGAGTATAGAGCATATAGAGCATATAGAAGAAGAAGAAGCTGTGTTTTCCTGCTGTTTGCTGTCACTGCTTGCCTTTATCATGTAACCCCCTTCGAACTCTGCCTTCAAGAAAGCTGTGAGACTATGAAATAAAGAGCTCAGCAGAACAGCAGCCTCCTCTGCTCTCTCACCCTGCTCCGGGAAGGAAGGGTACCCCGTCAAAAGCTCAGCAGCGCAGAGCCCCAAGGCTGCTGTGGGCAGCAGGGCCCAGGGGCCGTTCCCACCCGCAGCGCTCCTGTCCTGGGCTGGGCCTGCACAGGGGCTGTGGCACCATGGCTGGGGCAGCGGGGCACAGAGGGGCCGCGGAGCCGCTGCCGGGGCTGGCAGCAAGGCCAGGGACAGACAGGGAATTTCTGTGCATTGCCTGCGCTGGGCAGGGCTGAGTGTGGGGAAGGCAGAGCTCAGCCAGCCTCGGTGGCTGCAGGAAAAGCCAAGAGCCCCAAGAGCCCCCGTGGCTGTGCTGGAGACCAAGGCTGGAGGAGGGAAATGCGGGGCTGCTGCGGGATGGGGAGGGGGATTGAATTCCAGCAGGCACCGACGTGGGGCTGAGAGACTCAAGGGCTCCTTGGCCTGAGCCTGTCCTGGAAAGGTCTCTCAGCCCTCTGTGCCCATGAAGGGCTTCAAGGAGGAGCAGAGCTCATCTTGGCAGGACCCTCATGGAATCCCTGAGGGACAAATGCCAGTGCCTGCCCAGCCTTCCCAACATCCCTGACACCAAAGGCCTTTTCCACATCCCTCAGTTCCAGGTCAGTGCGCAGAACACAGCACAGCCCTGTCCAGGTCCTGGGGGCGATTCCAAAGGGAGGCAGCTGTGATTTCTCCCCACAGACCCACCACTCCGGTGTCTCTCTGTGCAGCCCTTGGCTGTCCTGAGCACTTTCCCTGGAGCCTCCCTGCCCTGGATGTTTCTCTCCATGCAGTTCTCAGCACAGCCCAGCAAAGAATTCAGGAGGTTTCCCAGAGGACATGACTCTGGGAGTGAAGGGGCCTCAGGGCACTGTTTGTGCCCCTGGAATTGTGCCAGCCCCGAGTGCTGCTGATGGTGTTTGTGCTCACTCGGGTTCATCTCCCCACACCCACTCGATGCACTGCTGAAGGCTCCTCAGGACAGAGCAAACACGGACTGCTGGCCTGGGCACTTGGTGTCCCTCCGTGCAGGGACAAACAACCTCCTGCAGGTGAGGGCAGAGGCCAGTGCTGGGATTGGTGGTGGCAGGGGCTGCTGTGGGACACTTGCCCTGGGCACCTTCCCAGGCTGTGCCCGGAACAAAGGCCCAGCCCAGGCCCTGCTCTGCTGCTCCCTCAGGTCCATCCCAGGAGCTCTGGCTGGGCCAGGACACTGCTGCGTGCCCCCCCTGCACACTCCCCCCTGCCCCTGGGCACTGGGGTTTGCTTTGCCAGGGCATTCCTGGGGCACATTCCTGACAGCAGCTCTGGAGGAGAGCGAAGCCTTCCTGCCCTGCCCACAGGAGATGCCCTTTGCTGATGGAGCTGCTGTGCTGCAGCCCGGCTGTGTCCCAGCAGTGCCCGTGGCCTGTCCCTGCCTGTGGTCACAGCACGGACACGCAGCAGGACAGTGACCGAGCTGCCCGAGCACTCCGGCCTTGCACCCTCAGAAGGGCTGGGAAAGGGAGTGTGGAGCTGGGAAGAGCAGAGGTGGGAAGAGGCAGGGCCATTGTCCCTGGCCGTGCTGCTGTGCTGGGAGTCTCTTCCCTCCAGCTCTGCCCACAGGCACTGCCCCTGCAGAGCCAGAGAAGGGCTGAGGAACAAACCTTGGACACAAAGGTCAGGGCAGCCCCTTGTTCTTATTCAAATGCACAGAGAAGAAGCCTCCTGAAAGTCTTTGTGTTTCAAAAGAAAGGTAGATGTTCATGTAGAAATGCTAGGAGTAGTACTACAGTACTTTATAAAAAGCAGAATAACACCAGAAAAAGAATAAGAAAAAGCACCAATGAAAATATGGACAAAGAGGAAAAAAAGGCCAAGATTGTAAAGAGTTACATTCTGAAGGTTCTGGAGCAGAAAAGAGAGAGTTTCTTGCTTCTGAGAAGCATCCTAGTCATCATTTTCCTCGCACAGCAGAAGGAAATAGAAAGATTTTAACTTGTGAAAAGTATCCAGTCATCACTTTCCTCAGGGCATCCCTGAGCTCCTGGTTCCTCATGCTGTAGATGAGGGGGTTCAGGGCTGGAGGCACCACCGAGTACAGAACTGACAGGGCCACATCCAGGGATGGGGACGAGATGGAGGGGGGCTTCAGGTGGGCAAATGCTGAACTGCTGAGGAACAGAGAGAGCACGGCCAGGTGAGGGAGGCACGTGGAAAAGGATTTGTGCCGGCCCTGCTCAGAGGGGATCCTCAGCACAACCCTGAAGATCTGCACATAGGAGAAAACAATGAACACAAAACAGCCAAAGAGCAAACAGACACTGACAGCGATGAGCCCAAGTTGCCTGAGGTAGGATTTGGAGCAGGAGAGCTTGAGGATGTGTGGGATTTCCCAGAAGAACTGGCCCAGGGCATTGCCCTGGCACAGGGACAGGGAAAATGTATTGGCCGTGTGCATGAGAGCGTAGAGAAAGGCACTGGCCCAGGCAGCTGCTGCCACGTGGGCACAAGCTCTGCTGCCCAGGAGGGTCCCGTAGTGCAGGGCTTTGCAGATGGACACGTAGCGGTCGTAGCACATGATGGTGAGGAGGAAATACTCTGCTGAGAGGAAGAAGAGAAAGAAAAACACCTGAGCAGCACATGCTGAGTAGGAGATGTGCCTGGTGCCCCAGAGGGAATTGTGCATGGCCTTGGGGACAGTGGTGCAGATGGAGCCCAGGTCGCTGAGGGCCAGGCTGAGCAGGAAGAAGAACATGGGGCTGGGCAGGTGCTGGCCGCAGGCTCCGGCGCTGATGATGAGGCCGCTGCCCAGGAGGGCAGCCAGGGAGATGCCCAGGAAGAGGCAGAAGTGCAGGAGCTGCAGCTGCCGCGTGTCTGCCAATGCCAGCAGGAGGAAGGGGCTGATGGAGCTGCTGTTGGACATTCCTTCACTCTGGGCATTGTGGACTGTTGGAAGAAGGCATTGACAAGCTGGGACAGATCCCCCTGAGTCGATCCTGTTCTATTTTCTTAGGAATTCCCGCAAAACCACTTCTCCTCCTGTGAGGGAACTTGGCTAAGCTTTTTGATTTCTGAGCTCAGGTTTGTGCTGCTGCCTCATCCTCAGCGTTGCTCTCAGCCTGAACACTGGGGGCCCTGAGGGAAAACAGGGCTCCCTGTGCCCCAGTGCAGTCGGACCTGCTGGTCCCCACACAGGTGCCCTTTGCTCATTTCACCTCCCTCTGTTTCAGGCTGATTGTACTTAAAATGAAAAATAAAGTGACTTTTTGAAAGCTCCAATTTCAAAACCATTGCTCTAAACCCTTCTCCCTTTCCCTGTGCAGCTGTGGTTGCTCTGGCTCTCTGCTGCCTGCAGTTGTGCCTCCTGGCAGCTGTTCCTCGGTGTCCAAGGCTTGTCCCTGCCAGTGCAGCCAGAGCCCAGCCCAGCCCTGGGGGCTCAGCCCTGCCCTGCAGAGCCCACCCAGCACAGGGCACTGCCCAGGGGCATCTCCCTGGCAGCAGGGCCTGAAGGGCAGCTCAGACAAAGGGAGATGCTGCAAGCCAAGGTGCTGCTGGTGCTGTCTGCAGGCAGAGGAGTGTGAGGAGGCACTTCCTGAGGGAGATCTGAGGCAGAGCTGCGGATCCCCAGGGTGGCAGTGCAGGAGTCTCAGTGACACAGACAAACCTGAGAGCCCCTTTCCCTTCCCTTGAGGAGAAAGCTGAGAGCAGCCCTGGCCATGCAGCACCACCTCCCCAGCAGGAGGAGTCTGCCCTGAGGGGGGTCGCTCCTTCCACCTCCAACTCCTCCCCACCGCCCATGGGGAGCTCCCAGGCAGGCTGAGAGCTGCCCCTGGCAGGGGGCAGATGCCCTGGCCTGGCAAAGAGCCCTCAGGGCTGCAGGAGCTGCTCTGCAGGACAGCCCTGGGCACCCCTGGCTGCTGCCCACCTTCAGAGCCTGCAGCCGGCCCTGGCAGCAGGAGCCGTCCTGCCCTGTCCCTCTGACGGTGCCCAGGGCAGCCCCGCTCTGCAGCACATCCTCCCCCAAGGCAGGAACGGCAGCAGAGCCATCCTCACAGCCAGGGCAGCCGTGTCATGGGCCAGAATGATCTCTGGGAGCAGAATTCTCTGAGTGTTTCCACTGAATTCTCTGTGTCTGTCCTTTCCCTGGGTGTCTGTTTCAGATGGAAGCTGCTGGTGCCATTCTCAGCTTGAAGCCCTCTTTTGATGCAAGCAGATGTTGCCAGCTGTGTTCAGCAGCTGTGGCTCAATGTTTCTGCAAAGCTTTTGTGTTCCTCATGGAACCAAGGAGCCTTTGTGACACTGCAGGGGCTGATGGCATCAAGGAGACAATTGTGACAGTACAGAACCTCCTAGAAACAAGGCTCCATTGTGACACCGTGGGGAATCATGGAATCAAGGAGCCCATTGTGACACGGCCAGGCCGCATGGAACCAATGGTCCATTGTTACACTGCGGATTCAAGAAGACCATGGTGACACCACGGAGCATCACGGAACCATAGGTCCATTGTGACACAGCGGGGCCTCATGGAAACAAGGGCACCATTGTGGCAAAGCAGGGCCTAATGGAAGCATGGAGAGCATTGGGACATTGTGGGGAATCATGGAAGCATGGAGAGCATTGTGACACTAAGGAAGCTCCTGGAACCAAGATGACCACTGGCACATCATGGAACCTCATGGAAGCAAGGCTCCATGATGACTTTGGGGGGCCGCATGGAGCACAGGATCCATTGTGACGCAGCAGGACCTGGTGCAACCAAGGAGCCTTTGTGATACTCCAGATCCGCATGGAAGCCAGGGTGCACTGAGACACAGCAGGGCCTTGTTGGAACCAAAGACACCTCTGCAAAAAGCAGGCGAGCTCATAGAAGCAAGGAGTCCATTGTTACAACATAAAACCTGTGGAACCAAGGGACCATTGTGACACTGCGGGGCCTCATGGAACCAATTGTCCATGATGACAATGCGGATCAAAGGAGACCATGGTGACACTGCGGAACCGCATGGAACCAAGGAGCCATTGTGACACAGTGGGGCCTCATGGAATCAAGGAGACCATTGTGACCCAGGTGTTGCATGTGAAGGCAAGGAGCCATTGTGACTCTTTGGGCTTCTTCCCTTGAGCTCTGCAGCTGGCTGTCCCAGCCCAGCGCACCATGTGCCACCTGCTCTCCTCAGGGCTCTGCCTGCACACAGGCCCAGGAGAAGTTTTCCTGTTTGCAAGGAAAGAATGGAAAAGCCTGAGCAGGTTTCCTAAACAACAAAGCCCGCTCAGGAGCCACATGCTCAGTACAGGCTGCCTGGAACGATGGCCCCTTTCTACAAGGGTCAGTGTGAGCAGGAATGATCTCTGGGAGCAGAATTCTCGGAGTCTTTCCCATGGGGTCAGTCCCTGCCCTGGCCAGCGGGGGGTCCCTCCCATGGGGTCAGTCCCTGCCCTGGCCAGCGGGGGGTCCCTCCCCAGCCGTGCGGTCACTCCCCGGCCCGGCCCTGAGGCGCGGGGCAGTCGCGGGGCAGCCGCGCTCCGGCCCCGTCAGCGGCAGCGCCGCTTCGTGCCGGGCAGGAGCGGCAGAAGGAGCCGGGCGGCGGCGGGGGCTGAACCCCGGCAGCAGCGAGGAGGAAGAAGAGGAAGAAGAGGAAGAAGAGGAAGAAGAGGAAGAAGAGGAAGAAGAGGAAGAAGAGGAAGGGGCCGGGGCCGCCTGCGGTGTCCGATCCCCGGCAGCAGCGGGGAGGCCTCGGGCAGCGGCGGCGGGCGGGGCCCTTTGGAGCCGCCCCGAGGGCTCGGTTCCGCCCCGGGCCCCTGAAGGAGCCGCTCGGCGGGACGGGCGAGCTGGGAACGAGAGAAAACCGTGAGAAAAGAAGGAAATCCGATCAAAGAGCCGCACCGAGGGGCGTCTCTGCCGGCCCGTGGCACCGAAGGAGCCGCACCGAGAGACCAGCGAGGAGCCCGGCGCTGAAAGAGCCGCAGCGGAGGGCGTGGGATGGGAGGTGCGAATGGAATAAAAGAAGGAGAATGGAATAATAAATTCTAGAAGAAGTGCACGGGGAGTGGCGGCTGCGCAGCGACTGAAAGAGCTGCAGCGAGGGAGCGTCGGGGCAGCAGCGCGGGGTCTCGGCCGCTCCGTGTGACCGAAAGAGCCGCAGCGAGGGACGGGCGGGGCGCGGCTCGGATCGAGCCCTCCAGCTGCGCCAAGAGCGGCGACCCCGCGGGACCGCGCCGGGGCCGGGCGGCGGCGGCAGCCGGAGCCGGGGAAGCGGCTTGGAGCGGCGGAGACGAGCGGGGTGTTCCCGTCAGCTCCGCTCAGCCCTCGGGCACCGGGGGGTTCCGGGGCTTGTTCCCGTCAGCTCCGCTCAGCCCTCGGGCACCGGGGGGTTCCGGGCCTTGTTCCCGTCAGCTCCGCTCAGCCCTCGGGCACCGGGGGGTTCCGGGGCTTGTTCCCGTCAGCTCCGCTCAGCCCTCGGGCACCGGGGGGTTCCGGGGCTTGTTCCCGTCAGCTCCGCTCAGCCCTCGGGCACCGCGCTGGGGCCCCGCGCACTTTTCCAGCCCAGCCGCCCCCACGGGCCGGGCCCCGCGGCTCCCGCTGCCGCCGCCTCGGCCCCGCCGAGCCCAGAAACCCCGGAAAATCGCTCCCATGCACTAAGGAACCTTTCCGTGCGCAGCCAGGGGCGCAGAGGGGGGATCCTTATGAAGTCCCCTCCCCTCAGTCCCTCCTGGGCACGGCCGGGCATTAGCGCAGCTCCCGGGGCTGTGTCCCGGCACCGGCTGCTGCCACAGGGCACGGGGCTGCCGCGCTCGGGCATTAAACGCGACAGATTTGGGGAGCAGGGACAGCCACAGAAAGCCTCGGGGAGCCCTCGGGAGCCTGGAGCTGCACGAGGGCCACAAAGGATGCCCTGGACACAGCGATGGCCCCAGCAGCGGCTCTGCCCCCCAGCACGGGGCTGTGTCCCAGACCCCCCGCTCCAGCCCGAGGTTTGGGGGCGGCAGCGGAGCTGCTGGACGGAGGACGGATGGAGGAGCAGGAGCGGGAGGAAGAGGAGGGATAAAGGGGAAGGGCGGGAGGAAGAGGCGGGCCAGAGGGGGCAGGAAGAGGAGCTTCCATGTGCATCCATCGCTCTCTGTGTCCGCAGCTCTCGGCCTCGGGAACACCGCTCCCCCCATCCCGCAGGTGACCGGGGAGGGGCAGCTCGCCCCAAATATCTTGGGCGGTGCCTGGGGTTGTTTTGGGAGAGGGGATTTTTGGAGCTTGGAGGATTCCAGCACCGAGCCCCAAATATCTTTGTTGGTTCCTGGGGAACGGGGGTTTGGTGGGGCGGGGGAGGGGAGGCGGATGTTTGGGTCTTGCAGGGCTCCGAATGTGAGTCGCAAATGCCCCTTGGGGGATATTGGGGAGCCCCCGGCACGCGGGGTTTTGGGGGTCCCGGTGGCGGCTGCCGGGAGAAATGGGATGGGGCGGGATGGGGCCCGGGAAGGGTGGGATGTGGATTGGGGTGTGGGATGAAGTGTGGCGGAGGGGGATGGGCGGGATGGGGCCTGGGATGAGGCAGGCGAAGGTTGGGGATGATGAGGCCGGGGGGACCCCAGTCCTCAGGGGCCTGCGGGGTATCCGCCAGCTCCGAGGGAGTTTTGGGGCACCCCTAATCCTGAGGGGGCGGTGCTGGCAGCGGGGGACACGTGGCTCCGGCACCTCTGGCCCCAGCTGAGCCCCCCCCGCCCCCAGCGCCCCCCGGAGCGGAATTTGGGGAGGGGGAGGTGGGGGCGGCCAGGCCGGGCCCCCCCGCGCTGTCCCGGCGGGGGCCGAGTGCGGGCGGGAGCCCCGCGGGGCCCGGCCCTGCCCGGGCACGGCTGATGCCGCCCGCCCGCGCTCCGCACTGGTCCGGACTGGTGCTCCCAGTGCCGTGCGGGGCGGGGCCGCTCTGGGGACCCCCCAGGGCACAGCGCGGCTGCTTTGGGGCTGTCGGCAGCGCCCGGCGCTGGGCATGGGGCGTGTGGGGGCAGCTGGGGCCGCACTGGTGGCACTGGTGGTGCTGGGAGCCCCCCCGGGCGCGGGGTGAGCGGTGAGAAGGGGGGCGGGTCTGGGACCCCAAATTGAGCGAAATGGGGAATGGAACCCCCAAAGGGAGCAGGAGGGGCCTGGAACCCCCAAAACCAAGGCTGGGGGAGGGGAGGTGGTGATTGGGGATGGGGAAGGTGCAGAAGGGGGGGGGGAAGAGGGGGCTGGGACCCCCAAGCAAAGCGGGGTGGGGATGGGACTCCCAAATTGAGCTGGAATGGGGCTGTGGATTGGGGGAACGCTGAGAAAGGGGAGGAGGGGTGAGGGTGTTCTGGTTTGGCCAAATTTAGAAATATATCCTCTGAGAGAAGGCACAACCACCCCTCCCCCTCCAGGTTCGGGGAAAAAATAAATTTTCCTCGAAGGAAAGTGAAGGAGATAAAACTATTTATTTACCAAACACACGGGAAAGAAAAATAATGCTAAATTGTAAAATCTGTTGCTGTGGAGGAAAAAACTTGGGAAAGCGTTAGAGTCCTCCCTTTGGTCTCCTCGGAGCTGGGGCTTGGCCCAGGGCCAGGCCCTCTGTGCCCGGTGGAAAGTCCTCCCGATGTGCTCTGATGTTAAAGCAATCAAGCAGTCCTGTAGAAAAGGGGATTTTCCAGGGGAGGAAAAATTCAGCTCTCAGTTTCTCTCGGGAGAAAAAGCAGCTGAACAACTGGCCAAAAAAGAAACTGTTCTGGGCGCAGCTGGCCGGGTGCTTCCCCCCTCCCCTGCCACAGCTGGGAAACCAATTGCTATCTGTGTGTGACCTTGAACAGGCTGCAAACTGCTTTGAAAAAGTTTTGCTCAGTTTTTTCCTTCCCCCTCTCAGGCTCAGTTTAGAGGCATAGAAAGGCACAGGAATTAATTTCTGGGCATAGGCAGCGATATGGGATACACATCATAAGGTCACCCCAAGACAGAGGGAAAGGTGGGGTTGGGACAGCAGAAGAGCGGTTCCATGGGGGTGCAGCCCTGTCCCCCAGCACTTGAGCCCTGGAGCGATTCCCTGGGGCTCTGGGGAAGGGAGGGATCCGCACTGGGGGGGTCCCCAACCCCCCTGTCCATCCCTGGGGCTGATCGGGGGCTCCCCCCACACAGCAGCCGATGCTGCAGCAGCCGTGGGGCAGAGGGGGTGGGAAAGGGGGGGTAGGGTGGGAGTGGAGGAGGAGCGGGAGGAAGAGGAGGGAGAGAGGAGGAGGAGGAGCTGGAGAACCACGAGGTTCCACCGCCCGCCCACTGTGTCCACAGCACCCCCAGCCCCGGTAGCATCTTCCCCCCCATCCTGCAGGTGAGCGGGGAGGGGGAGCTCACCCCAAATCTACTGGGGGGTCACCAGGAGGGGTTTTTTTGGAGGGGTGTTTGGAGCTTGCAGATTCTGGAATCGAGCCCCAGATGTCTTTGCATGTCCCTGGGAGGGATTTTTTGGGCCAGAGGGGATATGTGGATCTTGCAGGACTCCAAAGCTGAGCCATAATTGCCCCTTGGGGGTCTTGGGGGGTCCATGTGAGGATCGCCCGGTCCTGGCGGGGTTGGACATTGGGTTTGGGGATCCCCAGGAGAGCTGGGGGCTGGAACACGGGACCCCTGGAGTGGGGAGAGCAGGGAGGGACGATACCAGAGCTCGGGGACCCCCAAGAGCCTGGAGGGGTGGGGGGGCCTGGAGATGAGGTGGGGTTGGGATCTCTCAGCCCTAAAAGGGGCAGTGAGGAGAGGGGGGAGCCCCAAGTGCCTGGAGTGGAGGGAGGCTGAAGAGGGGACCCTGGGACCTCTGGGAGCTGAAGCAAAATCAGGAAAAAAGGGACCTTTGGGACCCCCAAAGCCCCCCAGCATCCCTAAGCAGGACCCCGGAGAGGGGGATCCCCAGGACCCCCGGGACCCCCAGCAGCCCTGACAAGGGGGACCCCCAGAACCCCAAAGTGAGGAGACTGGAAAGGGGGAACTCCTGGAGGCCGTTTTGGAGTCATTCTTGATTTTTTGTTGGTTTTATGGACACCAGGTACCCGGTGAGTTCCAGAGCTGGACTTGGGCAGGAGGAAGGCCCAACCCAACACACTCATCCCTTGTTTTCCCCAAACCAGGATCTCCCATTCCCAACCCTTGGCCAGATGCAGGAGGAGGCTGTGAGGAAGAGGAAGATGCCCCGGGACCCCCAGGCAGGTGAGGAGGAAGTCAGTGCCCCTTTCCCATCTCTCCTGCTCCATCTCCCAGCCCAGCATCGCCCCCGGCTGCAGGACAACCCCGCTGCCGACGCCGTCCTGCCAGGGACGGACTGGGGGGATCTCCTTCCCCTTCCCTGTGGCACGGAGGCAAATCCCATCCTCTCCTTGTCCTTCCTCCCCAGACAAGGAGCTGAGGACGGAGCCCAGGGAGGACAAATCCCCGCGGCAGAACCTGGTGGAAGAGGCCATTTTGAGCGGCTCCACGGCGCAGGAATCCAATGGGGAGGAAAAGCCCCAGAGATCCCGCAGGAGGAGGGGCTGCAAACGCAGCCCAGGGTGCTCTGAGGAGGAAAGACCCACCCTGTGCCAGGAAGGCGGCCGGAGATGCAGCCAGAGGTCAGAGCTGGTGGTTCATGAGCAGCTTCACGATGGGGAGAAGCCCCACAAGTGTGGGGAATGTGGGAGGAGCTTCAGGCGGAGCTCCAACCTGATCCGCCACCAGATGATCCACACTGGGGAGAGGCCCTACGAGTGTGGGGAATGTGGGAAGAGCTTCAGCCAGAGCTCCCACCTGATCGACCACCAGAGGATGCACACTGGGGAGAGGCCCTATGAGTGCGGGGAATGTGGGAAGAGCTTCAGGTACAGCTCTGACCTGAACCGCCACCGGCGCATCCACACCGGGGAGAGGCCCTACGAGTGTCCTGAGTGTGGGAAGAGGTTTCAGACCAGCTCCACTCTCCTCCTGCACGAGCGGATTCACACGGATGAGAGGCCCTTCCGCTGCCCCGAATGCAGGAAGGGCTTCAAGCAAAACTCAACCCTCGTCATGCACTGGCGCATCCACACCGGGGAGAGGCCCTATGAGTGTCTTGAGTGTGGGAAGAGCTTCTCCAGGAGCTCTAACTTGACCCAACACCAACGGAGGCACCGCTAAGGGAAGCCCTGCGAGTGCCCCAACTGCGGGAAGAGCTTTGTCCTCTGCTCCAACTCCATCTCCCATCAGAGGAGCCACGTTTGGCAGAGCCCTGGTGACCCACATTCCCTGTGATCCAGGTTGGGAAGACCCCTGGCTGGTGCTCTCCACGTTCTCCTGGATCCCTGTAGGCACCTGGGTGAACGCAGGGGCAGGAACATCCATCGGGACTCAGATCAACATTGGAAATTCATTGGGAAGAGCTGATTTTTTACCTTTACACTCTAAAATTTTCATCTGCTCTGTCCAATTGTTTTTTCTGGTGGTATCAAGCAACCCTGGATGATCTTGGAGATCTTCTGCAGCCTAAGTAATTTCTGTGTTAATCCCACTGAAACAACCAAAATTGAGGTAGAAATAAAGAAATTAAACAAAGAGATCTAAAGCGGCACCATATTACCGGAATTTGGGGTTGAATTTGGGGTTCAGAGGAATATTTGGGAGGATCTGAGTGTTGTGGGGCTGTGAAGCCAGGCAGACTGGGGCCACAATCTCGTAGTTGTGCTGGCAGAATGTGTCCACCTGAGCCCACCTATTCTACAGGAATTCCGGTTGTCTGTCCCAGTCCCTGCTCTGGGTCTCCCCCTTTGGGGTGTGACCTCCAAAGTGCCCAAATCGCTGCTGAAGTGCCTGAGCTGCTCTGGGCTGTGGATGCTCCTGTCCCCCAGCCTGTCCTGGTCGGTGCCATGTGGGGTGGGAGGGGGTCTGGGGGGCTCCTTGGGGGACTGGGAGGGGCTTTTGTGGCTCTTGAGGGCATTTGTAGTGCTTGGAGGGGCCTTTTAGGGTGGTCTCAGAGAGTTTTGGTGATCTTGGCTGGGCTGTGTGGCTTGGAGAGAATTTTGTGGTTCTTGGGGTCATTTATGATGCAGGGAGTGGTTGGGGGAGTCCTGGCCAGGAGCTGTGGTGTGGTTTGAGGGGTCTGGGAGTGGCTGTAGGGCTGGGAGGGGGTTTTAGGGCGTCTCCCCCAGACCCCAAAGCTGCCACCAGACCCCACCCCCAAGATGGTGCTGGGGGTCGGGGGCTCCATGTTGGGGTTCATCCTCCTGGCACGGCAGGAGAAGGTGAGGGGGGGTCCCCAGGGGCCGTGTGTGTCCCCCCAGAGCGTGTGTGACCCCCCCCATCCCGCTGTCACCCCCTTTTCCCTGCCCACAGGGCTCCTGAGCCCGCCCCTGCTGCCCCGGGAGGGAATTTGGGGAGGGGGCAGAGGGGGTGCGCAGCCCCCGCCGGGGGATGACCCCGGCCCAGCGCCCTTCGTTCAGCACCGAGCTGGGCTTGGGGCCGCAGGAGGAAGAGGCCGATGGGAAGCAGATCCTGCAGGGGGGACAGGGCTTGGGCTCAGGGCAAGGTCCTGCCCTGCACACCTGGCTCAGGTGTGAGCCTGCCCCGGGAAGGGAGCGGGACATTCCCATCCCCATGGATCAGGGCTGGGAGCAGCGCTGGGAGCACGGACGTGGAAATCCTGGGAGCCACTGGGACCGCACTGGGGGGTGAATGATCCCCCCCAGCACCTTTCCAGGCCGCCCTGCGACCTGAGAAATGCTCGCTGGGCCTCGGCCTTGGCCAAGAGCCCCCGGGCTCAGCTGCTCTGAGCTCAGGCGCTGCCGGCTCCCGCAGCCCGCCCAGGGCCGCCCTGCCCGTGCCGGGGCTGTGCTGGAATTCTCTGCTGCTGCTGGGCCACTCGGGGGGTCTGGCCCCGCAGGAAAGGTGACCCTGAGCCAGGAGCTTTCCTTGGCCGCAGCAAAGCCTCGGCACGGAAAGACCTTCCCAGCGCTGTGCGGAGGTTCCTGCCCGAGGAGGAGGCGCGGGGGCTGTTCGGCCAGGTGCTGGAGGCCGTGCGGCACTGCACCAGCTGCGGGGTCCTGCACCGGGACATCAAGCCCGAGAACATCCTGCTCGACCTGGCCACCGGGCAGCTGAAACTGATCGACTTTGGCTGCGGCGCCTTCCTCCAGGACACAGCCTACACTCAGTTTGCAGGTGAGCCCTCCCAGGGGATGCTCCTGGGCATCTCATGGCCCAGCCTGGGTGTGGCACCGGGGCTTCCCCTCATTGT
The DNA here is from genome assembly GCF_041296385.1 of Aphelocoma coerulescens. NCBI lineage: Eukaryota > Metazoa > Chordata > Aves > Passeriformes > Corvidae > Aphelocoma > Aphelocoma coerulescens. Next base: position 2,652,912 of record NW_027183804.1, on the reverse strand, counting down.
TGCCAGGATGGGATTAATTCTTGAGCCAAGTTGCTTTTGGGTGGGGCTGGGAGGGGGCAGTTCCCGGCGCTGCCGGCAGCCTTCAGCACCCACTCTGCCCTGGGCTGGGGCTGGAGCGGGGGCAGCCAGCCCAACAAAATCCCCCGTGGGGGTAGCAGAGAGGGGGGTCAGACCCCGTGCACCGGCCGGTTTGGTGTGCAGGCGAGGAAGGGCCTGGACTGCTCCGCTGCCCTGGTTTGCCTTGGCTTATTGCTGTATTTTGGGGCACTGCAGGCAGGGAGGAGAGTGGGTTTTCCCCACCACTGGGTGGGTTTTTCATTTGCATGTCATGGTTGGGCCTCCCCAGGGCTTCCGCTGCCCTTTCCCAACACCAGTGGCCTCTTTTCCAACACCAGGTTGTACACAAGTCACAGGTGCAGGCGAGAGGGCAGCGGGTCACCCCGTGTGCCACTGGTGCAGCCCCTGCGTGCCCAGGGATGCTGGGGCGAGGCTCTGGGAGCAGCAGCATCCCCCGATGGACTCGGTCTGTGTTCCACAGGAACCCTGTTGTACAGCCCACCCGAGTGGATCCACCACCAACGCTACCACGGCGAGGCAGCGACGATCTGGTCCCTGGGCATCCTGCTGTACCAGCTGGTGGTGGGGAAGCACCCGTTCAAGAGGGGCCAGGAGATCATCTGGGGGCGGATCCTGTTCCCACGACGGCTCTCTCCAGGTGGATCCTCATCTCTGCGGCACGGGGGGAATAGCAGTGCTGGGAGCCAGCAGCGGGCTCAGGAGCATCCCGCTCTGGCAGCTCTGAGCAGGTGGCACATGTCCTGCTCTCCTGCTGCCCTCCAAAGCACAGAATGCATGGGCAAGTTTAGGCCCAGCTCTGGGCACAGCCAGCATGGCCTGGGCACGGGAACGGGGGGCAAAGCAGGCGGGATCCTTCTACAGCTGACTGGTGGTTTCTGCTTTCTGTGCCCAGAGTGCCAGGATATTCTTAAGAGGTGCTTGTCCATGCAGCCCTTGGACAGGCCGTCCTTGGAAGAGCTCTTCAGTGCCCCTTGGCTGCAGGGTGTTCATGTGCCCTAGAGGATGGCAGAGAGCCACGGGCACAGTGTGATCCAGGGGCCTGGCAGGTAACAGCCCCACACATCTCTTGGCAATCAGTGGCAAAGCAAAGCAGACTATTTTGTCCTGCCTGTAGCTCTGGGCAGGGAGCATCAGAAGGGAACACGCAGCTCTTGGGCTGCAGCTGAGCTGGAGGCCTGCTCTGGCAAGCACTGGTGGCCACCATCCCCCCTGGTTTTGCTGGTCTGGTTCACTGATGGCTGGGGCCCTGGGCAGAACCCTGAGAGCCTGGTGTGGCCCCAGGGAAAGAGAAGGAGCCCCTGGAGAAGCTGTAGCAGGTGGGGCTGCTGCTGCTGGAGACACCAAGCATGAGCTCAAGGCCGACAACCTCTTCCTGGAGCTGGCCAGCGGCAGCTGAAGATGATGGCCTTTGATTCTGGCACCTTCTCCAAAGACACGCTCCACAGCCAGTGTGCAGGTGAGTCCAGAGCCAGGGGGATGCTGCCAGAGCTGGGCATGGCACGGCCTGGCCGGGCACCAAAGGTTCCCCCTTTGCTGGGGCGGCTGCAGGGAATTCTTCAGTGGCTGCCAAGCTGCTTTTGGGCTCTGGGCAGCTGCTGAGGAGGTGGCTGTGCCATGGCTGGCTGCAGGCTGGGCACATGTCCTGCCCTCCTGCTCTGCTCCCAAAGGCAGCAATGCTGGGCAGCTTTGGGCCCAGCTCTGAGCACGGCCAGCACGGCCTGGGCACTGCGGGCGGCTGGGACAAGGGGACAGGAGGCTTCAGCTGACGGGCGGGTTCTGCTTTCTCTCCTTGCAGCCGGGCTCTGCCGATGCTGAGGCTGCTCCGGGCTCTGCCAGGGCTCTGCTGGGGCTCAGCCCCGGGCACGGCTGGGCCCGCTCTCCCCTCACAGGGCTCTGACAGCTTTGCATCAGACGAGCCCCTTGCGAGCACAGCGACGGAGCTTTCTGCTTTTGCAGGTGAGTGAGACTCTGGTGCAGGCCAAGAGATTGCAGTCAGGGACACACATCCCACTGGCAAGAACCCAAACTCTCCACAGTCCCAGCTGAACGCCTGGATCTGCACAGGGGGTTCTGTCTGTCCCACTCTTCCTTCCTTTTGGGCTGGAATTGTGCCATTGCACTTTCTTCCTCCTCTGGAAGTGCCACGAGTGGGCCCAACCTGGCGAGTGGGCCGTGTTCCTGAGGCAGTGCAGCCTGGAGCTGATGGATGAAGAATTGCCCTTCTCCAGTGCCAAACCAGAGCAAAAAGCCCTAAGTGGGACTTGGTGTCTTTTAGAACCCCTGACAATTTCCAAGGGAATGTGCAGCTCACTGGCAGGGTGAGAAGGAAGGGCATCTTCTCAGTGAGTTGGGGTGGGACAGAGTTTAGATTGCCAGTCCTGCTCGGAGCTGGCAGGGCACAATCAATTTCCTATCGCTTCAACCACAATTTAAAATAACAATGTTGGAAACAAAGCCCAAAATCTTGAAAAAAGGACTGCTGAGGTCAGTAAGATGGATCAATGCCATCAGCATATTTACAAATACCTGAGTTGTCTTTTGAAAAGATCAGTTACCTCTTAATCCAGAGTTACAAAAGATTTTTCACTCCACATTTGGGTTTTGGTTTTATGTTTCATAATATTTTCTGGGTTTTTTCTTTTGTTTTTTTCTATTAATTAAACAGAAAACATGTCCTAAATGATGGAGCAGCACTGCTGAACACAGGGACACGCAGAGGGACCAGAAGCAGCTGCCTTTGTCCCCCTGCAGCTCCAAGGCCCAATGTCAGAGCAGACAGGGCTGGCAGAGACTGGCAGGCTCCCTGTTTGCTGTGCTGCCCCACTTGTGAGCGGCCCAGCTTTGCGTGAGGCACAGGGAGAACAAGGGGCAGCTCCCTGCCAGCCCCGCAGCCCAGGCACCCCTCGGGCCCCGGGGCTTGGGGCACTGTCAGCACCCGCTGCTCCAGCGCCCGCTCCTGCTGGCACTGACAGCAACACCCAAACTGTGGCTGATCCCGAGGGAGCAGCAGCAGGGCCTGGATCTGATCCCTGACTCTGGGGCAGGGCTGGACAAATGACCCCCACAGCAGCAGCAGCAGCAGCAGCAGCAGCAGCAAATGGAGCTGACTTTCAGCACAGCCCCTGCCGCTGTTCCCTCCCGTTGGCAGCGGTGCCACAGCAGCTTGGGGCACCTGGGAGCCCTCAGTGCCAGCAGGGACTGGAGATGGCAGCCCTGGGCTCCTGCAGGGTGTGCAAGGAGCAGAGGTGGGCACTCCCTGTCCATGTGGAGCTTGCAGGTGGCAAAGGCTGCTGTGAGCAGGCAGCTCCAAGGGCAGGGAAAGGAGGGTCTCGAGCACTGGATCTGTGCCAGTGCCACAGCCCTGGGCAGCAGCCACCGAGCCCCGGGGGCACAGAGGGCACAGCAAGAGGGACAAAAGCAGTCAAGGGCAGAGACTGGGCAGGGCGAGAGCTGGGAGCAGGAACAGCTGCTTCATTGCACTCTTGGAGAAAGCTCTTGGCTGTTTCAAAGCGCTGAAAGGCGTCAAGGGCACAGAGGAGGCCACAGCAAACAATGCTCCTGTTTTCACAGCCTCCCCTCTCCGTGTGCCAGAAGGAATTGGATGAACTGTATTCTTCTCTCCGAGGCATCTCATTCAGCATGAGCAGCTCAGCAGCAGGAGCTGAAGGAGCTGAAGCCTTAGGCCACAAGAGCTGAGCAAGAGGAGCCTTTTTGACCAAAGTAATGCTGCCAACATGGACCTGGCTGAATGCAGCAGACAGAATCCTGGAATTACAGACTCCTTTCTGTTAGAAAAGACCTCTGAGCTCATCGAGTCCAACCATTAACCCAGCACAGTCAAGCCCAGCACTAAACCACGTCCCTGAAGTGCCAAGGCCTGGACAAGAGGCCTGACTGAGGCCTGAACAACAGGCCCTGAGCCAAAGGGGACCTCTGGATGAACCTTCACACCAAAGGTTATCTTTGTATCTGCTCATTACCGAAATTTGCATGATCATTAGCGCTGTGATTGATGTATCCTCTCATTAGTGAAACATGGATTGACCTTTCTGTGTTTAGACGCCAGACAAGGCCATGAAATCCAACATCTGGCCTTGTTTGGGGCTGTATGGTCAAAGTCAGCTCCCTTGGCTCCTCCTTGAGCCCTGGCCAGGCTTAGGAGGAAGCCAAGAGGAGGATGAAAGCAGCTGTTCCCGCACTGGAAGTGCTGTCAGTTTGTTTCTCCAGCACTGTCAAAGCTGGGCCCTCTCGCAGCGGGGTTGGAGCCTCAGCTGTGGCTGGAGGCAGCTGCAGGAATTCCCAGTGTCCGGGAGTGGCTCTGCAGTCCTTGGCTGGGACAGCTTCCCGCAGCTGATGGGTGGCTCTGGGTGATGGTAAAGTCTGAGGGTCCCTGGGGCTGGATCTTGGTTAATCACTGCAGGCAATCTTTGGCACTGATGATTGGGGGCATTGCTGAGCTGCTCCTGCTGTGATTCTTTGCTGCTTTGAGCTGTAGCAAATGACACAGTTCCTTCAGTTGGTGTCTGTGTCTTTGGTGCTCGCCCTGCCCACCGGTACAACAAAATTGGTGTAGTCTGGCTGGATCACAGCAAAATGTCATTTTTTAAATGTAAATGTAAGGAATCAGTCCTGTCTGAAATCCTGGATGGGAAGAGCTTCCCTGGAGTTCGCTGGCTCTGGAGTGGGCTGAGGTCGGAGCACCGTGCGAGCAGTGGGGCAGTCGGTTAAAAGGAGCTGAAGTGCTGGATGTCTTAAAATGCATCCCAAAATTGGATATGGAAAAAGGAAAAGAGCTTGTGGGTTTGGGAAGAGGAGGATGGATTTTGTTAACAGCGTATTGGAAACAGCACCAACAGAAGGAACAATTGTTGTTGGAACACTCCCACATGGAGCAATAGAAGTTTTTAATCTTGAGCTTGAATTTCTTGTGCAAGTGAACTAGTAATAATATCCTAGTTTATATATATCTATAAAATGATATTTATATTGTATAGATAATAAATAATAATGTGAAATAGTGCTGACAATACGAATTCTTTAGCCATGGCTGCTCAGGGATGTAACACTAAATACCCTCCAGAAAATGATTGGCCAGGACCCAAAGGTCACTGGTAAACTCTGGGAGATTGCACACAATGAATAAAGGAGGGAAGGATGGAATTGGCTGTTTTTATAGGGTTTGCTGATACTGTGATCTGGAATGCTTTGTCTGTTCCTGTGAAAAAGACAGTGATGAAGACTGCTGGGTTTTTCATATCCCAGCCTATCCACAAGCTGCAGGATTGGTTGAGCAGATGAAGGGGTTGTTAAAAGAGCAGCTGAAAAAAGGAGGAGATGGGAACCCGTCCTGATGGAGAACCCATCTCCCAGATGTGCTCCATACCCTTAACAATGGCCCCGCTGGGGAAATGGAAACCCCTGGGTGTGCCCGGCTGCACCCAGTCTGCAAATCCACCCATGGACAGGGAGACTTGGACTTCCTGGGAAATCCTTCTGGGTGCGATGGGCCCAGACAGGGCCACCCCAGAGGCTGCAGGGCTGGGCCTTCCTGCATCAGGATTAATTGGGATAAATCAGAAGCAAGTGAGAGTTATCAATGCAGGAATAGGAATTCAGATTCCTCCGGGACACTTTGGTTTGATAACTGCTCGCTGGAGCTGGGCCCTGCAAAGTGTTCATGTCCTGGGAGGAGGAATTGATGCAGATTATCAAGGAGAGATCAAAGTAATTCTGTTAAATGATAATGAACAAGATTGGATTATTTAGCTCCATGACAGGCCAGCACAATTATTGATATTGCAGTTTTATAAACAATTGTGAAAAAAGGAGATCCACCTCAAATGACCACTGTTGGTGGAGATAAAGGGGTTGGATCCAGCAGTCCTAATAATGGAGCCAGAGTGTGGGTCCAGAGGCCCAAAGGCCCTCCCGAGGCAGCTGAAGGAACAGCTCCGGGGAAAGACAGCACTGTTTGACTCCTGGAACCTGGGCAGAACGATGGGAATGTGTCCCTGCAGCCAAGTGTTCTGTGTGAGAACAAGGAGATGTTACAGGATATTGTTTTACAGATCTGGCCAGACCCAATCTCCCTGTTTGCCCCACTGGCCCCTTTGGAAAATGCTCTGATCCACGGGGCTCCATGTGAAGGCTGATGTGACACTGAGTGACTTCCACACGGATTCCAGCCAGGAGCCTGGGTGCCCCTCAGGGACTGGGACCCGGCACCTCTCCAGCCGAAGGGGAAAGGACCCCACCAAGCCTTGTTACCCCCGACACCGCAGTAAAGCTGAACAGCAAAGGACCTTGGGGGCATTATTCTGCAATTAAAAAGGTGCCAGCTCCATGGACAATGGAATTATTGTTCCTAACCCCAATGAGACTGAGGAAAAAGAGTGATGCCTCCCTTTAGGGTGCTTCAGCAACAACTGCAAGGAAGAGCTTCATGTTAAGAGAACATTTTCCACCCAAAGAGTGCCTTGGATTTCAGAAAGCCAAAGATTCTGGTTCACCCTGTGCCCCACATGCGCTGCCTCGTCCTGTGGAGTTCACATTAACGAGCTGAATCGATTATTAGAAGAAGCAGCAAATGATACTGTTAAAATATCCAACAGCACATCCTGTGAGCTCCAACAAACACGAACGGGGGCTCTGCAGACCCGCATGGCCTTGGATTATCTGCCTGCTGGCCAAGGAGGAGCCTGGGCTATTCTAGGACAGGAATGCTGCACTGTTATCAGTGATGGGTTTGAAGTCCAACAGTCAGGAATCACCTCGATGGAAAGAGCAGTGGAAGAGTGGCAGAAAGAAGCAAATTCTCCTTGCTGGGATTGGCTTTGGGGCTGCCAAACTGGAGGCTGCTGCCAAATGCATTTGTGGCAGTCACTGTCATCACTGCAGTGTGAGCACTTGGTGTGTTATGATTCCATGTCAGAGCTGTTGTGACACTTTGTGCTGGGAAATGGAGCACTGAGACTTGTCTAAAAAGAGACACAGTCTCTAGAAAAAGGGGGATTTGATAAATAACAGAGAATAGCAACTAATGAGGCTTGTTTTAAAAGGAATGTGAATTATAGCTGTGAGTGATGACCTTGAGCAGCACTTAAAGACATCACCTCTTGTTCTCCAATTTTGCCTAATACCTAAATCTAAGACCCTGTTACTGAAAGAATTGTTATGAAGGTTGTAGTTCATCTCTAGGTCAAAGGAGCAATTGAAGTTCCAAGGCCTGAACACCAGGCCCTGAGTGAGGCCTGAACAAGAGGACCTGGGCCAAAGCTGACCTCCTGATGAACCTTCCAACCAAATGTTATCTTTGTATCCCACTCATTAACTCATTAACAAAGTACTATTAACAATATGTTCTATGTACCTGTGCATTGGTGAAACACAGATTTACCTTTCTGTATTTAGAAACCGGACAAGGCCACATCTGGCCTTGTTTGGGGCTGTATGGTCAAAGTCAGCTCCCTTGGCTCCTCCTTGAGCCCTGGCCAGGCTTAGGAGGAAGCCAAGAGGAGGATGAAAGCAGCTGTTCCCGCACTGGAAGTGCTGTCAGTTTGTTTCTCCAGCACTGTCAAAGCTGGGCCCTCTCGCAGCGGGGTTGGAGCCTCAGCTGTGGCTGGAGGCAGCTGCAGGAATTCCCAGTGTCCGGGAGTGGCTCTGCAGTCCTTGGCTGGGACAGCTTCCCGCAGCTGATGGGTGGCTCTGGGTGATGGTAAAGTCTGAGGGTCCCTGGGGCTGGATCTTGGTTAATCACTGCAGGCAATCTTTGGCACTGATGGTTGGGGGCATTGCTGAGCTGCTCCTGCTGTGATTCTTTGCTAATGATTATGTGCTTTGCTGAGCTTATGCTTTTGTGACTTTTTGCAGATTTGCATTCTATAAATTGCACAATTCCTTCAGTTGGTGTCTGTGTCTTTGGTGCTGACCCTGCCCACTGGCAAAACAGGGCCCCATCCTGCCTGAGTGTTACCTGGGAAGACAAAAACCCTGACTCCAAATGTCCCCCCTTCCTCCTTGTTCCCCCCACTTTATACACTGGCCATGATGTCCTGTGGTCTGGGATATGCCTGGGGTCAGTTGGGGTCACCTGTCCTGGCTGTGACCCCTGCCAAGCTCCCCCACACCCCCAGCCCCTCCCCAGCGTGGCCGGACGAGGGGCAGGAAAGGCCTTGGCTCTGTGCAAGCTCAGCAAGAACAAAACCATCTCTGTGTGAGCAACGCTGTGCTCAGCACAGAGCCAAACACAGCCCCAGAGAAAGGCCTGGCAAGGAAATTCCCTCTGCCCCAGCCCACAGCAGCACCCCATGGCCACCCACCATCACCACGGCTCCACGGGTTCCTTTCCATGCCCCCGGCCCTGGCCACGGGACCTTGGGCTGGTGGCCACGGCAGCCGACTGTGGCCCAGGGCTCCGTGCCCGTGTCCATGGCAGCAGTGGCCGGCCACAGGCCCTGAGTGCAGGTGAGCGTGCCAATCCCCATGGCAGCGGGGCCAAGCGTTGGTGTCCGTGGCACCAAAGTGAGGAACGGGTCCCTGTGGCCGCTGCCGTGGCACCTGAGGGCATCAGCGAGTGTCAGTGCAATTGTAGCTGGCACCAGCCCCGGCACCGCTCTGTCCTGAGGGCTGCCATGGCAGCCGAGGGCAGCCACAGGTCTGCGGGCAAGTGGCCACGGACCCTGAGTGCAGCAATGGCTCCTGGGGGGGTTTCCAAGGGAACTGGAACTGATGAGGGTTGCCATGGCATCCAACCCCTGGGATGTCACACAGCCACCCTGGGATGTCACACAGCCACCCTGGGATGTCACAACCACTCAGTGATGTCATAGTCCGCTCTATGATGTCACACCTGTGCCCAGTGATATCATAGCCATATCTGTGATGTCACATGACAACCCTGTGATGTCATAGCCACTGTGATGTCACACCACCTGTGATGTCACAGACCTCTCTGTGACATCACACAACTGCTCTGTGATGTCACAGCTGACTCTGTCACGTCATACAGCCATCCTGTGATGTCACAATCTCCTCTGTGATGTCACAGAGCTACTCCATGATGTCACCGTGGACTCTCTGATGTCATACAGCCACACTGTGATGTCACAACCCACTCTGTGATGTCACAGCCTGTTCTGGGATGGCCCAGCCCTCTCTGTGATGTCACACCAATACCCTGTGATGTCACAGCCCGCTCTGTGATGTCACACAGCCCCTTTCTGACATCACAGCTGCTCTGTGGGTCTGGGACACAGGCACAGAGGTGGTACCAAAACTTCAGTGAAACAAAACCTCCTCAGCACCAGCGCAGCACGAAGCAGCAGCATTCTTTATTGGGCCGGATGCACGAGGGGAGAGCCCCTCCCAAAGTCGTGTGTGCCGAGTTCAGGAATGTTCCTGTTTGCAGACTGGGTTTCACAGACACATTCCCAGATTGTCCCGCCACAAACACACACACGACAATCATTGCCCCAAAATCATTGCATATTTCCCCCACCCCTTTGCACATCCCTTCTTCTGCCCTGGGGGTCTCTTTGGGGGTCCCTGGTGGTCGGTGACCCCAAAGCCAGCCCTGACTGCCCGGTGAACTGGTGAAAGTTGGCACACCTGGGCTGGTTGCTGCCCACAGAATCAGCCTTGTGCGGTTCCATGGCCAGTGGCTTTTGGAGAAGAAGCATTGTATGAACCCACCAGGTGCAAACAGTTTTTCATCTGGCAAATTTCCCCCTCTTGGAGGGTTGTGAAGCTTCTCTTCCCTTCAAGCCTTCGTAAGCCTCACTCTGCTCCTTTACTCACATCCCACGAGTTCCTCAGCTGCTTTCACAACCATGTTCTTTACACAGCTCAAAGCAAGTGTCAGAAGCACAAGTATTGCTGTGATCCCAGTTAGACTTTGCAAAAGTCAGGCCAACGATCAGTCAGGGAAAATCCAAGTCCTTTAAATATTTTATCCAAACAGTTACTGTCTAACCCTCCCCTTAATTCCCTGCTGGATGCAGCAGCCGATTTTATCCTCTCTACCCGATCATCCCATCCAGCATCACATTTGGAATGTGCACACAACAAGTGCTGCTGTTCCAGTTCAAGAATCCACACACTCCCTGTCCATGTAGCAGCAATAGGGCTAAAGCCAATCTGCTCTGTAAGGTCATTTTAGCTGTGGCTGGCAATTGTTCCTTTATTTCAGCAAACCCCAAAGGAGCTGCATTCCCTAAAGTTTCCATCTGCAGAGCCCAATGGTGTGTGGCTGGTCTGTTCCTAAAGGCAGATCTGTGCGGAGCAGAGATGGATTCTAAAATCCATCCCGCTGTAGTTCCCGCACTGGGATGTTTCCAAGTTCCATCCCCTTTAACCTTTCCCCACAGTCGGGTTCCCGGTGGTGACTCCTTGCACGAGGGACGGAACGTTAATACCCCCAGTGTCCATGGTGCTCCTGATTCTCCCAGGGGCAAACGTGTGCTCCAAATTCCATCACTTCCCACCCATCCTGGGGCTCCTAAGGATCTGACCGTGTCCTGCTGACACTCTGTGCCTCTCCAAGGCTCGTTGTTTGTTGGCTGAGCCCAGGTGTCCCTGAGAAAGGCAGAATCATTTCTACAAACACAGCCCAGCCTCAGAGCCTGGGCCACAGCCAGGAGCCGCTGGACCTCAGCATTCCAAACAGCTCAAGTGTCTGTCCCAGGGCAATCCCACTTTTCCTTTGTCCTGGGATCCTTTGGCCTTGACCTTGTTCAATCAGGATATTTTATACCCACCTGTAAGGGGTCCTGTGGGAGGCCTGGGCTCCCTTCCCAGCCTAGACACCCCTGAACTGGCTGGAAACACTCCTATTGTCCTGTCTGAGGGCGATTCCATACTGCTGGAATTTGACAGCCCCAGGGGGTATCAGTGCAATCTGTCAGCTGATCAATATTTCCTGAGGTAATTTCCAGATCCGGTTTGGAAATGTTACAATTCTCAGCAGTATTGTTCTGATGTGCCCATGGTAAGGAATATTCTCCTTCCATCCCTGTCCAGGTGCCCTGGGTGCTATTTCCTTCCCACACGTGTTCCCAGATTTTTGTCAAATTGCTGACTGCAGCTCCCCACAGAACTGGATTTTCTGCAGAGGTTGGTGTTGGCAAACAAGCTGTTACAGGGGTCACATTCTGTCATCTGCCAACATCTTGCACTGACTTTGAAAACCACATTTCCCTTCCCAGAAGTCAGGAACATTGTTTCTATTATTATTATAAATACACAATTATTGATCATCTTCATCCAGATCCAATCAATAGTATCCCCTTAGAAAATCCTATTCAATACCTAAAACAATAGGATTGATGTAAAACCCTGTCATAGGTTAGCCAGCATAGTCCCGGAAGGGATGTCCTTGCTAAGGGGTGCTTACAGCTTCCTCTGGGACCTGATAGAACCTATCAGCTAGCCAGTTTGAATATGGACAATTCTTTAAGCCACTTAAAGTTGTGACCGCCTCTGTGATACACACTTAAGAATAGACAAACTCCCCCCCAAGCTCTCTCTCGTTTCCGGCACTGGGACAGGTGGCTGCAGGCCCCGTGCGGGGGCCAGCGGGCCCGGCCAGGCCCTGCTTGGGCCAGGCCGGGCTGGGCCACGGCCAGCCTGGAGCCATGGGCCTGTTCCAGCCGTGGAACCCCCCCACCACTGCCTTGCCATGGGCAGCTGGAGCGGCTTGGCTCTCCCCCCCCTCTCCACTGCAATAAGAAAAATTCAACATTCCAGCTGCAAAGCTGCAAGGCTGAGGTGAGATTAACCCTTTTATTGCTGTGAAGAGCTGAAAACCTGAGGGAGGAGAGAGAGGAGATGCTTAAAGCTGAAATTCTGTTGTGAAGCTATGATATATCAGAGTATCCCGTTGTAATTTCATGAAGATATGGGGGGTGGAGTGTTCAACTCGTAAGCAAGAGGCAGATGCTGCCGCAGCTGTAATTTTATGAGAAGTTTGGACAGAGAGAGATGAACCAGATGAACCAGATGAGGACTTTTGATCCAAAGAGGAAAGGAGAAAAACCTCAATTCCTAGAGATGCTCCCAGAGATAGTCTTGAAGATAAGAAAGACCCTTTGCTCCCAGGGAAGGAGAAGGGCCTCTGTTTTTCCTTTGTTTCTGAATGGCTCAACCTTAAAATTGTACCCCAATAAACTTCAAGAGTGGACCCTCGAAAGCAGTTGCGGGAAAAGCTGCAAGTCGGGGGAAGGGACTCACATCGCAAGCAGAGAGACTCCTCTTCCTAAATGGACTGAACAATATTTGGAAGTGGGTGGCTGTCTCGGTGTGATACTGTTTTCATAGCACAAGCAAAAAGAGACTTCTCTTTCTAAATGGACTGAACAAGGTTATTATGGAAGTGGTAAACAGACTGAACATCTTAAGGGTTGTCTTTACATTGTCAGTGGGAGAAGGGAGGAAGGTGGGGGGAGGAGGAGATTTCTGAAGGTGGTATAATTTTTTTTTTCTTTTCTTCTTTTAGGTCTGTTAATAAACTTCTTTATATTCATTCAAGTTGGTGCCTGCTTTGCATTTCTCCTAATTCTTATCTCACAGAAGATAAACAGTAATGAGTATTTTAGACCAAACCACTACACTACATTGGTGTTTCTACCCGGTTACAAATCCAACCCGCGACATGCCTGTAGGTGACAAAACTCACCCGAGCAATGGTGCAGTGTTTGCTGGAGACAGCCCTTCCAGCCCATGAGTGTTGCAGAGAGCAGGGCTGTCACAGCCAGTGCTGGTCACCAGCAGGAAACTCTCTGTACGTGCCACAGGTGCAGGAAATGGGGGTGGGTCATGAGAGAGGGGAGGAAGAGATTTTTCTGAAGGTAGAGGACATTCCCCAATAGGGAAGACTCCCTTGATGTTGTCTGATTGTGCCAGTCCCCTTTTATCCACATTTGTCTTTTCACTTTACCTTCTTTAACTTCTGCGCGTCCCCGTCTCCTGCTTGGGCACCTGTGACCGAGCACTTGTTTCTCTGCTCGGTGCTCATGGAACCCGTGAAGGCAGCTCAGAGGGGTGACCCCTGGAGGTGTTTGTGCCTCTGGCCGCATTCCACTGCCCAGCTGTGCCCTGTGCTATGGGAAAGGCAGAAGTGCTGTGTGCTGGAGGGCAGTACTGCCCCTGCCTGCAGAGCCCTTGGAGCCTGCACAGGGAGATGCTCCACACCTGGGCTGCTTGCCCCTGGAGAAGAACTTACGCCTGACTGCGCTGCTCTACAAGGGTTCTTTCCCCTCCACCTCTGCACAGAAGTCCTTGTGCCTACAGTCAGGGGTCTGAAGAAGCATCTTGGAAAAACAGATCAGGGCAGGGTACTTTACTGTATTTAATGCACAGAAAACAAGCCTTTTGAAAGACTTTGGGTTACAGGAGAAAGGTAAATATTGATGAAAATTGCTATGAGTAAGGATAGTCATTTGTGGAAAATATTACAATAGTGCAAAAATAATAAAAAAATGCACCCATAAAAAAGAAAGAAAAGAAGAGAAAAAAGGCTGAGGTTGTAATGGGTTACATTCTGGAGACTCTGGAGCAGAAAAGAGTCAGTTTAGGGTTTCTGCAAACCAGCAATCACTTTCTTCAGAGAGTTCCTGAGCTCCTGGTTCCTCAGGCTGTAGATGAGGGGGTTCAAGGCTGGAGGCACCACCGAGTACAGAACTGACACTGCCACATCCAGGGATGGGGATGAGATGGAGGGGGGCTTCAGGTAGGCAAACATAACAGTGCTGAGGAACAGAGAGACCACAGCCAGGTGAGGGAGGCACGTGGAAAAGGCTTTGTGCCGGCCCTGCTCAGAGGGGATCCTCAGCACGGCCCTGAAGATCTGCACATAGGAGAAAACAATGAACACAAAACAGCCAAAGAGCAAACAGACACTGACAGCGATGAGCCCAAGTTCCCTGAGGTAGGATTTGGAGCAGGAGAGCTTGAGGATGTGTGGGATTTCACAGAAGAACTGGCCCAGGGCATTGCCCTGGCACAGGGGCAGGGAAAATGTATTGGCCGTGTGCATGAGAGCGTAGAGAAAGGCACTGGCCCAGGCAGCTGCTGCCATGTGGGCACAAGCTCTGCTGCCCAGGAGGGTCCCGTAGTGCAGGGGTTTGCAGATGGACACGTAGCGGTCGTAGCACATGATGGTGAGGAGGAAATACTCTGCTGAGAGGAAGAAGATAAGCAGAAACACCTGAGCAGCACATGCTGAGTAGGAGATGTGCCTGGTGCCCCAGAGGGAATTGTGCATGGCCTTGGGGACAGTGGTGCAGATGGAGCCCAGGTCGCTGAGGGCCAGGCTGAGCAGGAAGAAGAACATGGGGCTGTGCAGGTGCTGGCCGCAGGCTCCGGCGCTGATGATGAGGCCGTTGGCCAGGAGGGCAGCCAGGGAGATGCCCAGGAAGAGGCAGAAGTGCAGGAGCTGCAGCTGCCGCGTGTCTGCCAATGCCAGCAGGAGGAAGTGCCTGATGGAGCTGCTGTTGGACATTTGGAGCCTCTGGCCATGGAGTGCTGTTGAAGGACAAGACAGTGAGGAGTCAGGGGAGACTTTCCTGGGCAATGCCCAAGCCCTTTCTCCCGGCCCTGCCCCCCAGTTTTCCTTTTCTCAGGGCCCTTCCCTCAGCCCCGTGCCTGGAGCTCTGCTGGGATCTGGCCCCGTTGCTGTGACGAGCAGGGGCTGTGCCCATGGACAGCGAGGAGTCAGCTCTGCTCTGCTGCAGGGGGGACATGGGAATGGGGACAGGGGCTGGTCCTGGGGCTGAACTCCATCAGCCCAAACTGCTCCTGAGGCAGAGGAGCTGGGCAGCATCTCCTGTGCCAGGGCTAAGGAACGGTGACGGCCAAAGGCACTTTGAGAGGGTTTCCTGTGTGCCCAGGGAGAGCAGAGAGAGCTGTGCAAGGCAAGAGCATTGGCTGTAACTCAGGGAAGGGTGAGGGGAGCTGCTCTGTCACTCCATCTGTCCCCAGCTGCCCTTGCTGAGATGGAGGGCAGTCACTGTGTTCCCCTGAAAATCAGCCTGGCACAGCTGAGAGCAGAGGGAGCCACAGCAGAGCAAAGTGGCTCAGCCTTTCTCAGAGTCTCAGCCCCACTGCTGGCCAAGGACACTCGCGGCCCCAGTGTCCCCTGGAAGGCAGCTGACAGCTGGGATGGCATCCCGAGGGCACAGCCAGGCTCCTGTCCATGGCACTGCTGGAGGAGAGCCGGCTCATTGCCAGCCTCCCAGCCCGGCCTGCCCAGAGCTCCCGGGACAGAGGGAGCTGGGACACCCCATTGCTGTGCTCAGCCTGCACAGGAGGAGCCCCAGGGCTGGGCCTGAGCCTGCAGCTGGAAGTGCCATTCCCAGAGAGCCCCTCAGCAGCGCCAGGAGCAGCTGAGCAGGGCAAGGAGAGAGAGCCGGGCCCTGAGGAAAAGCCTTTCCCTGCCCAGCGCTGCCCAGCCCCTCCCGGGCAGCACCAGGGCAGGACAGTCGCCCTCAGGCCCCGGGCAGCAGGAACGGGCCCGTGGCCGCAGAGATGCCCTTCATCTCTGCTGCTGCTCTGCCGGCCCAGGAGGGCACCGAGGGCCCCGAGCCCCCGGGCTGAGGGCCCCGAGCCCCCGGGCTGAGGGCCCCGAGCCCCCGGGCTGAGGGCCCCGAGCCCCCGGGCTGAGGGCTGTGCTGGCTGCGAGGGGACACCGGAGCTGCGCTGCTCAGGGCGGTGTCTGCACTGCAGGGCAGCGCCGGCAGCTGCCACAGCTCCCCTCAGCAGGGCTGCCCTCAGCGCTGCCTCCCTCCCTCCCTGCCCACGGCTCTGCTGCTGGAGCTGGCCCAGCCGGGAGCTGCTCCTGCGGCCCGGGCTCCGTCCCTGCCGCTGCTGCCGGAGCCCAGCCCAGCCCCTGGGCCAGCCCTGCCCGGCAGCCGCTCGGGGCTGCGGCGATTAAAGAACAGCTCCCCCGGGCCTGGGCACCATGGAAAGGTGATGCTGGCTGGAGCTGGGGGCTGGCGAGGTGCAGGCACTTGCTGAGGCTCCCAGGAATCCTCAGTGTGATGGTTTAAGAGCCTCAGCCCCTGCTCTGCCTGCACAGCTGAGTTTCCATTCCCACCAAGGTGAGCCGGAGAAAAGTGGGAGCACAGATTGAGGAAAGCAGAAACTCAAGCAGGAAACTCCTGCCCTGAATGTGCTCATGAAAAGCCCCCTCAGAAATGACCTGGGCATGAGCTGGAGCTCTGAGCAGCCCTGGCCCCACAGCAGCCTCTCCACAGCAGCAGGACCTGCCCAGCAGGAGTCACTCCTTGCAGCCACAGCTCCCCTCCAGCGCCCATGGGGAGCTCCCAGGCAGGCTGAGAGCTGCCCCTGGCAGGTGGCAGATGCCCTGGCCTGGCAAAGAGCCCTCAGGGCTGCAGGAGCTGCTCTGCAGGACAGCCCTGGGCACCCCTGGCTGCTGCCCACCTTCAGAGCCTGCAGCCGGCCCTGGCAGCAGGAGCCGTCCTGCCCTGTCCCTCTGACGGTGCCCAGGGCAGCCCCGCTCTGCAGCACATCCTCCCCCAAGGCAGGAACGGCAGCAGAGCCATCCTCACAGCCATGGCAGCCGTGTCATGGGCCAGCTCTAGAGGATCCCTGCAGCCAGAGACTCACTGTGTCCCACGCTGTGAAGGTTTCTCCAGGAATGAGTTCAGAGCTGTCCTTCCAGCTGCTTTAGCCAGCTCTCTGCTCACTCCTCCCAGGTACCTGCAGGCAGTGCCCTCAGCCCTGCTGGGCTGGCAGAGGAGCTGCTCCTCAGCAGAGCTGCCTCTTTGAAGCTCTCGCTGGTTGCCAGGAGCTTGAGAGTTCCCTCTGTGCCAGGAGCCCGGCCCAGCTCAGCAGCACAGCAGCAGCACAAGGACTTTAATGACCCTCTTGGGGCTTTGGTGCTGTTCACATCAGACTCAGTCCCTCAGAGTGTCTTCAAAAAACTTCTCAAGAACTCAAAGATTCAAAGTCCAAAGTTTCTTTAACTTTTAATGGGTCCCATCAGGACACGACTCACGTGAAAGTGTGCCCAGGTTCCAGTGAGAGCAGAACTCTGGAGGCAGCGATGGCAGGTGGGGACAAGCAAGGGAAAGGTGTCTCTGGTGCTGAGCAAAGCTGGCTGTGTTCCCTGAGTGCAAAGGGCCAAGGCCTGAGCCCCAGCCCCTGGCAAGGCAGATCCTGTCCCTCTCTCAGTGCTCAGGGCTCTTCCCGGGGCACTGGGATGTGGGGATGGGCAGTGCCCAGGGCAGCACCATGGGGCGGCCCCTGCCAGGCTGCTGGGCAGGGACAAGGAGGCACTGAGGCCCCAGGGCTGCAGGGGTCACTTGTCCCCTCCTGGCCTCAGGGCCAGGGCCAGCAGCCGTGGCCAAAGGGCTGCACAAGTTGGCTCTGTCAGGGCCTTGCAGCTGCTGCCCATCCCTCTGCCCTCTGCAGCCCAGGCTGTGCCACGCTGTCCCTGCCCTGCGCCTCTGTCCCTGCAGGCTGTCCTCATCCCCCCGGCTGCCCCACCTGGCTGGCCCCTTCCTTTGCCGGCAGCTCTGCGTCCTGCCTGCCTCTGCCTGGCCACACAAAGCCTTGGGCTGCTCCAGACTCCTTCTGGGGAACGTGTTGCACCCCAACCCTGCCTGGGAGGGAAATTCCTTTCTCCTGATGTCCACTCTGGGCCTCCCCAGCTGCCCTTCACATTCATTTTCTCGTTCTCTGCCTGTTCTCTACAATGCCAGAAGGATCCACCATCTCTAAAACCTCCCTTCAGTCCCTCCCAGGGCTCTCCTCTGCTCTCCTCAGTCTCCACTCCACGGAGCACAGAGCTCCTTTGTCCCTATACAGTGGTCAGGTGCTCGAGGCCAAGAGCACCCGGACAAGAGGGACGGTTCTTTTCCCCAGGAAGGAAACCACAGAAGCCCAGTATTGAAAGATGAAAGGAGGCCACCAGAGGCCAAGGCCAGCCAGACCTGTTTGTCTTGGCAGCTTTTGTCTGGCAGCAATCCTGGGACAGATTTAATTTTGGAGGCCAAATTCCAATTTTGGCCATGGGCAGCGGGAGGAGAAGGATGGCTCAGTTCCACAGGAAGAGAAGCACAGCCCCAGCGTTTCAAAGGCAGCTGAGAGCTGGCCCTCAGGAAGCCAAGGGAAGCTGGACTTGTCAGTCCTGGCAGATTTTGCCTGGGAGCTGTACTTGGATATACAGAATTTTGGAGGTGGATTCCCAATTTTGGCCATGAACACCTGGACTTGAAAGATGTTTTTTCCCATGGGAAGAACAGCATAGCCCCACAGTGTTTCAAAGGCAGATGAGAGGTGGCCCCAAGAGGCCAAGGCCAGCGAGACCCATCTGTCCTGGCAAGTTTCATATGGGAACAATCCTTACATAATCAAATTTGGATGTAGAGTCCCAGTTTTGGCTGTGGGCCCCTGGAGGAGAAGGACAGTTCTGTTCCATAGGAAGGAAAGCACGGAGCCCCAGCGCTCCAGGGCAGTGAGAAGCAGCTCTTGCCATGCCAAGGTCAGCCGGAGCTGCCAGGCGGCCCCAGGAGCCCAAGGCAGCCAGAGCTGTTCCACGTTCCCTTGGTTCTGTGGGCCCTGCAGGGTCACAAAGGCCCCTCGGTTCTTTGGGGCCAGCAGTGCCACAGTGGCCCCTTGGCTCCATGGAACGCCACAGGGTCACAATGGTCCCCTTGGTGCCACCAGCCCTGCAGGGTCACAACGGCCCCTGGGTTCCACGAGGCCACGCAGGGTCACAGTGGTCTCCAGAGGAAGGGCAGCAGCGAGCCCCAAGGGTTTCAGGGACAGATGAGACACAGCCACCAGAGGCCAAGGCCAGCCACATCTGTCTGTCCTGGCAGGTTTGTCTGGGAGCAGCCCTTGGATATTGGGAATCTGGGAGGTGGAATCCCAGTTTTGACCTTGGGCGCCTGGACAGGAAGGACGGTTCTTTTCCATTGTAGGGAAAGGGTGGAGCCCCAATGTTTGGAAGGCAGATGAGAGGTGGCCCCCAGGAGGCCAAGGCCAGCCAGACCTGTTTGTCTTGGCAACTTTTGTCTGGGACCAATCCTGGGATGGAATCTGGGAGGCCAAATCCCAACTTCAGCCATGGGAGCCTGAAGAAGAAGGACGGTTCTTTTCCGTAGGAGGGAAAGCACGGAGCTCCAGTGTTTCAGAGGGAGATGAGCAGGAGCCACTGGAGGCCAGGGCCAGCCAGAACCATCTGTCCTGGCAGCTCTTCCCTGGGAGCAATCCTTGGATAGACAGAATTTGGGAGGTGGAATCCCAGTTTTGGCCATTTGTGCCTGGAAGAGAAGGACGGTTCTTTGCCATAGGAAGGAAATCACAGAGCCCCAGTGTTTGGAAGGCTGATGAGAGGCGACCGCCAGAGGCCAAGGCCGGCCAGAGCCGTCTGTCCTGGCACCTTTCGACACAGAGCAATCCTTTGATAGATGGAATTTTGGAGGCAAAATCTCAATTTTGGCCATGGGCCCCTGGAGGAGAAGGACAGTTCTGTTCCATAGGAAGGAAAGCACGGAGCCCCAGTGCTCCAGGGGCAGATGAGAGTCAGCCATGGACATGCCAAGGTCAGCCGGAGCTGTCAGGTGGCCCCAGGAGCCCAAGGCAGCCAGAGCTGTTCCATGTTCCCTTGGTTCCCTCGGTGTCACAAAGGTGTCCTTGGTTCCATGGGGCCCCTCAGGGTCACAAAGGTGTCCTTGGTTCCACGGGGCCCCTCAGGGTCACAAAGGTGTCCTTGGTTCCATGGGCCCAGCAGTGTCACAATGGACTCTGTGATTCCATGAGGACCTGCAGGAGCACCATGGTCTCCTTGACTCCACGGGGCCTCTCAGAATCACACTGGCCCCTTGGTCCATGGGGCCCAGCAGTGCCCCGATGATCCCCTCGGATCCAATCCCACAATTACAGGGCTCCCAAGCAAAAACACAGGAAAAGGAGGAACAGTTCTTTACTCTAAGAAGTAAACAAGGCTGAGGGAGGAGAATGAATCCACCAGAAAGCCATGCCCAGAGCTGTCCTGAAAATCAGCCCTGGCTGGGGTCGGGCTGGGGGAGGCCCTAGCCCCCAGACCCCTTTGCTGAGGCCAGGTTTGCACCCCCATCCCCCAACCAAGGGGGCAGGAGGAGTTTTGGGGGTGTGGGGTAACCCCTGCTCAGGGGGAGTGAACACCACCCCCCTTACCCAGACTGGCTCAGGTGTGAAACCCCCAGCCCGGGAAGGCCACACACACAGGGGACAGTGTCACACTCGCCCCTCCCCAGGGGAGGTCTCTGTCCCTGCCACTCCCTTGCTCTCCCCCCTTTTCTCTCTCACAGGCTGGGGGGCTTTGCCAAATGGGAGAATCATTTTTCTCTTCCTCCCTGCCACCTTTGTGACAGCTACACAGAGTTTTCCTTCCTTTCAATCATCTGTATTGGGCCGAATTGTCACTTTTCTTTTACAGGAACCTGCAGCAGCTGAGCTGGAGCTGTGTGGGAACCGCTGGAGCTTTGAATTGCCACCAGAACTGCTTGTGCTGTCGGTTCATTCATGGTTGGGGCTTGATTGTGTTTTCACCACAAGGGACTTGTGGGAAGAGCAAACATTGCTCAAAGCATTTTATGTAGACTTAAGTTTGATTTCTGCCAAGTTTATTTGGTCTGGTGCCAAGGGGATGCTGGGGAGGGGCTTGAGTGTGTTGTCCCTGTCCCTCTCAGCCCAGGGGATGCTCGGGGGTCTCTGTCCCCCTCGCCCTGGGGGATGCTCAGGGGTCTCCATCCCTCTCACCCCAGGGAATGCTTGTGCAGGGTGGGGGACCAGGGGCTCTGTGTCCCTCTCACCGCTGAGTGTGCTCGGGGGGTGGGGGGCTCTCTGACCTTCTCACACCTGGGGAGGCCGGGGGGGTCTCTGTCCCTCTCACCCCTGGTGTGACCCCACCCAAGCATCATCGGGGTGAGAGGGACAGAGACACCCCCAAACCCCCACAAGCACCTCCCGAGAATCCCGAGGGGAGAAGAACAGAGACCCTCACTGGGCACTGAGTGGGGTGAGAGGGATAGAGACAGTCTCCGTCCTCCTCTGCCAAATATCACCCTGAACTCAATATTCCCCCCACACACCAGTAAAATGGTGTAACTTTAGATGTCTCTGATCAATTTCTTTATTTTTACCCCAATTTTGGGTGTTTTTAAGGGATGAAGATGGATCAAAAGAAAATTAGGGCCAAAACAGAAGGACCATCAGCCAGGTGTCTTCCCAACGTGGGTCACCAGGGCTCTTCTGGGGGATGAAGTTGGAGCAGAGGACAAAGCTCTTGCCATAGTCAGGGCACTCACAGGGCTTCCCTTACTGGTGGCTCTGTTGGTGTGGGGTCAAGTGTGAGCTCCTGGAGAAGCTCTTCCCACACTGGGGACACTCGTAGGGCCTCTCCCCAGTGTGGATCCTCTTGTGGCAGAGCAGGCTGGAGCTCCAGCTGAAGCTCTTCTCACATTCCAAGCACTTGTTGGGCTTCTCTCTGCCATGAAGCTGCTCATGAAGCACCAGCTCTGAGCTCTGGCTGGATCTGCAGCTGCCTTCCCAGCACAGGCTGGGTCTTTCCTCCTCAGAGCTCCCTGGGCTGGGTTTGGAGCCCCCCCAGTCACTTGTCAGCCCCTTCCCAGCCCCGGCTGAGTTGAAGCCCTGTGTGCCCCTGTGCTGTGCCCGGGCTGGCTGCAGGCAGTGCCCCAGCCCTGCTGGGCTGTGCCCAGGAGCTGCTCCTGGCCAGAGCTGTCTCTCTGCAGCGCTGCCGCTTGCCTGGAGCTGCCTCTGTGCCAGGAGCCCGGCCCAGCTCAGCAGCACGGACACAGCACAAGGACTGCAATGACCCTCTCGGGCCTTGGTGCTGAGGCCCTGAACATCAGTCCCTGACAGGGACTAGCACAAACCTCTCAAGAATTCCTGTCAGAATTGAACTTCAAAGTTTCTGGAAGTTTTCATGGGTCCCAGTGAGGGACATGACTGAGAAAGTGTCCCCAGGCTCCAGTCAGAGCAGAGAACTGGAGGCAGGGATGACAGGGGGGGACAAAGAGAAGCCAAGTCTTGGTGCCCTGGGGCACAGCAGCGTCTGTGCCACCAAGGGCTGGGAGGAGACACCTTGTCCTGAGGCCCTGGGGCCTCCTGGCACAGCCCCAGCAAGGCTGGGCACTGTCAGCCCCTTGTCCTGCCCTCAGCATCCCCCCACATCCCAGTGGCCTCAGGGATCTGCTGCAAGGAGTCCCTGGGGAGCCTTGGTCAGGAATGGCCCTGGGGGCTCCTGAATGCTCCCAGGGACTGCAGGGTTTTCAAAGGACTTTGGCTTTGGCTTTTGCCTGGGAGTCTCTGAGAGCTTTGTGCAATCCTGGCCCCCAATTCTCTGCTCTAATGAGTCCCTGGAGATTCTCTATCAGTAACAACATTCACTGGGGCTCATTAATGCTTTGAGATACTCCAGGGTAATTAAAGTACCTCTTTTTGACACTGACTCTCTGAGAGGTTTGTGCAGTCATGGTCCCCAATTACCTGCTTTAATCAGTCCCTTGAGAGCCTTGGTCAATAACAAGAGTTCATTAATGCTTCAAGGTACTTCTGGTTTTTCTAAGGTACTTTCCTTTTTCCACACTTGAGTCTCTGAGAGCTTTGTGCAGCCATGGTCTCCAGTCCTCTGCTTTAATCAGTCCCTTGAGAGCTTTGTACTGACACACATGTATTGGCAGCCACTGAAGAATTGGCTGCAGCCGCCCCAGCAAAGGGGGAACCTTTGGTGCCCGGCCAGGCCGTGCCATGCCCAGCTCTGGCAGCATCCCCCTGGCTCTGGACTCACCTGCACACTGGCCGTGGAGCGTGTCTTTGGAGAAGGTGCCAGAATCAAAGGCCATCATCTTCAGCTGCCACTGGCCAGCTCCAGGAAGAGGTTGTTGTCCTTGAGCTCGTCCTTGGTGGCTCCAGCAGCAGCAGCCCCACCTGCTACAGCTTCTCCAGGGGCTCCTTCTCCTTCCCTGGGGCCACACCAGGCTCTCAGGGTTCTGCCCAGGGCCCCAGCCATCAGTGAACCAGACCAGCAAAACCAGGGGGGATGGTGGCCACCAGTGCTTGCCAGAGCAGGCCTCCAGCTCAGCTGCAGCCCAAGAGCTGCGTGTTCCCTTCTGATGCTCCCTGCTCAGAGCGACAGGCAGGACAAAATCGTCTGCTTTGCTTTGCCACTGATTGCCAAGAGATGTGTGGGGCTGTTACCTGCCAGGCCCCTGGATCACACTGTGCCCGTGGGTCCCTGCCATCCTCTAGGGCACATGAACACCCTGCAGCCAAGGGGCACTGAAGAGCTCTTCCAAGGACGGCCTGTCCAAGGGCTGCATGGACAAGCACCTCTTAAGAACACCCTGGCACTCTGGGCAGAGAAACCAGAAACCACCAGTCAGCTGCAGAAGGATCCTGCCCGCTTTGCCCCCCGTTCCCGTGCCCAGGCCATGCTGGCTGTGCCCAGAGCTGGGCCTAAACTTGCCCATGGATTCTGTGCTTTGGAGGGCAGCAGGAGAGCAGGACATGTGCCACCTCCTCAGAGCTGCCAGAGCAGGATGCTCCTGAGCCTGTTCTGGCTCCCAGCACTGCTATTCCCCCCGTGCCGCAGAGATGAGGGATCCACACAAAAGGAACCAGACCAGGAGCCCACACTTTCAGTGCCTGCCAGAAATGGGTCTCATTTTGCTCTGCATTCCTTTCCTAGCAGGTGTTATCTATTAAAAACAAGAGAAGAAAGAAAAGAACCAGAAAAATTATGAGAGATGAAAACAAAACCCAAATGTGGAGTGAAAAGTCTTCTGCAACTTTGGATTCAGAGGGAATTGATATTTTTGAAAAGAGAACTCAGTTATTTACCTTTTTTTTTTTCATTCAGAACTTACACTGTTTTCCTCCCTTCCTTCCTTCCTTCCTTCCTTCCTTCCTTCCTTCCTTCCTTCCTTCCTTCCTTCCTTCCTTCCTTCCTTCCTTCCTTCCTTCCTTCCTTCCTTCCTTCCTTCCTTCCTTCCCTCACAAGCCACTTCTCACCCCATTGAAGGGGTGCAAAGCAGCAGGATCCCCTCCCAATTGGGGTCCCCTCACCCTCCCAAAATGTGGGGACTTCGCCTCAGTCCCACAAATTGCGGGGGGTTTACGGCACCTTCCCCAAATTCACTGCAACCTCCCAGAAGCCACTTAGAGGCCCCAAATATGTCAAAAAACAGAAGGAGCCTCCCCAGAAGCAGATCCTGGTTTTCTTCCCTGGAGTGCCCCACTCCAAGTGCCCAAACCACCCCATCCCATCCCATCCCATCCCATCCCATCCCATCCCATCCCATCCCATCCCATCCCATCCCATCCCATCCCATCCCATCCCATCCCATCCCATCCCATCCCATCCCATCCCATCCCTCCTGGACACCAATTCCCCTTCTGTGCTTCCTGACTCCCCACAGCCGGGCCTTGGGGCTGACGGATCGAGCCATTTGGGGCTGCCATCGACACACTGGGGCTGGCATTGAGTTTATTGGAGGCACCCGCTCAATCCCTCCATCCCAAATGGGAGCTTGGAACCTCTCCTCAGCCCTTGCTGTGCCCATGGGCTCACCTCAAGTCCCAAAATGACAGCCAGGGCCCCACAGCCCATTCAGAACCTCTCAACATTGCCAGAAACAGCAGCATCCTTCCCAAAATGGGCTCCCCGCATCCCTGACAATAGGTCCCCCTTCCAAGTACCAGAGCCCCCCTCTCAGAACCCCTCCCGAAGCATTGGGGGGACCCCAAAACTGCCTCAGGAACGGGACATACCCTGACATCCCTTCAGGAATGTGGGATACCCCAGAACCCACTGAGGAACGGGGTCCCCCCGGCCTCATCATGCGCAGCCTTCAGCTGGCTCAGCCAGAGCCCATCCCGCCCTCAGCAGCCCCAGCCCAGCCCAGCCCTCCTGGGCAGGAAGCCCCAATGGCCGAGCCGGCCTGGGACACTTGCAGGGATGCGGGGGCAGCCGCAGCTTCTGGGGCCAGCCTGTGCCAGGCCCTGAGCGCCCTGCCAGGGAACCATTGCTGCCCCACATCCCATCTCAGCCTGCCCTCGGGCAGCGGGAAGCCGTTCCCTGGGGCCCGGCCCCGCAGGCCCTTGGCAAGAGTCTCTCTCCCCCAGCAATTGCTGCTCCTCCCTGCTGCGGGGCCCGAGCTGCAAGTTGATTTTCTGCCGCTGGCCCCGGCCCAGCCCCGAGCCAGGGCCAGCACCTTGCCCTGGAGCTCTGCGGGCGCTGCGTTTGTGCGGCCGCAGCGCAGCGGCCGCAGCTCGGAGCTGCCCTTTGTGTCCCCGCCGGCAGCTGGCAGAGCTGGCGGGGCCGGGCCAGGGCCGGGCCAGCCCCGGCCTTCCCGGCTCTGCGACACAGCGGCGGCAGCCCCAGCCTTCCAGCCCTGCACACGCTCACACACAAGCGTCCAGAGCCGCGGCCACGCAACGCAACTGACCGGCCGCTGACCCCCCAGCCTGGCCTGATGGCCATTCCTCTGCCCACACCTCGGCCAAGCTCCCCTTGGCCACCTCCTGAGCCACAGTGCCACAGACAAGTGCCACATACAGCTACAGAGCTCTGCCCAGAGCTGGCACGGAACGTTCATTCAACAGAAAAACCACCAAGAAAAAGAGAACTGCCCCCAGCAGAGCTGTTCCCTCCTGCAGTAGTTACACCTGCACACCCACAGCGCCTGAGACTGCAAGCAATGAGCATTCCCTGGGCACATGTGCAGCCCAAGCAGCTCGAGGACAGCCTTGCAGCAGGACTGCTCTCAGCTGAGCCAAAAAGGCCCCTCTGGCAGCTGCAGGGCCATTGCAAAGGGCAAGGGCCAGAGCCTGGGCCCACGGGGGAGGAAAGGGCTCTGAATTCCCCTGCCCTGGCACAGAAACCCTGTTCCCAGGCTGCTTCCCACACAGGATTCCTCTGGAGGGCTGCGGAAAGCTGAGAGGCAGCTCTGGCTTCTCCACTTTTCCTGTGCTAAAGCTGCCTGGCAGAAGAAATGGAGGGACAGCTCTGGTGGCACAATCCCTCCCGGCCCAGGGCACAGCGCTGGGAAGGTCTTTCCATGCCGAGGCACCGACCAGGACAGGCTGGGGGACAGGAGCATCCACAGCCCAGAGCAGGTCAGGCACTTCAGCAGCAATTTGGGCACTTTGGAGGTCACACCCCAAAGGGGGAGACCCAGGCCAGGGAGTGGGACAGACAACCAGAATTCCTGGAGAACAGATGGGCACAGGTGGACATGTTCTGCCCCCACAACTGTGAGATTGTGGCCCCAATCTGCCTGGCTTCACAGCCCCACAACACTCAGATCCTCCCAAATATTCCCCTGAATAACAAATTCACCCCCAAATTCCGGTAAAATGGTGCTGCTTTAGATCTCTTTGTTTAATTTCTTTATTTCTACCCCAATTTTGGTTGTTTCAGTGGGATTAACACAGAAATTACTTAGGCTGCAGATCTCCAAGATCATCCAGGGTTGCTGGATACCACCAGAAAAAACAATTGGACAGAGCAGATGAAATTTTTTAGGGTGTAAAGGTAAAAAAGCCAGAGGTCTTCCCAACACAGATCACAGGGAATGTGGGTCACCAGGGCTCTGCCAAACGTGGCTCCTCTGATGGGAGATGGAGCTGGAGCAGAGGACAAAGCACTTCCCACAGTCGGGGCACTCGCAGGGCTTCCCTTAGCGGTGCCTCCGTTGGTGTTGGGTCAAGTGAGAGCTCCTGGAGAAGCTCTTCCCACACTGGGGACACTTGTAGGGCCTCTCCCCAGTGTGGATGCGCCGGTGGATGACGAGGTCAGAGTTGTACCTGAATCCTTTCCTGCAGTCAGGGCAGCGGAAGGGCCTCTCATCCGTGTGAATCCGCTGGTGCAGGAGGAGAGTGGAGCTGGTCTGAAACCTCTTCCCACACTCAGGACACTCGTAGGGCCTCTCCCCTGTGTGGATGCGCTGGTGGCGGATCAGGTGGGAGCTCTGGCTGAAGCTCTTCCCACATTCCCCACACTCATAGGGCCTCTCCCCAGTGTGGATCATCTGGTGGCAGATCAGGTGGGAGCTCCGTCTGAAGCTCTTCCCACACACAGGACACTCGTAGGGCCTCTCCCCAGTGTGCATCCTCTGGTGGTTGATCAGGTTGGAGCTCCATCTGAAGCTCTCCCCACATTGCCCACACTCGTAGGGCCTCTCCCCGGTGTGGATGGGCTGGTGGCGGATCAGGTGGGAGCTGTGGCTGAAGCCCTTCCCACATTCCCCACACTCATAGGGCTTCTCCCCATTGTGAAGCTGCTCATGAACCACCAGCTCTGACCTCTGGCTGCATCTCCGGCCGCCTTCCCGGCACAGGGTGGGTCTTTCGTCCTCAGAGCACCCTGGGCTGCGTTTGCAGCCCCTCCTCCTGCGGGATCTCTGGGGCTTTTCCTCCCCATTGGATTCCTGAGCTGTGGAGCCGCTCAAAACGGCCTCTTCCACCAGGTTCTGCCGCGGGGATTTGTCCTCCCTGGGCTCCGTCCTCAGCTCCTTGTCTGGGGAGGAAGGACAAGGAGAGGATGGGATTTGCCTCCGTGCCACAGGGAAGGGGAAGGAGATCCCCCCAGTCCGTCCCCGGCAGGACAGCGTCGGCAGCGGGGCTGTCCTGCAGCCGGGGGCGATGCTGGGCTGGGAGATTTAGCAGGAGAGAGGGGGAAAGGGGCACTGACTTCCTCCTCACCTGCCTGGGGGTCCCGGGGCATCTTCCTCTTCCTCACAGCCTCCTCCTCCACCTGGCCAAGGGCTGGGAATGGGAAATCCTCATTCTGGGAGAAACAAGAGATGAACATGTTGAGTGTAAGATCCCTCTGCCCAAGTCCACCTCTAGAAGTCACTGGGCACTGTGTCCATAAAAATCTGCTCTCAAAAAGCCTCTCAGGAGTTCCCTGTCTCTGGTCTCTCCCCTTTGGTGTTTGGGGGTTCCCCCCTGTCCCAGCTGCTGGGGGTCCCTCTTTTATTGGGGTCCCCCTCTCTACTTGGTCTCCACCCTCCCCAGGCTGCTGAGAGTCCAGGAATCCAAAAGCTCCCCCCTTTGGTCTCCCCACTTAGGGATGCTGGGGGTTATGGGGTCCCCAGGTCCCTTCTCCCCTTATTCTCTGCTTCGGGGTGCAGGGGGTCCAAGGAGTCCCCCCTCCCCCTCTCCAGGCTGTTGAGGGTCCTGCGAATGGCGGCGCTCCCCCCTCTCTGGGCTCCCCACTTTGAGGCCCTGGGGCTCACAGGGGGTCGCTCCTCCAGACTGCCGGGGCTCCCCTGGTCCCGGTACTGCCCCTCTCTGCTTGTCCCACTCTGGGGGTCCCGAGGTTCCCCCTCCGGCTCTCCCAAGGGGTCCTGCAGCCCCCTGGCTCCGGGCTGGAGGTGGCCGTGACTGACTCGGGTAGACCCAGCTCCCACCACGGGCCGTACCCCACGTCCCCCTGCCCGCTGCCAGGGCTCTGCTGGCACCGCCACCGGGACCCCCAGAAACACCTCCTGGGGACCCCCAATGTCCTCACAAGGGGCATTTTCTGCTCAGCTTTGGAGTTCTTCACTCTCCAAACATCCCCCCCAAAAAACCCAACCCCGGGAACCCCCCCGGGATATCTGGGCCGAGCTCCCCCTCCCCGGGCACCTGCGGGATGGGGGGCGATGATCCCACGGGTGGAGGGCTGTGAATTCAGGGAGTGCTCGACCTCATGTGGGGAGTGACTGGGTCTGAACTGGGGGCAACTGGGTTCAACTGGAACCACACTGGAAGATAATGGGAGCAGCTGTGCCCATGCTGGGGTCATACTGGGATCCTACTGGAACTGACTGGGATGATACTGGGAGTATCTGAGAGGGACTGTGATCATACTGGAATCAGACTGGGAGGGACTGGAAAGGTGCTGGACATGACTGGAACCATACTGGAGGTGACTGGGAGCAACAGAGACCATGCTGGGAGCAAATGGGATCGTATCTGGAGTAACTGGGAGTGACTGGATTCATACTGGGAGCAACTGGGCCCACACTGGGAGTGACAGGGAGTCACTCTGGGCATGACTGGAATAATACTGGGAGTATCTGGGAGTGACTGGGGGCATACTGGGGGTGACTGTAACCATGCTGGGGGTGACTGGGTGCAACTGGGATCATACTGGGAGTGACTGGAAGCAACTGGGATCATACTGGCATTGAGAGGGAGCAGTTGGGATCACATTTGGGGACACTGGGACCATTCTGGAAGTGACTGGAACCATACTGGAAGTGACTACGGGCCCTACTGGGATCATCCTGGGAGCCACTGGGATTACAGCAGGTGTGAATGGAACCTGATTGGGGGTTACTGGGAGCTGCTGGGCCCATGTTGGGAGGAAAATGTGGACACATTGGGAGCAACTGGGATCAACTGGAAGGTACTGGAACCATGCTGAGGGCACTGAGACCACAACTGGCATCATACTGGGAGCAACTGGGACCACACTTTGGGAAACTGACAGAAACTGGGATCATGCTGGAGGACCCTGGAAGTAACTGGGAAAGACTGGGATCATTCTGCAGTAAATGGAACTTTACTGGAGACTGGGAGTGCCTGGGAATGACTACAAGCATGCTGAGGGCAACTGGGATATACTGGGAGTGTCTGTAACCATACTGGGGGTGACTGGAACCACACTGGGAACAGCTGGGATCATGCTGGGGGGAAATCAGACCATGCTGAGGGCACCTGGGAGCAACTGGATCTATGCTGGGGGAAACTGGGCATGACTGGGACTATTCTAGGGGCAACTGGGATCATACTGGGAGGAACTGGGAACAACTGGAACTATGCTGGGGGCAACTGGGATCATACCGGAATCACAGTGGGTCCATTCTGGGTGAGACTGGGATCATACAGAGGGTGACTGGAATCATACTGGGATTGACTGGGAGTGGCTGTGAGCAACTGGAATCATGCTGAAAGCAACTGGGAAGTGGGAGTGACTGGGAGCATGCTGGGGGTGACTGGGATATACTGGGAGAGACAGGGAGTCACAGGGATCATACTGGAGGCTACTGGGCTCATGCTGGCATTGACAGGGAGCAACTGGGAACACCCTGGGGGTCACTGGCATCATACTGGGAGTGACTGGGGCCTTGCTAGCATTATAGTGGGTGTCAATGGGGGTTACTGGGAGCTACCAGGCCCATGCTGAGAGCCTACTGGGGATGCACTGGGAGGAACTGGGAATGATAGGATGCATGCTGGTGACAACTGGGATGTACTGGCAGTGACTGGATAAATCTGGGGGCAACTGATCCATGCTGAGGTAACTGGGAGTGCCTGGGAATGACCATGAGAATATTCAGGGCAACTGGGGTATACTGGGAGTGTCTGAGACCATGTGGGTGCTGACTGGGACCACACTGGGTGTGACTGGGAATGTGCTGGGGAGAACTGGGAGCAATTGTGAGTGACTGGGGCCCTGCTGGGAGAGTCTGGCATCATACTGGGAGTGACTGGGACTATACTGGGGCAACTGGGAGAACTGGGAACACACTGGACAAAATGGGAGGAACTGGGAGCAACTGAGACTGTGCTGGGGGCAAATTGCATCATAATGGGGAGTGACTGGGAGTGACTGGGTTCATACTGGGAGCAACAGGGATTCTGCAGGGAGTGAGGGGAAGTGACCAGGATCATACTGGGATCATACTGGGCTCATACAGGGAGCAACCATTTCCCGGCCCCGGGACCCCCGAGCCCCTTTCCCAGCCCCGGGACCCCCAAGCCCCTTTCCCAGCCCCGGGACCCCCGAGCCCCTTTCCCGGCCGTGCCGCCCCTGCAGCCCCCAGACCCCCCCGCCGGGGTCCCGCCAATCCCAGGGGTCCCCCCTCTCGGGGTCCCCGCTTTGGGCTTCTGGGGCTCTCCTCTCTCCGGGGTCCCACTTAGGGAAGCCGCGGCTCTCCCGGGGTCCCCAAAACCGGTGTCCCCCCGCCCCCCCCCGGCCCCGCGCCGTCCCCACGGGGCCCCGGCAGAGCTCGGAGGGCCCGGCCCGGGAAGCCCAACCCCCACCGCGGGGGGACCCGCATCCCCCCGCCCCCGCCGGGGCTCTGCCGCCACCGGGACCCCCAAAAACACCGCCCGGGACCCCCCGATATCCGCCCGAGGGGCATCTGCGGCTCGCCTTTGGAGTCCCGCAAGCTCCAAACATCGCGCCGCCCGCCCCGACAGAGAGGATGAAACAGCGAGCCCCAAATAGATTTCCTGGGAGCTCCAAATATCCCTCCCCCCTCCAAAAGCACCGCCCGGGATGTTTGGGCCGAGCTCCCCCTCCCCGGGCACCTGCGGGATGCGGGGCGGGCGATGCTCCCGGCCCGAGCGGCTGCGGATGCAGAGAGCGCTGCCCGCACGTGGAGCCTCCTCCGCCTGCTCCGCCTCCTCCTTCTTCCCCCCGGCCCTCCTCTTCCTCCTCCTCTGTCCCGCCTCCTCCTCCTCCTGCCCTTCCTCCGTCGCTGCGGCCGCGGCCCGGGAGCTCTCGGGGCAGCGGGGCCGGGCCGGGCCACGATGGGAAAGGGCTGGGTCAGCCCAGGGCGAGCTGGGGCAGCGGAGGTTTGGGGCAACAACGGGAAAGGGGTGGGAGAGGGGGGATCCGGGGAGGTGGGACAGCGGGAAAGGGGTCCCAGTGGGGTCCCGCAGTTAACCCCAGCAGCCCCAAACCCCGTCCCAGCCCTCCCCGTTCCCTCCCCACCCCCGGCTGAGTGGGGGGCTCAGCCCAGGACCCGTCGCCGTTCGGGGCTCCCCCGAGTGCAGCAAACGGGAGAGTGCCCCCCGGGTGAAATTTTGGGGTTCGCTCTGCCATCGGCGCTTTAAGATGCCCCGGGAAAGTCGGTGCCCACTATAACTCCCGTTAAAAGGGCAACACCACTCCCGTTGATTCCGGCAGTGGAGCCCCGGGGGGGGGGGGGTTTGGGGATCCCGGGAGGGTTTGGGGGTCCCGGCAGGGTTTGGGGGTCCCAGCGAGGTTTGGGGGTACCTGGGTGGTGCCGATGATGGCGATGGGGACCCCGTGCTGGGGCTGAACATTCGCGAGGGGCTCTTAGGGGGTTTTGTGGGTCCCGGGGGTTTTTGGGGTCCCGGGGGTTTTTGGCAGTTCCTGAGGGGGGTTTTCAGGGGTCACAAAGTAGGGGTTTGGGCGATCCCGGGAGGAATAATTTGAGGTCCCAAGGCTGTTTTGGGGTCCCTGCCGGTGATGGAGATGGGGACCCCGTGCCACGTATAAACCTTCTCAAGGGGGTCCGGGGGATGTTGGGAGGTCCCGTGGGAATTTTAGCGTCCTGAGAGGGTTTTGGGGGGTCTGTATGGGGCTTTGCGTCCTGGGGAGTTTTTGGAGGGTCCCGGGGATATTTTCGGGGTCCCAGGAGAGGTTGGGGTTCCCCGGGGGGGTGTTGGGGATTCCCGGGAGGTTTTGGGGTACCTGGGCGATGCCGGTGACAGAGCTGGGGACCCCGTGCCGGGTATGAACCTTCTCGCTGCGCACGGGCAGCGTCAGCGTGTTCAGGGAGATCCTGGGGGCCCGCGGGGTTCACCCCAAATCCCGGGGGACCCCAAATGCTGAGGGACCCCCTGAACTCCCCTCACCGCTGGATCTGCTGCAGGCAGGGGGGCACCAGCACTCGGCCCCCACCCCCCACTCTCACGGGGGGGCTGCAGAAGAAATCTGGGGGGCACAGACGGGTGAATGGGAGCTGGGGGTCCAGGCCTGGGAGCCGAGGGCTGGTGGTTCCAGAGCTGGGTGAGGGGGCTGGGCAGGTCCAGGGCTGGATGCTGGGAGCTGGGGGGATCCAGGACTGGATGATGGGAGCTGGGGGATCCAGGGCTGGATGCTGGGAGCTGGGCAGGTCCAGGGCTGGATGCTGGGAACTGGGGGGATCCAGGGCTGGGTGATGGGAGCCGGGGGGATCCAGGGCTGGATGCTGGGAGCTGGGGGGATCCAGGGCTGGATGCTGGGTGCGAGGTACTCAATGGATGCTGATTCTGGTTGCAGATTCTACTTCACTCTGCATCAGGAAGGCTCTCGAGCTGATAGTTTCTTCTGTCACTTCCCTACCTACAAGTCCCTGGCCCTGCCTACCAGCAGATTCACAGGGTCTGTTTGCAGAGACACATTCATCACATTCCTTTCAACTGTTTCCCTGAAATCGCTGTCTTGTTACACTGAATTCAACAAATGTTTGCTTTTGGTGGATGCGTTTTTCTTGGAATGAACAAGAGACCTTCATGTGTGCAAGCCGTGTGCCTTCCTGCTTGCTCTGCTCTGCGGGCAAAAGTCGCTTTCTCTGTTCAGCTGTGCTGCTCCTTTCCACTGTGCTGGCTCCAACAATGGACACTGGCACTTCAAACCAGTGTAAGGAGTTGGGAAATTGGAGTGAAAATAGATTATCCAGAACCACCCTTGATCTGTCCTCGATCACTCACTGGACTTGAGGAGATCCTTGGTAAGTGCTGCCCGGGAAGCCTGTGAAAACAGGAGTCAATCTGATTTTACCACCCGTGTGCTGTAATGCAGCCTCCAAAAGGAGCGATGCTTTTCTGCACCTGTGCACACACGGGTCTAAAGCACGTGAATCCTCCATTAGCTCCACATTCATTCTGAGGCTTTGCACCCAACTGTTCATTTGGTCCTGATGTTGCTCCTTTTAACTTCAATGGTTGCAAAACAAAGCAGATCAGTGGAAATGAGAAATACAAAATTTTTTAAAAAACTAAGAACACCCACTGACAACATTGCAGATTATTTTTTTACAGTATACTTTTTATTAAATCCTCTGTCAGTAGATATGTTCCTCCTAATTCCTTTATGCCTTTTGAACCACAGCTATTTATCATTATTCCTTTTTAGTATTTGTTATGCTTTTTAAACCCCATGTATAACAGGCTGATGCAATCAGAAAGTAGTTTTGTATCCCAAACAGACTGAAAAACTCACTTCTTCATCCCAAAGAGACTAAAGCCGGTGTGTTTGGCGTCCCATCTCCCACAGTCGGTCCCGGTATCTCCACAGGGGATTTCTGCCCTGGGGCAGCCCCGTGGCCATGGTGACACCCTGAAACATAGATTTAAAAGAAACAGAAAGATTTTAGTTATAGGCTAGCTGGGTTGAAATGAGTTAGAATAAGAAAGAATTTGAGCTGGACTAGAGTTAATTAAAATAGTTAGGAGAGCTAGATTTGAAATGCTTTTTAAGATGTTAGTAATTGATTACGGAATAATTGATGCTCTGTCATTTCTGTGTTTGTTTAGCTGTGCTTAGAACGAGGAACAGAAATATTGATCAGTTGGTGTAGGGAATAAGGACAATTCCCAATTTCCTCCCTCTGTGGGAACCTATTCAAAAGTCAGGCAAGAGGAAATTGGGAGGTCACTAACGTAATTAAGATTGTTAAAGTTCAGAAAGGCAAAAAAGGTCCAAGTGAGGGAGATGAGCTTACTTCATCTGTCTGGGAGCACCGCCCCAATTCGAGAGCAGCGACTCAATTCAGAGCACGCACTGCGCATGCTTAATGCCATTAAAGCTCATTTCCATACGAAGCGGAGAATGGGAGGGGTCACTGTTAGAAATATGTATTTGTAGTTTGGATATTCATCACTTTTGTGGCTAAATGAACTCTGTAACCGTTCATACCTGGCACTGCGCATTAGGAAGCTGTTCCACGCCGCTGTCCGGCGCCAATAAAACATTCACTTTCTAACTCTAAACTGTTAGAGAGCTTTTGTCTGTCTCAGCTGGATATCGATATGAGCTCGATATTCACATCTTGGTAAATCAAGCCCCGAGCACGGACACTGGGGCTGGTGTGCGAAGGCGTTTGGGGCTGCACAGACGTTCTTTAGCAGCAAAGTTTGTCTTTATTCTCTCTATCTTTACTCTCACTCTATTCTCTTTCTTCTTATTGTCTCTCTCATTTCCCCTCTCTCTCTTTCTCTCTTTATTCTCTCTCAGAAGAAAATGACTACAAAAGCTGAATTTTTTAGCAATATAATATTGAACATTTATTAGTAGAACAAAGGCAAATCAGAGCGCTGGGGCGCTTGGCAATATTGCCAGAGGCGCCCTCCATTCATTTTCCTGTGGACTTAAGGACTCTCTTAAACTGTTCCATATTCATTAAGCCCAGTTCCTGGGAGTGAAGTGGCAAGATGGACGGCGTCAGATTCCCACTGAGGTTGTCAATAAGATCAAAGCAATGTCTCCACCGACCAACAAGAAGGAAACACAAGCTTTCCTAGGTGCCATAGGCTTTTGGAGGATGCATATTCCTCAGTACAGCCAGATTGTGAGTCCTCTTTACCTGGTTACCTGCAAGAAGAACAATTTCCACTGGGGCCCTGAACAGCAACAAGCTTTTGCCCAAATCAAGCAGGAAATCGCTCATGCCATAGCCCTTGGCCCAGTCAGGACAGGACCCAAAGTGAAGAACGTGCTCTACTC
This sequence comes from Aphelocoma coerulescens, assembly GCF_041296385.1. Taxonomy (NCBI): domain Eukaryota; kingdom Metazoa; phylum Chordata; class Aves; order Passeriformes; family Corvidae; genus Aphelocoma; species Aphelocoma coerulescens. Next base: position 2,617,355 of record NW_027183804.1, on the reverse strand, counting down.
TGCAGCTGGGAGCCATGGTCTGTCCTGGAGCCTTTGGCAGAAGGTGTCTGGTGAGACTCGAGGTCGACCACTGGGATTTTGGAGCCGAAACTACAGAGGGTGTGAAGCCAACTACACTCCCACAGAGAAGGAAATCTTGGCAGCTTATGAAGGAATCCAAGCCGCCTCAGAGGTAATCGGCACAGAGGCACAACTCCTCCTGGCACCCCGACTACCGGTGCTGGGGTGGATGTTCAAAGCAGAGGTTCCCTCTACCCACCACGCCACCAATGCCACATGGAGCAAATGGATTGCTCTCATCAGACAGCGCGCCTGTATCGGAAAACTGAATCGCCCTGGGATTTTGGAAATAATCACAAACTGGCCAGAAGGTGAAAACTTTGGTCTCGCTGATGAACAAGAACAAGTGACACGTGCTGAAGAAGCTCCACCGTACAACCAACTGCCATCAGAAGACACACGCTACGATCTTTTCACCGACGGTTCTTGTCGCATCGTAGGGATGAAACGAAAGTGAAAAGCAGCCGTATGGAGTCCCACACGACGGGTTGCAGAAGCTACTGAAGGAGAAGGTGGATCAAGCCAACTCGCTGAACTCAAAGCTGTTCAACTAGCCCTGGACATTGCTGAAAGAGAGAAGTGGCCAAAGCTCTACCTCTACACTGATTCATGGATGGTAGCCAATGCTCTGTGGGGATGGTTGGAAAAGTGGGAAAAAGCTAATCGGCTGCGTAGGGGAAAACCAATCTGGGTTGCTGAAGAGTGGAAAGACATCGCTGCCCGAGTAAGAAAGCTGGTTGTGAAAGTCTGCCATGTAGATGCCCATGTCCCCAAGAGTAGGGCTAATGAGGAACACCAAAACAACAGGCAGGTAGATCAGGCTGCAAAGATAGAAGTGTCACAGATAGATTCAGATTGGAAACGTAAAGGAGAGTTGTTCCTAGCTCAATGGGCCCATGATGCCTCAGGCCATCAGGGCAGAGATGCCACCTATAAGTGGGCACGAGATCGAGGGGTGGATCTGACCATGGACAGTATCTCCCAGGTGATCCATGACTGTGAGACATGCGCTGCGATCAAGCAGGCCAAGCGGGTGAAGCCCCTGTGGTACGGTGGGCGATGGTCCAAATACAAGTATGGGGAGGCCTGGCAGGTTGATTACATCACACTGCCTCAAACCCGCCAAGGCAAGCGCCATGTGCTCACAATGGTAGAAGCCACCACAGGATGGCTGGAGACCTACCCTGTGCCTCATGCTACAGCCCGGAACACCATCCTGGGCCTCGAAAAGCAAGTCCTTTGGAGGCATGGCACCCCTGAGAGAATTGAATCTGACAATGGGACTCATTTTAAGAATAGCCTTATTAACACCTGGGCTAGAGAACATGGCATTGAGTGGGTGTACCACATCCCTTATCATGCACCAGCTGCAGGCAAAGTGGAACAGTGCCATGGATTGTTGAAAACCACCTTGAAGGCACTGAGTGGGGGAACTTTCAAAAATTGGGAGCAGCATCTGGCAAAGGCCACCTGGTTAGTTAACACCCGAGGTTCCACCAAGAGAGCTGGTCCAGCCCAATCTGAATCCCTGCATACAACAGATGGAGATAAGGTCCCAGTAGTGCATGTCAGAGGTCTGTTAGGAAAGACTGTGTGGATAAATTCTGCCTCGAGTACAGACAAACCCACCCGTGGGGTTGTCTTTGCTCAGGGACCTGGTTGCACGTGGTGGGTAATGCAGAAAGATGGAACAACACGTTGTGCACCACAGGGAGATCTGATTGTTGTGTGAAAACCATCTGTAATGTGGAATGCCTGTGTACCACTGCTTGCTGATTGTCTCTGTCACTGTTCGTACATAGCTGTGTATATGTATATGTATATGTATATGTATATGTATATGTATATGTATTGATGTGTGTGTGTAGAGTTAGAATATCTTAGTTTGGGCATTGAGCCAGTGATATGGGATAAGGGGTGGAATGTCTTGGGGTGACTTTGTGATGTGTATCCCATATCACTGCCCTATGCCCAGAAATTAACTTTGTGCCTTTCTGTGCCTCTAAACTGAGCCTGAGAGGGGGAAGGAAAAACTGAGCAAAACTTTTTCAAAGCAGTTTGCAGCTTGTTCAAGGTCACACAGAGATAGGGACTTTCTTTTTCCCAGCTGCAGCAGGGGAGGGAGGAGGCACCCAGCTTGCTGCTTCCCTGGTCAGCTTTTGGCCAGTTCTTCAGCTTCTTTTTCTCCAAAGGGAGACTGAGAGCTGATTTTTTTTTCATTCCCTGGAATTTTGGATTTTCTCCCTTTTCTGATGGACTGCTTCAATATCAGAGCACATTGGGAGGACTTGCCACCGAGCACAGAGGGCCTGGCCCTGGCCCAAGCCCCAGCTCCGAGGAGACCAAAGGAAGGACTCTAACATTTTCTCAGGTTTTTCCTCCACACTGAAAGATTGTATTATTTAGCATTATTTTCCTTTTCCCGTGTGTTCGTTAAAGAAATAGTTTTTATCTCCTTCACTTTCCTTTGAGGAAAACTTATTTTTTCCTGAACCAGGTTCAGGGGAGGGGTGGTTGTGCCTTCTCTCAGAGGATATATTTCTAAATTTGGCCAAACTGGCACATATGCAAATGAACCAAACTTACAAAACTGTGAAGAACTCGTGACCTGTTGTCCATCTTGGGGTCCCTCTTGGCAGTAGCCTCTGGCTACCCTGGATGTACCTTTGAAGGCCTTTCAAATAAATACCTACCTTTATTCCCTTATTCTGGTCTAGCCTCTGTTTTTAGGTGGCCTCTCAAGGCATCAGCAGGGGCTGCAATTCCACACTTGTGGAGACCAGAACCGCCCCCAGGATCCCAACACTGCCTGACAGCGCTCCGGACACCGGGATGGTCGCGCGTCCGAGTCTCGGCCACTGTGCTGCTGCTTCGTTTGCTCGTAGGCAAACACCCAGAGGCCACTGTTAAGCCCGGATGGTCTCTGGTTCTGCCCTCTCCCTGATCCCGTGCAGGGATGGAGCACTGCTGTGCTTTCAGGAAGCTGCTCTTGAAAGCTTCCAGCATTCCAAGCTCCTTTGCCCTCTGTGGAGGCTTGCCACGGAATCCCTCACAGCTGCCTCCGGAGCATACTCCTGTTGGCTGTTCTAAAATCCAGGGCCTTCGGGGTGCTCAGCAAGACCTCTGACTCCACAGTGTTGTGGAACTGGACCTTCAGGACAGGGACCTTTCCAGCCTGAGCTGCCCTCGTTCCTCTGTGTCTCTGCATAAAATATGGCATGGTGTGGATACAAAAACGCTGCTAGCAAGGATTTTCTTGCTATTTTCTAAGCCCGTGAGAGACTTTTCTCTCTCACAGAAGAGGCAGCAGAGTTATGTAAACAACCAAACACCTGCAGCCTTGAAAAGTCTTGTTTATAGTACAGTAGAAAAATATTTTGACAATGGATGCTTTAGGATTTTAGCCAATCACCCCAAGGGGTGGCTGATCCTTTGTCCAATTAGACTATGAAGAAAAAAGTTTATGAAAGAGTTTGTAAAATAATTAAATAAATCAATCTTGCTGCACAATTCCTGCCTGCTGGATCTTCTCTCCTCCTCCCTACGGCTGAGGGACATTGTGATATACCCTAGGGTTGCAGTAATAGCACGGAAGAGAGCGGCAGGAGAGGCCTGTGTGTCCCAGGGCTCAGGTTTTGCGCCGCTTCAGCACCACAGAGATGCAGATCAAGTGAAGAAGCCAAACTGTTTATTAATAGGAGGCGAAGCGAAGGGGATGAGCTGGGAGGAAAAAAGGGGATGGGCAGGGTCTGAGGGCTGGAGGGATGGAGCTGTCAAAAGGGAGGGAGGGCAGGAGCTATGGGAGCTTTCCACAGGCTCAGCTGTGACCAGCATCAGCTGTGCCTGGAGGTCCAGCTGCTCTACTCTGTCTCCAGATGGTCTCATCTTGCAGGATATCTGGAGGTCTTAAAGGGACTCTGGTTCTGAGCCAGCAGATGAACGTAGTTCTGCAGCTCTTTTGTTGAATATTTCCTGAACTACGATGTTTGTCTGGGAAGGGCTGTCATCTCTCCTCAGGGCTTGAAGGGCTGGAAGAGACAGGAACAGAGCCACGGTCAGAGCCTGGATCTGCGGGAATCCAAGCAGACCTTCCTGCCAGGGCCATCTCACCCAGCTCCTGCCATGGCCAGAAGACAGCAGGGGCCAAGGAGATCAGCCAGAAGGTGCTGGCCATGGAGCTCCCCACCGTGTCCCTGAAATCTCTCTGTGCTCTGCCCACGTCACCCCGAGTCCACACATGGAGCAAAGCCCCCCACAGCCAGGGCAGGGATTGCAGCTCCCGAGCCAGGCATTGCAGCTCGCCCCCGCCAGCCCCTGCTGACAGCCCGCTGCCCTCACTCACCCTCACTGAGGACCTGGAGCTCTTCCTTCTGCCCCCTCAAGAGCACCCTGGCAGTCCCTGGGAGCACAGAGGCGGTCACGGCCCCGCAGCACAGCTCCCTCGCAGCGGCGCTGCCAGCCCCGTGGCCACTCGCTCTCCTGCCCTGGCAGGGCTCAGCCCGGGCCCGTGCCGCATCCTGACGCCCGAGGGCACGGCTGCGAGAGGGCGGCAGCGGCCCCGAGGGCAGGCGGGGCTGCACGGCCCCGGGCCCGGATCCCGCTGCCGGGGCAGCAGCCGGGGCTGGGGCCGAGCTGCGGCGGGGCGGGGAGGGGCCCCGGGCTCGTGGCTCACCCATGAACCTGGCGGCCGCCTCCCGCAGGGACTCCTGTGGGCTGCCCACGAACGGCAGGGCCTGGTGCAGGAGCTCGGCCGCTCGGCTCCTGTCCGCTGCCAGCTGCAGAGAGCGCCAGGAGGGAAGGGTTGGCGCGGGCTCAGCCCTTGGCCGGGCTCTCTGCGCCCAGCCCTGGCCTCCCCTGCCCGCACGGCCCCGAGGCCCGGCCAGCAGCCGCTGGCGCCGGGCTCTGGAGGGGGCCGAGGGCCGGCTGCTGCCCGGGGAGCCGCGGTGCCGCCCCGCGCCACGGCCCAGCGGGGCCGGGGCTCCATCGGCAGCCGGCTCGGGGCCACAGGAGCCTGGAGAAGAGCCCAGGCAAGGGAGCGGCGTGTGGGGCGCAGGCTGGCGCTCCTGGTGCAGCACCGCAGCCAACCCCACACTGGGCACCAGGGGCAGGGGGCTTCTCCAGGCTCAGCTTGGGCTTCCAGGCAGTCCTTACCAGGCACTCGGCAAACTTCAACCTCTGGTCCTTCTTCAGCAGCTGCTCGAGATCTGTCCTCTTCAGGAACTTGGCTGCACAAATCAGTGTTTCGCGAGAAGCCTGGAGAGCAGCAGAGACCCAGAGATGGCACCACGGCCCAGGGCACAGGACTCGTGTCCCTGTGCCAAGGCTGGGAGGAGGCTGCAGCCCGGGAGGCGCCAGGGCTGGAGGCAGCCGAGCCCCCTCGCAGGGATGCAGCAGCATCCCACAAAACCTTACCTTTGCCACACGCCAGTTCTCATCATCCCCATAGATTAAAAGTGGGTAAAGGCTCTGGTTCACAATCGTCTTCAGGGGCTTTTTTCCCTCCTCCACTACCAACTCCATCACCTTGGAGAAGAGGTGAATGGAGAGCAGCTGCACATGGCTGTTGTCCTGGAGGAAAGGAAACCAACTTGATGCCATGATGAGTTTTTTGCCTTTTCTTTCATACCCTGTTTATATACCTTTTTATAGCTTTTTGTATTCTTAGTGTTTTTTAGCCTACATTCTTAGACTTATTTTGTTAAGCTAGGAGACTAAACATCTTAGAAACGCCAGACACCAAGGTCCTCTCCAGAACACATTTTGTCAACTAAGATAGGACCATCGAGGGGGAAGGTTCCTTGGGAAGGGGGGCTCAATTGAGCCTCTCACTGGGGAATCTTTGATAGATATGCTAATTAGTAAGATCTATAATGTTATACCCAATCTATCGTGTGTGTGCATTGCGGGGCGCATTTTGGCCCATTCCACGTGGGCGTGGTGCACCTAAGGATCCTTATAATAAATACAGAGGTAAAAGCCCTTTCTCCCTTCTAAGCGTGTTTGACTCTTGATTTTAAGACCAGGAAAAGGCATCAAACTACTCCAGGCCCACCTAGGCAAAAGCCTGAAAATGCAAAAGGCACAGCATTTCTGGGCAGCACCCAGTGCCTATGGCTGGGGCACAGAGCCTTACATTTGCAAAGAGTGGCAGGAGCGCCTCAGCCAGTTTCGGGGCGGTGGTGCTGGATACCAGGATGTCTTTGTTCTCCAGCACATTCATGAACACAGAGAGGGACATCCTGACCACCTCTCCGTCTGCATCATCCAGCAGCTCCACCAGCCGTTGGGACAGGCTGCCCATCCTTCTGGCCTGTGTGGAACACAAGGCTGTGCTGTGAAGCCATGAACGGCTGCACTGCCTACACCACCCTGGCCCTGCAAGCCCACCCTGCTGCCGCAGGGCCCGGAGGCCAAAGGCCTGTCCCGAAGCACTGGGGCAGCTGAGCCGGGAGGCAGGAGAGCTGGGAGCAGCTGCCTCAGCTCCTGAAGCCCAGCCAAGCCCATGTGACTGCTTTCCCCAGCGCAGCTTCAGCCGCTGCCGCCTTCTCACCATCGCGGGATCCTTGCTGAGCACCACGAGGCCTCTGAGTGCCAGGCGACATCTCTGCCTGCACTCGCTCAGCAGGTACCTGGACATCATCTCCAGGACACTGTCACCGCATTCCCTCAAGTCCAGGCACTCGAGGACCTGAAAGGCACAGGGCAGTGACAGGGGAGCCGGCCGGCAGGAGCCCGGAACCGCCCAGGGCTGGGCCCAGGCAGCAGCGCAGGGCGTGGGCACCGTCCCAGGCAGCTGCAGCTACGAGAGGGCAGAGAGGCGGGAGGCAGCTCAGCGAGGCAGCGCTGGCCGTCAGGCTCACCTCCACAAGGAATGCCAGGAAGGGCAGATCCCAGCGTGGCTCCTCCCTGCTGAGCAGCCTGAGCAGGTGGAGTGTGATGCGGGAACACAAAGGCATCAAGACCTGGCGCATCTCTCTGGCAGAGGAAAAAACGCACCAAGACCCTGATGTGAGGGGCAAACATCTCCCAGGACTGACTCACAGAGGTCTGGTCTTTCCCCAGCATCCCTGCAGGGGATGTGGGTGCTCTGGGAGGTGGCTGCTCCTGAGCACCCTTCTCCAGCCTTTTCCAGTGCCCTTGGCCATCCCTCATTGACCAGGCCCTCTGGCCCATGGCCACAAGGACGATGTGGGGCACCTCGGGCACAGGGCACAAGTGCCGGGGGCAGTGGGGAGAAGGGGGTCTCACCTGGCCAGCACACCCACTGCATAGTGCTGGGTGTCAGCACACAGCAGCGTGTCCCAGCCACGCTTGCGCTCCACAGCCACCACCTCATTGTCACAGCGCAGTTGACAGAGCAGAGCCTTCATGGCCTGCACTGCAAACCTGTGTGCAGAGCAAAGCCCAGGTCACACTGGGAGCACTGGTGCTGGCCACAAGGGCATGGGAAGGACAGGAGGACTGGGACCTGTTGGGGTTGGTGGGAAGGCCGTGTTCCTCCCGGCACGCTCTCCAGAAGTGATCAACTTCCTCTGGCGTCTGCTGTGTGGTGATGACAACATGGGAGAGCAGAGCCACAAAGATGCGGGAGGAGTAAAGGTTCATTGCCTCGTGGCACCGAGGCACCTGGACAATCACCCACAGCGCCAGAGTTGCCTGCAAAAGAAGCAGCCCGAGACAGCGCTCAGTGCCGAGCTGTCCATGTGGCAGGGCCCGAGGGGAGACGCAGGGGGAGTACCAGGACTGATGCCCCCCTGAGCCTGCCCCTAGCCCAGGTTTCACCCAGCGCCTGAGGCAGGGAGAGGATGGAGAGCTGCTGGAGCGGCAGCTTGGGGGTGAACAAAGGCCAGTTCCAGAAACTCACAGCCAGGGCAAGGACAGGTGTGTCGTCCCCATCAGAGGTGGACATGCTGTGCAGAGGCCAGTCCTCCATCACACAGAGCAGTGTTGGCAGCACCTTCTCCAGTGTGCTGGCTGACAAGCCTATGAGTCTCCACATCATTGTGGCAGCTCTGTGGGATCAGAGCTCTGAGTCAGGGGCGTCTCAGTCACAGTACCATGCCCTGTGCAGCTGTGGGGGCCCAGGTGACAGAGCCCCGGTGCCCTGAGGGGCAGGGAGGGAGCATGCAGCAGGCTCAGGAAACAGAGGGGCCCGAGGGTCCTGGAGCTCTCCGCCTGTCTGGCAGACCCCATAGGACAGGCGGCACAGGGCAATGGGCCCTAAGGGCTGGTGAGCCCTGAGCTCTCAAGGCAGCTGGGCCCCGTACCTGTCGCACGATGGGGCACAGCGCAGGAGGGTCAGCACCACATCAGCGGGGTGCTCTTCAGCCAGCCTCAGAAGGTTAATGGGCAGCCTGGCATCCACAGTGACATGGAACCCGAGTCTCTGGTGAATGTTCCTCACCATGGCTGGCACCTGGAGGAGGCATGGGGAAGACTCGGAGCACTGTCCAAGGGAGCAACTTCCCCAGCCGCCCCCAAGAAATGCTTCCCTTCTCAACTCACTGCTCTGGTCTCAAAAGCTGAGGGGGCCCAGAAGCCGTGGCTTGAGGGGGCACACGATCCTTGGAGTGTCCAGCCCTGGCCCCAGGCTGCTTACCTGCTGCTGAGGAGAAACAGCACTCTCTTCAAAAAAATCCAGTTCGGGAGCATGAATCCCAGTGGGAGTGGGCGTGGTGTCAGGATTTGCGATGCCCTGAGTCTCTCTGGTGTCGGTGTTTGTGATGGCCATGTCCTCAGTCCCTGCCACGTCCTCAGTCCCTGCCATGTCCTTTGTCACTGCCATATCCTCAGTCCCTCCCATGTCCTCAGTCCCTGCCATGTCCTTTGTCACTGCCATATCCTCAGTCCCTCCCATGTCCTCAGTCCCTGCCATGTCCTTTGTCACTGCCATATCCTCAGTCCCTCCCATATCCTCAGTCACTGCCATATCCTCAGTCCCTCCCATGTCCTCAGTCCCTGCCATGTCCTTTGTCACTGCCATATCCTCAGTCCCTCCCATGTCCTCAGTCCCTGCCATGAGAGTCTTCGCCGTGTGATCATTCATGGGACTGTCAGAGTCTTCTGAGCACTCAGGTGAATCTGTGCTGACACCAGGCTCTGCCTGGAGCTCGGTCAGCCCAGAGTCAGGCTCAGCTGTGCCCTCAGTTGCTGTGGTGCTGGTCTTTCCACGTCGAATGCGGATGAACTTCCGGAACATCTGCAGGAGAACAGAGGACAGGGAAGAGAGGGATGTTCCAAGGGGTGCTCCAGGCGCGGTGCTCGGCTGAGCAGCGACAGCAGGCCCAGCCCAGGTGGGGATGGCTGCAGGTACCTGCGCTGTTCTTCTCCGGAAGTGGCCGTGGGCACGGTCCTGCTCTTGTGTCCGGTCCAGGGCTGCATCTGGCAAAGAGGGAGCGCAGCCAGAGCTGAGGGGCTGCGGGAGAGGCCGGAGAACGCAGCCCAGCCCTGCGCTCCCCAGGCAGGGACAGCCCCGGGATGCCCAGGGGATGGAGCACGGCTGCTGCAGGGGGTCTGGCCTGGCCCCTCTTCCGTCCTATCCATGGGCCTGTTCTCCAGGGATGGGATGGGATGGGATGGGATGGGATGGGATGGGATGGGATGGGATGGGATGGGATGGGATGGGATGGGATGGGATGGGATGGGAGGCACCAAGCTGGCTGCTGCCATCAGCCCTGTGGCCCAGCTCTGTCACTCACCATCCTGCTGTGGCTGGAACTGCTCCAGCTCTTCGGGCTGTTGTGCTGGGGCAGCTCCAGGGCCTTTTTTCCCCCTGAACACTTTGAACAGGCCACGGAATCTGCCCGCCATGCCACAGTCTGGCCTCGAGGGCACCTTCAAGAGAGATGCCTGGGGAAAGCTCTGAGTGAACAAGTCCTGCACTTGTGCCTTGAAGGCACCAGCAGCAGAGAAGCCTCAGGAAGGCTACAGGACAGCAAGTCCTGCACTCTGGTCTCAGAGGGCTCTTGCCACAAGGACAGGAGACTCCTCGTCAAGGATTGTGGTCAGCAAAGCCAACGGTCTGGCCTTGAGGGCACCGGCCACAGGGATGGGAGATGCCTCGGAAAAGCTCCGGGGCACCAAGTCCCACGGTCTGCCCTCGAGGTCACCTGCAAAAGAGAAGCCTCGAGAAGGCCACAGGTCACCAAGTCCTGTGGTCTGGCCTCGAGGTTACCTGCAGGAATAACGCCTCGGAAAAGCTCCGGGTCAGCGAGGAACGAGTGCGCTGTGCGGGGGCTCCTCACGGCACCGCTCTGTCCCGTCCTGTCCCGTCGCGTGCTCCGAGCACTGTGGCGTGGCCGCTTCGCCGCCAGCCCCAATGTCAGCACGTGTCACAAAGGGCCCTGGGACATCCTGTCCCGTTCCATCCCACGGTGACCGTGCTGCGCCGTGTCACAAAGGGCCCTTGCACACACCCCACCTGCCCTGGGGCCGCCCCCAGCCCACCCCAAGTGGCCCAGGTTGGAAGGAATGCCTTGCCCCAAGTGTCTAAGGCAGCCCAACAGGAACTTTAGCATCGGCTCCAGCCATAAGCAAACGCTCCCCTGCTCTGCGGGCTCAGGGCAGCACCAGGAGCCCCCACGGCTGCCGCCGCAGCCGCCGCGGGAAGGGCTCGGGGTCTTCCACAGAAGCTGGCACGGCCTCCTTGGGACACGTCCCGGCCGGTGGCCATCCTAAAGCCGGGGCTGTGACACAGACAAGGAATGTGTGGGCCAGGGTGCGAATGCTGCTCTGACCCCTGGGGCCCGGGGAGCGCTGAAATCAGCAGGGGTGGCAGAGTCCCCTCCGAAGCAGACCTGCCGCCCCCGAGCCCTGGCAGCGCTGGTGCCCATCTCCTGCCCCAGAGACCTGTGCCCCCGGGGGCTTCTCTGCCAGAGGGCAGCCAAAGCCAAGGTGCATTGGGGTCTGTGCTCCTTCCTACAGGGGGCTGTTGGCAGGAGCACCTGGAGTGACTGGGGGCAGCACTTGGTATCCGACAGGAGATGTTGCTCCTTCCTGGAGTGAATTTTTTCATGGAAGGGATTAGCAGTAGCACCAGAACAGCATCAGCTGCTGAGTTTCACAGGGCAAAGAGATTCTACAGAGACACTGTGACATTTCCTTGTGCTTTTCTGTCTTTCTTGCGTTCTGGAAATGAAAGAATTGTCCCAGCCTCTGATATTCAACATTCCTGTTGCTGTGTGTCTGGCTGTGGCAGCTCACGTCCAAACACAACTGCGTCCCTGCTGAGCAGGGCAATGGACGGCCACAAACAGGGAGGTTCCCCAGGGAACATCAAGGGAGACACCTGGGGAAGTGCAGAGGATAGGGATAGCTGTGGGAGGAGAAGCTGTTCTGTGTCTCTGATGATGGTGCCAGCACCCTGAAGGAGCAGCCAAGACAGGCGCTGGAAGCACACAGGTCCCACCCTTTTCTGCTGTCACATGGACTCGGGACACACAGGTCCAGCAGTCGTGATGCAGGAACAATGGAGGGCCATGCACTGGTAGGGAATGGCCTCCAGCAAGAGCAAAGCAGGATCCTCTGGCAGCAAAGCCTGAGCTTGTGAACCGGGCCATCTCCTCTGCACACAGCAAAGTGCTTCCCTCCGCCCCCGAACGTCTGCCAGCACTCCCTGCTTTTCTTTAGTGCCAGCTGCATCTTCCTTTGTTCCAAACAAGTCCAGGATTTCATTTGGAAGCTCATGTACGTGTCTTTAAGGGGCCTGCATGCAGGAGAGGGATGGCACCTGCAGTGCAGGGCTTGTGTCCCATCAGAGTCTCTCTCTCACGATGGCACCAATGCCGCTGCCTTGGGACGCCTGACTGTGGAAGGCGAGTCTGCCCTCAAGCACGGCCACTGGTCAGTCAGGGGCACAGGCTGCAGCTGAAGCTGCCAAGCGTCGCTGTGAGGCTGGCAAGGCAAGAGGAAGCCATTGTGGCCAATTCTGCTGGAGCCTTTTGCCAAGCCACGTGCAGCTGTGCCCACAGTATGGCCCCGTTTGGCGTCCCGGCTGGTGCGGATGCCTTGTTGGGCTGGTGCCGGCACTGGGGCTCCTGCTGTTCCTGTGCACGCTCTGGTGCTGTTTCTGTGGCGTCCAGAGCTGTTTCGGCAGCAGCGACTCGGCAGCCCTGCTCGAGGAGACATCGCCGCCCTCCCCATGGTGGCAGCAGCTGTGCGGGCCCAGAGCTCTGTGTCAGGGGGGCCTCGGTCACAGCCCCGTGGCCTGGGCAGCCGCGGGGGCCCGGGCTGGCCGCCAGCCCTGCCTCTGCCCACCGCCCCTTCTTGGCAGCAGCCAGGGGCCGTGCCCCAGCAGGGCCCCCCCGCCCTCCTTGTCCCCAGCCAGCCCAGCCTCGGCACCTCAGGGTGCTCCCCACCCTCCTGCTGAGGCCCGGCCTTGAGGGCTTCTGCCGCAGGCCTGGGAGATGCTTCGGGGAAGCGCCAGAGCAGCCGGGCGGCAGGAACGAGGCGGCTGCCTGGAGGCTGCTTATGGCCTCTGACAGCCACTTCCTCGGGCCTTCCCACCACCCCAGCCCCTCAGGGGCCTCCTGTTGTTCTGCCAAGGGGCAGAGGCGATTTAAAGGACACAGACAGCACTGGAAAGAATGCTCTTATTTTACTGTGAAATTAAGGAACCTCAAATGTAAAACGATACATTCAGTAAAACTAGGGGCTTGGATTTAGCAACAAGCAAAAATAAGCAAGGTAATGCACCTAATTATTACTATCCAAGAGAAAGGAGAGTGATTTAGAAAGATGCATCACCAACTGCCTAAATACCTTACCATCATCCAGATCTGCAGTCGTTGGGGAGCCCCGTTTCGCAGCAAGGATCTGGAGAACCCTTCCCGTCAATTGGGAGAATCCTATGGGTGCATCTACCTGTATGTGAGGCCTCCAAATTTGCCCCTAACATGGCTCCAGCTTTTATAGGCCCAAATCAGGAAGTCCAAGTAACTTGATTGAGTTTTTAGTCCGGAAACACCTGGATCTGATGGCACACTTTGCAACCAGCAGGGGCCACAGCTTGGCCAGTGCCCAGGCCTTGCCTGGGAGGGTTTCCCCTCAAACACCCTGCAAACAAACCTTTATTCATGTCAGCTGGGGAAAGTTTCCTATATTATCCATTTCTTGCAGATAACTGTACACGGTTATGGGAAAGTTTCTAAAGCAGCCCATTTGGCGTTAAATGGCTAGCAGAAGCATCTTTGTCATCTGTTTTTAGCTAAATAATACTGAGGGTGTTAGTCACAGATTGGCCAGGGTTCATCTTGTAGGTCAGCTCCGGCTGAGGCCTGCTGCTCAGGCCTCAGCACATCAGTCGCTCCTCTGACTTACAGGATGAATCACGGCTGTCAGACGGCCTCTGCAGTTGTTGCACATAGGGTTGGTTGATCTTGAGGTGTAGCTGCGAGCTGCCTTCCCTGTACTCTGTGCTGGATGAGTGGTACAATACAAGGAATGAAACAAGGAATAAACAAGAAGGTAGCAGCTGCACAAAGGGAAAGGAGAAAGGGCCCCTTTGAGCCACAGACTCCCTGGCAGCCACAAGAATATATCTGGTTCCCAACATTCCCATGTCTGGGTTGGTACATGGGCTAATTTTCTCATCTCCCGAGTTGTCTGTTTTCCTACTTTTCCATTGTCATCAATTTGTAAGCGACAGTTGGATTCATTTTCTTTCCTGCAAACTCCTCCTTCTTCTGCCGGTAGTCTAAAACCCCGCGATGCTGGAAAATCGCATTCCGCGTTTGCGTGGATTGGTCGGCCATAAGGTCAGGGGCGGCAGCCCTCTGGTTAGTTATTATCTCTGAGACAGCTTGCAGTCTTCTTATCCAATTCAGATGATAGGCAGGTTCTCTGGCCCCTGGCACCAATTGGCGAGGGCTCCATGGAGCCGGTCCATAATGTTGTAGAACTCTCTCAGGTGGCCGTTCATCATGTCCCCATCTTTGGGAGCTTCCCTTACTTAGGGAGGTGTCAAGAGACCATGTTTCTCTGACCAAATCATGATATACTTTGACTCTGAGCGCCGTCCCCTGACTTTGTGTCCATGTCCCTGATGGGCCTATTGTTAAGGATGTGCAGTGCATCAGTGAGATGGGTTCTCCACCAGGACAGGTGTCCATCTCCCAGGTTTCTCCACTGCTCTTTCAATAGCCCATTCATTTGCTCAGATAATCCCACAGCTTGGGGATAATATGGTGTGTGAAAACCCCACTGAATGTTTTTCTGCTCAGCGTACTGCTGAATGAATTTGTTCTGGAAATGAGACCCATTATCTGTTTGACTCGGTAATGGCATTCCGTAATACAGAATTATTGTGCCTATAGTACAGATGGTGCTATGCTGAGTGGCCTTCTCACAAGGATGGGCAATCAAATACCCAGGATATGTGTCTATGGCAGATATATTTACACCCTCGGTCCTGGGGTAAAGGTCCAATGTAATCCATTTGCCAAGTTGGTCCGGGCAATTTTCCTCTCCCCAGCTGTCCTTTTACAATGTTTGGCACCGGGCATTTGTACATATGTTGGCACACGGGGCAGTGAGCAATTCTAGTTCTACTCATATCGAGTGACATGGCAATGCCACGCTCTTGAGCCCACCTGTAAGGGGCTTTTTGTCCAAGGTGCACACATTTTTGGTGTGCACATTTTGCCAGGCCTTCGTGACCCGCCTTTGGAGGGAACTCCGGTCTTGCTTGGAAATCTTTGCCCGGTTGCCTGCAACAGAGTTATAAAGTAGCTCTAAAGTGTCTGTGTTACTATGGGCATCAACATGAATCACAGTCACATCAGTTCTTTGTACCATTTCCCAAAGGTCACTCCACAGTTCCTTTCCCCAGACCTCTTTGGAGTAGATTTTCCAGGCTCTGCCTACCCATGTCGGTAGCCACGGAGCGAACCCATTTAGCTACCGACCAAGAAGCAGTATAGGAAAGGCATTCTCCTAGATCTTCTTGTTTTAAAGCCATATCAATTGCATAGAATTCAGCATATTGACTGCTTTTCCCTTCTCCGGTCATTTCTAAAAACTTTTCTGAATGAGGATGGTCAGCTACTGCTTTCCAAAACCTTTTCCCTCCTATATATTCAGCTGACCCATCCGTAAACCAAGCATGTTCTTTTTCCTGTGGCATTAGTTGATCTGAAGGCTTTTCCCACTTCCCTGGAGATTCCCTCTCAGCTGTGAAGTTGGCACTCACCTCTTGGTCCCTCCCGGGGGCAGCTGCTACTGGCTCATGAAGAGTGGCTATCCGCCCCATTCCCACCTTGGCCCTATCCCGAATATACCACTTCCACTTTACAGTACCACACTCCGGAGCGTGCCCAATCCAATGGGCTTTTGGGGACCTTCTGACCCACTGCACTGTAGGAATTTCCGGATGAAGAGCCACTTCATACCCTATGGTAAGTTGTTCTGTTTCCATCAGTGCCCAATAACCTGCCAATAACTGTTTCTCAAAAGGTGTGTAGTTGTTTCCTGCTTCTGGCAACTTCCTCCCCCAAAACCCCGGGGGAACCTTTTTCTTTCCCTGTTTCTGCCAGAGGCTCCCATCAGCATGTGACCCATTTACAGGTACATTTAACTCAACTTCTCCCTTTTGCATAGGCCATAGATCTAAAGGCCTTTTTGGCTAATAGCCTCTTTGGCTAATTCAAAGGCAGCCTGCTGCTCACTCCCCCATTCCAATTCCCTATTTCCCCTGGTTACTTTATGCAGAGGGGTTGAGATTTGTCTCAGATGCAGAATATGTTGTCTCCAAAAGACGAATAATCCAATAAATCTTGGTGCCTCCTTTTTATTTTGTGGCACGGCAAACTCTAACATTTTCTGCTGGGCTTTGGGGAAGATTTCCTGATGCTCACATTGCCACTGAATTCCCAAAAATTTCACTTGAATTTTGGTAGGGTTAATTTCCCAGTCTTTCTGTTTCCTATGATCCACAACTAATTCAAGGACTTGTTGCACTTCCTCCTCATTGCTGCCCTGGCCCAAGATGTCATCTCTATAATGAATGAGTTGCGTATGAGGAGTCAGTTTGATTTCATCCAAGTGCTCACCGCTGTTCGATGACAAATTGTTGGGCCGTGCACACATGCCTGGGGCAATGTGCTGAGTGCGTAGTGTCGTCCCTGCCACGTAAAGGCAAAGTGATGCCCCTGGCTTGCAGTCCCTAACAATTGCTGGTTCCACCTCCTGGTTTCTTAGGTTACAACAGCCACAATGAAAACCTCACCGATGGCACAAGTGCCCAGCCCACAGGGAAAAGAAAGGACAACTTGTAAAGTTGTCCCAGCATTTGTCCTGCTTTGCTGCAGCAGTCGTGCTGCACTCACAGTGTGGGAAGCCAAGAGAAGCTGCAGTTGGGGGCACATCTTGTGACAGGAGCTGCACCTCGTTCCCCAGGAAAGGTTCTTGAAAAGAGCAGACAGGACTGTGGAGAAGATTCCCAGAAAACTGAAACAGCTTTCCAGAAGTGAAATGAAAATGGAAAGAAACAATCCAAGGTGTTTCCCTCTCTATTTCTGTGCTCCCCTTTTCCATGTTGCACTGCTTCTCCATGCCATGAATTCCAAATGGATCTCACCTCTAAGATCTGTGCCTTAGCGAGTTTTAGACACTCTGAAATACCGTGAGCTGCACACAGTTTGCCTTCCCCTGTTTTTATTGGAAAGCAATGCTGGAGACAAAAGTGCAGAGCTTGGGTGGGGCACGAATTCTACAGGCAGGGAATGTGGCCCGGCAGTGTCTGACCCTCAGCAGGGCCAAGGCACAGCAGCAGCCGAGGGGATTCCTCTGCCACCGTGCAGGAGCCAGGACTCTGGATCCGGGCTGGACACGGCAAAGTTGCCGTGTTTGCACAGACTCAGGGGCTGCCCCCGGGGCGAGCGGGGCTCGGCCGTGGGGAGCGTGGGGCGAGCGGGGAACGGACACTCGGACACGCGGACACTCGGACACGCGGACACGCGGACATTTGGACACGCGGACAAACGGCCCCGGCGCTTCAGTTGCAGCGGCAGCAGCGGCAGCAGCGGCAGCAGCGGCAGCAGCGGCAGCAGCGGCAGCAGCGGCAGCACAAGCGACTCTACAGACTCTCTCCGCTTCTTGCTCTTGCTCCTCCTCTCCCTCTCCCTGTGTTCCGCACCTTCCCCCCGCCTCCCCTTCCCGGTGTCCCCCTCGTCTCTCGGTGTCCCTTTCCCGGTGTCCCCCTCCTCTCCCGGTCTCTCCCCCTCCCCCTGCCGGGCCGGGCCATGCCCCAGGCCCGCCCCCGGCCCCGGGCGGGGCCGCCCCCTCCCCGGCCCCGGGCGTCCCGCCGCGGTCTCGCCTCCGCCCGGCTCTCGCCGTCCTGGCTGTGGCGCTGCCGGGCGGGCATCGGTGCCCGGGGCTGGGGCGGCATCGCCACCCTTTGGCTCCGCCTGTGCCGAGCCCGGCCCCGGCCCCGACGCGGGCTCCGGCTCCGGCCCCGGCTCCGGCCTCGGCTCCGGGCCCGGCTCCTCCCGGGGCCCGCGGAGGACACCCGGGGCGCGGCCGCTCCCGCCGCCTCCGCTGCGGCTTCCCCGGCCCGAGCTCCGCCGCTCGGCAGCGCGGCCGCCGGCCCCGAGCCGCCGGTGTCCCGTTCGGATGGGGATGCCCGGGCCGGGGCGGTCGGGGGGCGGTCGGGGGCCGTGTCTGGCCCCGGGCCGAGCGCTGACGGCCGCGTGTCGCCCGCAGGGAAGGCGCAGGAGGCCCTGCAGGAGCGGTACCGGCTGGGTTCGCTGCTGGGCAGCGGCAGCTTCGGCAGCGTCTTCTCGGGCACGCGGCTCGCGGACGGCGCCCCGGTGAGTGGCGGGGCCGGCGGGGAGGAGGAGGAGGAGGAGGAGGAGGAGGAGGAGGAGGAGAAGGAGAAGGAGAAGGAGAAGGAGAAGGAGAAGGAGAAGGAGAAGGAGAAGGAGAAGGAGAAGGAGAAGGAGAAGGAGAAGGAGGATGCAGAACGAGGATGCAGGAGGAGGGTGCAGGAGGAGGAGGAGGAGGAGGAGGAGGGCGGAGGAGGAGGAGGAGGAGGAGGAGGGTGCAGGAGGAGGGCGGAGGAGGAGGACGAGGAGGAGGAGGAGGGTGCAGGAGGAGGGCGGAGGGCGGAGGAGGAGGAGGAGAAGGAGGAGGAGAAGGAGAAGGAGAAGGAGAAGGAGAAGGAGAAGGAGAAGGAGAAGGAGAAGGAGAAGGAGAAGGAGAAGGAGAAGGAGGATGCAGGAGGAGGGTGCAGGAGGAGGAGGAGGAGGAGGAGGAGGAGGGCGGAGGAGGAGGAGGAGGAGGAGGAGGAGAAGGAGGGTGCAGGAGGAGGGCGGAGGAGGAGGAGGAGGCCGGGGCGCGGCGGGGCGGGCGGCGAGCTCAGCCCGCTGCTGCCCCTTGCTCGCAGGTGGCCATCAAATGCGTGCCGCGGGACCGCGTCCGGCACTGGGGCGAGCTGGTGAGTGAGCGGGGCCAGCGGCAGAGGCGGGGCGTGCCGGGCGGCGAGGAGCCGGGGCCCGGCGGGGTGGGAGCCGCCGGGAGCCCCGGAGGGAGAGCGGGCGGGGGGTGAGCGGGGGGCGCAGAGCGTCCCGGGCTGGGTGAGGGGTCCCAGAGCCCTGGCACGGCCTCAGCCCCACCGACGGCACCGTGCTCCTCCCGCAGCCCGACGGCGCCCGTGCGCCCCTGGAGATCGTGCTGCTGGACAAGGTGTCCACTGGGTTCCGTGGTGTCATCCAGCTCCTGGAGTGGGTTGAGCTGCCCAGCAGCTTCTTGCTGGTGCTGGAGCGTCCGGAGCGGTGCCAGGACCTGTCGGGTTTGCTGGCGCAGCGGAGGTTCCTGCCCGAGGAGGAGGCGCGGGGGCTGTTCGGCCAGGTGCTGGAGGCCGTGCGGCACTGCACCAGCTGCGGGGTCCTGCACCGGGACATCAAGCCCGAGAACATCCTGCTCGACCTGGCCACCGGGCAGCTGAAACTGATCGACTTTGGCTGCGGCGCCTTCCTCCAGGACACAGCCTACACTCAGTTTGCAGGTGAGCCCTCCCAGGGGATGCTCCTGGGCATCTCATGGCCCAGCCTGGGTGTAGCACCGGGGCTTCCCCTCATTGTTGCCAGGATGGGATTAATTCTTGAGCCAAGTTGCTTTTGGGTGGGGCTGGGAGGGGGCAGTTCCCGGCGCTGCCGGCAGCCTTCAGCACCCACTCTGCCCTGGGCTGGGGCTGGAGCGGGGGCAGCCAGCCCAACAAAATCCCCCGTGGGGGTAGCAGAGAGGGGGGTCAGACCCCGTGCACTGGCCGGTTTGGTGTGCAGGCGAGGAAGGGCCTGGACTGCTCCGCTGCCCTGGTTTGCCTTGGCTTATTGATGTATTTTGGGGCACTGCAGGCAGGGAGGAGAGTGGGTTTTCCCCACCACTGGGTGGGTTTTTCATTTGCATGTCATGGTTGGGCCTCCCCAGGGCTTCCGCTGCCCTTTCCCAACACCAGTGGCCTCTTTTCCAACACCAGTTTGTACACAAGTCACAGGTGCAGGCGAGAGGGCAGCGGGTCACCCCGTGTGCCACTGGTGCAGCCCCTGCGTGCCCAGGGATGCTGGGGCGAGGCTCTGGGAGCAGCAGCATCCCCCGATGGACTCGGTCTGTGTTCCACAGGAACCCTGTTGTACAGCCCACCCGAGTGGATCCACCACCAACGCTACCACGGCGAGGCAGCGACGATCTGGTCCCTGGGCATCCTGCTGTACCAGCTGGTGGTGGGGAAGCACCCGTTCAAGAGGGGCCAGGAGATCATCTGGGGGCGGATCCTGTTCCCACGACGGCTCTCTCCAGGTGGATCCTCATCTCTGTGG
The DNA here is from genome assembly GCF_041296385.1 of Aphelocoma coerulescens. Lineage (NCBI taxonomy): Eukaryota > Metazoa > Chordata > Aves > Passeriformes > Corvidae > Aphelocoma > Aphelocoma coerulescens. Next base: position 2,597,484 of record NW_027183804.1, on the reverse strand, counting down.
CACGGGGGGAATAGCAGTGCTGGGAGCCAGCAGCGGGCTCAGGAGCATCCCGCTCTGGCAGCTCTGAGCAGGTGGCACATGTCCTGCTCTCCTGCTGCCCTCCAAAGCACAGAATGCATGGGCAAGTTTAGGCCCAGCTCTGGGCACAGCCAGCATGGCCTGGGCACGGGAACGGGGGGCAAAGCGGGCGGGATCCTTCTGCAGCTGCCTGGTGGTTTCTGGTTTCTGTGCCCAGAGTGCCAGGATGTTCTTAAGAGGTGCTTGTCCATGCAGCCCTTGGACAGGCCGTCCTTGGAAGAGCTCTTCAGTGCCCCTTGGCTGCAGGGTGTTCATGTGCCCTAGAGGATGGCAGAGAGCCACGGGCACAGTGTGATCCAGGGGCCTGGCAGGTAACAGCCCCACACATCTCTTGGCAATCAGTGGCAAAGAAAAGCAGACGATTTTGTCCTGCCTGTAGCTCTGAGCAGGGAGCATCAGAAGGGAACACGCAGCTCTTGGGCTGCAGCTGAGCTGGAGGCCTGCTCTGGCAAGCACTGGTGGCCACCATCCCCCCTGGTTTTGCTTGTCTGGTTCATTGATGGCTGGGCCCTGGGCAGAACTCTGAGAGCCTGGTGTGGACCCAGGGAAGGAGAAGGAGCCCCTGGAGAAGCTGTAGCGGGTGGGGCTGCTGCTGCTGGAGCCACCAAGGACGAGCTCAAGGCCGACAACCTCTTCCTGGAGCTGGCCAGTGGCAGCTGAAGATGATGGCCTTTGATTCTGGCACCTTCTCCAAAGACACGCTCCACGGCCAGTGTGCAGGTGAGTCCAGAGCCAGGGGGATGCTGCCAGAGCTGGGCATGGCACGGCCTGGCCGGGCACCAAAGGTTCCCCCTTTGCTGGGGCGGCTGCAGGGAATTCTTCAGTGGCTGCCAAGCTGCTTTTGGGCTCTGGGCAGCTGCTGAGGAGGTGGCTGTGCCATGGCTGGCTGCAGGCTGGGCACATGTCCTGCCCTCCTGCTCTGCTCCCAAAGGCAGCAATGCTGGGCAGCTTTGGGCCCAGCTCTGAGCACGGCCAGCACGGCCTGGGCACTGCGGGCGGCTGGGACAAGGGGACAGGAGGCTTCAGCTGACGGGCGGGTTCTGCTTTCTCTCCTTGCAGCCGGGCTCTGCCGATGCTGAGGCTGCTCCCGGCTCTGCCAGGGCTCTGCTGGGGCTCAGCCCCGGGCACGGCTGGGCCCGCTCTCCCCTCACAGGGCTCTGACAGCTTTGCATCAGACGAGCCCCTTGCGAGCACAGCGACGGAGCTTTCTGCTTTTGCAGGTGAGTGAGACTCTCACGCAGGCCAAGAGATTGCAGTCAGGGACACACATCCCACTGGCAAGAACCCAAACTCCACAGTCCCAGCTGAACGCCTGGATCTGCACAGGGTGTTCTGTCTGTCCCACTCTTCCTTCCTTTTGGGCTGGAATTGTGCCATTGCACTTTCTTCCTCCTCTGGAAGTGCCACGAGTGGGCCCAACCTGGCGAGTGGGCCGTGTTCCTGAGGCAGTGCAGCCTGGAGCTGATGGATGAAGAATTGCCCTTCTCCAGTGCCAAACCAGAGCAAAAAGCCCTAAGTGGGACTTGGTGTCTTTAAGAACCCCTGACAATTTCCAAGGGAATGTGCAGCTCACTGGCAGGGTGAGAAGGAAGGGCATCTTGTCAGTGAGTTGGGGTGGGACAGAGTTTAGATTGCCAGTCCTGCTCGGAGCTGGCAGGGGACAATCAATTTCCTATTGCTTCAACCACAATTTAAAATAACAATGTTGGAAACAAAGCCCAAAATCTTGAAAAAAGGGCTGCTGAGGTCAGTAAGATGGATCAATGCCATCAGCATATTTACAAATACCTGAGTTGTCTTTTGAAAAGATCAGTTACCTCTTAATCCAGAGTTACAAAAGACTTTTCACTCCACATTTGGGTTTTGGTTTTATGTTTCATAATATTTTCTGGGTTTTTTCTTTTGTTTTTTCTATTAATTAAACAGAAAACATGTCCTAAATGATGGAGCAGCACTGCTGATCACGGGGACACGCAGAGGGACCAGAAGCAGCTGCCTTTGTCCCCCTGCAGCTCCAAGGCCCAATGTCAGAGCAGACAGGGCTGGCAGAGACTGGCAGGCTCCCTGTTTGCTGTGCTGCCCCACTTGTGAGCGGCCCAGCTTTGCGTGAGGCACAGGGAGAACAAGGGGCAGCTCCCTGCCAGCCCCGCAGGCCAGGCACCCCTCGGGCCCCGGGGCTTGGGGCACTGTCAGCACCCGCTGCTCCAGCGCCCGCTCCTGCTGGCACTGACAGCAACACCCAAACTGTGGCTGATCCCGAGGGAGCAGCAGCAGGGCCTGGATCTGATCCCTGACTCTGGGGCAGGGCTGGACAAATGACCCCCACAGCAGCAGCAGCAGCAGCAGCAGCAGCAGCAGCAGCAAATGGAGCTGACTTTCAGCACAGCCCCTGCTGCTGTTCCCTCCCGTTGGCAGCGGTGCCACAGCAGCCTGGGGCACCTGGGAGCCCTCAGTTCCAGCAGGGACTGGAGATGGCAGCCCTGGGCTCCTGCAGGGTGTGCAAGGAGCAGAGGTGGGCACTCCCTGTCCATGTGGAGCTTGCAGGTGGCAAAGGCTGCTGTGAGCAGGCAGCTCCAAGGGCAGGGAAAGGAGGGTCTCGAGCACTGGATCTGTGCCAGTGCCACAGCCCTGGGCAGCAGCCACCGAGCCCCGGGGCCACAGAGGGCACAGCAAGAGGGACAAAAGCAGTCAAGGGCAGAGACTGGGCAGGGCGAGAGCTGGGAGCAGGAACAGCTGCTTCATTGCACTCTTGGAGAAAGCTCTTGGCTGTTTCAAAGCGCTGAAAGGCGTCAAGGGCACAGAGGAGGCCACAGCAAACAATGCTCCTGTTTTCACAGCCTCCCCTCTCCGTGTGCCAGAAGGAATGGGATGAACTGTATTCTTCTCTCCGAGGCGTCTCGTTCAGCATGAGCAGCTCAGCACCAGGAGCTGAAGGAGCTGAAGCCTTAGGCCACAAGAGCTGAGCAAGAGGAGCCTTTTTGACCAAAGTAATGCTGCTAACATGGACCTGGCTGAATGCAGCAGACAGAATCCTGGAATTACAGACTCCTTTCTGTTGGAAAAGACCTCTGAGCTCATCAAGTCCAACCATTAACCCAGCACAGTCAAGCCCAGCACTAAACCACGTCCCTGAAGTGCCAAGGCCTGGACAAGAGGCCTGACTGAGGCCTGAACAACAGGCCCTGAGCCAAAGGGGACCTCTGGATGAACCTTCCAACCAAAGGTTATCTTTGTATCTGCTCATTACCAAAATTTGCATGATCATTAGCACTGTGATTGATGTATCGCCTCATTAGTGAAACACGTATTGACCTTTCTGTGTTTAGGCGCCAGACAAGGCCATGAAATCCAACATCTGGCCTTGTTTGGGGCTGTATGGTCAAAGTCAGCTCCCTTGGCTCCTCCTTGAGCCCTGGCCAGGCTTAGGAGGAAGCCAAGAGGAGGATGAAAGCAGATGTTCCCGCACTGGAAGTGCTGTCAGTTTGTTTCTCCAGCACTGTCAAAGCTGGGCCCTCTCGCAGCGGGGTTGGAGCCTCAGCTGTGGCTGGAGGCAGCTGCAGGAATTCCCAGTGTCCGGGAGTGGCTCTGCAGTCCTTGGCTGGGACAGCTTCCCAGCTGATGGGTGGCTCTGGGTGATGGTAAAGTCTGAGGGTCCCTGGGGCTGGATCTTGGTTAATCACTGCAGGCAATCTTTGGCACTGATGACTGGGGGCATTGCTGAGCTGCTCCTGCTGTGATTCTTTGCTGCTTTGAGCTGTAGCAAATGACACAGTTCCTTCAGTTGGTGTCTGTGTCTTTGGTGCTGGCCCTGCCACCGGTACAACAAAATTGGTGTAGTCTGGCTGGATCACAGCAAAATGTCACTTTTTAAATGTAAATGTAAGGAATCAGTCCTGTCTGAAATCCCGGATGGGAAGAGCTTCCCTGGAGTTCCCTGGCTCTGGAGCGGGCTGAGGTCGGAGCACCGTGCGAGCAGTGGGGCAGTCGGTTAAAAGGAGCTGAAGCGCTGGATGTCTTAAAATGCATCCCAAAATTGGATATGGAAAAAGGAAAAGAGCTTGTGGGTTTGGGAAGAGGAGGATGGATTTTGTTAACAGCGTATTGGAAACAGCACCAACAGAAGGAACAATTGTTGTTGGAACGCTCCCACATGGAGCAATAGAAGAAGTTTTTAATCTTGAGCTCAAATGTCTTTGTGCAAGTGAACTAGTAATAATATCCTAGTCTATATATATATATATAATGATATTTATATTATATAGATAATAAATAATAATGTGAAATAGGGCTGACAGTACGAATTCTTTAGCCATGGCTGCTCAGGGATGTAACACTAAATACCCTCCAGAAAAGGATTGGCCCGGACCCAAAGGTCACTGGTAAACTTTGTGAGATTGCACACAATGAATAAAGGAGGAAGGGATGGAATTGGCTGTTTTTATAGGGTTTGCTGATACTGTGATCTGGAATGCTTTGTCTGTTCCTGTGAAAAAGACAGTGATGAAGACTGCTGGGTTTTTCATATCCCAGCCTATCCACAAGCTGCAGGATTGGTTGAGCAGATGAAGGGGTTGTTAAAAGAGCAGCTGAAAAAAGGAGATGGGAACCCGTCCCGATGGAGAACCCATCTCCCAGATGTGCTCCATACCCTTAACAACGGCCCCGCTGGGGAAATGGAAACCCCTGGGTGTGCCCGGCTGCACCCAGTCTGCAAATCCACCCATGGACAGGGAGACTTGGACTTCCTGGGAAATCCTTCTGGGTGCGATGGGCCCTGACAGGGCCACCCCAGAGGCTGCAGGGCTGGGCCTTCCTGCATCAGGATTAATTGGCATAAATCAGAAGCAAGTGAGAGTTATCAATGCAGGAATAGGAATTCAGATTCCTCCGGGACACTTTGGTTTGATAACTGCTCGCTGGAGCTTGGCCCTGCAAAGTGTTCGTGTCCTGGGAGGAGGAATTGATGCAGATTATCAAGGAGAGATCAAAGTAATTCTGTTAAATGATAATGAACAAGATTGGATTATTTAACTCCATGACAGGCCAGCACAATTATTGATATTGCAGTTTTATAAACAATTGTGAAAAAAGGAGATCCACCTCAAATGACCACTGTTGGTGGAGATAAAGGGGTTGGATCCAGCAGTCCTAATAATGGAGCCAGAGTGTGGGTCCAGAGGCTCAATGGCCCTCCCCAGGCAGCTGAAGGAACAGCTCCAGGGAAAGACAGCACTGTTTGACTCCTGGAACCTGGGCAGAACGATGGGAATGTGTCCCTGCAGCCAAGTGTTCTGTGTGAGAACAAGGAGATGTTACAGGATATTGTTTTACAGATCCTGCCAGACCCAATCTCCCTGTTTGCCCCACTGGCCCCTTTGGAAAATGCTCTGATCCACGGGGCTCCATGTGAAGGCTGATGTGACACTGAGTGACTTCCACACGGATTCCAGCCAGGAGCCTGGGTGCCCCTCAGGGACTGGGACCCGGCACCTCTCCAGCCAAAGGGGAAAGGACCCACCAAGCCTTGTTACCCCCGACACCGCAGTAAAGCTGAACAGCAAAGGACCTTGGGGGCATTATTCTGGAATTAAAAAGGTGCCAGCTCCATGGACAATGGAATTATTGTTCCTAACCCCAATGAGACTGAGGAAAAAGAGTGATGCCTCCCTTTAGGGTGCTTCAGCAACAACTGTAAGGAAGAGCTTCATGTTAAGAGAACATTTTCCACCCAAAGAGTGCCTTGGATTTCAGAAAGCCAAAGATTCTGGTTCACCCTGTGCCCCACATGCGCTGCCTCGTCCTGTGGAGTTCACATTAACGAGCTGAATCGATTATTAGAAGAAGCAGCAAATGATACTGTTAAAATATCCAACAGCACATCCTGTGAGCTCCAACAAACACGAACGGGGGCCCTGCAGACCCGCATGGCCTTGGATTATCTGCCTGCTGGCCAAGGAGGAGCCTGGGCTATTCTAGGACAGGAATGCTGCACTGTTATCAGTGATGGGTTTGAAGTCCAACAGTCAGGAATCACCTCGATGGAAAGAGCAGTAGAAGAGTGGCAGAAAGAAGAAAATTCTCCTTGCTGGGATTGGCTTTGGGGCTGCCAAACTGGAGGCTGCTGCCAAATGCATTTGTGGCAGTCACTGTCATCACTGCAGTGTGAGCACTTGGTGTGTTATGATTCCATGTCAGAGCTGTTGTGACACTTTGTGCTGGGAAATGGAGCACTGAGACTTGTCTAAAAAGAGACACAGTCTCTAGAAAAAGGGGGATTTGATAAATAACAGAGAATAGCAACTAATGAGGCATGTTTTAAACGGAATGTGAATGATAGCTGTGAGTGATGACCTTGAGCAGCACTTAATTGGAGAACAAGAGGTGATGCCTTTATGCCTAATACCTAAATCTAAGACTCCATTATTAGAAGAATTGTTATGAAGGTTGCAGTTCATGTCTAGGTCAAAGCACTGATTGAAGTTCCAAGGCCTGAACACCAGGCCCTGAGTGAGGCCTGAACAAGAGGCCCTGGGTCAAAGCTGACCTCCTGAGGAACCTTCCAACCAAATGTTATCTTTGTATCCCACTCATTAACTCATTAACAAAGTACTATTAACAATATGTTCTATGTACCTGTGCATTGGTGAAACACAGATTTACCTTTCTGTATTTAGAAACTGGACAAGGCCACATCTGGCCTTGTTTGGGGCTGTATGGTCAAAGTCAGCTCCCTTGGCTCCTCCTTGAGCCCTGGCCAGGCTTAGGAGGAAGCCAAGAGGAGGATGAAAGCAGCTGTTCCCGCACTGGAAGTGCTGTCAGTTTGTTTCTCCAGCACTGTCAAAGCTGGGCCCTCTCGCAGCGGGGTTGGAGCCTCAGCTGTGGCTGGAGGCAGCTGCAGGAATTCCCAGTGTCCGGGAGTGGCTCTGCAGTCCTTGGCTGGGACAGCTTCCCGCAGCTGATGGGTGGCTCTGGGTGATGGTAAAGTCTGAGGGTCCCTGGGGCTGGATCTTGGTTAATCACTGCAGGCAATCTTTGGCACTGATGATTGGGGGCATTGCTGAGCTGCTCCTGCTGTGATTCTTTGCTAATGATTATGTGCTTTGCTGAGCTTATGCTTTTGTGACTCTTTGCAGATTTGCATTTTATAAATTGCACAATTCCTTCAGCTGGTGTCTGTGTCTTTGGTGCTGACCCTGCCCACTGGCAAAACAGGGCCCCATCCTGCCTGAGTGTTACCTGGGAAGACAAAAACCCTGACTCCAAATGTCCCCCCTTCCTCCTTGTTCCCCCCACTTTATACACTGGCCATGATGTCCTGTGGTCTGGGATATCCCTGGGGTCAGTTGGGGTCACCTGTCCTGGCTGTGACCCCTGCCAAGCTCCCCTGTACCCCCAGCCCCTCCCCAGCGTGGCCGGACGAGGGGCAGGAAAGGCCTTGGCTCTGTGCAAGCTCAGCAAGAACAAAACCATCTCTGTGTGAGCAACGCTGTGCTCAGCACAGAGCCAAACACAGCCCCAGAGAAAGGCCTGGCAAGGAAATTCCCTCTGCCCCAGCCCACAGCAGCACCCCATGGCCACCCACCATCACCACGGCTCCACGGGTTCCTTTCCATGGCCCCGGCCCTGGCCACGGGACCTTGGGCTGGTGGCCACGGCAGCCGACTGTGGCCCAGGGCTCTGTGCCCGTGTCCATGGCAGCAGTGCCCGGCCACGGGCCCTGAGTGCAGGTGAGCGTGCCAATCCCCATGGCAGCGGGGCCAAGCGTTGGTGTCCGTGGCACCAAAGTGAGGAACGGGTCCCTGTGGCCGCTGCCGTGGCACCTGAGGGCATCAGCGAGTGTCAGTGCAATTGTAGCTGGCACCAGCCCCAGCACCGCTCTGTCCTGAGGGCTGCCATGGCAGCCGAGGGCAGCCACAGGTCTGCGGGCAAGTGGCCACGGACCCTGAGTGCAGCAATGGCTCCTGGGGGGGTTTCCGAGGGAACTGGAACTGATGAGGGTTGCCATGGCATCCAACCCCTGGGATGTCACACAGCCACCCTGGGATGTCACACAGCCATCCTGTGATGTCACAGCCACTCAGTGATGTCATAGTCCGATCTATGATGTCAGACCTCTGCCCAGTGCTATCACAGCCTTATCTGCGATGTCACAGCTCACTCTGTGATGTCACACCATGCATCTGTGTTGTCATAGTCCTCTCTGTGACATCACACAGCTGCTCTGTGATGTCACAGCTGACTCTGTGATGTCATAGAGCCACCCTATGATGTCACAACCCACTCTGTGATGTCGCAAAAGCACCCTGTGATGTCACAGCCTGCTCTGTGAGGTCACAATTGCTCTGTGATGTCATAGTCTGCTGGATGACATCTGACCTCTGCCCTGTGATGTCAGAGCCCAAGCTGAGATGTCACACCACTTTCTGGGATGTCACAGCACCACTCTCTGATGTCACAGACCTGCTCCATGATGTCACAGCTGACTCTCTGATGTCATACAGCCACCTTGTGATGTCACAACCCACTCTGGGATGTCACCGCCTGTTCTGGGATGGCCCAGCCCTCTCTGTGATGTCACACCAATACCCTGTGATGTCACAGCCCACTCTGTGATGTCACACAGCCCCTTTCTGACATCACAGCTGCTCTGTGGCTCTGGGACACAGGCACAGAGGTGGTACCAAAACTTCAGTGAAACAAAACCTCCTCAGCACCAGCGCAGCACGAAGCAGCAGCATTCTTTATTGGGCCGGATGCACGAGGGGAGAGCCCCTCCCAAAGTCGTGTGTGCCGAGTTCAGGAATGTTCCTGTTTGCAGACTGGGTTTCACAGACACATTCCCAGATTGTCCCACAAGAAACACACACATGAGAATCATTGCCCCAAAATCATTGCATATTTCCCCCACCCTTTTGCACATCCCTTCTTCTGCCCTGGGGGTCTCTTTGGGGGTCCCTGGTGGTCGGTGACCCCAAAGCCAGCCCTGACTGCCCGGTGAACTGGTGAAAGTTGGCACACCTGGGCTGGTTGCTGCCCACAGAATCAGCCTTGTGCGGTTCCATGGCCAGTGGCTTTTGGAGAAGAAGCATTGTATGAACCCACCAGGTGCAAACGGTTTTTCATCTGGCAAATTTCCCCCCCTTGGAGGGTTGGGAAGCTTCTCTTCCCTTCAAGCCTTCAGAAGCCTCACTCTGCTCCTTTACTCACATCCCACGAGTTCCTCAGCTGCTTTCACAACCATGTTCTTTACACAGCTCAAAGCAAGTGTCAGAAGCACAAGTATTGCTGTGATCCCAGTTAGACTTTGCAAAAGTGAGGCCAACCATCGGTCAGGGAAAATCCAAGTCCTTTAAATATTTTATCCAAACAGTTACTGTCTAACCCTCCCTTTAATTCCCTGCTGGATGCAGCAACCGATTTTATCCTCTCTACCCGATCATCCCATCCAGCATCACATTTGGAATGTGCACACAACAAGTGTTGCTGTTCCAGTTCAAGAATCCACACACTCCCTGTCCATGTAGCAGCAATAGGGCTAAAGCCAATCTGCTCTGTAAGGTCATTTTAGCTGTGGCTGGCAATTGTTCCTTTGTTTCAGCAAACCCCAAAGGAGCTGCATTCCCTAAAGTTTCCATTTGCAGAGCCCAATGGTGTGTGGCTGCTCTGTTCCTAAAGGCAGATCTGTGCGGAGCAGAGATGGATTCTAAAATCCATCCCACTGTAGTTCCCGCACTGGGATGTTTCCAAGTTCCATCCCCTTTAACCTTTCCCCACAGTCGGGTTCCCGGTGGTGACTCCTTGCACGAGGGACGGAACGTTAATACCCCCAGTGTCCATGGTGCTCCTGATTCTCCCAGAGGCAAACGTCTGCTCCAAATTCCATCACTTCCCACCCATCCTGGGGCTCCTAAGGATCTGACCGTGTCCTGCTGACACTCTGTGCCTCTCCAAGGCTCGTTGTTTGTTGGCTGAGCCCAGGTGTCACTGAGAAAGGCAGAATCATTTCTACAAACACAGCCCAGCCTCAGAGCCTGGGCCACAGCCAGGAGCCGCTGGACCTCAGGATTCCAAACAGCTCAAGTGTCTGTCCCAGGGCAATCCCACTTTTCCTTTGTCCTGGGATCCTTTGGCCTTGACCTTGTTCAATCAGGATATTTTATACCCACCTGTAAGGGGTCCTGTGGGAGGCCTGGGCTCCCTTCCCAGCCCAAACACCCCTGAACTGGCTGGAAACATTCCCACTGTCCTGTCTGAGGGCGATTCCATACTTCTGGAATTTGACAGCCCCAGGGGGTATCAGTGCAATCTGTCAGCTGATCAATATTTCCTGAGGTAATTTCCAGATCCGGTTTGGAAATGTTACAATTCTCAGCAGTATTGTTCTGATGTGCCCATGGTAAGGAATATTCTCCTTCCATCCCTGTCCAGGTGCCCTGGGTGCTATTTCCTTCCCACAAGTGTTCCCAGATTTTTGTCAAATTGCTGACTGAAGCTCCCCACAGAACTGGATTTTCTGCAGAGGTTGGTGTTGGCAAACAAGCTGTTACAGGGGTTACATTCTGTCATCTGCCAACATCTTGCACTGACTTTGAAAACCGCATTTCCCTTCCCAGAAGTCAGGAACATTGTTTCTATTACTATTATAAATACACAATGATTGATCATCTTCATCCAGATCCAATAAATAGTATCCCCTTAGAAAATCATATTCAATACCTAAAACAATAGGATTGATGTAAAACCCCAAACTCCACGGTGTCAGACAGTCTTGTTTCTGCTGTGTTTAATGTGTGCTCGCTGGTTTTACCCACATGTGATGAACCCCGAGTTTGATTCCTTCTACCTTGAGTGCAGGGTAGGTTACCAGGAGGACTTGAGATGGTCCCTTCCACTTTGGCTGGATTGTTCCAAAATTCCAGGTGCTGATGCACACCGCATCTCCTGGTTGGAAAGGATGTACAGGTGAGTCCAGCCCCAATGATCTGTTGAGAACCATGCACCTTTTAAGGCTTACAAGAGTTAGTCCCAGTGCTATTAAATATTCATTTCAGCAAAACTTCTGAGCCTTCCCTTGTCTTGTTGGTGCCACATGGGAAAGCTTCTGGCCATCCAGAAAAAGGATCCACCAATGCCAAAATGTGCCAGTCCCCCTTCTGCCTGGGCAGTTCTGCAAAATCAGTTGGCCAAAATCACCTGGTGATTCCCACTTTACGAGCCCTGGAGGCAGCCTTCTTCCTTCAAAACCAATCACATCTTTCTCAACAACTGATCTATCAATTTTTGCCATTTTTGTGCTTTCTGGATGCCTTTGTAAACTGGCCACCATATTCTCCATTTCCTCATGTGTTTCCTGATGTTTGAGTTCCGTTTTACATTAATTGTGGAGCTCCAATTACCTGCCCACACGGGGTTACCAATCACCTGCTGGGATTTTCCATAGCTGCCGCTGCTGGGGCTGACTGCCTGTCCTGATCACTGGAATCTGGTTTTTGTTGCAGAAGATTCCAGTTTTTGCCAGGTATTAGTGCAAGGAGAGCTTTTTCAGCACCCTCTTGAGCTGTTTGGTCAGCCAATGGATTCCCTGGATTAACTGGGGAGTCTCCAAACCCATGGGCTTTACAAGGGCATCAGGGCCACTTCTTTTGGCTTTGGCACACTCTGCAGTAGGTGACTGATTTCTTTTTGTACTCACTGGAGACCTCTGTGCCCTTTCCTTCCATGTGGCTCCCTGGGCGTGCATTATTCCAAACCCAGAGTTCAAATCAGTCCATATGTTCACCCTTTGTCCTTCAGTGATTTCTAGGAAAGGTCATTCATTCTGCTTTTTGTGCTGCTGTGTTCAAAGCTAAAGCCTGGGCTTCTATGACCTGGGTCGAGGTTGCCACTGCACACTGTCTTGGGGTGACGTTATGATGTGTATCCCATATCGCTGCCTATGCCCAGGAATTAATTTTTGTGCCTTTCTGTGCCTCTAAACTGAGCCTGAGAGGGAGAAGAAAAAAACTGAGCAAAACTTTCTCAAAGCAGTTTGCAGCTTGTTCAAGGTCACTTAAAGATAGGAGGTTTTTTTCTTCCCAGCCGCGGCAGGGGAGTGAGGAAGCACCCGACTTGCTGTGTTCCAGTCAGCTTTTGGCCAGTTGTTTCAGTTTCTGGTTCTCCGGAGAGAGACTGAGAGCTGGACTTTGCTTTTCCTTCTCTGGAATTCCGGATTTTTCTCCCTTTGCTACTGGACTGCTTTTCAGCCTCAGAGCACATCGGGAGGACTTTTCGTCGGGCACAGAGGGCCTGGCCCTGGGCCAAGCCCCGGCTCCGAGGAGACCAAAGGAAGGACTCTAACGCTTTCCCAGGTTTTTTCCTCCACAGCAAAAGATTTTACCATTTAACCTCATTTTCCTTTCCCGTGTGTTTGTTAAATAAATAGTTTTATCTTCTTCACTTTCCTTCGAGGAAAATTTATTTTTTTTCCCGAACCTGGTGGGGGAGGGGTGGTTGTGCCTTCTCTCAGAGTATATATTTCTAAATTTGGCCAAACCGGTACAAATTTAGTGGCGCCCAACGTGGGGCTCGAAGGAAAGTGAAAAACCTGTGCTAATTACATTTTGGTTTGTTTTTACTTATTCTGTGCTGGAGTAAAATAGTCATCATGTTGGTTGAGTTCATAACATTTCTCTGGCTTGATATATTCATGTATTTCTGGTCCGTAGGCTTGTTTAAGGTGCTAGTGCCTTTCTGGTCCCTAGGCTTATTTGCCTATCCACAACTTGGTCCGATCTTATCCTTGATAAGGAATTTTTGCAGAGCAGGGACACGAATTCGGATTTCTATTTTGCTGTGCTCGGTGATAATGATTTATAAGAAGTTGACAGAGGTACAGGCATCTGTTCAAAGTGTGTATGATAAATGGTTTCTCCCTCCTAACCCCAGTCCTAGCTTCAGTAGCCTGTTTTGGGAATTTATTAGTAACTGCACCCAGATTGTTAGAGGAGGAGGAGTCGGGGTTTCCCTTCCCTTTAAATTTGATAGGTTTTCTTTTGAGAGTGTTCAGTTTCCCCTGGATGTTAAAGAGACCACCCTCCTGGTATTTAATCTGGTAATCTTCCTCTATGTGGTTTGCAGCTTGTCTAGAATAAGAGCTCAGATTTCCAGGGTGACTGATGAGACACCTGACCCAGAGGTGGAGCATCCTGAGTGGTGTGGGGAATGGGAGGATATAGGCCTAATCCTGAAGAAATTCTCTGACCCAATGGTTTGCAATTTCTCCCCTGAACAAGTTCAGAAACCAGCTGAGGTGGCGAAATATCTGAAAGAGAAATACAATGACAATTCTAATACGAACAAGCTCCTTGCAATATGTTGGGTTTTGGCATATGCCTATCGCACACTGCAGCCGGTAAGGGTAGAGAGGCAGGAAGATCAATCAGCAAAGCCTGCAGATACCCCAGTCACTCAGGCTGCAGATAAACCAGACAGCAAGCCCAAACCAGATGGAGAGTCTAAGCCACTGACAGTGGCTCCTGTTACAAGGAAAAAGCACATAACCAAAACTGATCGCCCAGTGAAAGATGAGGATAATGGAGGGGAAGGAACCTCAAAAGATGCAGGGGAAGGAACCTCAAAACCACCAACTGACTCAGGCACAGAAACCATTACTGAGTCCATGTCCATAAAGGACCTTCACAGCCTAAGAAAGGATTACACCCGACGGTCTGATGAATCCATAATAAGTTGGATGGTCCGTATTTGGGATGCGGCAGGTGATGATGTGATGCTGGATGGTGCTGAAGCGAGGCATTTGGGATCCCTGTCACATGATCCAGTGATTGACCAAGCGATGAAAAGGGGGACTGACTCTACCAGTGTCTGGAGACGAGTTTTGACAGGCGTGATTGAAAGATATATGTGTGGAGATGATCTCTACATGCAGCAAACCCCGTGGAAGACCATAGAGCAAGGGATCCAACGCCTGAGAGAACTAGGGGTGGTAGAGGTTGTCTTCGCAAATGACCCAGGATTGAGGAGTCCAGACCGGGCCAGAGTTATTCCATACATGTGGCGAAAACTCATACAACTTGGGCCACCAGAATACGCTTCTGCTTTAGCAATAATGAAACCGGACTACGGTGCAAATGAGACTGTGAAGGATATGGCAGTGAAGCTCCGAGCATATGCAGACTCTGTGCATGGCCCAACACATGCAAGGATCGCAGCTGTGGAAACACATGTGAAGAGAATGGAAGATAAGATGGAGAAGAGTCTCCAGGAGATTAAAGAGTGCCTTCTCCGCGGACGTTCCCCAGAGAGAAGGCACATCCCACGAAGTGAGCTGTGGGATTTCCTGTGTGACAGTGGGGAAAACATGAGGAAGTGGGGTGGACAACCCACTTCTGCTCTGGCAGCACGAGTGCGTGAACTGAAGGAGCGCAAGTCTCAGAAAGGAGGATCTATCAAAAAGGAAGTAGCACCAGTTGCCTGTAGCCAAACTGCCGGAAATGATGGAAAAGACGATGGCATGTCCAATTCCCATGAAGGAACCTCTAAGATACAGGCCCAGGGAAAGAAGGATAACCAGGCATAGAGGGGCCCTGCCTCTAGCCAGGTAGAGGTCAGGGAAAACCGTGTTTTTTGGACTGTGTGGATTCGTTGGCCTGGTACATCAGAACCACAAAAATATGATGCCTTGGTTGACACTGGTGCGCAGTGTACAATAATTCCATCGCAGCATGTGGGGGTAGAATCTGTTTCTATTTCTGGTGTAACGGGTGGATCACAAAATTTGACCTTGGTGGAAGCTGAGGTGAGCCTGACTGGAACTGAGTGGAAGAAGCACCTCATTGTGACTGGCCCACAGGCCCCGTGCATTTTGGGCATAGACTTCCTCCGGAACGGGTATTTTAGAGACCCAAAGGGACTCAAGTGGGCTTTTGGAATAGCTGCTGTGGAGACAGAGGGCAGTAAGCAATTGAACACTTTGCCTGGGCTATCAGAGAACCCGTCTGCAGTCGGCCTTCTGAAGGTGGAAGAACAAAAAGTACCAATTGCCACCTCGACAGTGCATCGCCGACAGTACCGGACAACTCGAGATGCTGTGATCCCCATCCACAAGATGATCCGTGAGCTGGAGAGCCAAGGGGTGGTCAGCAAGACCCACTCACCCTTCAACAGCCCCATTTGGCCTGTGCGCAAATCTGAAGGAGAATGGAGATTGACTGTGGACTATCGTGCCTTGAATGAAGTGACTCCACCACTGAGTGCTGCTGTGCCGGACATGTTGGAGCTCCAGTATGAGCTGGAGTCCAAAGCAGCGAAGTGGTATGCCACTATTGACATTGCCAATGCATTTTTCTCCATCCCTCTGGCAGCAGAGTGCAGGCCTCAGTTTGCTTTCACCTGGAGAGGTGTGCAGTACACCTGGAACCGACTGCCCCAGGGGTGGAAGCACAGTCCCACCATCTGCCATGGACTAATCCAGACTGCACTAGAAAAGGGTGAGGCTCCAGAACATCTGCAGTACATTGATGACATCATTGTGTGGGGGAACACTGCAGCAGAAGTGTTTGAGAAAGGAGAGAAAGTTATCCGGATTCTCCTGGAAGCTGGTTTCGCCATCAAGAAGAGCAAAGTCAAGGGACCTGCCCGAGAGATCCAGTTCCTGGGAGTAAAGTGGCAAGATGGACGACGTCAGATTCCTGTTGAGGTCATCAATAAGATCACTGCAATGTCTCCACCAACCAACAAGAAGGAAACACAAGCTTTCCTAGGTGCCATAGGCTTTTGGAGGATGCACATTCCCGAGTACAGCCAGATTGTGAGTCCTCTCTACCTGGTTACCCGCAAGAAGAACGATTTCCACTGGGGCCCCGAGCAGCAACAAGCTTTCACCCAAATCAAGCAGGAAATCGCTCATGCGGTAGCCCTTGGCCCAGTTAGGACAGGACCCGAAGTGAAGAACGTGCTCTACTCTGCAGCTGGGAGCCATGGCCTGTCCTGGAGCCTCTGGCAGAAGGTGTCTGGTGAGACTCGTGGTCGACCACTGGGGTTTTGGAGCCGAAGCTACAGAGGGTCTGAAGCCAACTACACTCCCACAGAGAAGGAAATCCTGGCAGCCTATGAAGGAATCAAAGCCGCCTCAGAGGTAATTGGAACTGAGGCACAACTCCTCTTGGCACCCCGACTACCAGTGCTGGGGTGGATGTTCAAAGCAGAGGTTCCCTCTACCCACCACGCCACCAATGCCACATGGAGCAAATGGATTGCTCTCATCACACAGCGCGCCTGTATTGGAAAACTGAATCGCCCTGGGATTTTGGAAATAATCACAAATTGGCCTGAAGGTGAAAACTTTGGTCTCGCTGATGAAGAAGAACAAGTGACACGTGCTGAAGAAGCTCCACCGTACAACCAACTGCCATCAGAAGACACACGCTACGCTCTTTTCACCGACGGTTCTTGTCGCATCGTAGGGATGAAACGAAAGTGGAAAGCAGCCGTATGGAGTCCCACATGACGGGTTGCAGAAGCTACTGAGGGAGAAGGTGGATCAAGCCAACTCGCTGAACTCAAAGCTGTTCAACTAGCCCTGGACATTGCTGAAAGAGAGAAGTGGCCAAAGCTCTACCTCTACACTGATTCATGGATGGTAGCCAATGCTCTGTGGGGATGGTTAGAGAAGTGGGAAAAAGCTAATTGGCTGCGTAGGGGAAAACCAATCTGGGCTGCTGAAGAGTGGAAAAACATTGCTGCCCGAGTAAGAAAGCTGGTTGTGAAAGTCCGCCATGTAGATGCCCATGTCCCCAAGAGTAGGGCTAATGAAGAACACCAAAACAACAAGCAGGTAGATCAGGCTGCAAAGATAGAAGTGTCACAGGTAGACTTGGACTGGAAACACAAGGGAGAGTTGTTCCTAGCTCGATGGGCCCATGATGCCTCAGGCCATCAGGGCAGAAATGCCACCTATAAGTGGGCACGAGACCGAGGGGTGGATCTAACCATGGACAGTATCTCCCAGGTCATCCATGACTGTGAGACATGCGCTGCGATCAAGCAGGCCAAGCGGGTGAAGCCCCTGTGGTATGGTGGGCGGTGGTCCAAATACAAGTATGGGGAGGCCTGGCAGATTGATTACATCACACTGCCTCAAACCCGCCAAGGCAAGCGCCATGTGCTCACAATGGTAGAAGCCACCACTGGATGGCTGGAGACCTACCCTGTGCCTCATGCTACAGCCCGGAACACCATCCTGGGCCTCGAAAAGCAAGTCCTTTGGAGGCATGGTACCCCTGAGAGAATTGAATCTGATAATGGGACTCATTTTAAGAACAGCCTTATTAACACCTGGGCTAGAGAACATGGCATTGAGTGGGTGTACCACATCCCTTACCATGCACCAGCTGCAGGCAAAGTGGAACGGTGTAATGGATTGTTGAAAACCACTTTGAAGGCACTAGGTGGGGGAACTTTCAAAAATTGGGAACAGCATCTAGCAAAGGCCACCTGGTTAGTTAACACCCGAGGTTCCACCAATAGAGCTGGTCCAGCCCAATCTGAATCCCTGCATACAACAGATGGAGATAAGGTCCCAGTAGTGCATGTCAGAGGTCTGTTAGGAAAGACTGTGTGGGTAAAATCTGCCTCGAGTACAGACAAACCCACCCGTGGGGTTGTCTTCGCCCAGGGACCTGGTTGCACATGGTGGGTAATGAAGAAAGATGGAACAACACGTTGTGCACCACAGGGAGATCTGATTGTAGTGTGAAATGCTTGTATACCCCTGCTTGCTGATTGTCACTGTCACTGTTCATATATAGCTGTGTATATATATATATGTATTAATGTGTGTGTAGAATTAGAATATCTTAGTTTGGGCATTGAGCCAACAATATGGGATAAGGGGTGGAATGTCTTGGGGTGACGTTATGATGTGTATCCCATATCGCTGCCTATGCCCAGGAATTAATTTTTGTGCCTTTCTGTGCCTCTAAACTGAGCCTGAGAGGGAGAAGAAAAAAACTGAGCAAAACTTTCTCAAAGCAGTTTGCAGCTTGTTCAAGGTCACTTAAAGATAGGAGGTTTTTTTCTTCCCAGCCGCGGCAGGGGAGTGAGGAAGCACCCGACTTGCTGTGTTCCAGTCAGCTTTTGGCCAGTTGTTTCAGTTTCTGGTTCTCCGGAGAGAGACTGAGAGCTGGACTTTGCTTTTCCTTCTCTGGAATTCCGGATTTTTCTCCCTTTGCTACTGGACTGCTTTTCAGCCTCAGAGCACATCGGGAGGACTTTTCGTCGGGCACAGAGGGCCTGGCCCTGGGCCAAGCCCCGGCTCCGAGGAGACCAAAGGAAGGACTCTAACGCTTTCCCAGGTTTTTTCCTCCACAGCAAAAGATTTTACCATTTAACCTCATTTTCCTTTCCCGTGTGTTTGTTAAATAAATAGTTTTATCTTCTTCACTTTCCTTCGAGGAAAATTTATTTTTTTTCCCGAACCTGGTGGGGGAGGGGTGGTTGTGCCTTCTCTCAGAGTATATATTTCTAAATTTGGCCAAACCGGTACACACACCCAGCTGCCCGTTTCCCATCCGTACCACGCTGCTCCCACCAGGGTGCAGGTCCAGTGCTGGCTCCTGCATGGGATTGCTGTGGAGGTCCCAGAGTCTGCCAGAACACACTTGTTCCATGGATCCCAGGCAGTCATGGCACAAAGACTGCAAGCCTTCTCTTAGAAGGGACTCGAACACTTCCCTGTTCCAACCTTGGGTACCTTGATCCAAACCCTGCAAAGCTTTTGCTGTACCTTACAGGCAGGTCAACAGTTTACACCAGGAAAGGAAAAGGGAAAGGGGAAGGGAAAGGAGAAGGAGAAGGAGAAGGAGAAGGAGAAGGAGAAGGAGAAGGAGAAGGAGAAGGAGAAGGAGAAGGAGAAGGAGAAGGAGAAGGAGAAGGAGAAGGAGAAGGAGAAGGAGAAGGAGAAGGTGCCTTTATCTGACCAGGGGTCTTTCTCTGATTTCCTTTGGAGCAGGGATCAAAGGTTCTCCCCAGAATCCTTCAGTGCTGCCTGCAGGTGCTGCCATCCCTCAGATCTATTGAAATTCAAGAGGATGAGGCCACGGGGTGTCCCAATGGTGCCTTGGTTCCATGGGCCCCGCAGTGTAACCATGGTGTCCTTGGTTCTGCAGTGTCACAATGGACCCTTCATTCCATGAGGCCCCACAGTGTGGCAATGGTCCCTTGAGTCCATGAGGTCCCACAAGGTCACAATGGTCCCTTGGTTCCATGGCCCCGCACTCTCACAATGCTCTCCTTGGCTGCACAAGGTCCCGTAGTGGCACAAGGGTCTCCTTGGTGCAGAGACCAGGGCAGAAGGGTTCCACAAGGCCCCAGAGTGTCACAAGGATCTCTTTGGATCTGCAGTGGCAGAACTGACCCTGGGTTACACGAGATCCTCCTGTGTCCCAAGGGCTCCTTGGTTCCACAGGGCCTGATTCTCTGACACTTCAGAGATGGTGTTGGACAGTTTCTATTTTCCTGCAGTTTGGTGACGAAAGGAGCACGCTGGGCAGAGCACGGAGATGCTGCTGCTGTCTGCTCAGGGGAAAGGGCCCAACAAGGCTGAGGGGCTGGGAGGCTGCTGGAAGGGCTGTGCCCTACATGGTGCAGCTTTCCTGGGAGGGAGGGAACAGCAGGAGAGACACGCACTGCCCCACAGAGCAGCTGGGCAGGGGGACACTGGGCATGAGGAGGAGGAAATGTCCCTCCCAGGGCAGCGCTGGGGCAGGAGAAGCACCCAGAGGGAGGATGAGCTCAGGGCATGTGTGTGTGCCCAAGGCACAGAGGGTGAGGCTGGGCACAGCTCAGGCCAGGGCTGGCAGTGGCCGGGCAGAGCTGGCGGGGCAGCGAGATGGGAGTGTGCAGCCTGCAGGGACACAGCAGCAGCGGTGGGACAGCGCAGGACAAGCTGTGCTGGACATGGCCAAGGGCCCTGGCAGGGCTGGCAGTGCCCAGGAGAAGCCAAGTCTTGGTGCCCTGGGGCACAGCAGCGTCTGTGCCACCAAGGGCTGGGAGGAGACACCTTGTCCTGAGGCCCTGGGGCCTCCTGGCACAGCCCCAGCAAGGCTGGGCACTGTCAGCCCCTTGTCCTGCCCTCAGCATACCCCCACATCCCAGTGGCCTCAGGGATCTGCTGCAAGGAGTCCCTGGGGAGCCTTGGTCAGGAATGGCCCTGGGGGCTCCTGAATGCTCCCAGGGACTGCAGGGTTTTCAAAGGACTTTGGCTTTGGCTTTTGCCTGGGAGTCTCTGAGAGCTTTGTGCAATCCTGGCCCCCAATTATCTGCTCTAATGAGTCCCTGGAGATTCTCTGTCAGTAACAACACTCACTGGGGCTCATTAATGCTTTGAGATACTCCAGGGTAATTAAAGTACCTCTTTTTGACACTGACTCTCTGAGAGGTTTGTGCAGTCATGGTCCCCAATTCTCTGCTTTAATCAGTCCCTTGAGAGCCTTGGTCATTAACAACAGTTCATTAATGCTTCAAGGTACTTCTGGTTTTTCTAAGGTACTTTCCTTTTTCCACACTTGAGTCTCTGAGAGCTTTGTGCAGCCATGGTCTCCAGTCCTCTGCTTTAATCAGTCCCTTGAGAGCTTTGTACTGACACACATGTATTGGCAGCCACTGAAGAATTGGCTGCAGCCGCCCCAGCAAAGGGGGAACCTTTGGTGCCCGGCCAGGCCGTGCCATGCCCAGCTCTGGCAGCATCCCCCTGGCTCTGGACTCACCTGCACACTGGCCGTGGAGCGTGTCTTTGGAGAAGGTGCCAGAATCAAAGGCCATCATCTTCAGCGGCTGCTGGCCAGCCCCAGGAAGAGGTTGTCGTCCTTGAGCTCGTCCTTGGTGTCTCCAGCAGCAGCAGCCCCACCTGCTACAGCTTCTCCAGGGGCTCCTTCTCCTTCCCTGGGGCCACACCAGGCTCTCAGGGTTCTGCCCAGGGCCCCAGCCATCAGTGAACCAGACAAGCAAAACCAGGGGGGATGGTGGCCACCAGTGCTTGCCAGAGCAGGCCTCCAGCTCAGCTGCAGCCCAAGAGCTGCGTGTTCCCTTCTGATGCTCCCTGCTCAGGGCTACAGGCAGGACAAAATCGTCTGCTTTGCTTTGCCACTGATTGCCAAGAGATGTGTGGGGCTGTTACCTGCCAGGCCCCTGGATCACACTGTGCCCGTGGCTCTCTGCCATCCTCTAGGGCACATGAACACCCTGCAGCCAAGGGGCACTGAAGAGCTCTTCCAAGGACGGCCTGTCCAAGGGCTGCATGGACAAGCACCTCTTAAGAACATCCTGGCACTCTGGGCACAGAAACCAGAAACCACCAGTCAGCTGCAGAAGGATCCCGCCCGCTTTGCCCCCCGTTCCCGTGCCCAGGCCATGCTGGCTGTGCCCAGAGCTGGGCCTAAACTTGCCCATGGATTCTGTGCTTTGGAGGGCAGCAGGAGAGCAGGACATGTGCCACCTGCTCAGAGCTGCCAGAGCGGGATGCTCCTGAGCCCGCTGCTGGCTCCCAGCACTGCTATTCCCCCTGTGCTGCAGAGATGAGGGATCCACACAAAAGGAACCAGACCAGGAGCCCACACTTTCAGTGCCTGCCAGAAATGGGTCTCATTTTGCTCTGCATTCCTTTCCTAGTAGGGGTTATCTATTAAAACAAGAGAAAAAAGAAAAAAAACAGAAAAACTATGAGAGATGAAAACAAAACCCAAATGTGGAATGAAAAGTCTTCTGCAACTTTGGATTCAGAGGGAATTGATATTTTTTGAAAGAGAACTCAGTTATTTACCTTTTATTTTTGTTTCATTCGGTACTTACATTGTTTTCCTTCCTTCCTTCCTTCCTTCCTTCCTTCCTTCCTTCCTTCCTTCCTTCCTTCCTTCCTTCCTTCCTTCCTTCCTTCCTTCCTTCCTTCCTTCCTTCCTTCCTTCCTTCCTTCCTTCCTTCCTTCCCTGCTTTCTTGCTTTCATTTTTATATCTTTTTGCTTTCTGTTTCTTGTTGCTTGCTGTTTCTTTCTTCTGTTTTTTTTCCTTCTCTTTTTTCATTTTCTTTGTTGATTTCTGTCTTTTGCTCTTTCCTTTCTTTCTTTCGTTATTTCATTTTTGTTTCATTGTTTTATACTTTTGCTATCTTTCTTTTTCTGTTTCTTGTTACTTGCTCTCTTCTCTTATTCTACTTTTCTTCCTTTTATCTCTTTTTCTTGTTTCTTTCTGTCTTGTTTTTTCTTTCATTCATGATTTTATCTTCTTGCATTCTTTTTTTCTTTCCTTCTTCACTTTTTATATTTTTTCTTTCTTTTTTTTCCATTTTGTGTTTCTTATTGCTTTCTTCTTTCATTTTTTCATTTTTGTCCTTGGTTTCACGTTATTGAGTTGCTTTTTCATCTTTTATTTTTTTTCACTTTTTTTCATTTTCTTGTTGATTTCTTTTAGCTTTCTTTCTTTCTTTCTTCATTCTTTTATCTTCTTTCTTTTCCTTTTTTTTGCTTTCTCTCTTTCTTCTTTCTTTTTTTGCTTTCTTCCTTTTTAAACTTTTTTCCTTGTGCCGTTCTTACTGTACTTTTTTCTTTCTTTTTCCTTTTTCTTGTTCACTTCACATTATTGAATCCTTTTTTCTTTCCTTCTACATTTTCAAATCCTTTTTCTCCCATTTTTCTGGTTTTTATTGCTTCCTATCTTCTTTCTTTTTCTCTTTTATTCTTTCTTGTGTCTTTCTGTTCTTTTTTTTCTTCCTTCCTTGTTTCTTTCTTCCCTCCTTTTTCTTTCTCTTTTATTTTCTTGTTGGTTTCATGTTATTTAGTCTTGCTTTCTTTCCTTTTCTTTTCCTTTTTCATCACTTTCATTTTCTTGTTGATATCTGTTTTTTGATTTTCTTCCTTTCTTCTTTTCTTTCTTTCATTTTTGTTATATTTTGATTGCTTGCTTTCTTCAGTTTTAAATGTTTTTTATTTCTTTTTTCTTTATTTTTATAGTTTCTTGTTGATTTCATTCTTTTTTTCTTTCTTCTTTTCTACTTTTCTTTTCTTCCTCCTTTCCTTGTTGCTTTCGGTCCTTCATTCCTTCCTTCCTTTCCTCCTTTCTTTCTTTCGTTCTTTTGTTCTTTCTTTCGTTCTTTCGTTCTTTTCTTTCTTTTCTTTCTTTCCTTCTCGCATTCTCCCTTTCTCTCTTTCTCTCTTCCTTTCTTTCTTTCTTTCTTCCTTTCCTTCCTTCCGTAATTCCTTCCGTAACTCCTTCCCTCACAAGCTGCTTCTCACCCCATTGAAGGGGTGCAAAGCAGCAGGATCCCCTCCCAATTGGGTTCCCCTCACCCTCCCAAAATGTGGGGACTTCACCTCAGCCCCCCAAGTTGTGGGGGGTTTCCCCAAATTCAGTGCAACCTCCCAGAAGCCACTTAGAGGCCCCAAAATTGTCAAAAAGCAGCAGGAGCCTCCCCAAAAGCAGCTCCTGCTTTCCCTCCCTGAAATGTCCCACTCCAAGTGCCCAAACCACGCCCATCATTCCAAAACTTCATCCCACCCCCACAATGCCACCCCCACCCCATCCCACCCCATCCCACCCCATCCCATCCCATCCGATCCCATCCCATCCGATCCCATCCCATCCCATCCCATCCCATCCCATCCCCTCCCATCCCTCCTGGACACCAATTCCCCTTCTGTGCTTCCTGACTCCCCACAGCCGGGCCTTGGGGCTGACGGATCGAGCCATTTGGGGCTGCCATCGACACATTGGGGCTGGCATTGAGTTTATTGGAGGCACCCGCTCAATCCCTCCATCCCAAATGGCAGCTTGGAACCTCTCCTCAGCCCTTGCTGTGCCCATGAGCTCACCTCAAGTCCCAAAATGACAGCCAGGGCCCCACAGCCCATTCAGAACCTCTCAACATTGCCAGAAACAGCAGCATCCTTCCCAAAATGGGCTCCCCGCATCCCTGACAATAGGTCCCCCTTCCAAGTACCAGAGCCCCCCTCTCAGAACCCCTCCCGAAGCATTGGGGGGACCCCAAAACTGCCTCAGGAACGGGACATACCCTGAAATCCCTTCAGGAATGTGGGATACCCCAGAACCCACTCAGCAACGGGGTCCCCCCGGCCTCATCATGCGCAGCCTTCAGCTGGCTCAGCCAGAGCCCATCCCGCCCTCAGCAGCCCCAGCCCAGCCCAGCCCTCCTGGGCAGGAAGCCCCAATGGCCGAGCCGGCCTGGGACACTTGCAGGGATGCGGGGGCAGCCGCAGCTTCTGGGGCCAGCCTGTGCCAGGCCCTGAGCGCCCTGCCAGGGAACCATTGCTGCCCCACATCCCATCTCAGCCTGCCCTCGGGCAGCGGGAAGCCGTTCCCTGGGGCCCGGCCCCGCAGGCCCTTGGCAAGAGTCTCTCTCCCCCAGCAATTGCTGCTCCTCCCTGCTGCGGGGCCCGAGCTGCAAGTTGATTTTCTGCCGCTGGCCCCGGCCCAGCCCCGAGCCAGGGCCAGCACCTTGCAAGAACTGCCCCCAGCAGAGCTGTTCCCTCCTGCAGTAGTTACACCTGCACACCCACAGCGCCTGAGACTGCAAGCAATGAGCATTCCCTGGGCACATGTGCAGCCCAAGCAGCTCGAGGACAGCCTTGCAGCAGGACTGCTCTCAGCTGAGCCAAAAAGGCCCCTCTGGCAGCTGCAGGGCCATTGCAAAGGGCAAGGGCCAGAGCCTGGGCCCACGGGGGAGGAAAGGGCTCTGAATTCCCCTGCCCTGGCACAGAAACCCTGTTCCCAGGCTGCTTCCCACACAGGATTCCTCTGCAGGACTGCGGAAAGCTGAGAGGCAGCTCTGGCTTCTCCACTTTTCCTGTGCTAAAGCTGCCTGGCAGAAGAAATGGAGGGACAGCTCTGGTGGCACAATCCCTCCCGGCCCAGGGCACAGCGCTGGGAAGGTCTTTCCGTGCCGAGGCTTTGCTGCGGCCAAGGAAAGCTCCTGGCTCAGGGTCACCTTTCCTGTGGGGCCAGACCCCCCGAGTGGCCCAGCAGCAGCAGAGAATTCCAGCACAGCCCCGGCACGGGCAGGGCGGCCCTGGGCGGGCTGCGGGAGCCGGCAGCGCCTGAGCTCAGAGCAGCTGAGCCCGGGGGCTCTTGGCCAAGGCCGAGGCCCAGCGAGCATTTCTCAGGTCGCAGGGCGGCCTGGAAAGGTGCTGGGGGGGATCATTCACCCCCCAGTGCGGTCCCAGTGGCTCCCAGGATTTCCATGTTCGTGGTCCCAGCGCTGCTCCCAGCCCTGATCCGTGGGGATGGGAATGTCCCGCTCCCTTCCCGGGGCAGGCTCCCACCTGAGCCAGGTGTGCAGGGCAGGACCTTGCCCTGAGCCCAAGCCCTGTCCCCCCTGCAGGATCTGCTTCCCATCGGCCTCTTCCTCCTGCGGCCCCAAGCCCAGCTCGGTGCTGAACGAAGGGCGCTGGGCCGGGGTCATCCCCCGGCGGGGGCTGCGCACCCCCTCTGCCCCCTCCCCAAATTCCCTCCCAGGGCAGCAGGGGCTGGCTCAGGAGCCCTGAGGCTCCCGGGGCTCCATGCTTCCCTTCCTAAGGAAAAGAACCGTCCTTCTCATCCAGGCTCCCATGGCCAAATCTGAGATTCTACCCCCCAAATTCTGTCTATCCAAGGATTGCTCCCAGACAAAAGCTGCCATGAGAGACAGGTCTGGCTGCCCTCACCCATGGTGGCCACCTCTCATCTTCTTCCAAAACTCTTGGACTTCGTGCTTTTCTTTCATGTGGAATAAACCTATCCTTCTCGACAAGGTGCCCATGGCCAAAATTGGGATTCCACCTCCCAAATTCCCAAAATCCAAGGGCTGCTCCCAGACAAACCTGCCAGGACAGACAGATGTGGCTGGCCTTGGCCTCTGGTGGCTGTGTCTCATCTGCCCCTGAAGCCCTGGGGCTCGGTGCTGCCCTTCCTCTGGAGACCACTGTGACCCTGCGTGGCCTCGTGGAACCCAGGGGCCGTTGTGACCCTGCAGGGCTGGTGGCACCAAGGGGACCATTGTGACCCTGTGGCGTTCCATGGAGCCAAGGGGCCACTGTGGCACTGCTGGCCCCAAAGAACCGAGGGGCCTTTGTGACAGGGCAGCTGGGGAGGCCCTGAGAGGACACCAGGAGAAAGAAATTTCCCTCCCAGGTAGGGTTGGGGTGCAACACGTCCCCCAGAAGGAGCCTGCAGCAGCCCAAGGCTTTGTGTGGCCAGGCAGAGGCAGGCAGGACGAAGAGCTGCCAGCAAAGGAAGGGGCCAGCCAGGTGGGGCAGCCGGGGAGATGAGGACAGCACCTTGGCTTGCAGCATCTCCCTTTGTCTGAGCTGCCCTTCAGGCCCTGCTGCCAGGGAGATGCCCCTGGGCACTGCCCTGGGCTGGGAGGGCTCTGCAGGGCAGGGCTGAGCCCCCAGGGCTGGGCTGGGCTCTGGCAGCACTGGCAGGGACAAGCCTTGGACCCAGAGAAACAGCTGCCAGGAGGCACAACTGCAGGCAGCAGAGAGCCAGAGCAACCACAGCTGCACAGGGAAAGGGAGAAGGGTTTAGAGCAATGGTTTTGAAATTGGAGCCTTCAAAAAGTCACTTTATTTTTCAAGCACATTTTAAGTACAATCACCGGGAAATAGAGGGAGGTGAAATGAGCAAAGGGCATCTGTGTGGGGACCAGTGTTTCTCCTGCAGCTCCTTGCAGGTCTCCTCTCGCCGTGCCGGCTCTCCTGCGCCACAGAACTCTGCCGGCTGCAGCTTTGCAAACGTCAGCTCCAGGTCTGGATGTTCCTGCACGATTTGCTCGAGGTCCTTGGGGGCTGCAGCCGATCCACTGTTGCTCTGTTCCCCCTCGGCACGGAGCCCATGGATCTGCTGGCCCCTGGCCAGGGCCTGGCACAGGAGGTGGAACCCGGGTGCTGCTGCAGCGGCGCCGGGGGAGCCCCAGGACTCGCTGTGGCCGCTGTGGCAGCCGCAGCACAGCCCGTTCCCAGCCAGGAGCCGAGGGCGCCGTGGGGCTCTGCAGGACCTCGGCCCTGGGGCTCGTCTGCATCAGCCCGGGCAGCTGGGCTGGACTTGGCTTCCTTTGTGTCTCGGGCTGCCCTGGCACAGCAGCTGCCCAGCGCCCAGGGGACAGCAATGGGAGCGGGGCAGGTCGGGGTGAGCTTCAGTGTCTGTGCCCGGCAGAAATGCCAAAGCCTTCCCTAAGGAGCAGGGAGTGCTGCCAGAGCACAGGATGCTGCTGCTGCTGCTGCTGCTGCTGCTGCTGAGCACGGCACGGCCCCAGGGCTGATGCCAGACAAAGCCGGGATGGGAGCCACAAACAACAGGAGGAGGAGGAGGAGCGAGGGGGGAGGACGGCTGGAGGAGCAGGAGCGGGAGGAAGAGGAGGGAATAAAGGGGGAGGGGCGGGAGGAAGAGGCAGGCCAGAGGAGGAAGGAAGAGGAGCCTCCATGTGCATCCATCGCTCTCGGTGTCCGCAGCTCTCGGCCTCGGGAACACCGCTCCCCCCATCCCGCAGGTGACCGGGGAGGGGCAGCTCGCCCCAAATATCTTGGGCGGTGCCTGGGGTTGTTTTGGGAGAGGGGATTTTTGGAGCTTGGAGGACTCCAGCACCGAGCCCCAAATAGCTTTGTTGGTGCCTGGGGGAGGGGGGTTTGGTGGGGCGGGGGAGGGGAGGCGGATGTTTGGGTCTTGCAGGGCTCCGAATGTGAGTCGCAAATGCCCCTTGGGGGATATTGGGGAGCCCCCGGCACGCGGGGTTTTGGGGGTCCCGGTGGCGGCTGCCGGGAGAAATGGGATGGGGCGGGATGGGGCCCGGGAAGGGTGGGATGTGGATTGGGGTGTGGGATGAAGTGTGGGGGAGGGGGATGGGCGGGATGGGGCCTGGGATGAGGCCGGCGAAGGTTGGGGATGATGAGGCCGGGGGGACCCCAGTCCTCAGGGGCCTGCGGGGTATCCGCCAGCTCCGAGGGAGTTTTGGGGCACCCCTAATCCTGAGGGGGCGGTGCTGGCAGCGGGGGACACGTGGCTCCGGCACCTCTGGCCCCAGCTGAGCCCCCCCCGCCCCCAGCGCCCCCCGGAGCGGAATTTGGGGAGGGGGAGGTGGGGGCGGCCAGGCCGGGCCCCCCCGCGCTGTCCCGGCGGGGGCCGAGTGCGGGCGGGAGCCCCGCGGGGCCCGGCCCTGCCCGGGCACGGCTGATGCCGCCCGCCCGCGCTCCGCACTGGTCCGGACTGGTGCTCCCAGTGCCGTGCGGGGCGGGGCCGCTCTGGGGACCCCCCAGGGCACAGCGCGGCTGCTTTGGGGCTGTCGGCAGCGCCCGGCGCTGGGCATGGGGCGTGTGGGGGCAGCTGGGGCCGCACTGGTGGCACTGGTGGTGCTGGGAGCCCCCCCGGGCGCGGGGTGAGCGGTGAGAAGGGGGGCGGGTCTGGGACCCCAAATTGAGCGAAATGGGGAATGGAACCCCCAAAGGGAGCAGGAGGGGCCTGGAACCCCCAAAACCAAGGCCGGGGGAGGGGAGGTGGGGATTGGAGATGGGGAAGGTGCAGAAGGAGGAGGGGAAGAGGGGGCTGGGACCCCCAAAGAAAGCAGGATGGGCATGGGACACCCAAATTGAGCTGGAATGGGGCTGTGGATTGGGGGAACGCTGAGAAAGGGGAGGAGAGGGGAGGGAAAAGTGGGGTTGGGACAGAAGAAGAGCGGTTCCATGGGGGTGCAGCCCTGTCCCCCAGCACCTGAGCCCTGGAGCGATTCCCTGGGGCTCTGGGGAAGGGAGGGATCCACACTGGGGGGGTCCCCAACCCCCCTGTCCATCCCTGGGGCTGATCGGGGGCTCCCCCCACACAGCAGCTGGTGCTGCGGCAGCCGTGGGGCAGAGGGGGTGGGAAAGGGGGGGCAGGGTGGGAGTGGAGGAGGAGTGGGAGGAAGAGGAGGGAGAGAGGAGGAGGAGGAGCTGGAGAACCACGAGGTTCCACCGCCCGCCCACTGTGTCCGCAGCACCCCCAGCCCCGGTAGCATCTTCCCCCCCATCCTGCAGGTGAGCGGGGAGGGGGAGCTCACCCAAATCTGTTGGGGGTCACCAGGAGGGGTTTTTTTGGAGGGGTGTTTGGAGCTTGCAGATTCTGGAATCAAGCCCCAGATGTCCTTGCATGTCCCTGGGAGGGATTTTTGGGCCAGATGGGATATGTGGATCTTGCAGGACTCCAAAGCTGAGCCATAATTGCCCCTTGGGGGTCTTGGGGGGTCCATGTGAGGATTGCCTGGTCCTGGCGGGGTTGGACATTGGCTTTGGGGATCCCCAGGAGAGCTGGGGGCTGGAACATGGGACCCCTGGAGTGGGGAGAGCAGAGAGGGACGATACCAGAGCTGGGGGCCCCCAAGATCCTGGAAAGGTGGGGGGGCCTGGAGATGAGGTGGGGTTGGGATCTCTCAGCCCTAAAAGGGGCGGTGAGGAGAGGGGGGAGCCTCAAGTGCCTGGAGTGGCGGGAGGCTGAAGAGGGGACCCTGGGACCTCTGGGAGCCCAAGCAAAATCAGGAAAAAAGGGACCTGTGGGACCCCCAAAACCCCCCAGCATCCCTAAGCAGGACCCCAGAGAGGGGGATCCCCAGGACCCGCGGGACCCCCAGCAGCCCTGACTAGGGGAACCCCCAGAACCCCAAAGTGAGGAGACTGGAAAGAGGGAGCTCCTGGAGGCTTTTTTTGGAGTCACTCTTGGTTTTTTGTTGGTTTTATGGACACCAGGTACCCGGTGACTTCTAGAGGTGGACTTGGGCAGGAGGAACCCCCAACCCAACACACTCATCCCTTGTTTCTCCCCAGACCAGGATTTCCCATTCCCAACCCTTGGCCAGATGGAGGAGGAGGCTGTGAGGAAGAGGAAGATGCCCCAGGACCCCCAGGCAGGTGAGGAGGAAGTCAGTGCCCCTTTCCCCCTCTCTCCTGCTCCATCTCCCAGCCCAGCATCGCCCCCGGCTGCAGGACAACCCCGCTGCCGACGCCGTCCTGCCGGGGACGGACTGGGGGGATCTCCTTCCCCTTCCCTGTGGCACGGAGGCAAATCCCATCCTCTCCTTGTCCTTCCTCCCCAGACAAGGAGCTGAGGACGGAGCCCAGGGAGGACAAATCCCCAGGGCAGAACCTGGTGGAAGAGGCCGTTTTGAGCGGCTCCATGGCGCAGGAATCCAACAGGGAGGAAAAGCCCCGGAGATCCCGCAGGAGGAGGGGCTGCAAACACAGCCCAGGGTGCTCTGAGGAGGAAAGACCCACCCTGTGCCGGGAAGGCGGCCGGAGATCCAGCCAGAGGTCAGAGCTGGTGGTTCATGAGCAGCTTCACAATGGGGAGAAGCCCCACACGTGTGGGGAGTGTGGGAAGAGCTTCAGGCGGAGCTCCCACCTGATCAACCACCAGAGGATCCACACTGGGGAGAGGCCCTACGAGTGTGGGGAATGTGGGAAGAGCTTCAGACAGAGCTCCCACCTGATCTGCCACCAGATGATCCACACCAGGGAGGGACCCTATGAGTGTGGGGAATGTGGGAAGAGCTTCAGAGACAGCTCTGACCTGATCCGTCACCGGCGCATCCACACTGGGGAGAGGCCCTACGAGTGTCCCCAGTGTGGGAAGAGGTTTCAGACCAGCTCCACTCTCCTCCGGCACCAGCAGATTCACACGGATGAGAGGCCCTTCCGCTGCCCTGACTGCAGGAAAGGCTTCAAGCAAAACTCCACCCTTGTCATCCACCGTCGCATCCACACTGGGGAGAGGCCCTACGAGTGTCCCCAGTGTGGGAAGAGCTTCTCACAGAGCTCTAACTTGACCCAACACCAACGGAGGCACCGCTAAGGGAAGCCCTGAGAGTTCCCTGACTGTGGGAAGAGCTTTATCCTCTGCTCCAACTCCATCTCCCATCAGAGGAGCCACGTTTGGCAGAGCCCTGGTGACCCACATTCCCTGTGATCCAGGTTGGGAAGAGCCCTGGCTGGTGCTCTCCACATTCTCCTGGATCCCTGGTGGCACCTGGGTGAACGCAGGGGCAGGAACACCCATCAGGACTCAGAACAACATTGGAAATTCATTGGGAAGAGCTGATTTTTTACCTTTACACCCTAAAATTTTCATCTGCTCTGTCCAATTGTTTTTTTCTGGTGGTATCAAGCAACCCTGGATGATCTTGGAGATCTTCTGCAGCCTAAGTAATTTCTGTGTTAATCCCACTGAAACAACCAAAATTCAAGTAAGAATAAAGAAATTAAACAAAGAGATCTAAAGCAGCACCATTTTACTGGAATTTGGGGGTGAATTTGTGGTTCAGGGTAATATTTGGGAGGATCTGAGTGTTGTGGGGATGTTAAGCCAGGCAGATTTGGGCCATGATCTCACAGTTGTAGGGGCAGAATGTGTCCACCTGAGCCCGTCTGTTCTCCAGGAATTCCGGTTGTCTGTCCCAGTCCCTGCCCTGGGTCTCCCCCTTTGGGGTGTGACGTCCAAAGTGCCCAAATCGCTGCTGAAGTGCCTGAGCTGCTCTGGGCTGTGGATGCTCCTGTCCCCCAGCCTGTCCTGGTCGGTGCCTCGGCACGGAAAGACCTTCCCAGCGCTGTGCCCTGGGCCGGGAGGGATTGTGCCACCAGAGCTGTCCCTCCATTTCTTCTGCCAGGCAGCTTTAGCACAGGAAAAGTGGAGAAGCCAGAGCTGCCTCTCAGCTTTCCGCAGTCCTGCAGAGGAATCCTGTGTGGGAAGCAGCCTGGGAACAGGGTTTCTGTGCCAGGGCAGGGGAATTCAGAGCCCTTTCCTCCCCCGTGGGCCCAGGCTCTGGCCCTTGCCCTTTGCAATGGCCCTGCAGCTGCCAGAGGGGCCTTTTTGGCTCAGCTGAGAGCAGTCCTGCTGCAAGGCTGTCCTCGAGCTGCTTGGGCTGCACATGTGCCCAGGGAATGCTCATTGCTTGCAGTCTCAGGCGCTGTGCGTGTGCAGGTGTAACTACTGCAGGAGGGAACAGCTCTGCTGGGGGCAGTTCTTGCAAGGTGCTGGCCCTGGCTCGGGGCTGGGCCGGGGCCAGCGGCAGAAAATCAACTTGCAGCTCGGGCCCCGCAGCAGGGAGGAGCAGCAATTGCTGGGGGACAGAGACTCTTGCCAAGGGCCTGCGGGGCCGGGCCCCAGGGAACGGCTTCCCGCTGCCCGAGGGCAGGCTGAGATGGGATGTGGGGCAGCAATGGTTCCCTGGCAGGGCGCTCAGGGCCTGGCACAGGCTGGCCCCAGAAGCTGCGGCTGCCCCCGCATCCCTGCAAGTGTCCCAGGCCGGCTCGGCCATTGGGGCTTCCTGCCCAGGAGGGCTGGGCTGGGCTGGGGCTGCTGAGGGCGGGATGGGCTCTGGCTGAGCCAGCTGAAGGCTGCGCATGATGAGGCCGGGGGAACCCCGTTGCTGAGTGGGTTCTGGGGTATCCCCCATTCCTGAAGGGATTGTAGTAAATGGTTAAAAGTTTTTTTTGGTTAAAAAGAAGTTAATAGTTACTTGTTATATACAGTTAATAAGTTGATTACTATTGCGACTGTACGGGTATAATGCTGCTATGTGATTGCTAGATGGTGACACCAATGGGGAAGAGCGGTGGGTCTATAGAAAAGAGGGGAACGTTCTGGAATGTTCTTAGGATGACTTAATAATCTATGAGGTAAACGTCTTGAGGAATTATTGGTTAGGGGGCAAACCAATCACTCGACGCCCCAAAGACTGACGGAGCAGACCACCAATGAGGACCCTGGCAACGAGCCATCAGAGGGAGGATTCCAGCTGCACCAATCACAAGATCAGAGAGACTATAAAACTGCCCCGGGGCTCAGCCCCTCGCGGGGGTCTTCCTGAGGAACCTGATTCCGAAGGAACGCCCTGTGCGTCGCACTGTTGTTTTTTTCTGGGTTGCCGAGTGGGACTCGGGCTTATCTCGAGTCTCCGCTCCTGGTTTTTCTTTTTAAATAAATGAGCAGACTTTTACCCCTCCCAAAAAGTCCACGCCTTGTTTATAACAGCTGCGGACTCGTCTGTGATCAGCCACGCCCCCTGGGCGGTCCCGAGGAAGGACAGGTTCAGGGAAGACGCGTCCGGCAGGTTTTTTTTCCGTCTGAACTTCGGATCTTTTCGTGACCGTCGGGAGGTCTGTCGGTGGTCCTGAGGGAAGGTCAGGAGCCCGGCAACCCAGAGGATACCCCTCCGAGGAGCAGGGCTCGCAGATAAGGTCGGTACTGCGAGTGGGGTGAGGCATTAGGGGGTACGAGCGTGCGTGCGGTGGCGATTGCGTGAGACGGGGGCTGCTTAGAGCGGACTCCTGAAGCGAGTGGAGACCTCCAAGTACTGCGATTCCGGTCCTCCGCGAGGAGCCCGGCCGGGAAAGGAGGGAAGCGAGTGGAAACGTGTGAGTGCTGTACCCCTAGGGACCCTTAAAGGTGGGAGACGGGGGAGTACCCTCCTTCTAGCCGCCCCGTACCCGTGTAGGCTCCAACTGGAGGTGGCTTGGTCGTTGCCAGATCGGGGGTGGAATCGCTAAGTAGCAATTCCATCTGCCAAGGCCACCTGGGGAGAGGGGGTTCCTCGGGGCAGGCCCCGGAGAGTCTGTGCCTGGGGAACTAGGACCCTTGTGGGCTGGAAGAAAGACTCCAAACTGGAGATTTCCAGAGTAAGGGGAACCACCGGTCTGGAGATTGCCTCCTTTCGGGCAGGGGAGGAGGGGAAGGTGCCCAGCGCAAGGGGAATTAGGACCCCAAGCTAGGAACCCCAAGTGAGGTTCGTAGGGGGGGGAAGTTTCTCACAGCGCCTCAAGCTGGGTTGAGGGAGTGAGAAAAATTCCTCGCAGCGCGGTGACAAGGAGAGGCCACCGGCTGTGAGAAGCTCTTTCACTCGATAGGAGTGAGAGGGAGTATTAGAACCTGCCAGGATAGGGCTACGTTTTATTCTTATTTTATATATGTCTAACTAATTTTAAGTTAGAACTCAAGACTACTTGGGTGTACTTTGTTGGTCCCTTTTTTTTGTTATTCAGAAGATTTTTTAAGGCGTATATTAATTAGTTAACAAGTCTTATAAAATTATTTTAATTGCGTGGCTGCTACAGTGAGCCTGGAGGGTAAGGTTCTGGGGTGAGGAGGCTCCAATAGTCCCCAGACTGCCTATCAGGCAGAGAAGAGATATAAATTCTTCTGATTATTCTTTGGTGGCATTTTTCTGTTGGCAGTTTGTGCTTTAGGTTGGAACTCAAGACTACTTGGGTGTACTTTGTTGGTCCCTTTTTTTTGTTATTCAGAAGATTTTTTTTGGCACATATTAATTAGTTAAAAAGTCTTATAAAATTATTTTAATTGTGTAGTTGCTGCGGCGAGGCTGAAGAGTAAGCCTGGCGGTGAGGTTCTGAGATGATAGTCCCCAGACTGACTACCAGGCAGAGAGGAGAAGTGTCTAGTGGCGTCTGGCGAGCGCCATTTTGCGATATAAATTGTTCTGATTATTCTTTGGTGGCGTTTTTCTGTTGGCAGCTTGTGCTTTAGGTTGGAACTCAAGACTACTTGGGTGTATTTTGTTGGTCCTTTTTAAAGGAATTCTTTAAAAAGAATTTTTGGTGCATATAAATTAAGTTAAGAGAGTCTTACAAATTGTTTTGGTTGTGTGGTTGTTGCAGTAAGCCTGGCGGTGAGGTTCTGGGATGGTCCAATAGTCCCCAGACTGCCTATCAGGCAGAGAGGAGAGTGTGTCTAGTGGCGTCTGGTGAACGCCATTTTAATTTTTGAGAAATTGTCAGTGTCTCAGCCATTTTAAGACCTAGGCCGTAGAGGAGAGGTGTTTGGTGGCGCCTGGCAGGCGCCATATCAATTTTTTGGAGAACTCCCCGGAAGAGGGAGGGTTCCCCCCTTCCCGCTCCGGCGAGGGGTGGAGTTTGGAATTGAGTCCTAGACGGGCCGGAAGTTTCTGAGGGTTCATCCGGTTTCCGGCTGGGCCGCCATTTCAATTGTAGTTTTTGATAGGGTTCATCCGGTTTCCGGCTGGGCCGCCATTTTAATTGTAGTTTTTGAGGTCTCCGGTCGGATTTCCCACGATCGGTAGATTTTCCCACGGACTGCCATTTTTTTTAGTTCCCACGATCCCTTTGAGGTTTCTACACATAAGTTTTTTTTCCTTTTCTCTCCTGTATTATTGAGATGCTTTGTGTTATCATTCGAGACCAGCAGTCTTATTAGGTTTCCATATTAAGAGATTAATTACTTGTATTATTTTAGTAATTTATTAAATATTTAAATTATAATTCAATTTTTATATTAAGAAATTAAAACTTGTATTATTTTAGTAATTTATTAAATATTTAAATTATAATATAATTATTATATTAAGGAATTAATTTGAATATAAAATTTGAATTATTTTGGTAATTTATTAAATATTTAAATTATAACCTAATTATTATATTAAGGAATTAATTACTTGAATTATTTTAGTAATTTATTAAATATTTAAATTATAATCCTATTATTATATTACTAAATTATAATTTAATAATCCAATTTATTATTGAATCATGGGTCAATGTGCAGGGAAGAATTCCCAGAATACAAAGAAGGAAAAGAAAGAGATAAAAGATACTGATAAAAATTTAAAGAAATTGGACAGAATTAAAATGATTAATTATAGCGTTGAAATTTGGTCAAAGGAAGTGATTCAGGAAGGGCCTGTTTATTGGCCCTGGTACGGATCTAAAGAAAAGTGGATGTGCAGGGCCTTGAACAGACATGTTAACTTAAAAGAAAACCAAAATGAGGAAGAAATATTATATGCAGCCTGCTGGCTTGAAAATGAAATTTGGGATAAGAAAATAAGAGTATACAAAGTGTCAAAAGAGAAGGAAGCAGATGAGAAAGAAACACAGGAAGCAGGAGAGAAAAGTGGTTCAGGGGGATGGGACCCTCTTGACTGTCTCCCACCCCCTTCTCCACCCACTCTACCTGAGGCTCCCCCTCCTACTCCTCAGGTGCTTCCCCCTGCTCAGCCAGTGTCTCCCCCACCCCCTCCACTGCCTGCTCCACACATGTCCCAACCCCCTCTGCTGCACCCTGTTCCATCACCCCAGACCCCATCTGCTCCATCTGCTTCCCCTACCCCTGAGCCAATTTCTCCTGTACCCCAACTAATTATTGTGGTGAAGGGGGACACACAAAGAGACATTGCAAAGGAAGAAGTCTGGATGAAGCAATTGCAAGAGAACAGGATTAGGGGTGTCAGGGGCTCTTTGCTCTGGGGAAAGGTTTTGAAAATCACACAGAGCCCTTGGTAAATCTAGGAGTTGGCCCCCAGAGCAAAGAATATGAGTTTCTGGTTGATACTGGAGCAGACAGATCATGTATATCAAAGCTTCCAGAGGGCTGGAAGATAACAACAGGTTGGAAAAATTGAAAAAGAAACTGATAACTGCTCCAGTATTGAGTTTGCCTGATTTAGAAAGGTTATTTGAGCTATTTGTGAATGTTGAAGAAGGAGTGGCTTATGGAGTGCTTGTGCAGGAGTGGTGTGGAGTGAAAAAACCTATCGCTTATGTGTCAAAGTTATTAGACCCAGTGATAAGGGGATGGCCAACTTGTCTCCAGGCTGTCGTGGCCACGGTAACTCTGGTGGAGGAGGGAGATAAGTTAACTTTTGGTAACAAGATTAGAGTGTACACTCCACATGATTTGAAAACCATATTAAGTAAAAAAGCTAGCCAATGGATCTCTGACAGCAGGCTTTTAAAATATGAACTGATTCTAAATAATATGGAAAATTTGGAGTTAACCACAACCAGAGCAATAAACCCTGCCCAATTTTTATATGGAGAACCAGACAGGGGACTTGAGCATATCTGCATCGAAACCATTGACCTGCAAACGAAAGTCAGGGAGGACTTATTGGAACACCCCTTACTGGAAGGAGAGATCCTCTTTGTGGATGGTTCGTCCAGAGTAATAGAAGGAAAACGAGTTTCAGGGTATGCAGTGATAAATAGAAAAGACATGAGTATTATAGAAAAAGGAAAACTTTCAGGACAATGGTCGGCGCAGTGCTGTGAACTCTATGCTCTATTATGAGGACTACTGTGGCTTAGTTATCAAAAAGGAACTATTTATACTGATTCAAAATATGCATATGGAGTTGTACACACTTTTGGTAAAATCTGGACTGAGAGAGGATTTGTGAATTCAAAAGGAAAAACATTAGTGCATGAGAATTTAAGAAAAGAGGTACTTGAAGCTTTAAGAGGCCCAGTGGAGATAGCCGTAGTGCATGTAAGGGGACATCAAAGAGGAGACTCCCTGGAGATAAAAGGAAATAATTTGGCCGACCAGATGGCAAAGAAAGCAGCCTTAGGAGATGAAGGAACCATCCTACAGTTATCAAGTTTAGAAGACAATGGCAAAGATGGAGACATCCCACACATTAGCGTGAACAAAGTGAGAGGAAATACATACAGACTGTTGCAAAGACTCTCAAAGAACTGAGAGAAAAAGGGTATCTTCCCCAAACTATGCCCATTGATTTTGATATTCATAAGTTCCAGCCTGGTGATTGGGTATTAATTAGAACTTGGAAAAATCAGCCATTGACCCCGAAATGGGAAGGCCCTTTTCAAATTTTGCTGACCGCAGCAACAGCAGTAAGAACTCAAGAAAAAGGATGGACTCATGTCTCCAGGGTGAAAGGACCTGTACAAGCCCCAGCTGAGTGGATGGTAGTCAACTCGACCGACACCAAGCTGACACTAAAGAAGAAGCCATGAAAGGACAGATAAAGATGGAGTTTTTAAGATGATTTGTATTTTATTAACTGTTTTAGTAATTTAAGTTTTAAGAATTAGAAATTGTTGATTGCATGAATACTTGTTAATGTTTAAAGTTTAAAACAGTTATTTATTGAAGGATTTTAACAGAACTTTTTAAAATCTGTTTGATGTTTTTCATTACAGATCCAAAGAACTCTGAAGGAATAGAGCATCCTCCCACACACCTAGCAATCAGACCCTAGAAGGAAAGAAAATAAGTTGACACAAAAGGGAGATTGTCACTGCAACAAGAGGGTAACAGTAGCCAACGGGTAAGAATACTGCAAGGGGGCAAGAGCGGATCAGGATACACTCTTGCCACAGACAGAGAGTCGCGGATCCTCTAATTGGGATTAGAGGGGAGACATGGGTGGGAGAGTGCCCTGTACCGGACCCCTGCTGATATGGGTGCTCCTCATGATTAACATCCAAGAGGGAGGAGCACCAACCTGTGATAAATGTTACTACCCCTTGTATGCGGGAGACTCTCTGACGGCCGTCCTAAGAACCCATTCGAACCCGAGCCCTAATTGTGCCAACTTTTTAGAGCTGCAAACTTGCATAGAGGATGGCCGAACCTATTGGCTTTTTGAGAATGTAGGGACCTTTAAACAGAAATTGCTGGGAGAATGCCCTATGAAGGAGAAATGGATCTGCTCTGAGAAAGACCTGGTAAAGCAAAAAGAAAAGGCAGGAAAATGGGAGCCAGACCTGATTAGAGAGAAGGAGGTAAAAGGGGTAATTAAGAAGGGACCTGAAATAAGAATGATGGGAGGAAAGAATTTGTTCCTGGATCTAGTTGAGAAAATAAGTCATGAATGGAATATAACTGATTGCTGGATTTGTGGAGATACTCGGATGGCAGAGGTTTGGCCTTGGGAGGGGATTGCTTTGACCCCACAGGAGACCCTAAAGATAATGGAGAAAGAATCACCAGGACCAGACGAGAGGGAGGAAGAAGAAACTTGGAGCTTGAGGTCAGGAGTCATCGGAGAAGAATGTCTGTGGAGGAGAGGTCCTAAATATATAGCATATGTGGGTGAGCTTCCCTGCAAAGGTACTTTGTAACAAATGGTACACATCAGTGGTGGATCCCCAAGGCTAAGGATTTATATTGGGCAAGAAAACAAAAACAAGGGTGTACATATGTGGAACGAGAAAATTTATATGAATGTATTACCAGGGAACCCAACCCCTTCCAAGATGAACCAAAAATCTCAAAATTCTGGAGTAAGATTGGCATAAACAATGTAAAATTTCATAATTACTGGCGAGCACCAAAAGGGCTCTTCTGGTTATGTGGGAAAATGGCCTATGTTATGCTTCAAAAGGACTGGGCTGGAAGCTGTACCCTAGGCATAATTAGACCCTCCTTTTTCCTACTTCCAAGAATTGAGGGGCAAAGTCTTGGGGTTCCTCTGTATGATGAATTGGCACGGAGAAAAAGGGACATCCAGATAGGGGGAACCCAGAAGTGGGGGGAGGATGAGTGGCCACCTGAGCAGATCATAGCCACCTATGGTCCTGCAACTTGGGCCCAGGATGGATCATGGGGCTACAGGACTCCAATATATATGTTGAATAGAATTATCTGCCTTCAAGCACTGGTGGAAAAAATATCTAATCAATCCACCCTAGCTCTGGATTTACCTTCTGCACAATCCAGACAAATGAGAACTATGATATACCAAAATAGGCTGGCACTGGATTACCTGCTAGCCGAGGAAGGTGGTGTGTGTGGAAAGTTTAATTCTTCAGAGTGCTGTGTAGAAATTGATGACCACAGTGAAGCTATCAAAAATATAACTACTAACATCAGAAAATTAGCCCATGTTCCTGTACAAAGGTGGGCCCCGCTGTTTAAATCTAACTGGTGGGACAACCTACTAACCGGAGAGTGGTGGAAGAAGGCATTGATAATTGTTGGACTCTCGTTTGCTGGTTTCCTATTCCTGCCATGTTTAATCCCCTGTTTTGTTAGACTTATAACTTCTGTTGTGCAGAATATGCCCCTCATTCAAGAATTACAGACACAAAACAAGAAGAAAATTGCAAGAATTAGAGTGCTGCAAGCAGATGAATTAGAAGAGGATCAGGAAGGAAAGGAAGTCCCTGAAGCGGCGAAAGAAATTTATAAGAAATACCAAAGGCTGCAAAAGATTTCTAGGAATTATGAGGACACTGCCTAATAAAAACTGTTAAACTGTGGGACGGTTGATGCGGGCAAAAGCCTGATCAAAGTTTTAGAGGGGGGAGTTGTAATAAATGGTTAAAAGTTTTTTTTGGTTAAAAAGAAGTTAATAGTTGCTTGTTATATACAGTTAATAAGTTGATTATTATTGCGACTGTGCAGGTGTAATGCTGCTATGTGATCGCTAGATGGTGACACCAATGGGGAAGAGCGGTGGGTCTATAGAAAAGAGGGGAACGTTCTGGAATGTTCTTAGGATGACTTAATAATCTATGAGGTAAACGTCTTGAGGAATTATTGGTTAGGGGGCAAACCAATCACTCGATGCCCCAAAGACTGACGGAGCAGACCACCAATGAGGACCCTGGCAACGAGCCATCAGAGGGAGGATTCCAGCTGCACCAATCACAAGATCAGAGAGACTATAAAACTGCCCCGGGGCTCAGCCCCTCGCGGGGGTCTTCCTGAGGAGCCTGATTCCGAAGGAACGCCCTGTGCGTCGCACTGTTGTTTTTTTCTGGGTTGCCGAGTGGGACTCGGGCTTATCTCGAGTCTCCGCTCCTGGTTTTTCTTTTTAAATAAACGAGCAGACTTTTACCCCACCCAAAAAGTCCACGCCTCGTTTATAACAGTTCTATGAGCTCGCCTGCTTTTTGCAGAGGTGTCTTTGGTTCCAACAAGGCCCCGCTGTGTCTCAGTGCACCCTGGCTTCCATGCGGATCTGGAGTATCACAAAGGCTCCTTGGTTGCACCAGGTCCTGCTGTGTCACAATGGATCCTGTGCTCCATGAGGCCCTCCAAAGTCATCATGGAGCCTTGCTTCCATGAGGTTCCATGATGTGCCAGTGGTCATCTTGGTTCCAGGAGTTTCCTTAGTGTCACAATGCTCTCCATGCTTCCATGATTCCACACAATGTCCCAATGCTTTCCATGCTTCCATTAGGCCCTGCTTTGCCACAATGGTCCCCTTGTTTCCATGAGGCCCCGCTGTGTCACAATGGACGTATGGTTCCATGATGCTCCGTGGTGTCACCATGGTCTTCTTGAATCCGCAGTGTAACAATGGACCATTGGTTCCATGTGGCCTGGCCGTGTCACAATGGGCTCCGTGATTCCATGATTCCCCACGGTGTCACAATGGAGCCTTGTTTCTAGGAGGTTCTGTACTGTCACAATTGTCTCCTTGATGCCATCAGCCCCTGCAGTGTCACAAAGGCTCCTTGGTTCCATGAGGAACACAAAAGCTTTGCAGAAACATTGAGCAACAGCTGCTGAACACAGCTGGCAACATCTGCTTGCATCAAAAGAGGGCTTCAAGCTGAGAATGGCACCAGCAGCTTCCATCTGCAACAGACACCCAGGGAAAGGACAGGCTGTGCCGGTTTGGACAAATGTGGAGGAAAATATCCTCTGGTAGAAGGCAGGTTACACCCAGCCCTCCCCCACCAGGTTCGGGAAAAAAGAATTTTCCTTGGAAGAAAGTGAAAGAGATAGAAACTGTTTATTTAACAAACACACAGGAAAAGGATAACAATGCTAAATATTCAAACCTCTCGCTGTGGAGCGAAACCTGGGATAATTGGAGAGTCCTTCCGTGTTTCAGTGGGGTCTCCTGAAACATCCCTAGACCGCGAGGCCCGTGGAAAGAAATAGGGAGCGATTCTTGAGAGAAGTTTCAGAGCTCTTTCTTCTCCAGCCACATGGGCGGGGCACTGCCAAAGAACTGAGCAATCCCGGGACAAGCAGGGCCCTCCTGGCACAGGGCAACACAAAAAAACCAGTGGTGAACAGGATTAGGGCACATGTGAGCAGGGAGCAGGGAGACCCCCAGTGCCCAGGCCATGCCTCTACCCCAGGGTCCCCTCTCTCTGGGGACCTGGGGAGAAGAGACTCAAAGTCGCAACGGGACAATCTCGGCCGTTATTTTCTTCTTTCATAATTATTTTATGGTTTTGGGTTTTTTTTTTTATAATCTGTAATACTCTTTTTTTTCTTTTTTTTTTTTTTTTTTTTTTTTTCTTTTTTTTTTTTTTCTGCCACAACTTCGGGTTTTTTCTCTATTTCCCCCCCACAGCCTTTGTTACCCTTCCGGAGGTTTGTGGTGAGATGCTGTCCTACCGGTTCTCCCCCGGAAACCTACGAAATCAAACAAAATAATGATTTTTGAAGTCTTCCCACCGCTGTTTCCGGAAGGTCCCGACTGGTCCTGCCAGGAAGAGCCGGGCGCGGGGAGGGGCCTCAGGGCTTAATTGGGGAGAACAGTTTAATAGGGGCGAGAAACACTTCAATTCTGGGGAGAAAATGTGAATGGAGGGGAGAGGAAATGAACTGCGGGGAGGAGCCCCCCAGCCCCCGGCTGTGCCCCGAAGGTGCTGCCCGCGGCTCCCCTGCTCCCACCCCCGGGCTGGGGGCGCGGAGCTGCCGCTGCTCCCGGGAACGTCACGGCATAAAAACTCCATTCAAGCTTTTCCAGCCGCGGCAGCGACGCTCAGCGTTCCTTGGACCTTCCACGGTCCGTGGACATCCCGTGTCCCTCGGCTGTTCCGCGTCCCCCGGGTGTTCCATGTTCGCCCAGTTTGTTCCCGCACGCTCCCAGCCGCTCCCAGCTGCTG
The DNA here is from genome assembly GCF_041296385.1 of Aphelocoma coerulescens. NCBI lineage: Eukaryota > Metazoa > Chordata > Aves > Passeriformes > Corvidae > Aphelocoma > Aphelocoma coerulescens. The sequence continues at coordinate 2,554,774 of NW_027183804.1, read as the reverse complement.
CCAGCTGCACTCAGCCCGCTCCCAGTTTCTCCCAGTCTCCCTCAGAGTGGTCCCTGTTGCTCGCAGTGTGACCTCTGTTACCCAGTTCTGGTCCCAGTGGGTTCCGGTCCTGGTTCTGGTCCTAGTGTATCCCGCTGTCCCAGTCTGTCCCAGTCCATCCCAGCCTGTCCCAGTCCGTCCCGGTCCCTTCCCGGCAGCCGCTGCCGTTTCCCGGATCCTGCCCCTCCCGCCCCCGGAGCTGCCGCCGGACGCCCCTGTCATAAATTAAGACTTCGCCAATTAGCGACAACTTATGGTTTATTAATTGTAGCAAGTAGAAAGTGAGCAAATTTACAGCGCTGGGTGACCGGGAGTCTACGCTCCTCCACTGTCACGTCACTATTCTAGCTGGCCCCCCTATTTATATGATTTTACTTCCGTCTTCGTGGATTGCTTTGAACCACTCTGCGCATGTGCCACTTGTTGCTAGGGGGTCTTTTTCTGCCTTCCGGTGGTCGTTGAGGATGAAGGAAGTAGTCTTCCTCTTCTGTCCTCTGTTCGACCTTTTGTTCCTTGTCCATTTTTAGAAGAAGAGGACACAGTATCTGGCATATCATCTTTTTTTTGTTCTTATATGGAAAAAGAGCTGAACACACAGTGTTTGGCATGCCACACTCTCCTGTTATGCAAGCATCTGTACAGCAATACAGTAGTTGCAGAAGCGATACTTAGCAATACATATCCTGAGTATATTTGATTATATATATATATATATATATATATATTGTTTTAAAGGAAGCGATACTTAGCAATACATATCCTGAGTATATTTGATTATATATATATATATATATTGTTTTAAAGGAAGCAATACTTGGCAATACATATCATGAGTATATTTGATTGGCAATACATATAAGTATATTTGATTACATATATTGTTTTAAAGGCATCCTTTTTTAATAAACAATACAATCTTTCACAATCCCCCCTTTTTCTCTTTATACTCTATTGTTTATTAAACAATCTCATCTTCAAAAGTCTTAATTTTCTTCCAGCAATTTCTGCATCTATTATAACAATCACAATGCATTATACCCTTTTTGCAAAAACACTCATAATTTTCGCGTTCTCTATCGCATTCACAGTAATCATTTTCGCTTTTATTTCTTTCATTACGCGCAGCTTCATACTCAGCAGTAGTAGTTAAAATAAGCAATTTTGCTACATCAAATCACTCCCTAATAAAGTGTAAAACATATTTTATGATACAAGGTCCAAATATAAGGCCCAAAATTAACAAAATTAAAGGCCCGGCCAGAGCAGACAACAAGGTGGTCAGCCATGGTGAAACATCGAACCATCCTTCATACCAAGATTTTCCTGTTTCGCGATCCTTTTTTCTTTGATCTAGTCTTTTCCTAAGTTCGGCCATAGAGTCTTGTACTACTCCTGTGTGATCAGCGAAAGAGCAACATTCTTCATTTAAAGCGACGCATAGTCCTCCTTCTTTTAAGAATACCAAATCTAATCCCCTTCTGTTCTGTAATACGACCTCAGATAGGGATTTTACAGAAGCAGCTAAGTTTTGGATGGATTGCTCTATTCGCCCTAGATCTTCATCCACAGCTGTCTGCAAGGTTTGTATTTCTTTACTTTTTATTATTGAGGCTATGCCTGTGCCTGCTCCTACTCCACCTGTTATTAATAATGTAGCTAAAGTGATGGCTGTAAATGGTTCCCTCTTTTGTCTGCTTAGACCTTTTTCAAAATGATATAGTATCTCTTCAGAAGTATGATACATTAGTCGTGGAACAATGATCACTTGTACACAAAATTGGGATTGATTGAACACATTTAAGGATAAACACGGGGTTATCCCAATGTCCGAACAGACCCACTTAGCCCCTTGCGTTGGTATGATCCATTTATTTGCTTTGTTTTTATACTCGCTAATCCTGGAAGAAGGAATAGTTTTATCGCATAATGATTTATAACCCTCAGGTACGGTGCCAATACATTTTCCTCTTCCTGTTACTGACTGAACTGTTATTCCTTGAGTATAATTTTGTTGATCGTTCCACGGGCATTCCTGTGGATTTGAACCATTAGACCATCGGACGTTATTTGGCCTTCCAATTGCCTCATAGTACGGTGGCCTAATATTATAGCACAACCAGCATTCTTTTGTTAAGTTCGGTTTAGAATGGTTTAAGACTAAGTACGAAGCCTGCATTAAGTTCCAAAGAGGATCTTTAGGACTTACTTCAAATGGATCATTAAGTTTGCCTTCCACATTGACCCTTTTTGTATCATCTTTAGTACTTATTGTAGAGTTTGATTGCCTAATTGTGATAGTTTCTGGTGTTTTCACTATTGGGGTCTTTGTGGGTTTAAGGTCTCGAGGTGGATTCAAAGCTGTATTTGGCCCAACAGGAAGTAGATCATGTGGTACCTTTTCTTTAATTATCTTAAATATGCTCCCTCTGTCCGCTCCTGGCTCCCAGAACCTAATACCCCAAATTTTCCCTAGTAGCCATGTATCATCTTCAGGGTTTTGAATGGATATTTCTATCCTCCAACAATGGCTGGGGGGTCCACATAAACCCTGAACAGTCCCATCATATCCATGTTTTGGTTGCTTGCACCCTGGTGGTCCCCAAGTTACCTTTATATTTGTATCTCTGGTTGGCGGGTTCCAGTCTGAAGCGACAGTTTCACAGCCCCAGTATCCGCAATAAAAATGCCCCGGGTAATTGCAATAAGGCCTTCCTGGATTTGACGCTGGACATATGTAAAAGGCCTTACATTGTGCTTGTCGCTTGGCAACTTGATTACAGCTTTTCCCATGACAGCCTCCGGCGTCTATGGGTATTAAAGAATATAAATGTACTGAGAAATTCCATCGCCCAGGGCTGTGTCGTGTTTGTACCACAATACTTTCCTGCAAATTGATTAATTTCCATTGCATTGGCTCGTGTGGATTTCCTGCCCATATTGGCAAACTAAGCAAGCATAGGGTGTACAGGAAAAAGAGCATTCCTTTTGAATTACTCTCATGGCGACTCAGCTCCAGTAGTAGCTCCAGTAGTGGGTCTCTCAGGCCTTTTGTGGATCCTCCTCTGCCTCGCCCGTCGACTGGGTTGCAGCCAGCCACGGGGGTGTTCATCTTCTCGGCAGCAGGGGTCACTGTAAGCCTATTACACCCTTCTGGGAGCTGTAACTCGGCCGCTTAGTCTATTTTTCACTCTTTTTCCTGATATCCCAGGCATCCAAAAGATTTTTTTTACTATGTATTCTTATAATATGGGACTCTAATTGAGCTTCTAAAGCTGTGACCCAGCAATGAAATTCCCCATGCAATACTGCTAACTGAGATTGTTCGGATGACTCGAACAACCCCTCTTTTTCTTCTAACTCCCTAAAACTGGTGTATCTATATCTTTGAGCTGTCCATTCACATTCACTACACCACCAATTATGAAGGATTGGTCTCCGGGTATGGACCACTTGAGAGCATCCTCCGCAATAGAAAACTATAGGTGCCCTACACTTAATTTGGTTGCAATGAGGGCAAGGCTCATACGCAGGCCCTTGTCCTTGTGAGTCTCTCAAATTTCTTAATACCGTAAGTAATTTGGAATGGTTATATGGTGGTTTTGGTAATTGCGAGCGCACTTCTCTTCGTAATTGATTTATCAACGGTGTGAAGATTAATGAAATCTTCTTATCTAGCCTACGAAGATCTATTGGAAGATCCCATATATCAGGCTGATTATTTCTAGTCATATATCTTAAATTTCCTCTCAATTACAAATACCCCGTCCGCACTTAACAAATTTCCACAAGTAATATACAATTAACGACAGCCCTATAGCGATGGCAAATCCTATTACACACTGAATACCAAAGGGTAATTTTAGAAATTGTTGAAATAGGGTCTCCACCATTTGCTAAAATACTTATCGTTTCAGCACAAGCTTAGTGTCCCCGGGGGAGCTGGTGATCTTCCACTGAGGAGGTGATACAGGTCCCTTGATCCGGCTTGCGTGAGTCCAGCCACGTTCTGTGGTCCTAACTGCTGTTTCTGTAGTAAGTAAAACAAGATAAGGTCCTTCCCATTTAGGTTTTAGGGTTTCTTCTTTCCAGACTCGGACTAATACCCAGTCCCCAGGTTCAATGTTATGGATCTTCAAGTCCAACGGAGGTCTTTGCATTATTATTCCACGCTTCCACAAGTCATTACGGTGTTTTGCTATTTGAGAAATATACTCATCAATAACCTGGTCACGTATCAAAATATTTGTTTGGGGTCTTTCCATTTGATATGGCATTCCATACACCATTTCAAAGGCTGATATTCCTAGATCGGCTCGTGGTCGTGTTCTCAGTATCAATAATGCCATCGGAAGGCATTTAATCCATGATAATTTGGTTTCAATCATTAATTTTGTCAAGACACTTTTAATTTCATCATTCATTCGTTCCACTTTTCCAGAGCTCTGAGGATGCCATGGTGTATGGTATTCCCATTTGATCCCCAAGCTTTCAATTAAGCCTTTAATAACTTTTGAGACAAAATGTGTTCCCCGGTCTGAATCAATTGCTTCAATTACACCGTATCTAGGTATTATTTGTTCTAGTAACACTTTTATAACTTGATTAGCAGTTGCCTTGCAGGTAGGGAAGGCTTCTACATAATGCGTAAGGTGATCCACCATCACTAAAAGGTACTTATATCTCCCTATTTTTGGTAGTTCAGTAAAATCTATTTGCACATGTGAGAAAGGTCTATATGCTATAGAACGTCCTCCAAGTGGTTTCTGTCTTACTTTGCATCGATTTACTTTTTGGCAAGTTTCGCAGGATTGTGTTACAGCTTTTGCCACATTTTATATACCTATACAGGCAAATAGTCGCTCGAAATGGTCGACTAATGCCTGTGTTCCCCAATGGGTTTTACTATGTAATTTAGAGAGTATATCATATGTCAATCCCCTAGGTACTACTTCTCTACCATCAGGTAATATGTACTTCCCATTTTGTTCTTTAGCCCCCATGAGCTGTAACTTCTCCTTTTCTTTTTGGTTAAAGCTAAAACTTTTGTTCTTGCTCGTTTCACAAACTGTAAGAATAGTGTTATAATTGCCAGCTACCCGTTTCGCTTCCTCATCTGCTGCATTATTTCCCCTAATTTGGTAATTTAGGCCCCGTTGGTGTCCTTTAATGTGTACTATAGCTATCTTTCGGGGGTTTTTTAATGCCTTTAACACTCGCCGAATTAATTCAGGATGTATTAATTCTTTTCCTTGTGAATTCATAAACCCCCGTTCTTCCCAAATTTTTCCAAATGTATGCACTATTCCATATGCATATTTTGAATCAGTATAGATAGTTCCTTCTTTTTCTCCTAATAGCAATAAAGCTCTCCATAAAGCGTATAATTCACAGGCCTGTGCTGACCAGCTAGCACTCAGAGGCCCAGACTCTACTACTCGAAACTCTCTATTTTCTTTTCTAACTATTGCATATCCTGAAATTCGCTTCCCTTCTACTACTCTTGATGATCCATCTATAAATAGAACTTCTCCATCGTCTAATTCCTCTTCTTCTAAGTCTGGTCGAATTTTTGTCTGTAGTTCAATAGTTTGAAAACAATCATGTAGTAGGTTATCTTCCTCTCCTGAATATAGAAATTCTGCAGGGTTAACTGCCCCAATGGTCTTCAGCGTTAATCTTGAAGACTCAATTAGTATTCCTTCATACTTTAGTAATCGGCTATCTGTAAGCCATTTTTCAGCTTTCTGCTGAAGTACTCCCCTTATATTATGAGGGGCATACAAAATTACTTCCCCGTTAAAAGTGATTCGGTTTGTTTCTTCTAGTAGCAGAGCAGCAGCAGCTATAATTTGTAAACATGTAGGCCATCCTTTACTAACTGGATCTAACAGCTTAGATAAATAGGCTATTGGTTTCTTCTGTCCTGCCCATTCTTGGGTTAACACCCCAAACGCTGTTCCTTCATATATATTTACAAACAGATGAAAAGGCCGCTTTAAGTCGGGGAGACTTAGAACTGGAGCTTGGCTTAAATCTCTTTTTAGATTAGCAAATTTCTCATGGTCTTGGGGGGTCCATTTGGGCAATTTATCCTTAGTTAATTGCTCGTATAAAAATTTGACCTTAAAACTATAATTTTCTATCCATTGTCTACAATACCCAAATAATCCTAAAGCTTGTCTAATTTGTCTCTTAGTGGTTGGCATTGGTAATTCTAAAACTCCTTTAATGCGTTCTGGATCTAAGATTTTCTTTCCCCTAAATAAGTAATGGCCCAAATACTTTACTTTTTCTTCCACAAATTGTAATTTCTCTACAGATACACGTAGTCCTTTCTGAGCTAAAAAATTCAGGAGTCTGATACTTTCATTTCTTACTTCCTCTTTGTTGGTTCCTGCTATCAGCAAATCATCTACATATTGCAGCAATGTATTCCCTGCTTGGACTTGGTATTCTTTTAACAATTCCTCTAGGGCTTGCCCGAACAGGTTAGGAGACTCTGTAAACCCTTGGGGGAGTACTGCCCATCTTAATTGTTGTCTACGACCTGTTTCCGGATCTTCCCACTCGAAAGCAAAAAAGTCTCGACTCTCTTCTGCAAGCGGACAAGCCCAAAAGGCATCTTTCAAATCAATTACACTATACCAGGAATTATGTGGTCCCAATTTACTCATTAGTGTATATGGATTTGCAACTACAGGAAACCGAGTGACTGTTCTTTTATTAATTTCCCTCAGATCATGTACAAGTCTATATTTCCCATTTGGCTTTTTAACTGGTAAAATTGGGGTATTAAAAGGTGACATACAAGGTTCTAAAATCCCTTGTGACAGTAATCGGTCAATTTCTGGCTTCAGTCCCTTTCGCCCCTCCAAAGAGATATGGTATTGTTTTATTCTTATTGGTATATGGGGCTCAGAAATTTGAATCTTTATTGGTGAGATATTTAGCTTACTTATTGTATCAGGAGAGTACCAGACATCGGAATTGATCTGGTTTTGATCTTCAGTTGTCAGGGGGTATGTGTGTACAGTCAATTTCTGATCTTCTACCTTAATTTCTAATTGTAATTCAACAATTAGATCCCGTCCCAAGAGATTAAATTCAGCCTCAGGGACTAGCAAGAGTTCACCTATCCCAATTTTGTTCTCTGTTTCAAATATAACATTTTTTATTTTGTTCACTTTGAAGGGTTCTCCTTTTGCTCCAATTACCTGAACCTTTTCATGGGACTTATGGCATCCTTCAGGTATTTGTGTAATAGTAGATTTTTCAGCCCCTGTGTCTACTAAAAAGGTGAACTCTTGTCGGTGGGGACCCAGTTTTAATTTTATCAAGGGCTCTTGATGACTCCGGTCCCCTATTATATAGAGCCCCTGACTTCCCTATTCTACCTTTAACATCTCTTCGTCCCTGATTCTTTCTCTGCAATTCTTTTTCACATGTCCCTTTTTCCCACAATAGAAACAACCTCCTTGTTCCCTTCTTTCCACTATTGTTCTCGGCGACTTTCTGGGGGTTCTAGGACCTCTAAGTTGCCCCTTTCTATCTTCTCTAAGCGCAGCCACCATCATTCTTACTTGTTTCTTACTATCTTCTTCTTCTCGTCTTACATACACTTTCTGTGCTTCCCTCAACAGCTCATCTAATCCTCTATCTTGCCAGTCCTCTAGTTTCTCAAGTTTACGTCTGATGTCATCCCAAGATTTTGCCACAAAATGTGTTTTTAAGACTGCTTGCCCCAGAGGACTATCGGGGTTAGCCCCTGAGTATAGCTGGAGGGCTTTCCTCAGTCGCTCCAACCATTCTGTGGGGCTCTCATCTTTCTTTTGCCTTTCATTAAAGGCTTTACTAATATTCTGGCCACGAGGTACTGATTCTCTAATTCCCTGAATCACTATATTCCTTAAGTCCTCCATATGAGCTCTATGTAATGGATTTTGGTTGTCCCAGTTTGGTTTCTGAAGTGGCCATTTTGTATCTGCTTGGGGGCCTTGTACATGTTGGGCATCCCAGACTCTCATGCCTGCCCGTCTAATCATATCTTTTTCTTCTGTTGTAAATAACTGCCCCAAAATTGACTGCATTTCGTCCCAAGTATAAAGACTTGGTCCTAAGAATTGGTCTACTCTTTCTGCTACCCCCAACGGGTCGTCTAGTAATCTTCCCATTTCTGTCCTCTTAAACTCCCGCAAATCTCCGGAGTTCAGGGGGACAGAAACGTACCCGACCCCAGGCTGGGGTCCTCCCATGGGTACTTCTCTTAGGGGATACATTTGAGGTTGTTCCTTTTTACTCCTAGTTCGTCTCCTAACAGGCGCAGGTGACCCCTGTTCGGAACTAGTGTCTCCCGGTGTTATGGGAGCAGTTGGTGGAATCACCGGTGCTGGAGGTGGAGGGACATATGGAGGGGGAATTAACAAGGTATCATCCTGTTCCCTTTCTTTATCTCTTTTCTTTTCATTTAATTCGTTCAAGGGGAATAGAGTTGTCTGGGGTTTCTCCAGCCACATCTCAGCATATAAGCTCTCCTCTGGGTTAAAAGGTCTTTTATCATTAACCCAGAAGTTTAACTGTTGTCTCACCCATTCTTCATCTGACCCAAAAATGGGCCAAATAACATTTTTCTGTATTTTCTTCCCTCCCCATATTTTAGTACAGTAATGAATCATTTTCTTCTGACTTTTCCCTATTGTTCCGGGAAAGTGTTTCCAATTATTTAACATGAATGAGAGAGGGGTATTCTGAGGCACTATGGGTACCTCCCTCATGGGGGTCGAAGGCTTGCTGCCCTTCGCCCCCATCTTCTGGAATACCTTCACACACACACTCACTCGCTTCCCCTTGTTCCTAGCCCAGTCCCTCGCGGGAGATGGGAAACGTAGTACTTAAGGGTCCACACTCGCTTGGCTCAGTATGTCGAGCCTCTCAATTGCTATATTCCAGGAAACCCAATCCCGCCCGAACGGTATCCCTGTGAATTATCTTCACAATATACTTACGCGTCCTGCGTCTTCGTCCGGACTTCAGTGCACTAAATTTTTATGGGATTATACCGGTTTTCATTTGCTCCACTTTCTAGAATTTAGGTTCGTCGGTAAAGGTGAAGGTGGGCAGCTGTTCTCAAGGCCGAGGAGAACCTCGGGCCGCCTCCCTGGGAGACCGCAGCCCACCGTTCCTTATCCGAGTCACGGCACCAAAATTGTCATAAATTAAGACTTCGCCAATTAGCAACAATTTATGATTTATTAATTGTAGCAAGTAGAAAGTGAGCAAATTTACAGCGCTGGGTGACCGGGAGTCTACGCTCCTCCACTGTCACGTCACTATTCTAGCTGGCCCCCCTATTTATATGATTTTACTTCCGTCTTCGTGGATTGCTTTGAACCACTCTGCGCATGTGCCACTTGTTGCTAGGGGGTCTTTTTCTGCCTTCCGGTGGTCGTTGAGGATGAAGGAAGTAGTCTTCCTCTTCTGTCCTCTGTTTGACCTTTTGTTCCTTGTCCATTTTTAGAAGAAGAAGACACAGTATCTGGCATATCATCTTTTTTTTGTTCTTATATGGAAAAAGAGCTGAACACACAGTGTTTGGCATGCCACACTCTCCTCTTATGCAAGCATCTGTACAGCAATACAGTAGTTGCAGAAGCGATACTTAGCAATACATATCCTGAGTACATTTGATTATATATATATATATATATATATATATATATATATATATATATATATATTGTTTTAAAGGAAGCGATACTTAGCAATACATATCCTGAGTATATTTGATTATATATATATATATATATATTGTTTTAAAGGAAGCAATACTTGGCAATACATATCATGAGTATATTTGATTGGCAATACATATAAGTATATTTGATTACATATATTGTTTTAAAGGCATCCCTTTTTAATAAACAATACAATCTTTCACAGTTCCATGGAACACCACAGGGTCACAATGGTGCCCTTGGTGCCACCAGCCCTGCAGGGTCACAACGGCCCCTGGGTTCCACGAGGCCACGCAGGGTCACAGTGGTCTCCAGAGGAAGGGCAGCACCGAGCCCCAGGGTTTCAGGGGCAGATGAGACACAGCCAATAGAGGCCAAGGCCAGCCACATCTGTCTGTCCTGCCAGGTTTGTCTGGGAGCAGCCCTTGGATTTTGGAATTTGGGAGGTGGAATCCCAATTTTGGCCATGGGCACCTTGTCGAGAAGGATGGGTTTATTCCACATGAAAGAAAAGCACAAAGTCCAAGAGTTTTGGAAGAAGATGAGAGGTGGCCACCATGGGTGAGGCCAGCCAGACCTGTCTCTCATGGCAGCTTTTGTCTGGGAGCAATCCTTGGATAGACAGAATTTGGGGGGTAGAATCTCAGTTTTGGCCATGGGAGCCTGGATGAGAAGGACGGTTCTTTTCCTTAGGAAGGGAAGCATGGAGCCCCGGGAGGCCCAGGGCTCCTGAGCCAGCCCCTGCTGCCCCGGGAGGGAATTTGGGGAGGGGGCAGAGGGGGTGCGCAGCCCCCGCCGGGGGATGACCCCGGCCCAGCGCCCTTCGTTCAGCACCGAGCTGGGCTTGGGGCCGCAGGAGGAAGAGGCCGATGGGAAGCAGATCCTGCAGGGGGGACAGGGCTTGGGCTCAGGGCAAGGTCCTGCCCTGCACACCTGGCTCAGGTGTGAGCCTGCCCCGGGAAGGGAGCGGGACATTCCCATCCCCACGGATCAGGGCTGGGAGCAGCGCTGGGACCAGGGACATGGAAATCCTGGGAGCCACTGGGACCGCACTGGGGGGTGAATGATCCCCCCCAGCACCTTTCCAGGCCGCCCTGCGACCTGAGAAATGCTCGCTGGGCCTCGGCCTTGGCCAAGAGCCCCCGGGCTCAGCTGGTCTGAGCTCAGGCGCTGCCGGCTCCCGCAGCCCGCCCAGGGCCGCCCTGCCCGTGCCGGGGCTGTGCTGGAATTCTCTGCTGCTGCTGGGCCACTCGGGGGCTCTGGCCCCGCAGGAAAGGTGACCCTGAGCCAGGAGCTTTCCTTGGCCGCAGCAAAGCCTCGGCACGGAAAGACCTTCCCAGCGCTGTGCCCTGGGCCGGGAGGGATTGTGCCACCAGAGCTGTCCCTCCATTTCTTCTGCCAGGCAGCTTTAGCACATGAAAAGTGGAGAAGCCAGAGCTGCCTCTCAGCTTTCCGCAGTCCTGCAGAGGAATCCTGTGTGGGAAGCAGCCTGGGAACAGGCTTGAGGTGCCAGAAATGGAAAAGAAAGCAAAAAGATATAAAAAGGGAAAGCAGAGAAGGGAGGAAGGGAGGAAGGGAAGAAGGGAGGGAGGAAAGGAGGGAGGAAGGGAGGGAGGAAGGGAGGGAGGAAGGAATTCGGAAGGAAGGAAGGAATTCGGAAGGAAGGAAGAAAGGAATTCGGAAGGAAGGAAGGAATTCGGAAGGAAGGAAGGAATTCGGAAGGAATTCGGAAGGAATTCGGAAGGAAGGAATTCGGAAGGAAGGAAGGAAGGAAGGAAGGAAGGAAGGAATTCGGAAGGAAGGAATTTGGAAGGAAGGAATTTGGAAGGAAGGAAGGAAGGAAGGAAGGAAGGAAGGAAGGAAGGAAGGAAGGAAGGAAGGAAGGAAGGAAGGAAGGAAGGAAGGAAGGAAGGAAGGAAGGAAGGAAGGAAGGAAGGAAGGAAGGAAAGGAAGGAAGGAAGGAAGGAAGAACGGAGGGAAGGAAGAAAAACAATGTAAGTTCTGAATGAAACAAAAAAATAAAAGGTAAATAACTGAGTTCTCTTTTAAAAAATATCAATTCCCTCTGAATCCAAAGTTGCAGAAGACTTTTCACTCCACATTTGGGTTTTGTTTTCATCTCTCATACTTTTTCTGGTTCTTTTCTTTTTTCTCTTGTTTTAATAGATAATCCCTTCTAGGAAAGGAATGCAGAGCAAAATGAGACCCATTTCTGGCAGGCAATGAAAGTGTGGGCTCCTGGTCTGGTTCCTTTTGTGTGGATCCCTCATCTCTGCAGCACAGGGGGAATAGCAGTGCTGGGAGCCAGCAGCGGGCTCAGGAGCATCCCGCTCTGGCAGCTCTGAGGAGGTGGCACATGTCCTGCTCTCCTGCTGCCCTCCAAAGCACAGAATCCATGGGCAAGTTTAGGCCCAGCTCTGGGCACAGCCAGCATGGCCTGGGCACGGGAACGGGGGGCAAAGCGGGCGGGATCCTTCTGCAGCTGACTGGTGGTTTCTGCTTTCTGTGCCCAGAGTGCCAGGATGTTCTTAAGAGGTGCTTGTCCATGCAGCCCTTGGACAGGCCGTCCTTGGAAGAGCTCTTCAGTGCCCCTTGGCTGCAGGGTGTTCATGTGCCCTAGAGGATGGCAGGGACCCACGGGACCAGTGTGATCCAGGGGCCTGGCAGGTAACAGCCCCACACATCTCTTGGCAATCAGTGGCAAAGCAAAGCAGACTATTTTGTCCTGCCTGTAGCCCTGGGCAGGGAGCATCAGAAGGGAACACGCAGCTCTTGGGCTGCAGCTGAGCTGGAGGCCTGCTCTGGCAAGCACTGGTGGCCACCATCCCCCCTGGTTTTGCTGGTCTGGTTCACTGATGGCTGGGGCCCTGGGCAGAACCCTGAGAGCCTGGTGTGGCCCCAGGGAAGGAGAAGGAGCCCCTGGAGAAGCTGTAGCAGGTGGGGCTGCTGCTGCTGGAGCCACCAAGGACGAGCTCAAGGACAACAACCTCTTCCTGGAGCTGGCCAGCGGCAGCTGAAGATGATGGCCTTTGATTCTGGCACCTTCTCCAAAGACACGCTCCACGGCCAGTGTGCAGGTGAGTCCAGAGCCAGGGGGATGCTGCCAGAGCTGGGCATGGCACGGCCTGGCCGGGCACCAAAGGTTCCCCCTTTGCTGGGGCGGCTGCAGCCAATTCTTCAGTGGCTGCCAATACATGTGTGTCAGTACAAAGCTCTCAAGGGACTGATTAAAGCAGAGGATTGGAGACCATGGCTGCACAAAGCTCTCAGAGACTCATGTGTGGAAAAAGGAAAGTACCTTAGAAAAACCAGAAGTACCTTGAAGCATTAATGAACTGTTGTTAATGACCAAGGCTCTCAAGGGACTGATTAAAGCAGATAATTGGGGACCATGACTGCACAAACCTCTCAGAGAGTCAGTGTGAAAAAGAGGTACTTTAATTACCCTTGAGTATCTCAAAGCATTAATGAGCCCCACTGAGTGTTCTTACTGACAAAGAATCTCCAGGGACTCATTAGAGCAGATAATTGGGGGCCAGGATTACACAAAGCTCTCAGAGACTCCCAGGTAAAAGCCAAAGCCAAAGTCTTTTGAAAACCCTGCAGTCCCTGGGAGCATTCAGGAGCCCCCAGGGCCATTCCTGACCAAGGCTCCCCAGGGACTCCTTGCAGCAGATCCCTGAGGCCACTGGGATGTGGGGGGATGCTGAGGGCAGGACAAGGGGCTGACAGTGCCCAGCCTTGCTGGGGCTGTGCCAGGAGGCCCCAGGGCCTCAGGACAAGGTGTCTCCTCCCAGCCCTTGGTGGCACAGACGCTGCTGTGCCCCAGGGCACCAAGACTTGGCTTCTCCTGGGCACTGCCAGCCCTGCCAGGGCCCTTGGCCATGTCCAGCACAGCTTGTCCTGCGCTGTCCCACCGCTGCTGCTGTGTCCCTGCAGGCTGCACACTCCCATCTCGCTGCCCCACCACCAGCTCTGCCCGGCCACTGCCAGCCCTGGCCTGAGCTGTGCCCAGCCTCACCCTCTGTGCCTTGGGCACACACACATGCCCTGAGCTCATCCTCCCTCTGGGTGCTTCTCCTGCCCCAGCGCTGCCCTGGGAGGGACATTTCCTCCTCCTCATGCCCAGTGTCCCCCTGCCCAGCTGCTCTGTGGGGCACTGCGTGTCTCTCCTGCTGTTCCCTCCCTCCCAGGAAAGCTGCACCATGTGGGGCACGGCCCTTCCAGCAGCCTCCCAGCCCCTCAGCCTTGTTGGGCCCTTTCCCCTGAGCAGACAGCAGCAGCATCTCCGTGCTCTGCCCAGCGTGCTCCTTCCGTCACCAAACTGCGGGAAAATAGAAACTGTCCAACACCATCTCTGAAGTGTCAGAGAATCAGGCCCTGTGGAACCAAGGAGCCCTTGGGACACAGGAGGATCTCGTGTAACCCAGGCTCAGTTCTGCCACTGCAGATCCAAAGAGATCCTTGTGACACTCTGGGGCCTTGTGGAACCCTTCTGCCCTGGTCTCTGCACCAAGGAGACCCTTGTGCCACTCCGGGACCTTGTGCAGCCAAGGAGAGCATTGTGAGAGTGCGGGGCCATGGAACCAAGGGACCATTGTGACCTTGTGGGGCCTCATGGACTCAAGGGACCATTGCCACACTGTGGGGCCTCATGGAATGAAGGGTCCATTGTGACACTGCAGAACCAAGGACACCATGGTTACACTGCGGGGCCCATGGAACCAAGGCACCATTGGGACACCCCGTGGCCTCATCCTCTTGAATTTCAACAGATCTGAGGGATGGCAGCACCTGCAGGCAGCACTGAAGGGTTCTGGGGAGAGCCTTTGATCCCTGCTCCAAAGGAAATCAGAGAAAGACCCCTGGTCAGATAAAGGCACCTTCTCCTTCTCCTTTTCCTTCTCCTTCTCCTTCTCCTTCTCCTTCTCCTTCTCCTTCTCCTTCTCCTTCTCCTTCTCCTTCCCCTTTCCCCTTCCCCTTTCCCTTTTCCTTTCCTGGTGTAAACTGTTGACCTGCCTGTAAGGTGCAGCAAAAGCTTTGCAGGGTTTGGTTCAAGGTACCCAAGGTTGGAACAGGGAAGTGTTTGAGTCCCTTCTAAGAGGAGGGTTGGAGTCTTTGTGCCGTGACTGCCTGGGATCCATGGAACAAGTGTGTTCTGGCAGACTCTGGGACCTCCACAGCAATCCCATGCAGGAGCCAGCACTGGACCTGCACCCTGGTGGGAGCAGCGTGGTACGGATGGGAAACGGGCAGCTGGGTGTGCAGTGGCAACCTCGACCCAGGTCATAGAAGCCCAGGCTTTAGCTTTGAACACAGCAGCACAAAAAGCAGAATGAATGACCTTTCCTAGAAATCACTGAAGGACAAAGGGTGAACATATGGACTGATTTGAACTCTGGGTTTGGAATAATGCACGCCCAGGGAGCCACATGGAAGGAAAGGGCACAGAGGTCTCCAGTGAGTACAAAAAGAAATCAGTCACCTACTGCAGAGTGTGCCAAAGCCAAAAGAAGTGGCCCTGATGCCCTTGTAAAGCCCATGGGTTTGGAGACTCCCCAGTTAATCCAGGGAATCCATTGGCTGACCAAACAGCTCAAGAGGGTGCTGAAAAAGCTCTCCTTGCACTAATACCTGGCAAAAACTGGAATCTTCTGCAACAAAAACCAGATTCCAGTGATCAGGACAGGCAGTCAGCCCCAGCAGCAGCAGCTATGGAAAATCCCAGCAGGTGATTGGTAACCCCGTGTGGGCAGGTAATTGTAGCTCCACAATTAATGTATAATGGAACTGAAACATCAGGAAACACATGAGGAAATTGAGAATATGATGGCCAGTTTACAAAGGCATCTAGTAAGCACAAAAATGGCAAAAAACAATAGATCAGTTGTTGAGAAAGATGGGATTGGTGTTCAAGGAAGAAGGCTGCCTCCAGGGCTGGTTAAATGGGAATCACCAGGTGATTTTGGCCAACTGATTTTGCAGAACTGCCCCGGACGAAGGGGGACTGGCACATTTTGGCATTGGTGGATCCTTTTTCTGGATGGCCAGAAGCTTTCCCATGTGGCACCAACAAGACAAGGGAAGGCTCAGAAGCTTTGCTGAAATGAATATTTAATAGCACTGGGACTAACTCTTGTAAGCCTTAAAAGGTGCATGGTTCTCAACAGATCATTGGGGCTGGACTCGCCTGTACATCCTTTCCAACCAGGAGATCCGGTGTGCACGAGAACCTGGAATTTTGGAACAATCCAGCCGCAGTGGAAGGGACCATCTCAAGTCCTCCTGGTAACCTACCCTGCACTCAAGGTAGAAGGAATCAAACTCGGGGTTCATGACATGTGGGTAAAACCAGCGAGCACACATTAAACACAGCAGAAACAAGACTGACACCGTGGGGTTTGGGGTTTTTACATCAATCCTATTGTTTTAGGTATTGAATAGGATTTTCTAAGGGGATACTATTTATTGGATCTGGATGAAGATGATCAATAATTGTGTATTTATAATAATAATAGAAACAATGTTCCTGACTTCTGGGAAGGGAAATGTGGTTTTCAAAGTCAGTGCAAGGTGTTGGCAGATGACAGAATGTAACCCCTGTAACAGCTTGTTTGCCAACACCAACCTCTGCAGAAAATCCAGTTCCGTGGGGAGCTTCAGTCAGCAATTTGACAAAAATCTGGGAACGTGTGTGGGAAGGAAATAGCACCCAGGGCACCTGGACAGGGATGGAAGGAGAATATTCCTTACCATGGACACATCAGAACAATCCTGCTGAGAATTGTAACATTTCCAAAGCAGATCTGGAAATTACCTCAGGAAATATTGATCAGCTGACAGATTGCACTGATACCCCCTGGGGCTGTCAAATTCCAGAAGTATGGAATCACCCTCAGACAGGACAATGGGAATGTTTCGAGCCAGTTCAGAGAGGGTTAGACAGTAACTGGTTGGATAAAATTAAAGGATTTGGATTTTCCCTGACTGATGGTTGGCCTGACTTTTGCAAAGTCTAACTGGGATCCCAGCAATACTTGTGCTTCTGACACTTGCTTTGAGCTGTGTAAAGAACATGGTTGTGAAAGCAGCTGAGGAACTCGTGGGATGTGAGTAAAGGAGCAGAGTGAGGCTTCTGAAGGCTTGAAGGGAAGAGAAGCTTCCCAACCCTCCAAGGGGGGGAAATTTGCCAGATGAAAAACCATTTGCACCTGGTGGGTTCATACAATGCTTCTTCTCCAAAAGCCACTGGCCATGGAACCGCACAAGGCTGATTCTGTGGGCAGCAACCAGCCCAGGTGTGCCAACTTTCACCAGTTCACCGGGCAGTCAGGGCTGGCTTTGGGGTCACCGACCACCAGGGACCCCCAAAGAGACCCCAGGGCAGAAGAAAGGATGTGTAAAGGGGTGGGGGAAATATGCAATGATTTTGGGGCAATGATTCTCGTGTGTGTGTTTCTTGTGGGACAATCTGGGAATGTGTCTGTGAAACCCAGTCTGCAAACAGGAACATTCCTGAACTCGGCACACACGACTTTGGGAGGGGCTCTCCCCTCGTGCATCCAGCCCAATAAAGAATGCTGCTGCTTCGTGCTGCGCTGGTGCTGAGGAGGTTTTGTTTCACTGAAGTTTTGGTAACAGCTCTGTGCCTGTGCCACAGAGCCACAGAGCAGCTGTGATGTCAGAAAGGGGCTGTGTGACATCACAGAGTGGGTTGTGACATCACAGAGAGGGCTGTGACATCCCAGAACAGGCTGTGACATCACAGAGTGGGCTGTGACATCACAGGGTGGCTGTATGACATCATAGAGTCAGCTGTGACATTATGGAGCAGTTCTGTGACATCAGAGAGTGGTGCTGTGACATCACAGCTTTGGCTCTGACCTTACAGGGCAGAGGTCAGACATTATCCAGCAGACTATGACATCACAGAGCAATGGTGACATCACAGAGCAGGCTGTGACATCACAGGGTGCTGGTGTGACATCACAGTGCAGAGTTGGAACATCACAGACAGAGCTGTGAAATCACAGGGCACTTGTGTGACATCACAGAGTGGTCGAGTGATATCCCAGAACAGGCTGTGACATCACAGAGTGGGTTGTGACACCACAGGGTGGCTGTGTGACATCATAGAGTCAGCTGTGACATCACAGAGCAGCTGTGTGATATCACAGAGATGACTGTGACATCACAGGTGGTGTGACATCACAGAGTGGCTATGACATCACAGGGTAGCTATGTGACATCACAGAGTGAGCTGTGACATCACAGATATGGCTGTGATATCACTGGGCAGAGTTCTGACATCCTATAGCAGACTATGACATCACTGAGTAGTTGTGACATCCCAGGGTGGCTGTGTGACATCCCAGGGGTTAGATGCCATGGCAACCCTCATCAGTTCCAGTTCCCTTGGAAACCCCCCCAGGAGCCATTGCTGCACTCAGGGTCCGTGGCCACTTGCCCGCAGACCTGTGGCTGCCCTCGGCTGCCATGGCAGCCCTCAGGACAGAGCGGTGCCGGGGCTGGTGCCAGCTACAATTGCACTGACACTCGCTGATGCCCTCAGGTGCCACGGCAGCGGCCACAGGGACCCGTTCCTCACTTTGGTGCCACGGACACCAACGCTTGGCCCCGCTGCCATGGGGATTGGCACGCTCACCTGCACTCAGGGCCCGTGGCCGGCCACTGCTGCCATGGACACGGGCACGGAGCCCTGGGCCACAGGCGGCTGCCGTGGCCACCAGCCCAAGGTCCTGAGGCCAGGGCCGGGGCCATGGAAAGGAACCCGTGGAGCCGTGGTGATGGTGGGTGGCCATGGGGTGCTGCTGTGGGCTGGGGCAGAGGGAATTTCCTTGCCAGGCCTTTCTCTGGGGCTGTGTTTGGCTCTGTGCTGAGCACAGCGTTGCTCACACAGAGATGGTTTTGTTCTTGCTGAGCTTGCACAGAGCCACCCATCAGCTGCGGGAAGCTGTCCCAGCCAAGGACTGCAGAGCCACTCCCGGACACTGGGAATTCCTGCAGCTGCCTCCAGCCACAGCTGAGGCTCCAACCCCGCTGCGAGAGGGCCCAGCTTTGACAGTGCTGGAGAAACAAACTGACAGCACTTCTAGTGCGGGAACAGCTGCTTTCATCCTCCTCTTGGCTTCCTCCTAAGCCTGGCCAGGGCTCAAGGAGGAGCCAAGGGAGCTGACTTTGACCATACAGCCCCAAACAAGGCCAGATGTTGGATTTCATGGCCTTGTCCCAGCCGCCCGCAGTGCCCAGGCCGTGCTGGCCGTGCTCAGAGCTGGGCCCAAAGCTGCCCAGCATTGCTGCCTTTGGGAGCAGAGCAGGAGGGCAGGACATGTGCCCAGCCTGCAGCCAGCCATGGCACAGCCACCTCCTCAGCAGCTGCCCAGAGCCCAAAAGCAGCTTGGCAGCCGCTGAAGAATTCCCTGCAGCCGCCCCAGCAAAGGGGGAACCTTTGGTGCCCGGCCAGGCCGTGCCATGCCCAGCTCTGGCAGCATCCCCCTGGCTCTGGACTCACCTGCACACTGGCCGTGGAGCGTGTCTTTGGAGAAGGTGCCAGAATCAAAGGCCATCATCTTCAGCTGCCGCTGGCCAGCTCCAGGAAGAGGTTGTTGTCCTTGAGCTCGTCCTTGGTGTCTCCAGCAGCAGCAGCCCCACCTGCTACAGCTTCTCCAGGGGCTCCTTCTCTTTCCCTGGGGCCACACCAGGCTCTCAGGGTTCTGCCCAGGGCCCAGCTGCCTCTGTGTCCACTACGAGTAGGTCCAGCCACGCCCGGTCAGCTCTGGACACAGCAGGCTGCGGGGACCAGCCTCCGGTTTAGGAGTGACCGGAGGTCTGGCTCGTGGATCCTTCCGGAGGACCCCAGGGACCGAAGCAGGCGGCGGAGGAAAGGAGGCAGGCTTAGAGCAGGGTTAAGTCCAGAAGGTTTTATTGTACCTCCAGGCGGAGGTCCTCACCATCCAGGGGAGCCCAGCTCTAAGGCACCGAGCCAGGGCTGTGCAGGGGATTTTATGGGTGGGTGGCGGTCAAGGGAGGGGTTACAAAGGAACCAACCAGGGAAGGGAAGGGTAGGGCTAACAGGGTAACAGACATTAACAAGAGTCAATAGTAACTAAGTAAGGGAGGGGCTCCAATCCCAGGACCAATCACCTGGCCCCCTGGCTAGAACTTTCTAGAAGCCTGGGAGGGGTGCCAGAGTGACAGACAGGGCCCTGGGAGGAGACAAAACCGATACATAGGGAGATTAACATAAAACAGGGAGGGCGCCAACTGGGGTAAACCAAACATACAGAACTTAGGGGGATGCCCGGACTAAACCAACATAAACACTCCCACACCCAGCCATCAGTGAACCAGACCAGCAAAACCAGGGGGGATGGTGGCCACCAGTGCTTGCCAGAGCAGGCCTCCAGCTCAGCTGCAGCCCAAGAGCTGCGTGTTCCCTTCTGATGCTCCCTGCCCAGGGCTACAGGCAGGACAAAATCGTCTGCTTTGCTTTGCCACTGATTGCCAAGAGATGTGTGGGGCTGTTACCTGCCAGGCCCCTGGATCACACTGTGCCCGTGGCTCTCTGCCATCCTCTAGGGCACATGAACACCCTGCAGCCAAGGGGCACTGAAGAGCTCTTCCAAGGACGGCCTGTCCAAGGGCTGCATGGACAAGCACCTCTTAAGAATATCCTGGCACTCTGGGCACAGAAACCAGAAACCACCAGGCAGCTGTAGAAGGATCCCGCCCGCTTTGCCCCCCGTTCCCGTGCCCAGGCCATGCTGGCTGTGCCCAGAGCTGGGCCTAAACTTGCCCATGCATTCTGTGCTTTGGAGGGCAGCAGGAGAGCAGGACATGTGCCACCTGCTCAGAGCTGCCAGAGCGGGATGCTCCTGAGCCCGCTGCTGGCTCCCAGCACTGCTATTCCCCCCGTGCCACAGAGATGAGGGATCCACACAAAAGGAACCAGACCAGGAGCCCACACTTTCAGTACCTGCCAGAAATGGGTCTCATTTGGCTCTGCATTCCTTTCCTAGCAGGTGTTTTCTATTAAAAACAAGAGAAGAAAGAAAAGAACCAGAATAAGTATGAGAAATAAAAACAAAACCCAAATGTGGAGTGAAAAGTCTTCTGCAACTTTGGATTCAGAGGGAATTGATATTTTTGAAAAGAGAACTCAGTTATTTACCTTTTTTTTTTCATTCAGAACTTACACTGTTTTCCTTCCTTCCTTCCTTCCTTCCTTCCTTCCTTCCTTCCTTCCTTCCTTCCTTCCTTCCTTCCTTCCTTCCTTCCTTCCTTCCTTCCTTCCTTCCTTCCTTCCTTCCTTCCTTCCCTCACAAACCACTTCTCACCCCATTGAAGGGGTGCAAAGCAGCAGGATCCCCTCCCAATTGGGGTCCCCTCACCCTCCCAAAATGTGGGGACTTCGCCTCAGTCCCACAAATTGCGGGGCGTTTACGGCACCTTCCCCAAATTCACTGCAACCTCCCAGAAGCCACTTAGAGGCCCCAAATATGTCAAAAAACAGAAGGATCCTCCCCAGAAGCAGATCCTGGTTTTCTTCCCTGGAGTGCCCCACTCCAAGTGCCCAAACCACCCCATCCCATCCCATCCCATCCCATCCCATCCCATCCCATCCCATCCCATCCCATCCCATCCCATCCCATCCCATCCCATCCCATCCCATCCCATCCCATCCCATCCCACCCCTCCTGGACACCAATTTCCCTTCTGTGGCTCCTGACTCCCCACAGCCGGGCCTTGGGGCTGACGGATCGAGCCATTTGGGGCTGCCATCGACACATTGGGGCTGGCATTGAGTTTATTGGAGGCCCCCGCTCAATCCCTCCATCCCAAATGGGAGCTTGGAACCTCTCCTCAGCCCTTGCTGTGCCCATGGGCTCACCGCAAGTCCCAAAATGACAGCCAGGGCCCCAAAGCCCATTCAGAACCTCTCAACATTGCCAGAAACAGCAGCATCCTTCCCAAAATGGGCTCCCTGCATCTCTGACAATAGGTCCCCCTTCCAAGTACCAGAGCCCCCCTCTCAGAACCCCTCCCGAAGCATTGGGGGGACCCCAAAACTGCCTCAGGAACGGGACATACCCTGAAATCCCTTCAGGAATGGGGGATACCCCAGAACCCACTCAGCAACGGGGTCCCCCCGGCCTCATCATGCGCAGCCTTCAGCTGGCTCAGCCAGAGCCCATCCCGCCCTCAGCAGCCCCAGCCCAGCCCAGCCCTCCTGGGCAGGAAGCCCCAATGGCCGAGCCGGCCTGGGACACTTGCAGGGATGCGGGGGCAGCCGCAGCTTCTGGGGCCAGCCTGTGCCAGGCCCTGAGCGCCCTGCCAGGGAACCATTGCTGCCCCACATCCCATCTCAGCCTGCCCTCGGGCAGCGGGAAGCCGTTCCCTGGGGCCCGGCCCCGCAGGCCCTTGGCAAGAGTCTCTCTCCCCCAGCAATTGCTGCTCCTCCCTGCTGCGGGGCCCGAGCTGCAAGTTGATTTTCTGCCGCTGGCCCCGGCCCAGCCCCGAGCCAGGGCCAGCACCTTGCAAGAACTGCCCCCAGCAGAGCTGTTCCCTCCTGCAGTAGTTACACCTGCACACCCACAGCGCCTGAGACTGCAAGCAATGAGCATTCCCTGGGCACATGTGCAGCCCAAGCAGCTCGAGGACAGCCTTGCAGCAGGACTGCTCTCAGCTGAGCCAAAAAGGCCCCTCTGGCAGCTGCAGGGCCATTGCAAAGGGCAAGGGCCAGAGCCTGGGCCCACGGGGGAGGAAAGGGCTCTGAATTCCCCTGCCCTGGCACAGAAACCCTGTTCCCAGGCTGCTTCCCACACAGGATTCCTCTGGAGGGCTGCGGAAAGCTGAGAGGCAGCTCTGGCTTCTCCACTTTTCCTGTGCTAAAGCTGCCTGGCAGAAGAAATGGAGGGACAGCTCTGGTGGCACAATCCCTCCCGGCCCAGGGCACAGCGCTGGGAAGGTCTTTCCGTGCCGAGGCTTTGCTGCGGCCAAGGAAAGCTCCTGGCTCAGGGTCACCTTTCCTGCGGGGCCAGAGCCCCCGAGTGGCCCAGCAGCAGCAGAGAATTCCAGCACAGCCCCGGCACGGGCAGGGCGGCCCTGGGCGGGCTGCGGGAGCCGGCAGCGCCTGAGCTCAGACCAGCTGAGCCCGGGGGCTCTTGGCCAAGGCCGAGGCCCAGCGAGCATTTCTCAGGTCGCAGGGCGGCCTGGAAAGGTGCTGGGGGGGATCATTCACCCCCCAGTGCGGTCCCAGTGGCTCCCAGGATTTCCATGTCCGTGCTCCCAGCGCTGCTCCCAGCCCTGATCCGTGGGGATGGGAATGTCCCGCTCCCTTCCCGGGGCAGGCTCACACCTGAGCCAGGTGTGCAGGGCAGGACCTTGCCCTGAGCCCAAGCCCTGTCCCCCCTGCAGGATCTGCTTCCCATCGGCCTCTTCCTCCTGCGGCCCCAAGCCCAGCTCGGTGCTGAACGAAGGGCGCTGGGCCGGGGTCATCCCCCGGCGGGGGCTGCGCACCCCCTCTGCCCCCTCCCCAAATTCCCTCCCAGGGCAACAGGGGCTGGGGCAGGAGCCCTGTGGGCAGGGAAAAGAGGGGTGACACCGGGATGGGGGGGTCACACATGCTCTGAGGGGACACACGGCCCCTGGGGACCCCCCTCACCTTCTCCTGCAGTGCCAGGAGGATGAACCCCAACATGGAACCCCCGATCCCCAGCAGCATCTTGGGGTGTGGGGTCTATTGGCAGCTTTGGGGTCTGGGGGAGAGGTCACAACTGCCCTAAAAGCCCCTCCCAGCCCCACAGCCACTCCCGGACACCTCCAACTGCCCCACAGCTCCTGGCCAGGAACCTCCACAACCACTCCCTGCATCATAAATGACCCCAAGAACCACAAAATTCTCTCCAAGACACACGGCCCAGCCAGGATCACCAAAACTCTCTCAGAGACCACCCCAAAAGGCCCCTCCAATCACTACAAATGCCCTCAAGAGCCACAAAAGCCCCTCCCAGTCCCCCAAGGAGCCCCCAGACTCCCTCCCACCCCCCATGGCACCGACCAGGACAGGCTGGGGGACAGGAACATCCACAGCCCTGAGCAGCTCAGGCACTTCAGCAGTGATTTGGGCACTTTGGAGGTCACACCCCAAAGGGGGAGACCCAGGCCAGGGACTGGGACAGACAACCAGAATTCCTGAAGAACAGACGGGCTCAGGTGGACACGTTCTACCAGCACAATTGTGAGATTGTGGCCCCAGTCTGCCTGGCTTTGCAGCCCCACAACACTCAGATCCTCCCGAATATTCCCCTGAACCCCAAATTCACCCCCAAATTACGGTGTCTTGTTTTTGAAAGACAGGTGTCTGCTAAGGAAGGCAGAAGCCTCCATTGAAGTGGCAGATATAACCCCTTTCCCTGAGTTATTATAATTTTGAAATCAAGGGCCTTTAGGCGAAGATGTGGGAAATAGGAAAAACAGTTCTTTATATATATAACCAGTCCAACAAAACAACAACAACTCTGGCAGTAACAGCAAACACAAACCCAGTCCCAGCCGTCTCGGCTGTCAGGCTATTTCCCCTCGGGTGCAGTTCCGCTCGCAGCCGGCAGGGGCGCTGGCGGCTCCCGGTGAGCAGGGCAGGTGCGATGGTTCCCCCGTGGCTGCAGGGGGCGCTCCGGAGCGAGCTCGGGGAGCACGCGGCACCGGTGCCCTGGGATCCCGGGAAGGGATGGAACAAAGGCTTCACAAACCCCTGGGCAGCCGATCCCGGTGTCCGGCCGGACCCTCGGGAACAGCAGGCTGGAACGGCGGGCTGGAGCGGCAGGGACGAGCACAGACCCCAGAGGGCAGATGAGATGTATCCAAACGGGGAACCCCCCCTGGAGGTCAGGCAGGTAAGGCAAGCACGGCTACAGCGTAGCGAAGGCTCGAAGCAGCAGCGGGGCAGGATAAAAAACAGCTTTGGGATCCCTGCGTCGTTTCCAGCAGAAAAGAAAAACGGCGGAAGAAGAAGAAACAGCAGCTCCTTTCTCTGCAGCTTCTCTCTGCAGACGATGAGAGCAAACTGACCCCACATCAGCTGAAAACAAAAGATCAGCCAGGTCTTTTGTCTTCTCTTATGTATGGCCATTTGTCCCCTAGGAACATGCATATGGGAAAAAATTCCTTTAACAGGAAAAAAAAACTAGGACTAAACTAAAACCCCAACATCCCGTAAAATGCTGCCGCTTTAGATCTCTTTGTTTAATTTCTTTATTTTTACTCCAATTTTGGTTGCTCCAGTAGGATTAACACAGAAATTACTTAGGCTGCAGAAGATCTCCAAGATCATCCAGGGTTGCTTGATACCACCAGAAGAAACAATTGGACAGAGCAGATGAAAATTTTAGGGTGTAAAGGTAAAAAATCAGCTCTTCCCAATGAATTTCCAATGTTGATCTGAGTCCCGATGGATGTTCCTGCCCCTGCGTTCACCCAGGTGCCTACAGGGATCCAGGAGAACGTGGAGAGCACCAGCCAGGGGTCTTCCCAACATGGATCACAGGGAATGTGGGTCACCAGGGCTCTGCCAAACGTGGCTCCTCTGATGGGGGATGGAGCTGGAGCAGAGGACAAAGCTCTTCCCGCAGTCGGGGCACTCACAGGGCTTCCCTTAGCGGTGTCTCCGTTCATGTTGGGACAAGTTAGAGCTCGTGGAGAAGCTCTTCCCACACTGGGGACACTCGTAGGGCCTCTCCCCAGTGTGGATGCGCCGGTGGGTGACGAGGGTGGAGTTGTACCTGAAGCCCTTCCTGCAGTCGGGGCAGCAGAAGGGCCTCTCATCCGTGTGAATCCGCTGGTGCCGGAGGAGAGTGGAGCTGGTCTGAAACCTCTTCCCACACTTGGAACACTCGTAGGGCCTCTCCCCGGTGTGGATCCTCTGGTGGACGATCAGGTTGGAGCCCTGTCTGAAGCTCTTCCCACATTCCCCACACTCATAGGGCCTCTCCCCAGTGTGGATCATCTGGTGGCGGATCAGGTTGGAGCTCCACCTGAAGCTCCTCCCACATCCCCCACACTTGTGGGGCTTCTCCCCATTGTGAAGCTGCTCATGAACCACCAGCTCGGACCTCTGGCTGCATCTCCGGCCGCCTTCCCGGCACAGGGTGGGTCTTTCCTCCTCAGAGCACCCTGGGCTGTGTTTGCAGCCCCTCCTCCTGCGGGATCTCCGGGGCTTTTCCTCCCTGTTTGATTCCTGCGCCGTGGAGCCGCTCAAAACGGCCTCTTCCACCAGGTTCTGCCGTGGGGATTTGTCCTCCCTGGGCTCCGTCCTCAGCTCCTTGTCTGGGGAGGAAGGACAAGGAGAGGATGGGATTTGCCTCCGTGCCACAGGGAAGGGGAAGGAGATCCCCCCAGTCCGTCCCCGGCAGGACGGCGTCGGCAGCGGGGTTGTCCTGCAGCCGGGGGCGATGCTGGGCTGGGAGATGGAGCAGGAGAGAGGGGAAAGGGGCACTGACTTCCTGAACCTCACCTGCCTGGGAGTCCTGGGGCATCTTCCTCTTCCTCGCAGCCTCCTCCTGCATCTGGCCAAGGGTTGGGAATGGGAAATCCTGGTTTGGGGAGAAACAAGTGATGAGTGTGTTGGGTTGGGGCTTCCTCCTGCCCAAGTCCACCTCTAGAAGTCACCGGGTACCTGGTATCCATAAAACCAACAAAAAATCAAGAGTGACTCCAAAAACAGCCTCCAGGAGTCCCCCCTTTCCAGTCTCCTCACTTTGGGGTTCTGGGGGTCCCCCTTGTCAGGGCTGCTGGGGGTCCCGGGGGTCCTGGGGATCCCCCTCTCCGGGGTCCTGCTTAGGGATGCTGGGGGGTTTTGGGGGTCTCACAGGTCCCTTTTTTCCTGATTTTGCTTCGGCTTCCAGAGGTCCCAGGGTCCCCTCTTCAGCCTCCCTCCACTCCAGGCACTTGGGGCTCCCCCCTCTCCTCACCGCCCCTTTTAGGGCTGAGAGGTCCCAACCCCACCTCATCTCCAGGCCCCCGCACCTTTCCAGGATCTTGGGGGTCCCCCAGCTCTGGTATCGTCCCTCTCTGCTCTCCACACTCCAGGGGTCCCGTGTTCCAGCCCCCAGCTCTCCTGGGGATCCCCAAAGCCAATGTCCAACCCCGCCAGGACCGGGTGATCCTCACATGGACCCCCCAAGACCCCCAAGGGGCAATTATGGCTCAGCTTTGGAGTCCTGCAAGATCCACATGTCCCATCTGGCCCAAAAAATCCCTCCCAGGGACATGCAAGGACATCTGGGGCTCGATTCCAGAATCAGCAAGCTCCAAACACCCCTCCAAAAAAAACCCTCCTGGTGACCCCCCGATAGATTTGGGGTGAGCTCCCCCTCCCCGCTCACCTGCAGGATGGGGGGGAAGATGCTACCGGGGCTGGGGGTGCTGCGGACACAGTGGGCGGGTGGTGGAACCTCGTGGTTCTCCAGCTCCTCCTCCTCCTCTCTCCCTCCTCTTCCTCCCGCTCCTCCTCCACTCCCACCCTGCCCCCCCTTTCCCACCCCCTCTGCCCCACGGCTGCCGCAGCACCGGCTGCTGTGTGGGGGGAGCCCCCGATCAGCCCCAGGGATGGACAGGGGGGTTGGGGACCCCCCCAGTGCGGATCCCTCCCTTCCCCAGAGCCCCAGGGAATCGCTCCAGGGCTCAGGTGCTGGGGGATAGGGCTGCACCCCCATGGAACCGCTCTTCTGCTGTCCCAACCCCACCTTTCCCTCCCCTCTCCTCCCCTTTCTCAGCGTTCCCCCAATCCACAGCCCCATTCCAGCTCAATTTGGGTGTCCCATCCCGCTTTCTTTGGGGGTCCCAGCCCCCTCTTCCCCCCCACCTCCTTCTGTACCTTCCCCATCCCCAATCCCCACCTCCCCTCCCCCGGCCTTGGTTTTGTGGGTTCCAGGCCCCTCCTGCTCACTTTGGGGGTTCCATTCCCCATTTCGCTCCATTTGGGGTCCCAGACCCGCCCCCCTTCTCACCGCTCCCCCCGCGCCCGGGGGGGCTCCCAGCACCACCAGTGCCACCAGTGCGGCCCCAGCTGCCCCCACACGCCCCATGCCCAGCGCCGGGCGCTGCCGACAGCCCCAAAGCAGCCGCGCTGTGCCCTGGGGGGTCCCCAGAGCGGCCCCGCCCCGCACGGCACTGGGAGCACCAGTCCGGACCAGTGCGGAGCGCGGGCGGGCGGCATCAGCCGTGCCCGGGCAGGGCCGGGCCCCGCGGGGCTCCCGCCCGCACTCGGCCCCCGCCGGGACAGCGCGGGGGGGCCCGGCCTGGCCGCCCCCACCTCCCCCTCCCCAAATTCCGCTCCGGGGGGCGCTGGGGGCGGGGGGGGCTCAGCTGGGGCCAGAGGTGCCGGAGCCACGTGTCCCCCGCTGCCAGCACCGCCCCCTCAGGATTAGGGGTGCCCCAAAACTCCCTCGGAGCTGGCGGATACCCCGCAGGCCCCTGAGGACTGGGGTCCCCCCGGCCTCATCATCCCCAACCTTCGCCTGCCCATTCCCAGGCCCCATCCCGCCCATCCCCCTCCGCCACACTTCATCCCACACCCCAATCCACATCCCACCCTTCCCGGGCCCCATCCCGCCCCATCCCATTTCTCCCGGCAGCCGCCACCGGGACCCCCAAAACCCCGCGTGCCGGGGGCTCCCCAATATCCCCCAAGGGGCATTTGCGACTCACATTCGGAGCCCTGCAAGATCCAAACATCCGCCTCCCCCCCGCCCCACCAAACCCCCCTTCCCCAGGAACTAACAAAGATATTTGGGGCTCGGTGCTGGAGTCCTCCAAGCTCCAAAATCCCCTCTCCCGAAACAACCCCAGGCACTGCCCAAGATATTTGGGGCGAGCTGCCCCTCCCCGGTCACCTGCGGGATGGGGGGAGCGGTGTTCCCGAGGCCGAGAGCTGCGGACACAGAGAGCGATGGATGCACATGGAGGCTCCTCTTCCTGCCCGCTCTGGCCCGCCTCTTCCTCCCGCCCCTCCCCCTTTATCCCTCCTCTTCCTCCCGCTCCTGCTCCTCCAGCCGTCCTCCGTCCAGCAGCTCCGCTGCCGCCCCCAAACCTCGGGCTGGAGCAGGGGGTCTGGGACACAGCCCCGTGCTGGGGGGCAGAGCCGCTGCTGGGGCCATCGCTGTGTCCAGGGCATCCTTTGTGGCCCTCGTGCAGCTCCAGGCTCCCGAGGGCTCCCCGAGGCTTTCTGTGGCTGTCCCTGCTCCCCAAATCTGTCGCGTTTAATGCCCGAGCGCGGCAGCCCCGTGCCCTGTGGCAGCAGCCGGTGCCGGGACACAGCCCCGGGAGCTGCGCTAATGCCCGGCCGTGCCCAGGAGGGACTGAGGGGAGGGGGCTTCATAAGGATCCCCCCTCTGCGCCCCTGGCTGCGCACGGAAAGGTTCTTTAGTGCACGGGAGCGATTTTCCGGGGTTTCTGGGTGCCACGGGCCGGCGGAGACGCCCCTCGGTGCGGCTCTTTGATCGGATTTTCTTCTTTTATCGCGGTTTTCTCTCGTTCCCAGCTCGCCCGTCCCGCCGAGCGGCTCCTTCAGGGGCCCGGGGCGGCACCGAGCCCTCGGGGCGGCTCCAAAGGGCCCCGCCCGCCGCCGCTGCCCGAGGCCTCCCCGCTGCTGCCGGGGATCGGACACCGCAGGCGGCCCCGGCCACTTCCTCTTCTTCCTCTTCTTCCTCTTCTTCCTCTTCTTCCTCTTCTTCCTCTTCTTCCTCTTCCTCCTCTTCTTCCTCTTCTTCCTATTCTTCCTCCTCGCTGCTGCCGGGGTTCAGCCCCCGCCGCCGCCCGGCTCCTTCTGCCGCTCCTGCCCGGCACGAAGCGGCGCTGCCGCTGACGGGGCCGGAGCGCGGCTGCCCCGCGACTGCCCCGCGCCTCAGGGCCGGGCCGGGGAGTGACCGCACGGCTGGGGAGGGACCCCCCGCTGGCCAGGGCAGGGACTGACCCCATGGGAGGGACCCCCCGCTGGCCAGGGCAGGGACTGACCCCATGGCAGGGACCCCGCGCAGGGAAGGATTCCTGGCCCCGAGGGGGAAGCAGCGGCACGAACTGAGCGCGACTCCCATCCCTTCTCCCTGCCCCGCTGGGCACAGCAGGGAGGAGCCGGGCATAAAGTGAACTCCGGCAAAGAGAAAGAGGTCGGGGGAAGGTTCTGTTCCAGGGTTTATTTTCCTCCTCACTCTCCTGTTCTGATTTGCTCCGTCCCAAATCCAGTTCATTCCCCACGTCGGGGCTCTTGTGGCCGCGATGGCGATCCCTCAGTGACCTCTCCCTGCCCTTAGCCCGAGCCACGAGGACTCGCATCTGTTCCAGTTCCGTGCAATTCACAGGCATTTGGGGCAGCTGGAGCGAAGCAGCTGGAAACCACAGCGGGCTCGAGAGGGACTCAAGCAGGGCAGGAGCCGGGGCTGCCCCGAGGGAGCTCTCCCGACGCGAACCTTGCCGGGCTCTTTGGACGGGAATTGCGGGGAATGTTTCCATCCATCGCTACAAAGCGGAGTCACAAGTGGAGCTGAGCTTTCAGCTTGAAATGAGGGAATCGAACGTGTGCGTGGGGACTGCTGGAACCTCAAGCTGTCCCTTGATCCTTTAGTTTCGGAAATATTCAGCCCCTCAGCAGCGATGTCTCTCCCAGCCCACCGGCTCCTGGCTCAGACCCAGCTCGGAGAAGAGACCCGAAGTCGCAACGGAATAAGCTCTGGCGTTATTTTCTTCTTTCATATTTATTTTATACCATTTTATTTTATAATCTATCATACTCATTCTTATTCTTTTATTCTTAGTTTCTTTTTTTTTTTCCTTTTTTTTTCTTCTTCTATTATATCGGGTTTTTTTTCTCTATTTCCCCCCCCCCCCCCCCAGCCTTTGTTTCCTTCCCGGAGGTTTGTGGTGCGATGCTGTCCTACCGGTTCTCCCTCTGAAACCAACGAAATAATGATGGATTTTTGAAGTCTTCCCGCTGCTCTTTCCGGAAGGTCTCAATCGGAGGGGCCTCAGGGCTTAATTGGGGAGAACAGTTTAATCGGGGCGAGAAACACTTCAATTCTGGGGAGAAAATGTGAATGGAGGGGAGAGGAAATGAACTGCGGGGAGGAGC
Organism: Aphelocoma coerulescens; assembly: GCF_041296385.1. Lineage (NCBI taxonomy): Eukaryota > Metazoa > Chordata > Aves > Passeriformes > Corvidae > Aphelocoma > Aphelocoma coerulescens. The sequence goes on along the minus strand of NW_027183804.1, from coordinate 2,523,862 downwards.
CCCCCAGCCCCCGGCTGTGCCCCGAAGGTGCTGCCCGCGGCTCCCCTGCTCCCACCCCCGGGCTGGGGGCGCGGAGCTGCCGCTGCTCCCGGGAACGTCACGGCATAAAAACTCCATTCAAGCTTTTCCAGCCGCGGCAGCGACGCTCAGCGTTCCTTGGACCTCCCACGGTCCGTGGACATCCCGTGTCCCTCGGCTGTTCCGCGTCCCCCGGGTGTTCCATGTTCGCCCAGTTTGTTCCCGCACGCTCCCAGCCACTCCCAGCTGCTGCCAGCTGCACTCAGCACGCTCCCAGTTTCTCCCAGTCCTCAGAGTGGTCCCTGTTGCTCGCAGTGTGACCTCTGTTACCCAGTTCTGGTCCCAGTGGGTTCCGGTCCTGGTTCTGGTCCTAGTGTATCCCGGTGTCCCAGTCTGTCCCAGTCCATCCCAGCCTGTCCCAGTCCGTCCCGGTCCCTTCCCGGCAGCCGCCGCCGTTTCCCGGATCCTGCCCCTCCCGCCCCCGGAGCTGCCGCCGGACGCCCCCCAAGATGCTGACGGGGGCCGGGGGCTTCGTGTTGGGCTTCGTCCTCCTGGGCTGGGGCTCGGCCTCCACCTGCGGGAGGAGGTGAGGGGGGATCCCCGGGGGTCGTGTCCCCCCCTCGGAGCGCGTGTGACTCCCCCATGTCCCCCCATGCCGGGGTCACCCCCTTTTCTCTCCCACAGCGCTCCTGACCCAGCTTCTGCTCCCCCCTGGGAGGGGGTTTGGGAGCCCTGGGACCCCCTTGAATCCCCTTGGATTCCCTGGGCTTTGGGAGCCCTGGGACCCCCCTGCACCCCTCATCCTGCACCAACACCCCCCTGCACTCCCTGTCCCGGGTATCCTCCTCTCCCAGCCCCTGCATCCCCTGTTTCCCTGACCCCGGGGCCCCAGGACCCCATTCCCGGCCATCCCGGGACACCTCGGCCCCAGGCCTCCCTTTCCTGGGAAACCCGAGCTGGGCACGGGGCTCTGCAGCCGCTCCGGGATTTATGATCACCCAAAGAAAAGGGAGAAGAGAGGAGAGAGAGAGAGAGAGAAGGAGATGGGGTCAGGGATCGGGGTCCCAGCGCCCAGTCCTGCTCCGCCGGGGCTGGGGCCCCGCAGCCGCAGGACAAAATGGATCCGCGGGTCCCGCTGCTTGCCCCGCTTCGGGCCGAACCCAGCGGGTTCCAGGCAGAGTTTGGCCGCGGGGCCCGGGAGCTCAGCCCGGCCCGGCCCGGGGGTCCCGCAGGGCGCGGCCGAGGAGGGTCCGGGGGATGGCAGGAGGGGATCCAGGGGAATTCCCTGGAATCGCCCCGTCCCCTCCCCCCGCGCTCCCTCGGTCCCTTTGGCTTCTCCGTCTCCCGCCCTGCGCCACCGGGATCTGCCCGGCGCCCGGTGACGTCACGAGCAGCCCGAGCTGCCATTGGCGGGCAGGAAAGAGCGGCGCCAATGGCGGGGCCGGAGGCGGCTCTGGGGGCGGGGCCGGGCTGGGGGCGGGGCCCAGCGGAGCAGCGCGATGGCTCCAGCGCTGGGGCCGGGGGCGCTCCTGGGGGGGCGAGGGGCGAGTGGGACCCCCGGCACGGGAACCCCCGAACCGCAACTCCCGGGCACGGGAACCCCCTGAGCTCCCATTTCCGGGTACTAGAGCACCCTGCACCGCCATTCCCGGACACTGTGACCCCTCTGCATCCCCTGCCCCAGCACCGGGACCCCCTGTTCCCCGTTTTTTGGCCCCGGGGCCTCCCTGAACCCCCCTGAACCACCATTCCCGGATACTGTGACCCCCTGCATCCCCCTGCCCAGCACCGGGACCCCCTGTTCCCCTTAGCTGGCACGATGACGTCCCTGAAGCCCCATTCCCGGGAAGGGGACTTCCCTGAACCCACATTTCCCGTCCCAGGAAAACCCCCTGAGCCACCGTTTCTGGGCCCCGGGACCCCCCTGAAACTCCATCTCCGGGCCAGGAACTCCGCCGTCCCCCCCCGTTCCCGGCAGAGGGACCACCTGAGCCCCATTCCCGGCAGCGGGACCTCCTTGCACCCCCATATCCAGGTCTGAACCCCCACTCCCGTGCACGGGGACCGCCCGGCACCTCCATCCCCGGCGCTGAGACCCCCCCGAGCCCCCTTATCCCGCACCGATACCCCCTCGCACCCCCTCTTCCCCCGCCCCCGCGCTCCCTCGGGCACTTCCGCGGCTCCCAAGCTGCGCCACCGGGATCCGCCCGGCGAGCGGGGACTGCCCCCGGCACCGGGACCCCCCTCCCGCCCCCGGCTCCTCCCGGGGCCTTCTGGAAACAGCAGCGGGAAGAGTTCAACAATTCATCATTATTTCAATTGATTTCGTTGGTTTCCGGGGAGAGCCGCTGGGACAGCGCCTCACCACAAACCTCCGGCAGGGGAACAAAGGCTGCGGTAGGTGAAAATAGCGAAAAAGCCGATGAAATGGAAGAAAAAATAAAAAGGCAAAAAGAAAAAAAAGACAAACGAAAAGTAAAATAGATTATAAAATAAAATAGCATAAAATAACTGAAAAAAAAAAAAAAAGAAAGAAAACAACAGCAGAGCTTGTTCTGTTCGGACTTTGTGTCTCTTGTGCGGCGGCGTGCTGGGGGAACGGGCAGAGACCGGAGAGGGGGAAAGTTGAGTGAAGTGTAAATGACTTTCTGGGCTTAATGAATATGGAACAGTTTAAGAGAGTCCTTAAGTCCACAGTAAAATGAATGGAGGGCGCCTCTGGCAATATTGCCAAGCGCCCCAGCGCTGTGATTTGCCTTTGTTCTACTAATGAATGTTCAATATTAGATTGCTAAAAAATTCAGCTTTTGTATTCATTTTCTTCAGAGAGAGAATAAAGAGAGAGTAAAGAGAGAATAAAGAGAGAAAGAGAGAGAGAGTAAAAAGAGAGAAAGACAGAGAGAGTAAAGAGAGAGGGAATAAAGAGAGAGGGGAAATGAGAGAGACAATAAGAAAGAATACAGTGAGAGTAAAGAGAGAGAGTAAAGACAGAGAGAATAAAGACAAACATTGCTGCTAAGGAACGTCCGTGCAGCCCCAAACGCCTTCGCACACCGGCCCCAGTGTCCGTGCTCGGGGCTTGATTTACCAAGATGTGAATATCGATCTCATATCGATATCCAGCTGAGACAGACAAAAGCTCTCTAACAGTTTAGAGTTAGAAAGTGAATGTTTGATTGGCGCCGGACAGCGGCGTGGAACAGCTTCCTAATGCGCAGTGCCCAGGTATGAACGGTTACAGAGTTCATTTAGCCACAAAAGTGATGAATATCCAAACTACAAATACATATTTCTAACAGTGACCCCTCCCATTCTCCGCTTCGTATGGAAATGAGCTTTAATGGCATTAAGCATGCGCAGTGCGTGCTCTGAATTGAGTCGCTGCTCTCGAATTGGGGCGGTGGTCCCAGACAGATGAAGTAAGCTCATCTCCCTCACTTGCACCTTTTTTGCCTTTCTGAACTTTAACAATCTTAATTACTTTAGTGACCTCCAAATTTCCTCTTGCCTGACTTCTGAATAGGTTCCCACAGAGGCAGGAAATTGGGAATTGTCCTTGTTCCCTACACCAACTGATCAATATTTCTGTTCCTCGTTCTAAGCACAGCTAAACATACAAATGACAGATCATCAATTATTCCGTAATCAATTACTGACATCTTAAAAACCATTTCAAATCTCTTATTATTTTCTCTTAATTAGTTTAATTAACTCTAGTCCAGCTCAAATTCTTTCTTATTCTAACTCATTTCAACACAGCTAGCCTATAATTAAAATCTTTCTGTTTCTTTTAAATCTATGTGTCAGGGTGTCACCATGGCCACGGGGCTGCCCCAGGGCAGAAATCCCCTGCGGAGATACCGGGACCGGCTGTGGGAGATGGGACGCCAAACACACCGGCTTTAGTCTCTTTGGGATGAAGAAATGAGTTTTTCAGTCTGTTTGGGATAGGAAACTACTTCTGATTGCATCAGCCTGTTATACACGGGATTTAAAAAGCATAATAAATACTAAAAAGGAATAATGATAAATAGCTGTGGTTCAAAAGGCATAAAGGAATTAGGAGGAACATATCTACTGACAGAAGATTTAATAAAAAACTATACTATGAAAAAATCTTCTGCAGTGCTGTCAGTGGGTGTTCTTGGTTTTTTAAAAAAATTTTTATTTCTTGTTTCCTCTGATCTGCTTTGTTTTGCAAGCATTGAAGCTAAAATGAGCAACATCAGGACCAAATCAACAGTTGGGTGCAAAGCCTCAGAATGAATGTGGAGCTAATGGAGGATTCACGTGCTTTAGACACGTGTGTGCACAGGTGCAGAAAAGCATCGCTCCTTTTGGAGGCTGCATTACAGCACACGGGTGGTAAAATCAGATTGACTCCTGTTTTCACAGGCTTCCCGGGCAGCACTTACCAAGGATCTCCCCAAGCCCAGTGAGTGAGCGAGGACAGATGAAGCGGCGAGCTTGGCCTGCCTGGCCGCTGTTAGCCAGCCGCGCTGCGAGCAGAAAGGCCGGGGCGGCGGCGGCGGCTTCTCCTTCTCAGCGCCCGCATGAAGAGAGGCGCTGAACGGCGGCTGCGACCGCCCGCGCAGGGGCAGCGGGGCCACGGGGCCGGCAGGGCAAACACGGCAAACGATTGCCCGGGGCAGCACCGAGACCAAATCAACTTCTCCGTGCTGCGAAACCCTGCAGAAATCCTGCAACTGGGGGAATTTGGTGGCAATGGCACTTAGGAGCAGCAGTTAACCCTGTACCAGCTATTACCTTGTACAGGAGGTTATGATCCAGATTATACAGGTATCTTATGACTCAAGCTATATTAGCATCTTGTAACTTTGACCCCAGTTATAATGTTAACTAGTTAATATCTGCATAGAAAGGTTATTCTTAACATGTTTACACATCATTTACGAGCAGCAGTTCTTTCCTACTAGTCGTAGGAAGAGGAGGAAGTGAGGACATGTAGAGCAAGACAACTTGGCAGCACCAAGGTCAGTGGAAAGAAAGAGGGGCAGGAGATGCTCCCAGCCTCGGAGTCGGGATTTTCTCTGCAAGCCATGGTGAGGACTGGGATAAAACAAACTGTCTCCCTGGGATCCATGAAGTCCACGGGGTGATACAGAGATCCACTCCCAGCCCGTGGGAAAAGGTGCTCACGCTGGAGCGGGTGGATGCTACAAAAGCTGTAATCCAGGGGGAGACCTGAACAGGGAGAGAGGGCTCCTGCTTCCAGAGATAGAGAAAGAGAGTCCTTGCATCCAAACTGAAGCAGCTGATCCTTGAAAGACTACACCCCATGGACTAATGACCCACGCCTGCAGTTTTGGGAAGGCTGTTTTGCCCGTGGGAGGGACCCAGGTTACAGCAGGCTGGGCGGGACTGATACTCGTGAAATTAGAAAGACGCTGGAGAAGTGCACAGAGAACTGTCTCCCATGGGAAGGAGCCCATGGCAGAGCAGAAGAAAGAGACTCCCCTCCCTGAGGGACCTGAAGAAAGATCTCGAGTGATGAACTGGCTTGAACACTCCCAGGCCCTGTCTCCATGTGCTTTTGGAGGGAAAGAGGGAGGGGATGGAGGGGAAAAAAGGTGTTTGAAAGGTTTATTTTCTTCCTCATTATCCTACTCTGTTAATAATAAATTTACTTTATACCTTTAAGTTTGAGCGTGTTTTGAACTTAGAATGTTTTTATCCCAATCCTTATCTCAACTCATGAGCCCTTTGTGATGATTTTCATGAGTAGCTGGTATTATAAGCAGTGTCAAACCACGACAGTGGCCCTTGTGGTCCATGTGGCCCCTCTCTGTCACAAGTGACCCTTGGTTCCATGAGATTCCATTGCCCCACACTGGTCCCCAGGTTGCCCTGAGGCTGCGCTGTGTCCCAATGGACACTGGATTCCACAGGAGCTGGCGATGGCCCAGTGGCACCTGCGTCCTCTGAGGCCCCGCCTTGTCAAAGCAGAGCCTTGGTTCCATGAGATTCCATGTTGTCACAATGGCCTGCTGAGTTCCATGGGGCTGTGCTGTGTCACAGTGGACACTGAGATCCACGTGCCCTGGCAATGTCCAAGTGGCACCTGGCTTCCATGAGGCCCCGCTGTGTTTGAAGGTGACACTTTGTTCCCCACGATTGCATTGTGCCACAGTGGTGTCCTGGGTGCCACGAGGCCCCTCTGTGTCACACTGGAGCCTTGGTTCTGTGAGATTCCATTGTGTCACAGTGGTGTCCTGGGTGCCACGAGGCCCCGCTGTAAAACAGTGCACACTTGGTTCCTGTAGTGGGTTGAACCTGAGTTGATGGACAGACTTTTAGACCAATGACGCTTCTCACAATTTACATGTTTAAACCGCACGGAAAGGTGGGATTTCCTTTAGTCGGAGCTCGCCGTCTGGCAGGTAGCGGGGGGTGGGCTCCGAGCCTCCAGGCCCCGCCGGGCCGGGGCCACTGCCCCTTCCCCCCTTTCCCAACGCCGCGGCACGGACCCTGGGTCGCTGTGGGGGACTGTCCCAGAGCCGCAGGCAGCTAAAACCAGCCATGGACTGCTCAGAGCTAAACCCATCCAGCGCGGCTTCTGGGGACAGGCGGGTCCCTCTCCTCTCCATGCGGAGCCGGCGGAGCCAGCGGGAGCCGGCGGAGCCTCCTTTCTGCAGCCAGCACACTTCGTGCTGAACTGAAGAAGACACCACGCAGCCAGCAGCACAAAGGGAGCGAGGCTTTCTCCACCGTAAAGCCCGAACAAGAACACTCTTCAACGTGGCAGCCTCAGAGTCAGAGAGGAAGAGAAAGTGAGTCCTGTGGGACGGAGCTGAGCATGGCGACGGGAGAAAAGAGGGCGGTGCTGGGATTCTCGCGCGCAGCTTAAAGAACTTCCTGCAGGCCGTGGTAAGAAACTGTAATATCACAAACTGTTTGTCTCTAATCCATTTGAAGAACATGGGGGGATGGAGAATCCTCGTGTGGCCTGTGAAGATTGTGAAGAGTGCCTATGCCAGGCTATAGAGAAGCAGTGAGAGGCTTTTAGAGACTTGTGGCGAAGAAAGCCTTTGTGTGCAGGCCAAAATAACTTATCCTTAACAAGGTTAATAACCCCATGTGATGGCCCGTGGTTTGCAGTGTGAAAGGAACTGTGAGATTTTTCATGGGAGAGATGTTTACACCACAGCAGATTGATTGTTTCTGGGTGGTCTGCTGTTGGTGGCACTTTGGGAACCATGTGCAACTGAAGAAAACCCTTTTTTCCTTAAGCATAAGAGAGAGACTTTTAAAGAACTGGAACACTGACTAACATCCCATGTTCTGTTATCCTTTGTGCGAGTTGGGTAAAAGGAGAGAAGTGCTGGAAAAGAGGGGGGGGGGAATTTTGGAATTTTGCTTTAATTTTTTTTGTTATTTTCTCTTTACTTTTAATTCTATTAGTATATAAAACCCTTTCATTGTACTGCAGCTGTTTGAGGTTTGTGCCTGCTTTGCTTTTCTCCTAATTCTTATCTCACAGAAGGACAATAAGTAAGTAATGAATATTTTGAACCGAAACCACTGCACTTAATTGGTGTTTCCGCCCGGTTACGAACTCAACCCACTACAATGTGCCACCTGCTCTCCTCAGGGCTCTGCCTGCACACAGGCCCAGGAGAAGTTTTCCTGTTTGCAAGGAAAGAATGGAAAAGCCTGAGCAGGTTTCCTAAACAACAAACCCCGCTCAGGAGCCACATGCTCAGTACAGGCTGCCTGGAACGATGGCCCCTTTCTACAAGGGTCAGTGTGAGCAGGAATGATCTCTGGGAGCAGAATTCTCGGAGTCTTTCCCATGGGGTCAGTCCCTGCCCTGGCCAGCGGGGGGTCCCTCCCATGGGGTCAGTCCCTGCCCTGGCCAGCGGGGGGTCCCTCCCCACCCGTGCGGTCACTCCCCGGCCCGGCCCTGAGGCGCGGGGCAGTCGCGGGGCAGCCGCGCTCCGGCCCCGTCAGCGGCAGCGCCACTTCGTGCCGGGCAGGAGCGGCAGAAGGAGCCGGGCGGCGGCGGGGGCTGAACCCCGGCAGCAGCGAGGAGGAAGAAGAGGAAGAAGAGGAAGAGGAGGAAGAAGAGGAAGAAGAGGAAGAAGAGGAAGAAGAGGAAGGGGCCGGGGCCGCCTGCGGTGTCCGATCCCCGGCAGCAGCGGGAGGAGCCGCTCGGCGGGACGGGCGAGCTGGGAACGAGAGAAAACGCCGAGAAAAGAAGAAAATCCGATCAAAGAGCCGCACCGAGGGGCGTCTCCGCCGGCCCGTGACACTGAAGGAGCTGCACCGAGAGACCGGCGAGGAGCCCGGCGCTGAAAGAGCCGCAGCGGAGGGCGTGGGATGGGAGGTGCGAATGGAGTAATATATAGAGATTAGAAGGAAAAATTATAAAAGAGCCCCACCCGGAGAGGCCGCTGCGCAGTGACTAAGAAAGCAGCACCGGGGGGTTCCGGGGCTTGTTCCCGTCAGCTCCGCTCAGCCCTCGGGCACCGGGGGGTTCGGGGGCTTGTTCCCGTCAGCTCCGCTCAGCCCTCGGGCACCGGGGGGTTCCGGGGCTTGTTCCCGTCAGCTCCGCTCAGCCCTCGGGCACCGGGGGGTTCCGGGGCTTGTTCCCGTCAGCTCCGCTCAGCCCTCGGGCACCGGGGGGTTCCGGGGCTTGTTCCCGTCAGCTCCGCTCAGCCCTCGGGCACCGCGCTGGGGCCCCGCGCACTTTTCCAGCCCGGCCGCCCCCACGGGCCGGGCCCCGCGGCTCCCGCTGCCGCCGCCTCGGCCCCGCCGAGCCCAGAAACCCCGGAAAATCGCTGCCATGCACTAAGGAACCTTTCCGTGCGCAGCCAGGGGCGCAGAGGGGGGATCCTTATGAAGTCCCCTCCCCTCAGTCCCTCCTGGCACGGCCGGGCATTAGCGCAGCTCCCGGGGCTGTGTCCCGGCACCGGCTGCTGCCCCAGGGCACGGGGCTGCCGCGCTCGGGCATTAAACGCGACAGATTTGGGGAGCAGGGACAGCCACAGAAAGCCTCGGGGAGCCCTCGGGAGCCTGGAGCTGCCCGAGGGCCACAAAGGATGCCCTGGACACAGCGATGGCCCCAGCAGCGGCTCTGCCCCCCAGCACGGGGCTGTGTCCCAGACCCCCCGCTCCAGCCCGAGGTTTGGGGGCGGCAGCGGAGCTGCTGGACGGAGGACGGCTGGAGGAGCAGGAGCGGGAGGAAGAGGAGGGATAAAGGGGAAGGGCGGGAGGAAGAGGCGGGCCAGAGGGGGCAGGAAGAGGAGTCTCCATGTGCATCCATCGCTCTCTCTGTCTGCAGCTCTCGGCCTCGGGAACACCGCTCCCCCCATCCCGCAGGTGACCGGGGAGGGGCAGCTCGCCCCAAATATCTTGGGCGGTGCCTGGGGTTGTTTCGGGAGAGGGGATTTTTGGAGCTTGGAGGATTCCAGCACCGAGCCCCAAATATCTTTGTTGGTTCCTGGGGAACGGGGGTTTGGTGGGGCGGGGGAGGGGAGGCGGATGTTTGGATCTTGCAGGGCTCCGAATGTGAGTCGCAAATGCCCCTTGGGGGATATTGGGGAGCCCCCGGCACGCGGGGTTTTGGGGTCCCGGTGGCGGCTGCCGGGAGAAATGGGATGGGGCGGGATGGGGCCCGGGAAGGGTGGGATGTGGATTGGGGTGTGGGATGAAGTGTGGCGGAGGGGGATGGGCGGGATGGGGCCTGGGAATGGGCAGGCGAAGGTTGGGGATGATGAGGCCGGGGGGACCCCAGTCCTCAGGGGCCTGCGGGGTATCCGCCAGCTCCGAGGGAGTTTTGGGGCACCCCTAATCCTGAGGGGGCGGTGCTGGCAGCGGGGGACACGTGGCTCCGGCACCTCTGGCCCCAGCTGAGCCCCCCCCGCCCCCAGCGCCCCCCGGAGCGGAATTTGGGGAGGGGGAGGTGGGGGCGGCCAGGCCGGGCCCCCCCGCGCTGTCCCGGCGGGGGCCGAGTGCGGGCGGGAGCCCCGCGGGGCCCGGCCCTGCCCGGGCACGGCTGATGCCGCCCGCCCGCGCTCCGCACTGGTCCGGACTGGTGCTCCCAGTGCCGTGCGGGGCGGGGCCGCTCTGGGGACCCCCCAGGGCACAGCGCGGCTGCTTTGGGGCTGTCGGCAGCGCCCGGCGCTGGGCATGGGGCGTGTGGGGGCAGCTGGGGCCGCACTGGTGGCACTGGTGGTGCTGGGAGCCCCCCCGGGCGCGGGGGGAGCGGTGAGAAGGGGGGCGGGTCTGGGACCCCAAATGGAGCGAAATGGGGAATGGAACCCCCAAAGTGAGCAGGAGGGGCCTGGAACCCCCAAAACCAAGGCCGGGGGAGGGGAGGTGGGGATTGGGGATGGGGAAGGTGCAGAAGGAGGAGGGGAAGAGGGGGCTGAGACCCCCAAGCAAAGCGGGATGGGGATGGGACACCCAAATTGAGCTGGAATGGGGCTGTGGATTGGGGGAATGCTGAGAAAGGAGAGGAGAGGGGAGGGAAAGGTGGGGTTGGGACGGCAGAAGAGCGGTTCCATGGGGGTGCAGCCCTGTCCCCCAGCACCGGAGCCCTGGAGCGATTCCCTGGGGCTCTGGGGAAGGGAGGGATCCGCACTGGGGGGGTCCCCAACCCCCCTGTCCATCCCTGGGGCTGATCGGGGGCTCCCCCCACACAGCAGCCGGTGCTGCGGCAGCCGTGGGGCAGAGGGGGTGGGAAAGGGGGGGCAGGGTGGGAGTGGAGGAGGAGCGGGAGGAAGAGGAGGGAGAGAGGAGGAGGAGGAGCTGGAGAACCACGAGGTTCCACCACCCGCCCACTGTGTCCGCAGCACCCCCAGCCCCGGTAGCATCTTCCCCCCATCCTGCAGGTGAGCGGGAGGGGGAGCTCACCCCAAATCTATCGGGAGGTCACCAGAGGGGTTTTATTGGAGGGGTGTTTGGAGCTTGCGGATTCTGGAATCGAGCCCCAGATGTCCTTGCATGTCCCTGGGAGGGATTTTTGAGCCAGAGGGGATATGTGGATCTTGCAGGACTCCAAAGCTGAGCCATAATTGCCCCTTGGGAGTCTTGGGGTGTCCATGTGAGGATTGCCCGGTCCTGGTGGGGTTGGACATTGGGTTTGGGGATCCCCAGGAGAGCTGGGGGCTGGAACACGGGACCCCTGGAGTGGGGAGAGCAGAGAGGGACGATACCAGAACTGGGGACCCCCAAGAGCCTGGAGGGGTGGGGGGGCCTGGAGATGAGGTGGGGCTGGGACCTCTCAGCCTTAAAAGGGGCGGTGAGGAGAAGGGGGAGCCCCAAGTGCCTGGAGTGGAGGGAGGCTGAAAAGGGGACCCTGGGACCTCTGGGAGCCGAAGCAGAATCAGGAAAAAAGGGACCTGTGGGACCCCCAAAGCCCCCCAGCATCCCTAACCAGGACCCCAGAGAGGGGGATCCCCAGGACCCATGGGACCCCCAGCAGCCCTGACAAGGGGGACCCCCAGAACCGCAAAGTGAGGAGACTGGAAAGGGGGAACTCCTGGAGGCTGTTTTTAGGACTCACTGCCAATTTTTTGTTAGATTTTATGGACACCGGTGACTTCTAGAGATGGACTTGGGCAGGAGGAAGGCCCAACCCAACACACTCATCCCTTGTTTCTCCCAGAATGAGGATTTCCCATTCCCAACCCTTGGCCAGGTGGAGGAGGAGGCTGTGAGGAAGAAGAAGATGCCCCAGGACCCCCAGGCAGGTGAGGAGGAAGTCAGTGCCCCTTTCCCCCTCTCTCCTGCTCCATCTCCCAGCCCAGCATCGCCCCCGGCTGCAGGACAACCCCGCTGCCGACGCCGTCCTGCTGGGGACGGACTGGGGGGATCTCCTTCCCCTTCCCTGTGGCACGGAGACAAATCCCATCCTCTCCTTGTCCTTCCTCCCCAGACAAGGAGCTGAGGACGGAGCCCAGGGAGGACAAATCCCCACGGCAGAACCTGGTGGAAGAGGCCGTTTTGAGCGGCTCCACAGCTCAGGAATCCAATGGGGAGGAAAAGCCCTGGAGATCCCGCAGGAGGAGGGGCTGCAAACGCAGCCCAGGGTGCTCTGAGGAGGAAAGACCCACCCTGTGCCGGGAAGGCGGCCGGAGATGCAGCCAGAGGTCAGAGCTGGTGGTTCATGAGCAGCTTCACGATGGGGAGAAGCCCCACAAGTGTGGGGAATGTGGGAGGAGCTTCAGGTGGAGTTCCCACCTGATCAACCACCAGAGGATCCACACTGGGGAGAGGCCCTATGAGTGTTCCAAGTGTGGGAAGAGGTTTCAGACCAGCTCCACTCTCCTCCTGCACGAGCGGATTCACACGGATGAGAGGCCCTTCCGCTGCCCCGACTGCAGGAAGGGCTTCAGGTACAACTCCACCCTCGTCACCCACCGGCGCATTCACACCGGGGAGAGGCCCTACGAGTGTTCTGAGTGTGGGAAGAGCTTCTCCAGGAGCTCTCACTTGACCAGACACCAACGGAGGCACCGCTAAGGGAAGCCCTGCGAGTGCCCCGACTGCGGGAAGAGCTTTGTCCTCTGCTCCAGCTCCATCTCCCATCAGAGGAGCCACGTTTGGCAGAGGCCTGGTGGCCCACATTCCCTGTGATCCAGTTTGGGAAGAGCCCTGGCTGGTGCTCTCCACGTTCTCCTGGATCCCTGTAGGCACCTGGGTGAACGCAGGGGCAGGAACATCCATCGGGACTCAGATCAACATTGGAAATTCATTGGGTAGAGCTGATTTTTTACCTTTACACCCTAAAATTTTCATCTGTTCTGTCCAATTGTTTCTTCTGGTGGTATCAAGCAACTCTGGATAATCTTGGAGATCTTCTGCAGCCTAAGTAATTTCTGTGTTAATCCCACTGAAACAACAACCAAAATTGGGGTAGAAATAAAGAAATTAAACAAAGAGATCTAAAGCGGCACCATTTTACCGGGATGTGGGGGTGAATTTGGGGGTTCAGGGGAATATTCCGAAAGATCTGAGTGTTGTGGGGCCACAAAGCCAGGCAGATTGGGGCCACAATCTCATACTTGTCAGAACGTGTCCACCTGAGCCCATCTATTCTCCAGGAATTCCAGTTGTTTCCCAGTCCCTGCCCTGGGTCTCCCCCTTTGGGGTGTGACCTCCAAAGTGCCCAAATCGCTGCTGAAGTGCCTGAGCTGCTCAGGGCTGTGGATGTTCCTGTCCCCCAGCCTGTCCTGGTCGATGCCATGGGGAGTGGGGAGGGGGTCTGGGGGCTCCTTGGGGGACTAGGAGGGGCTTTTGTGGCTCTTAAGGGCATTTGTGGTGCTTGGAGGGGCCTTTAGGGGTGGTCTCTGAGAGACTTTTTGTGATCTTGGCTGGGCCGTGTGGCTTGGAGAGAATTTTGTGGTTCTTGGGGTCATTTATGATGCAGGGAGTGGTTGGGTGCGTCCTGGCTGTGGAGCTGTGGGGTGCTTTGAGGGGTCTGGGCGTGTCTGTGGGGCTGGGAGGGGGTTTTAGGGCCTCTCCCCCAGACCCCAAAGCTGCCACCAGACCCCATCTCCCAAGATGCTGCCGGGGGTCAGGGCCTCCATGTTGGGGTTCATCCTCTAGGCACTGCAGGAGAAGGTGAGGGGGGATCCCCAGGGGCCGTGTGTGTCCCCCCAGAGCGTGTGTGACCCCCCCCATCCCGGTGTCACCCCCTTTTCCCTGCCCACAGGGCTCCTGAGCCAGCCCCTGCTGCCCCGGGAGGGAATTTGGGGAGGGGGCAGAGGGGGTGCGCAGCCCCCGCCGGGGGATGACCCCGGCCCAGCGCCCTTCGTTCAGCACCGAGCTGGGCTTGGGGCCGCAGGAGGAAGAGGCCGATGGGAAGCAGATCCTGCAGGGGGGACAGGGCTTGGGCTCAGGGCAAGGTCCTGCCCTGCACACCTGGCTCAGGTGTGAGCCTGCCCCGGGAAGGGAGCGGGACATTCCCATCCCCACGGATCAGGGCTGGGAGCAGCGCTGGGAGCACGGACATGGAAATCCTGGGAGCCACTGGGACCGCACTGGGGGGTGAATGATCCCCCCCAGCACCTTTCCAGGCCGCCCTGCGACCTGAGAAATGCTCGCTGGGCCTCGGCCTTGGCCAAGAGCCCCCGGGCTCAGCTGCTCTGAGCTCAGGCGCTGCCGGCTCCCGCAGCCCGCCCAGGGCCGCCCTGCCCGTGCCGGGGCTGTGCTGGAATTCTCTGCTGCTGCTGGGCCACTCGGGGGGTCTGGCCCCGCAGGAAAGGTGACCCTGAGCCAGGAGCTTTCCTTGGCCGCAGCAAAGCCTCGGCACGGAAAGACCTTCCCAGCGCTGTGCCCTGGGCCGGGAGGGATTGTGCCACCAGAGCTGTCCCTCCATTTCTTCTGCCAGGCAGCTTTAGCACAGGAAAAGTGGAGAAGCCAGAGCTGCCTCCCAGCTTTCCGCAGTCCTGCAGAGGAATCCTGTGTGGGAAGCAGCCTGGGAACAGGGTTTCTGTGCCAGGGCAGGGGAATTCAGAGCCCTTTCCTCCCCCGTGGGCCCAGGCTCTGGCCCTTGCCCTTTGCAATGGCCCTGCAGCTGCCAGAGGGGCCTTTTTGGCTCAGCTGAGAGCAGTCCTGCTGCAAGGCTGTCCTCGAGCTGCTTGGGCTGCACATGTGCCCAGGGAATGCTCATTGCTTGCAGTCTCAGGCGCTGTGGGTGTGCAGGTGTAACTACTGCAGGAGGGAACAGCTCTGCTGGGGGCAGTTCTCTTTTTCTTGGTGGTTTTTCTGTTGAATGAACGTTCCCTGCCAGCTCCGGGCAGAGCTCTGTAGCTGTATGTGGCACTTGTCTGTGGCACTGTGGCTCAGGAGGTGGCCAAGGGGAGCTTGGCCGAGGTGTGGGCAGAGGAATGGCCATCAGGCCAGGCTGGGGGGTCAGCGGCCGGTCAGTTGCGTTGCGTGGCCGCGGCTCTGGACGCTTGTGTGGGAGCGTGTGCAGGGCTGGAAGGCTGGGGCTGCCGCCGCTGTGTCGCAGAGCCGGGAAGGCCGGGGCTGGCCCGGCCCTGGCCCGGCCCCGCCAGCTCTGCCAGCTGCCGGCAGGGACACAAAGGGCAGCTCCGAGCTGCGGCCGCTGCGCTGCGGCCGCACAAACGCAGCGCCCGCAGAGCTCCAGGGCAAGGTGCTGGCCCTGGCTCGGGGCTGGGCCGGGGCCAGCGGCAGAAAATCAACTTGCAGCTCGGGCCCCGCAGCAGGGAGGAGCAGCAATTGCTGGGGGACAGAGACTCTTGCCAAGGGCCTGCGGGGCCGGGCCCCAGGGAACGGCTTCCCGCTGCCCGAGGGCAGGCTGAGATGGGATGTGGGGCAGCAATGGTTCCCTGGCAGGGCGCTCAGGGCCTGGCACAGGCTGGCCCCAGAAGCTGCGGCTGCCCCCGCATCCCTGCAAGTGTCCCAGGCCGGCTCGGCCATTGGGGCTTCCTGCCCAGGAGGGCTGGGCTGGGCTGGGGCTGCTGAGGGCGGGATGGGCTCTGGCTGAGCCAGCTGAAGGCTGCGCATGATGAGGCCGGGGGGACCCCGTTCCTGAGTGGGTTCTGGGGTATCCCACATTCCTGAAGGGATTTCAGGCTATGTCCCATTCCTGAGGCAGTTTTGGGGTCCCCCCAATGCTTCGGGAGGGGTTCTGAGAGGGGGGCTCTGGTACTTGGAAGGGGGACCTATTGTCAGGGATGCAGGGAGCCCATTTTGGGAAGGATGCTGCTGTTTCTGGCAATGTTGAGAGGTTCTGAATGGGCTGTGGGGCCCTGGCTCTCATTTTGGGACTTGAGGTGAGCCCATGGGCACAGCAAGGGCTGAGGAGAGGTTCCAAGCTCCCATTTGGGATGGAGGGATTGAGCGGGTGCCTCCAATAAACTCAATGCCAGCCCCAGTGTGTCGATGGCAGCCCCAAATGGCTCGATCCGTCAGCCCCAAGGCCCAGCTGTGGGGAGTCAGGAAGCACAGAAGGGGAATTGGTGTCCAGGAGGGGTGGGATGGGATGGGATGGGATGGGATGGGATGGGATGGGATGGGATGGGATGGGATGGGATGGGATGGGATGGGATGGGATGGGATGGGATGGGATGGGATGGGATGGGATGGTTTGGGCACTCGGAGTGGGGCCCTCCTGGGAGGGAAAGCAGGAGCTGCTTTTGGGGAGGCTCCTGGTGTTTTTTGACAATTTTGGAGCCTCTACGTCGTTTCTGGGAGGTTGCAGTGAATTTGGGGAAGGTGCCGTAAAGCCCCTGAAATCTGGGGGGCTGAGGTGAAGTCCCCACATTTTGGGAGGGTGAGAAGACCCCAATTGGGAGGGGATCCTAGTGATTTGCACCCCTTCCATGGGGTGAGAAGCAGCTTGTGAGGGAGGGAAGGAAGGAAGGAAAGGAAGGAAAGTAAGGAAAGGGAGGGAGGGGGGCAGGAAGGGAGGGGAGGAATGAAGGAAGGAATTCGGAAGGAAGGAAGGAATTCGGAAGGAAGGAAGGAAGGAATTCGGAAGGAAGGAATTTGGAAGGAATTTGGAAGGAATTCGGAAGGAATTCGGAAGGAAGGAAGGAATTTGGAAGGAAGGAATTTGGAAGGAATTTGGAAGGAAGGAAGGAAGGAAGGAAGGAAGGAAGGAAGGAAGGAAGGAAGGAAGGAAGGAAGGAAGGAAGGAAGGAAGGAATTCTAAGGAAAGAAAGAGGAAGGAAGGAAGGAAGGAATTTGGAAGGAATTTGGAAGGAATTTGGAAGGAAGGAAGGAAGGAAGGAAGGAAGGAAGGAAGGAAGGAAGGAAGGAAGGAAGGAAGGAAGGAAGGAAGGAATTTGGAAGGAATTCGGAAGGAAGGAAGGAAGGAATTCGGAAGGAATTTGGAAGGAATTTGGAAGGAAGGAAGGAAGGAAGGAAGGAAGGAAGGAAGGAAGGAAGGAAGGAAGGAAGGAAGGAAGGAAGGAAGGAAGGAATTCGGAAGGAAGGAAGGAAGGAAGGAATTCGGAAGGAATTTGGAAGGAATTCGGAAGGAAGGAAGGAAGGAATTCGGAAGGAATTTGGAAGGAAGGAATTCGGAAGGAAGGAAGGAAGGAATTCGGAAGGAATTTGGAAGGAATTCGGAAGGAAGGAATTCGGAAGGAAGGAAGGAATTCGGAAGGAATTCGGAAGGAAGGAAGGAATTCGGAAGGAAGGAAGGAAGGAAGGAAGGAAGGAAGGAAGGAAGGAAGGAAGGAAGGAAGGAAGGAAGGAAGGAAGGAAGGGAGGGAGGAAGGGAGGAAGGAAGGAAGGAAGGAAGGAAGGAATTCGGAAGGAAGGAATTTGGAAGGAATTTGGAAGGAATTTGGAAGGAATTTGGAAGGAATTCGGAAGGAAGGAAGGAATTCGGAAGGAAGGAATTCGGAAGGAATTCGGACGGAATTTGGAAGGAATTTGGAAGGAAGGAAGGAAGGAAGGAAGGAAGGAAGGAAGGAAGGAAGGAAGGAAGGAAGGAAGGGAGAAAGGAAGGAAGGATGGAAGGAGTGAAAATAATGTAAGTACTGGACAAAACCAAAAAAAAGGTAAATAACTGAGTTGTCTTTTAAAAAATATCATTTCCCTCTGAATCCAAAGTTGCAGAAGACTTTTCACTCCACATTTGGGGTTTGTTTTTATCTCTCATACTGTTCTGGTTCTTTTCTTTTTTCTCTTGTTTTTAATAGATAACACCTGGTAGGAAAGGAATGCAGAGCAAAATGAGACCCATTTCTGGCAGGCACTGAAAGTGTGGGCTCCTGGTCTGGTTCCTTTTGTGTGGATCCCTCATCTCTGTGGCACGGGGGGAATAGCAGTGCTGGGAGCCAGCAGCGGGCTCAGGAGCATCCCGCTCTGGCAGCTCTGAGCAGGTGGCACATGTCCTGCTCTCCTGCTGCCCTCCAAAGCACAGAATGCATGGGCAAGTTTAGGCCCAGCTCTGGGCACAGCCAGCATGGCCTGGGCACGGGAACGGGGGGCAAAGCGGGCGGGATCCTTCTGCAGCTGCCTGGTGGTTTCTGGTTTCTGTGCCCAGAGTGCCAGGATATTCTTAAGAGGTGCTTGTCCATGCAGCCCTTGGACAGGCCGTCCTTGGAAGAGCTCTTCAGTGCCCCTTGGCTGCAGGGTGTTCATGTGCCCTAGAGGATGGCAGAGAGCCACGGGCACAGTGTGATCCAGGGGCCTGGCAGGTAACAGCCCCACACATCTCTTGGCAATCAGTGGCAAAGCAAAGCAGACGATTTTGTCCTGCCTGTAGCTCTGAGCAGGGAGCATCAGAAGGGAACACGCAGCTCTTGGGCTGCAGCTGAGCTGGAGGCCTGCTCTGGCAAGCACTGGTGGCCACCATCCCCCCTGGTTTTGCTGGTCTGGTTCACTGATGGCTGGGGCCCTGGGCAGAACCCTGAGAGCCTGGTGTGGACCCAGGGAAGGAGAAGGAGCCCCTGGAGAAGCTGTAGCAGGTGGGGCTGCTGCTGCTGGAGCCACCAAGGACGAGCTCAAGGACGACAACCTCTTCCTGGAGCTGGCCAGCAGCCGCTGAAGATGATGGCCTTTGATTCTGGCACCTTCTCCAAAGACACGCTCCACGGCCAGTGTGCAGGTGAGTCCAGAGCCAGGGGGATGCTGCCAGAGCTGGGCATGGCACGGCCTGGCCGGGCACCAAAGGTTCCCCCTTTGCTGGGGCGGCTGCAGCCAATTCTTCAGTGGCTGCCAATACATGTGTGTCAGTACAAAGCTCTCAAGGGACTGATTAAAGCAGAGGTCTGGAGACCATGGCTGCACAAAGCTCTCAGAGACTCAAGTGTGGAAAAAGGAAAGTACCTTAGAAAAACCAGAAGTACCTTGAAGCATTAATGAACTCCTGTTAATGACCAAGGCTCACAAGGGACTGATTAAAGCAGAGAATTGGGGACCATGACTGCAGAAACCTCTCAGAGAGTCAGTGTCAAAAAGAGGTACTTTAATTACCCTTGAGTATCTCAAAGCATTAATGAGCCCCACTGAGCGTTGTTACTGACAGAGAATCTCCAGGGACTCATTAGAGCAGATAATTGGGGGCCAGGATTGCACAAAGCTCTCAGAGACTCCCAGGCAAAAGCCAAAGCCAAAGTCCTTTGAAAACCCTGCAGTCCCTGGGAGCATTCAGGAGCCCCCAGGGCCGTTCCTGACCAAGGCTCCCCAGGGACTCCTTGCAGCAGATCCCTGAGGCCACTGGGATGTGGGGGGATGCTGAGGGCAGGACAAGGGGCTGACAGTGCCCAGCCTTGCTGGGGCTGTGCCAGGAGGCCCCAGGGCCTCAGGACAAGGTGTCTCCTCCCAGCCCTTGGTGGCACAGACGCTGCTGTGCCCCAGGGCACCAAGACTTGGCTTCTCCTGGGCACTGCCAGCCCTGCCAGGGCCCTTGGCCATGTCCAGCACAGCTTGTCCTGTGCTGTCCCACCGCTGCTGCTGTGTCCCTGCAGGCTGCACACTCCCATCTCGCTGCCCCGCCAGCTCTGCCCTGCCACTGCCAGCCCTGGCCTGAGCTGTGCCCAGCCTCACCCTCTGTGCCTTGGGCACACACACATGCCCTGAGCTCATCCTCCCTCTGGGTGCTTCTCCTGCCCCAGCGCTGCCCTGGGAGGGACATTTCCTCCTCCTCATGCCCAGTGTCCCCCTGCCCAGCTGCTCTGTGGGGCACTGCGTGTCTCTCCTGCTGTTCCCTCCCTCCCAGGAAAGCTGCACCATGTGGGGCACGGCCCTTCCAGCAGCCTCCCAGCCCCTCAGCCTTGTTGGGCCCTTTCCCCTGAGCAGACAGCAGCAGCATCTCCGTGCTCTGCCCAGCGTGCTCCTTTCGTCACCAAACTGCAGGAAAATAGAAACTGTCCAACACCATCTCTGAAGTGTCAGAGAATCAGGCCCTGTGGAACCAAGGAGCCCTTGGGACACAGGAGGATCTCGTGTAACCCAGGCTCAGTTCTGACACTGCAGATCCAAAGAGATCCTTGTGACACGCTGGGGCCTTGTGGAATCCTTCTGCCCTGGTCTCTGCACCAAGGAGACCCTTGTGCCACTCCGGGACCTTGTGCAGCCAAGGAGAGCATTGTGAGAGTGCGGGGCCATGGAACCAAGGGACCATTGTGACCTTGTGGGGCCTCATGGACTCAAGGGACCATTGCCACACTGTGGGGCCTCATGGAATGAAGGGTCCATTGTGACACTGCAGAACCAAGGACACCATGGTTACACTGCGGGGCCCATGGAACCAAGGCACCATTGGGACACCCCGTGGCCTCATCCTCTTGAATTTCAACAGATCTGAGGGATGGCAGCACCTGCAGGCAGCACTGAAGGGTTCTGGGGAGAACCTTTGATCCCTGCTCCAAAGGAAATTAGAGAAAGACCCGTGGTCAGATAAAGGCACCTTTTCCTTTTCCTTTTCCTTTTCCTTTTCCTTTTCCTTTTCCTTTTCCTTTTCCTTTTCCTTTTCCTTTTCCTTTTCCTTTTCCTTTTCCTTTTCCTTCTCCTTCTCCTTCTCCTTCTCCTTCTCCTTCTCCTTCTCCTTCTCCTTCTCCTTCCCCTTTTTCCTTTCCCTTTCCCTTTTTCCTTTCCCTTTCCCTTTCCCTTTCCCTTTCCCTTTCCCTTTCCCTTTCCCTTTCCCTTTCCCTCTCCCTTTCCCTTTCCCTTTCCCTTTCCTCTTTTCCTTTCCTGGTGTAAACTGTTGACCTGCCTGTAAGGTGCAGCAAAAGCTTTGCAGGGTTTGGTTCAAGGTACCCAAGTTTGGAACAGGGAAGTGTTTGAGTCCCTTCTAAGAGAAGGGTTGCAGTCTTTGTGCCGTGACTGCCTGGGATCCATGGAACAAGTGTGTTCTGGCAGACTCTGGGACCTCCACAGCAATCCCATGCAGGAGCCAGCACTGGACCTGCACCCTGGTGGGAGCAGCGTGGTACGGATGGGAAACGGGCAGCTGGGTGTGCAGTGGCAACCTCGACCCAGGTCATAGAAGCCCAGGCTTTAGCTTTGAACACAGCAGCACAAAAAGCAGAATGAATGACCTTTCCTAGAAATCACTGAAGGAAAAAGGGTGAACATATGGACTGATTTGAACTATGGGTTTGGAATAATGCACGCCCAGGGAGCCACATGGAAGGAAAGGGCACAGAGGTCTCCAGTGAGTACAACAAGAAATCAGTCACCTACTGCAGAGTGTGCCAAAGCCAAAAGAAGTGGCCCTGATGCCCTTGTAAAGCCCATGGGTTTGGAGACTCCCCAGTTAATCCAGGGAATCCATT
Organism: Aphelocoma coerulescens; assembly: GCF_041296385.1. Lineage (NCBI taxonomy): Eukaryota > Metazoa > Chordata > Aves > Passeriformes > Corvidae > Aphelocoma > Aphelocoma coerulescens. Next base: position 2,502,614 of record NW_027183804.1, on the reverse strand, counting down.
GGCTGACCAAACAGCTCAAGAGGGTGCTGAAAAAGCTCTCCTTGTACTAATACCTGGCAAAAACTGGAATGTTCTGCAACAAAAGCCAGATTCCAGTGATCAGGACAGGCAGTCAGCCCCAGCAGCAGCAGCTCCGGAAAATCCCAGCAGGTGATTGGTAACCCCGTGTGGGCAGGTAATTGTAGCTCCACAATTAATGTAAAACAGAACTCAAACATCAGGAAACACATGAGGAAATGGAGAATATGGTGGCCAGTTTACAAAGGCATCTAGTAAGCACAAAAATGGCAAAAAATAATAGATCAGTTGTTGAGAAAGTTGTGATTGGTTTTGAAGGAAGAAGGCTGCCACCAGGGCTCGTTAAATGGGAATCACCAGGTGATTTTGGCCAACTGATTTTGCAGAACTGCCCAGGCAGAAGGGGGACTGGCACATTTTGGCATTGGTGGATCCTTTTTCTGGATGGCCAGAAGCTTTCCCATGTGGCACCAACAAGACAAGGGAAGGCTCAGAAGTTTTGCTGAAATGAATATTTAATAGCACTGGGACTAACTCTTGTAAGCCTTAACAGGTGCATGGTTCTCAACAGATCATTTGGGCTGGACTCGCCTGTACATCCTTTCCAACCAGGAGATGCGGTGTGCATCAGAACCTGGAATTTTGGAACAATCCAGCCGCAGTGGAAGGGACCATCTCAAGTCCTCCTGGTAACCTACCCTGCACTCAAGGTAGAAGGAATCAAACTCGGGGTTCATCACATGTGGGTAAAACCAGTGAGCACACATTAAACACAGCAGAAACAAGACTGTCTGACACCATGGAGTTTGGGGGTTGTTACATAAATCCTATTGTTTTAGGTATTGAATAGGATTTTCTAAGGGGATACTATTTATTGGATCTGGATGAAGATGATCAATAATTGTGTATTTATAATAATAATAGAAATGATGTTCCTGA